>NW_027269280.1:5000-605000 GCF_023055355.1 Agelaius tricolor
GTCATTTACGGCAAGATGGCGGCCGGTGACGTCATTTACGGCAACGTGGTGGCCATAGGGGGTGACGTCATTTACGGCAACAAGATGGCGGCCGCGAGGGGGTCACGTGGTACGGCAGGCAAGATGGCGGCCGGTGACGTCATTTACGGCAAAATGGCGGCCGTAGGGGGTGACGTCATTTACGGCAAGATGGCGGCCGGTGACGTCATTTACGGCAACGTGGTGGCCATAGGGGGTGACGTCATTTACGGCAACAAGATGGCGGCCGCGAGGGGGTCACGTGGTACGGCAGGCAAGATGGCGGCCGGTGACGTCATTTACGGCAAAATGGCGGCCGTAGGGGGTGACGTCATTTACGGCAACAAGATGGCGGCGCCCAGGGGGTCACGTGACCTAGGAAACAATATGGCGGCGCCCAGGGGGTCATGTGATCCGGGAACCAAGATGGCGGCGGTCACGTGATCGGGAACCAAGATGGCGGGCACTGTGACGTCATCCAAAATGGCGGCGTCCATGGGGTCACGTGACCGGGGAGGCAAGATGGCGGACCCTGTGATGTCATCCAAGATGGCGGCGCCCATACTGTCACGTGGTGTCGTACAACATGGCGGCGCCCAGGGGGTCACGTGGTACGGCAGCCAAGATGGCGGCCGCCAGTCGGTCACGTGATCGGCGGCCAAGATGGCGGCCACCACTAGGTCACATGACTGGCGACCAAGATGGCGGCGGCCGGGGGTCACGTGACTGGAGTGACAAGATGGCGGTGCTCTGTGACGTCATTTACGGCAAAATGGCGGCCGTGCGGGGTGACGTCATTTACGGCAACAAAATGGCGGCCGCGAGGGGTCACGTGGTTCGGGGGGGGCAAGATGGCGGCCGCGAGGGGGGGTCACGTGGTACGGGAGGCAATATGGCGGCGGGCCGGGTGACGTCATTTACGGCAAAATGGCGGCCGCCGGGACTGGGATTTTTTTTGGGGTTTCGGGCGAGTTTTGTGCGGTTTTTGCGGCACGGCTGGGGTCGGAATGGCGTTCCGGTTCGTGTGGGGCCGGTGGCGCCGCGCGTGGGGGTCCGGGGGGTGCGGGGTGGGGGGCGCCGTTTCGGTCGGGCGATTGGGGGGGACGCCTGTGCAGTGGGGTCCTTTCTGGGGCGTGTCGCGCTGGTGACGTCATCGGGTGCGCGCCGCGGGTGCAGTACCGGCCGGCAAACGGCAGGTGGCGCTGTGCGTGCAGTACCGGCCGGCAAGCAGCAGGGGGCGCTGTGCATGTAGTACCCGGTTGCAGACGGCAGGTGGCGCTGTGAGTGCAGTACTCGCGAGTAAACGGCAGGTGGCGCTGTGACTGCGCTGTCTATATGTAAATAGCATGGGGTGGGGTGCTGGCTTGCAGGGGGTGGGTCTGGTGAGGGGGGCGGCCACGGGGGTGGGGGCGCCATGGGAGGGGTATGTATGTGGGTGGGGACTACTCATTACTATTGATTGCTGACAGGTGGGATCCCTATATACTGTATATAGTAAAAAGAAGAAAAACTATATGTCTGGTGCAGCAGTAGGAAATTTCAGGCTCCCGGGGAGTAAATGGTTTGGTTTTTTAAATTTTTTTTTTTTTTTTTACTCCCAGGGAGCCTGAAAGTTTCTAGTGCTGCTTTTTTAAACTAAAGCTAGAAAGGAAAACAAAGTTAGAAGGAGAAGGAGAGAGAGAGAGAGAGAGAGAGAGAAAAGAGAGAGAGAGAGAGAAAAGAGAGAGAGAAAAAAGAGAGAGAGAGAAAAAAGAGAGAGAAAAAAAGAGGGGGGGAAGAAGGAGAGAGGGAGAAGCAAAGAGAAGAGAGAGAGAAGCAAAGGGAAGAGAGAGAGAAGGAGAGAGTTGGAAAGAATAGAGCAAGAGGAGAAAAGACAGAGAGAGAAGAGGAGAGAACAGGGACAAAGACAAAGAAAGAAGAGAGGAGGAGAGAACAGAGACAGAGGGAGAAGACAGAGGAGACAGAGAGGAAAAGACAGAAGAAAATAAAACAGGAAGACAGTGAGACAGGAAAAGGAGGGTGAGAGAACTGAAGAAGGACAGGAGTTAGAGGAAAAGGAAAGTGGTTAGGATTAGAATGAAAGTGAAAACTTAGGAGTGGGGTGAAAAAGGAAAAGACTAAGAGCAAAAAAAACACAAACCAAGAAAAAGGAGAACATGGAGAGAAAAAGAAGCAAGAAGACTGAGATTGACAGTGATAAAGAAAACAGAAACAAAGGGTTAGAGATAGATGGAAGTTAAGTTAGAAATAGAACAGTAAAGTGAGGAGCAAAAGGAAGAAACACAGTGGAAAGAAATGACAAAACCACACCAAAAGACAACAGGAGCCGTGGTGGGGGAAGGAAGGGCAGGGGGTATCTTTATTAAGGGTGACTCAACTTTATTAAAAGAATGCTTTTATTTATACATCAGCAAAATACATGGAAACAGTGTATACAAATGCAAGTGCAGATACAACGCATAGATGCACTGGTAAAAGTCTAATTTACATATAGAGCAATACAGCAAAATGCAGCAGTTAATGCAAATGCAATACAGAGCAATACAGCAGTTAATGCAAGTGCAATACAGAGCAATACATGTATTAACAGAAAGTGATAACCTTTTTCTATTTTCATTACATGTTGATTTATTGTTACAGGAAACCCAAAACAACACTCATCTACCATTAACACCCCCTTCAGCTTACACACAAACTCACCATCTCTCTCATCATAACTGCTAAATTACTCCCCAGCAATCATTGGTCCTCAGGGACATGGCTCCCAGGAGCCTCCAAAAAATCCTCCTGCCTGACAAAAACCCCGGTCCCTGGACGGTCCGCACCCAAACTTTGGCGATGAACGTCGCCTCTCAGGCCGACCGGGACCCGGGAAAAAAAAACCCAGCCGGGGGGAAAAAAAAAAAACCCCCCCGGCTGGGAATTTTTTATTCTAAATTTAAAAATTAATTTAAAAACCTGAAAAGCAAAAGTCAAATAAGG
The DNA here is from genome assembly GCF_023055355.1 of Agelaius tricolor. NCBI lineage: Eukaryota > Metazoa > Chordata > Aves > Passeriformes > Icteridae > Agelaius > Agelaius tricolor. The sequence continues at coordinate 8,001 of NW_027269280.1, forward strand.
TTACAACCCTTCAACACACACATACACACACACACACCTCCTTCAGCTTACACACAAACCCACCCTCGCTCACACCTCAACCTCTCTGCTAACCCCCAGCATGTATTCACGCCGCTCCTCGGGAATGTGGTTCCCGGGAGCCTCCAAAAAAATCCTCCTGCCTGACGAAAACCCCGGTCCCTGGACGGTCCGCGCCCAAACTTTGGCGATGAACGTCGCCTCACTGACCGACCGGGACCCGGGAAAAAAAAACCCAGCCGGGGGGAAAAAAAAAAAAACCCCCCCAGCTGGGGATTTTTTATTCTAAATTGAAAAATGATTTGAAAAACCTGAAAAGCAAAAGTCATACAAGGTTACAACCCTAGAACCCTTCAACACACACACACTCCCTTCAGCTTACACACAAACCCACGCTGACTCACACCTCAACTGCTCTGCTAACCCCCGGCACGCATTCGCGCCGCTCCTCGGGAACGCGATTCCCGGGAGCCTCCAAAAAAATCCTCCTGCCTGACGAAAACCCCGGTCCCTGGACGGTCCGCGCCCAAACTTTGGCGATGAACGTCGCCTCGCTGACCGACCGGGACCCGGGAAAAAAAAACCCAGCCGGGGGGAAAAAAAAAAAAACCCCCCCAGCTGGGGATTTTTTATTCTAAATTGAAAAATGATTTGAAAAACCTGAAAAGCAAAAGTCATACAAGGTTACAACCCTAGAACCCTTCAACACACACACACTCCCTTCAGCTTACACACAAACCCACGCTGACTCACACCTCAACTGCTCTGCTAACCCCCGGCACGCATTCGCGCCGCTCCTCGGGAACGCAATTCCCGGGAGCCTCCAAAAAAATCCTCCTGCCTGACGAAAACCCCGGTCCCTGGCTGGTCTGTGTCCAAACTTTGGCGATGAACGTCGCCTCGCTGACCGACCGGGACCGAGGAAAAAAAAACCCAGCCGGGGGGAAAAAAAAAAAAACCCCCGGCTGGGGATTTTTTATTCTAAATTTAAAAATGAATTAAAAAACCTGAAAAGCAAAATCACATACACAAGGTTAAAACTAGGCAGCATGTGCTCACACACACACAGACAAGTGGACACAGACAGACACAGTCATGTGCTCTCACACACGCTCACACCCTCTTCCTGCTTACAGGCTCGCTATGGCCCTTACTCGAGATGCTGAAGAACGTGCTTCGACGCATCTTCTGGCTGCCGCTCCTTGACGTCAAATGGTAGAATCTGGGGAAATGGGTAGCCTCGAGGACCTGTGAGACGACAGGAAGTGGTCAACGAGTGGCTGACAGCTAGCAATTGTCCCCTGCTCTGGACCAATAAATTTTCTACCCAAAATCCCATAAAAGACAGATGAACAGTAAAGTTTTTGCAACTGTTCTACCTAACTATGACTACATGCCAGGGCAGGGCAGCTCCAATCATAAGTGGTATAAGTACATACAATATAAGCCAACGCATACAGTGCAAGTGTACATACAGTGTAAGTACACACAATATAAGCCAACATAGGTACACACAATATAAGTATATACAACATAAGCATATACAATATAAGCTAACACAGGTACACGCAATATAAGCATATACAATATAAGCACATACAATATAAGCCGACATAAGTACACACAATATAAGCGCATACAATATAAGCCAACAAAGGTACACGCAATATAAGCCAACAAAAGGTACATGCAATATAGGTACACACAACATAAGCCAACATAGGTACACACAATATAAGCCAAGAGTTGAGATAACTCTGTGGAAGATTAATTGTTGGGCCCCATACTCTTTGAGAAGATGGAACCTACAGAACAACTGCAGTCACCTGAGGAGGGTGTAAGATGCTCCCTCTAGAAGATAATAGCATGAAAAAAAAGCACTACCAAAGCTGGTAGTGAGAAGGAAGATGGATGAGAAAATCTTGTGTAATCCTTCCTGTCTCGAAGAGTAAAAATGTAAAGATGCCAGAATAAGCTATATCTGGGAAGGAATGTGAGTAAAATACTGCCTATATGGCACAAAATAGTGCCTGTAAAGCGTCGAGATGTAACAAAGGCCTATGACACGGAAGACAATAGACACAGACTACATAACACGGCCGACACAACATAGACACGGATGGCATAACACAGAGACAAGAGTAAACTGCCTAGCACTTTCAACTTATGGACCCAAGATTCCTAGCGCAAGATGAGCCAGAGGCTGATGATGCCAAAGGAAAGAAAGCCCTATGATGATGGCATGTGATGATGAAATGTAACTCGTTAAAAGAAGTTAGTGCCAAAGCACTTAAGAGGATGCTTGAGAGGCTCAGGGAGCCTAGAGAAGGAAGCGGACTGCCGGGTGACCGTGGCGATAGCTCCGGACCTGAAGGCGAGCTCCTCTGGGGAAAGATCCCTGACGACATCGAGTCGAGGAAGGCGGACGACGCAAAGTTCCCGAGAACGTGGAGATGGGTTGGAACTGCCCTGCCCGGCAAAGGCTCTGGTGAGGCTGAGGAGAAACACTCTCCCTTTACTTCCAGAGAGCCTGTCCCGCTACAGACCTCTCCGCTAAGCTGACGTGAAATTGCCCCCTGTGATAGTAAAGGTTTTTCCCCTTCTCCCGACCGCTGGCCCCGACACTTAGCTTTTGGAAGAGGAGCGGACAAAATCCATCCTCGGTCGCATGTGGACGTTGAGATGCTCTCCGCGTGTGCTTCGGTGTCGCCGTTTCTAAGCTTTGGGTAAGAGCCTCCTCAGGGTACCTAAGACAAAACAGAAAAGGTGACTATTGCCCTCAACAACAGTAATCCCCGGGACTCCTCCGCACCACTGTCCTGGCTCACCTCAAATCTTGATTTGACTCCAGAGGCTGCCCAGAAGATACCTGCAAAGAGAAAAGGTACATGCTTAGCATGCTGCTGCATAACATCCACCTATGAGTCAGCCTGCCTAAACGCCGACTCACCTGCCCTCCCCTGTTCCTTGGCGTGCCTAGGGCAGCGACAGCACCTGCAAAGAAACAAAGCAGAAAAGCATGCTGAGATACTGTGAAAACACAACCTCCCAAATCTGACAAGTACACAACACCGATACCTTAAGCTCGCACCCACTTGGCACGGATATGCTCGGCTAGGATAGATTGCAAGCGGACCACCTAAAATAAAAAAAAAAAAAAAGAGATGCTTAAAGCTGCACCAGAAACTGAGACCTCAGCAATAACAATTGCTTCTGTACGCTAGTCAAGGCTCACCTCGCCCACTTGGCCTTGAATGCTGCTCTCGGCTTTGACTTCCTAAAAAGAGAGACAGAGAACAATGCTGTAACAGCCACCATTTATGCTTCCTCTACAGAAACAAATAGTGCCTCACCTGCTTGGGGGAATCCCCTCACCCAGGATGGGGCCCTCTGGCATGGATTTAATCCATCTGAATCTGAAAAAAGGTTAGGACAAGAGTCAAACTGTTGCAGGATAACTTAAGAGCTCCAGATATCTCGTGTCCATCTACAAATCCCATCTAGAGTCCAACTACACCCCACATTACAAACTTCAAGTCCCCGCGACTTCTCCTATTGCACCGAGCTACGTGGCAGGGCAGAGCAGCTCCGGCACAAATGTGTGTGCTGACACCCGTGACACGGGATGGGATGTGACAGACGACGGGGATGCGACACGGACAGAAATCTCCTGGCAAGGAAAATGGCTGCGAGGACTGAGAGAATGCAAAAGGAGATGACCGAGGTGAAACTGATGGTGGGCTGATGAGGCTCAGAGAACCCTGGAGGAAAAAGATGCTAACCGAATGATTTATTCCAAGAACTGCGAAGATGGATGCCCAAGAATCCTACGGTCAGAATCCTCTACCTGCCCTCACATTCTTTCAAGTCCAAGTCCGCCATAATGGATCCTGGCGGGACAGAGCTGTCCGATATACAGCTCAGAACAAGACCTGAAAAGACAGCTGACGGGATGCTTCTAAAGAGACAAGAGAGTCTGATGCCTGTCTGAGCTCCCAAGTCAAAAGTTCTAGGGGATGGGTGCCAGCCCAAGGAACGCTGAGAGCACAGATGCTAAGACTGGTGCCAAGGTTTCTGGTAGGCCCCTCAAAGGGCTAAGATAAAAGACATGAGACAGCCAAACAAGACATAACGCACGACAGACAAGTGACACGATACACACCGGGACTGCTCTGCCCTGCTCACCTCAGCACTGTGATCAAAAGTGAGACTTTGCTTTTAGGGGGACTAAGGGGCCGCTTCTTGGCTACCCTCACCTCCAGAGCCAACTCAAAACCTCCCCCACCCCAGGAGTGCCGACCCAGCACCTCGCTTTCATCCCCTCTGTGGGTCATGGCCCTCTACTTATCTCTCAGACATCTGGGGATGCCGGTCCGTGTCGGGTGCGAAGAAAGGCCGCCTCGCCGGCTGGGAAGTTGTGCTGTCGCTGGGCTGTTGTCTCTTAGACAGCTATATTAAAGAAAACCAAACATCAACGCCTGACCTTGGCACCACATCGGCCAAAACCCCACAAGTCTGCTACTCACCCTTCTCCTAAGAAGGCCTGGCACCTCCTAACCGTAACCCTCTGCCACAGATATAATGCATTTACACCTGAAAGAAAGTTAGAACATATGTCAAACACATGCACGATAACTCAAAAGCTGCAAACACCTTAGGTCAACCTAGGAATAGCATCTAGAGTCCAAGTACAGCCCACATTACAACTTTCAACTCCCCGGGGCTTCTCCTATTACACCAGGCTATGCGGCAGGGCAGAGCAGCTCCGGCACAAATGTGTGTGCAGACACCCGTGACACGGGACAGACAGGACGTGACAAACAATGGGCGCAAGACACAGAAATCTCTAGGCAAGAAGGATGACTGCGAGGACTGAGAAGATGCCAAATGAGATGACCGAGGTAAGACAGACCGATGGCGAGCTGATAAGGCTCAGAGTGCCCTGGAGAAGGAAGATGCTAAACTGAATGTTTTAGTCCAAGAACTGCAAAGATGAATGCACAGGAGCCCTACGGTCAGAAGCCTCTACCTGGCCTCACATCCTTACAAGTCCTAATCCACCATAATAGAACCTTGCAGGGTGCAGCTGTCCATACAGCTCAGAACAAGACCTGAAAAGACATCTGACTGGATGCGTACAGAGTTGCAATTCTGATGCCTGTCTGAGCTCCCGAGTCAAAAGTTTTATGGCCTGGGTGCCGGGCCAAAGAAACGTGGAGATCGTGGCTGCTAAGAATACTGCCGAGGTTTCTGATAGGCCCCTCAAAGGGCTAAGATAAAAGACATGAGACACCCAAACAAGACATAATGCACGGTAGACAAGTGACACGATACACACCGGGACTGCTCTGCCCTGTGCACCTCAGCACTGTGATCCAAAGTGAGACTTTGCTTTTAGGGGGCCTAAGGGGCCACTTCTTGGCTACCCTCATCTCCAGAGCCAACTCAAAACCTCCCCCACCCCAGGAGTGCTGACCCAGCACCTCGCTTTCATCCCCTCTGTGGGTCATGGCCCTCTACTTATCTCTCAGACATCTGGGGATGCCGGTCCGCGTCGGGTGCGAAGAAAGGCCGCCTCGCCGGCTGGGAAGTTCCTGCTGTCACCGGGCTGTTGTCTCTTAGACAGCTATATTAAAGAAAACCAAACATCAGTGCCTGATCTTGGCAGCCCATCGGCCAAAACCCCACAAGTCTGCTACTCACCCTTCTCCTAAGAAGGCCCGGCTCCTCGGGTCGCATGCTTGTGGCACGCTCGGAGGCCGACGCCGTCGTCGTGGGGTACGCCTGGGTTAAGAGGACAGAAGGTGATGTGGCGTTGCTGAAAACTGGCTGGACCCTCAGTCCTCCTCCCTACTTCCCTGACTCACCGCAACTCCTCGGTGGTCCCTGACTGCTACCCGGAAGACGGGGCTCATCAGGGTGGAAAATTCGATCCATCGGCCGGTTGGGGATGGGAGCTTGGCGTGCTCTGAGTGGATTGCGTAAGGCACAAAAACGAGAATGGAGACTTAGACTTGCCCCCTTAGAATTCAGACCTCAGCAACAAGAAAGGCTACTGCTCACCTTGCTCTCTTGAACTTGACTGCTGGGATCCAGCTATACTTCCTAAAAATAAAGACAAAAAACAGCACTGTAACAGGGTCACACTTGACACTCCCCCTGCACAGACAAACGGTGACTGACCTGCTTGTGGGAACCCCCTCACCCAGGATGGGGGGCTCTGCCATGGATACAATGCATCTGCACCTGAAAGAAAGTTAGAACATATGTCAAACACATGCACGATAACTCAAAAGCTGCAAACACCTTAGGTCAATATAGGAATAGCATCTAGAGTCCAAGTACAGCCCACATTACAACTTTCAACTCCCTGGGGCTTGTCCTATTACACCAGGCTATGTGGCAGGGCAGAGCAGGTCCAGCAGAAATGTGTGTGCTGACACCCGTGACACGGGACAGACAGGACGTGACAAACAATGGGCACACAAAACAGACAGAAATCTCTGGGCAAGAAGGATGACTGCAAGGACGGAGAAGATGCCAAATGAGATGACCGAGGTGAGACCGATGGCGAGCTGACGTGGCTCAGAAAACACTGAAGGAAGAAGATGCTAACTGAATGATTTATTCCAAGAACTGAAAAAATGGATGCCCGAGAATCCTAAGGTCAGAAGCCTCTACCTGCCCTCACGTTCTTTCAAGTCCAAGTCCGCCTTAATGGATCCTGGCGGGACATAGCTGTCCATACAGCTCAGAACAAGACCTGAAAAGACATCTGACGGGATGCTTCTAAAGAGACAAGAGAGTCTGATGCCTGTCTGAGCTCCCGAGTCAAAAGTTCTATGGCATTGGTGCCAGGCCAACGAATGCAGAGATCACAGATGCTAACAATGATGCCAGGGTTTCTGACAGGCCCCTCCAAGGCCTAAGGTAAAAGACATGACACATGCAAACAACACATAATACACAAAAGACAAGCGACACAATACACACCGGGACTGCTCTGCCCTGCACACCTCAGCACTGTGATGAAAAGTCAGGCTTTGCTTTTATGGGGCCTAAGGGGCCACTTCGTGGACACCCCCATCTCCAAAGCGGACTCAAAAACCCCTCCCAGTAATTCCCAAACCAGCACCCTGCTTTCATCCCCTCTGTGGGTCGTGGCCCTCTACTTATCTCTCGCGCATCTGGGGATGCCGGTCTTAGGTGCGAAGAAAGGCCACCTCGTCAGCCGGGAAGGTCCTGCTGGCACCGGGCTGTTGTCTCTCAGACAGCTGTATTAAAGAAAACAAACATCAGTGCCCGATCTTGGCAGCCCGTCGGCCAAAACCCCACAAGTCTGCTACTCACCGTTCTCCTAAGAAGGCTCGGCTGCTCGGGCCCCACGCTTCGGGCACGCTCGGAGACCGAGGGGGTCACGGGGGGTGCCTGGGTTAAGAGGAGATGAGGTGATTTGGCATGGCTGAAACCTGAGTGGACCCTCGCTCCTCCTCCCTACTTCCCCTACTCACCGCAACTCCTTGGCAGCTGCTGAAGGCCACCTGGATGGCACCTTTAAATAGAAGGGTTCAGGGTTTCATCACCAGGTCCTGTAATGCATCCACAGGGCTCACACGTGCAGGGAACCCGGTGCATCGGCCGGCTGGTGACGGGGGCTTGACAGGCTCCAAGTGGATTGCCTAAAGCACAAAAAAGAGAATGGAAGCTTAGAGCAGCACCAGAAACTGAGACTGGAGCAATAACAGCTACTCCGCTCCACTGCTCACCTTGACTGCTGGTATCCAGACTTAGCTCCTAAAAAGAAAGACAAAGAACAGAGCTGTAACAGAGTCACCACATACACTTCTGCTACAGAGACAAATGGTGCCTCACCTGCTCGGGGGAATCCCCTCACCCGGGATGGGGCCCTCTGGCATGGATTTAATCCATCTGAATCTGAAAAAAAAGTTCGGACAAGAGTCAAACTGTTGCAGGATAACTTAAGAGCTCCAGATATCTTGTGTCCATCTAGAGTCCAACTACACCCCGCATTACAAACTTCAAGTCCCCGCGACTTCTCCTATTGCACCAGGCTATGCGGCAGGGCAGAGCAGCTCCGGCACAAATGTGTGCGGACACCCGTGACACGGGACGGGACGTGACAAACAACGGGGACACAACACGGACAGAAATCTCCTGGCAAGGAAAATGGCTGCGAGGACTGAGAGAATGCAAAAGGAGATGACCGAGGTGAGACCGATGGTGAGCTGATGAGGCTCAGAGAAACCTGGAGGAAGAAGATGCTAACCGAATGATTTATTCCAAGAACTGAAAAAATGGATGCCCGAGAATCATACAGCCAGAAGCCTCTACCTGCCCTCACATTCCTTCGAGTCCTAGTCCGCCATAATGGATCCTGGCGGGGCATAGCTGTCCATACAGCTCAGAACAAGACCTGAAAAGACAGCTGACCAGATGCTTCTAAAGAGACAAGAGAGTCTGATGCCTGTCTGAGCTCCTGAGTCAAAAGTTCTATGGCACTGGTGCCAGGCCAACGAATGCAGAGATCACAGATGCTAACAAGATGCCAGGGTTTCCGACAGGCCCCACCAAGGCCTAAGGTAAAAGACATGACATATCCAAACACACATAATACACAAAAGACAAGTGACACAATACACACCGGGACTGCTCTGCCCTGCACACCTCAGCGCTGTGATCAAAAGTCAGGCTTTGCTTTTATGGGGCCTAAGAGTGTCTGCTTCATGGACACCCCCATCTCCAAAGGAGACTCAAAAACCCCTCCCGGTGGGTCCCTACCCTGCGCCCCGCTTTCATCCCCTCTGTGGGTTGTAGCCCTCTACTTATCTCTCGGACATCTGGGGATGCAGGTCCGTGTCAGGTGCAAAAGAAGGCAGCCTCGACATCTGGGAAGTTCCTGCTGGCACCATTGTTCAACAACTCTCTGTTGTTTCTTAGTCAGCTATATGAAAGAAATCCAAATATCAATGCATGATCTCTGCAGCACACTGGCCCAAAACCCAACAATTCTGCTACTCACCGTTCTCCTAAGAATGCCCGGCTCCTGGGGCCGCACCCTTCGGCCGCGCTCCGAGGCTGATGCCATTGTCACGGGGGTAAGCCTGGGTTAAAAGGAGACGAGGTCATGTGGCATTGCTGAAACCTGAGTGGACCCGAGCTCCGCCTCCCTACTTCCCCGACTCACCGTGACTCCTGGGCCGGTGCCCAAGGCTACCCTAGTGACACCTTTAAATAGAAAAGGCAGAGGCTTCATCGACGAGTCCCGTGATTCTTCCGCAGGGCTCGGGAGAGCGGCACACTGGGTATGTCGGCCGGTTGGTGACCGGGGCTCGGCGTACTCCGAGTGGATTGCCTAAAGCGCAGAAACGGGAACAGATGCTTAGAAAATGAGACTGGAGCAATAACAACTGCTTCTGTACGCTACTCAATGCTCACCTTGCCCAGCTCACCTTGACTGCTGATGTCCAGCTTTACCTCCTAAAAAGAAAAAGAGCAGTGCTGTAACAGAGTCACACTTTACACTCCCCCTGCAGAGACAAACAGTGACTGACCTGCTCAGGGGAACCTCCTCACTTGGGATGGGTGGATGAATTTTGCCCTGGATTTTATCCTTCTGCGTCTGAAAGAAAGTGAGGAGAAAAGTCAAAGGGCTGCAGGATAACTTCACAGCTCCAAACATCTTCTGTCTATCTAGGAATCATCTAGAGTCTGGCAACACCCCACAAACTGTAAGTCCCTGGGACTTGTCCGATTGCAGCAGGCTATGCGGCAGGGCAGGGCAGGGCAGCTCCGGCACAAATATGTGCAGACACCCGTGACACGGAATGTGACAAACAGGGGGACGATAAACACAACACATTATGCTTGTGGTGAGGGTCTCGAGGGGAAAAGGCAAAAGGGACCCCAAAGACACACTAGGTAACACGGTACACTGGACAACATGACGTGGACCGGAACTGTTCTGCGCTGCCCGCCTGAAAGCTGCCATCAAAAGGAGAGCCTCTCCCTTTAGCTGTCCTAAGAGGCCCCTTGGAGAAGATTACTTTTCCCTCTGCTAATTTTTAAATCTGTCCCAGGAACTCCCAACCCACTACTCTCCCATCATCCCATCTCCAGGCCGTGGCCCTGACTTATCTTTTGGATGATCGGTGATGTGGATCCACGTTGCGCCTGAAATGAGTCTGCCTCGGAGGGGCCCGTGATGGCCTGTTAGCCTCTCGGTCAGCTACAATAAAGAAAAACAAAACCAAAGTATAAGTAAAGAGTTATGTGGGCCAAATCCCAGCGAGTCAGCTACTTGCCCTCTCTTGAGTGTGCCTGGCTCCTTCAGGCTCCAGCTTCATCCTGATTCCAAGGCTGTGGCCATTATTATGATTGGCACCTGGGTTAGAGAAAGGCAAAGTGAAATGGCATTCCTGTGAGTGCAGTGGGTGACCTTGTGTGCTGTAAGACATGTGAATGCCTCTACTAGGCTTCTGAAAAGCCTTGGGGTGGGGGCTCAAATAAACACCCTTTCTCACCCTGCTGCCTTCAAAACCACCCCCCCAACAATAACTCCTAACTGGATACCTGCTCAGCCTCCCTCTCCTAGTCACAATCCTCAACTCACCTGAAGCCTCAATCTCAAACATCATCTTTGACACTAGGCAGATCCCTCTTGTGACTCTTGATGAATCTGCTGAAAAGTGTTGTAGTTGACACAACCTGGAGTCTCTGGAAGCTGCACTCTTCCTAAAAAAAAATTAAAAAACAAAATATGAACAAAACCAGAAATTACAAATGCACTTTACCACCCCTAAACACAAAACTCAAAATTGTGAACTTAAATAGTCCCTGTATTTTATGCTGTTTTCTTCACAGTATCTTCAAAGCCTCTGTTGCTTTAGGTGCCCAGAAACACCTACTGAAAACAAGCTGCGATAAGCTGAAAGAGCCTCTTCTCTGAAATGAGAGGAGAGCTCTTATCTCAACACAGCCCAGGGAGGGAATGAACCCCCTCAGCAAAAGCTGGGGTTAATATACCCCTGATGGTGCCCGCCTCTCGTTCCCGTGGCACCCAGGAAAAGGGAGGGGGCTGATCCCACCGGGCATAAAAGCCCTCAGAGAAGCTACAGCTGTTTGGCTCCTCTGACTCAAATTCAAGGGGAGCAAAGGGCTTGTTATAGAAGAAAACTCTTAAGAAAAATAACAGCACTTTCTTTTTTGCCACAACTATTTAGAGTAAAAGGGCAGAAAACTGGTAAGAAATATAGCTTTCTGTTTAGGCAGCATAACTAGATAAATTGGGTAATTTGCTGTTAACTTACTTATAATTATTCCTTAGTGGCTACTAAGTAGTACTTCATGTGTGACTGAGCTGGGTGGAGAAGAATGCTTATGATATGAATAGTCTAAGTCTCCTTGGGATCTCTAATTAGGCCTATCTACATTATAAATAAAAATAAGAAAAATAAAAGCTTCCCAGGCAGTGTAAGGGTTAAGTGCATGCCAGGCTCACCCTGCTCTGAGCTACTTGGTCCTACGGCACAGAAAGAAGGGCCCTGAAATGTATTTTAAACCCTTAAAATGCTGAAAAAGGCAGAGCTTCCTTCCAGTGCACCCCTTAAACAGAGGAAATGGGGCAGTTACCTCTACTGAAACTAATACAATGGCAAATAAATAGCTTCTGCCCTTTAATTTATTCTCCTTAAGTACTGGCAAGAGAGGGGTTTTCATCACTTTAAATCTCTCCAGTGATGAAAAAAGAGGGATTTTTTGCTCAGTTCAAACTCTTATGGAGAGATAGCTGGGCTTCTCCCTCAATTTAGGCCTCAGGACAACAAAAAGGGGCTGGCTACCCTTAATTCAAACCCATAAGAAACATTTCCAATATTTTCCCCTTCTACTTAAACTCATTTTCTATTATTTTCCAGTTTATTATTTTCTAAACTGGAAAATAATAGAAAATAAGGACTCCCTGTCAATTAACACCCCTAACAGCATAGAAAAGGCAGGGATTCTTTCAACTGAGACCATTAAAATGGCAGGGGAAGCAGAGTCCCTCCCAGTTTGAACACAAAAAATAAAGGAAAAGGAAGCTTTTTCCCTTTTTTCTAAACCCTTTTTCTCCTAATAACCCCTCTCCTTTCTGGGAGTGCTGTGGAGGGTCTGGAGGCCCTGGGGAGGGACTGACACAGTAAAAGGGGAAAGTTGAAAGCCCTCTCCTGGAACCCCACATGCTGCCTGGCCTGCTCAGATGCTGCCCCTTGGCAAAAGGGCTCTTCCCTTGGCATTTTCCCAAAGTGATGCTCCGTGCCCGGGTGGGTCCGGCTGCTCCCTAGTCCGTGCTGGATGCTCCGACCGTAGTTCCTGGAGGAACCCTTGGGATGCCCCCGTTAGCCCCTCTGGACTAGCAGCTCCCTGTGCGGGTGTGCCTGGGTAACCCTCTGAAAGCAGCTGGGCACACGGGGGGCTGCTAGACCTTGGAGTGGGCTTGAGGTGAAGAAAGGTCCTGTGAGGAGTTCCTTCCCCTGCACAGCCCTTCGTCTGCCCCTTAAACCATGGGCTGCCAGACTTTCCTTTCTAAGGAAATTAACCGTCTTTCCTCTCTGTGTGCCCGTGGCCGAAACTGCGATTCGGCCTCCAAAACCGCAGAGAACGATTTCTCACGGACTGCGGCTGCCAAAGCCGAGAACTCTTGCCGCCCTTGGAGGGCCACGTGCCTCCTGCGAACGGACGTCGACGCGCAGCGGGGCTGAGTTTGGCTTTACGGGGAAGAGGGCCGGCGCAGGATTTCTCCGGGGGCGAAGCTGCCCCCGCCGAGAACTCGGGCTGCCCTGGCAGTGCCGAGCACCTCCTGCAAACTGGCATCAGGAAACGTGGGGGGTGAGTTTTTCTGTGCAGAAGTTCTCCCAGACCATAGCTGAGAGCATCTAACCCTAACCACAACAACTTAGCTGGGTCTAAAACTTACAACCTTCGGACTGGCAGCGTGGGACCCAACCCGCTGTGCCACCGCTGGCCCCTTGCTCAAGCATTCCACTGCAGTCCTAAAACTCTGCCTTTTCAGAGGGTGTTTCCTGTGACCCTGACCGTAATCTTCAAAATATGCTAAAGACTCATAAAATGGCTTTGAAAAGGCCCCAACAATACCCTAAGTAGTCCCAGAAAAATCCCTTCCAAAATCCCCTAAATACCTTTAAAAGTCCTGGAAAAAAAAACTCAAAAAGACATGCTCAGTCTCCAAACTCTACCTCTTGCTGTCTAGCCCACAGATGTCATCCCTACCTTTTTGCAGTGGGTCTGTTGTCCTCTGAGGGTTCTGTCATTGTGCTGCTGTGTGAGGGTTGCTGTCTGGTCTCGCTGTTAGGGTTGCTGTGTTGTGCTGCTGTTGGGGGAAAAGGCTGTTTTTAGGGGGGCTGCTTAGGCTGAGTTTAGGGCTGGGGTGAGGGGTGGTACAGCTGTACCGTGCACCCCTGATCTCCACTGGACTGTCCAGCCCTCAAGCCCTCTCCCTTTACCCCTCAACCGGTCCCTCTGCCCCCCAGCCCTCAGCTCCTGTGTGTCACCCTTGACCCCTCTCCTTTGCTCCTCAGCCCCCAGCTTCTCTGTGTCACCCTACAACTGCCCCCGCCACCCTCAGCATCTCTGTGTGTCACCCGCTGTCCCCTCTCCCTGTTCCTCCCTCAGCTCCCAGCCTCTGTCACCCTCAAGCCCCCACAGTGCCCCTCGAGCTGCCCCTCAGCCTCCATGTGTTGTGCCATGAAAAACCCTAAAAAAACCTAGAAATTCCCTGAAAACCTCCTAATCTTCAAAATGTCCTAAAAACCCCATAAAAACCTAAAAACAGCCTCAGAATGCTGTTAGAATACACTGGAAATATCCTACTTTTAAAAAAACCCTAAAAATCCCCAAAGAACCTTTAGAAATCCCTAAATATACCCTAAATAGTCCAAAAAGAGCACAAAAAATACCCCAAAATCCTTAAAATGCCCTGATAAGACCCTAAAAAAACCTAAAAATTTCCTCAAAAACCCTAAAAATACCCTAGCCCTAAAAAGTCCTCCACATACCCTCAATAGTCCTAAAAAGCCCCCAAGAACACCCAAATCCCCCCCAAACAATTCTTAAAAGTACTAAGAAAGCCCTTAAAATACCCTAACAAAATCTTTTAAAAGCCCTGAAAAAGCCCTAAAAGTATCCTAAATATTACCAGAAAATTCCTGGAAAACTCCTCCAAAAAAGTCCTAAAATATCCTTTTAAAGCCATGAGAAAAACCCAAAAAAAAACCGCTAAAAAACTGCTCAGCACCCAACTCCTACCTGTCACTCTCTAGACCACAAACATCATTGCTACCTTTTTATTAGGGTTGCTGCCTGCAGCTGCTGGGAGAGTTCTGGGGCTTTCCCAGCATTGGGGTTACTGCCTTGTGCTGCTGTTGGGGAAAACTGGGGTCCTAGGGGTGCTCTTTAGGATGACCTTGGGGTTGGGTTGAGGGCTGCTGCACCTGTACCCTAACCCTACCTGGTACCCTGTGTCTTTTGTACCCCTAACCCTCGGTGAGCTCTCCATCTGTCAAGCCTCCCCCTCCTTGCCCCTCAGCCCGCAATGTCTGCGTGCCACCCCGAGACCTCTGACATTGTCCCTTGGCCCCCTGGCCTCCACCATGCACTCTCCACCTGGTTAGGGGTGGTGTGAGGGGTGGTTCACCTGTCACCTTCAAGCAGCCCCCACTTTGCCCCTCAAGGCATCTGTTTCCCCTCACCCTCTTCTTGTCACCCTCAAGTTCCCTGCTCTCAGCCTCTCAGCATCTCTGTGCCACCCTGGAGCCCCCCAGTTGCTTCTAGCACCCCCTTCTGCCTCTCAGCTCCCCCCATCCTCTGTGTCACCCTCCAGCCCCCTCCCCTCAGCCCGCAGCCCCTTGTGACACCCTGCAGCCCACAGACGTTGTCCCTGCCTGTCTCGCTTGGGTGTTGTCCTGCTGCGAGAGCCGCGCCGTCCTCCGAGGGTTCGGGCTCCTGCGTGCTGCTGGAGGGGACTCACGGGTGGGCGGTGGGTGAAGTAACGGATGGAGCGGGAAGTGTGGTGGGACGGGTTAAGGGCGGGCTGGAAAATAGAGTAGGGTTAGGGGTGGAGAAGGGGACGCAGCAGCAGGGGGCTGAGGTGAGGAGGTAAGTGTTAGAGGAAGCGTAACTCCATAATTCCAAGACCGAATCTGCAGCCAACGAGAACTCTGAGTGATCTGGGAGCGGTGAATGTCTTTGGCAAACTGATGTAAGGAAACTGGGGTGATGAGTTTTGTTTCCCTTGGAAAAGGGATGGCATTTGTGTCCGTGGGCCTGCACCCTGCCCAGGACCTTTGATCTCGAGTGGGCTGCCACCTCCTAAAATTCCAAACATCGCAGGTGAGACAGGGGGTTGGAAATTTTACTCAGGGTAGAAACCAATTTTGGATTTAGCTGAAGTCTGCTGGTGAAACTTGTGTAGTCTGTTATTTGGTGTGCTTGCAAAAAGGCCTGCAGAGAGAACAAAGAAGTTCGAGGCTACTGCTGGAAAAAGAGAATCTGGATTACAACTGAGTGCACGGCCTCGTCCCTGTGTGAGTAAAAGTTTGAGGTTTTGCCAGCAGCATCGCCGAGTGCTGAGGGGTCCCCTGGTCGATAGGGCAACTTGGGAGGTTTGCTTCGGGCTTTGCTTGTGAAAGGTGTGAGAAAAGCAAGCAGCTCTGAAGCAGATGAGCCCCCTCTTGCCTGTTGAAGTGTTGGATAAAGCAAAGATAAACCTCAAGGTCCCTTCCCACCCAAACCATTCCGTGATTCTTTGCCCTGGAGGCAAGGGTGCACCTGTCACCCCATTTCTCTTCACAGAGCAAAGCAAGGCACAATTCTTCCCAAGAATATTTCTGGGATTCACATTCTCTGAACCTCAGAGGAAGGAAAAACAATTCTTATCTCATTTGCTGCGCCTGTCTTTGCGCCGAAGTAGAATGCAACGTGGAGATTGTTCACCCAAAGTGATGGTGTTTTGTTTCCTTGGCCTGTCAGGGCCAAGTGTGTGTGGGTGTCGGGTCTGTTGGGTGACAGTAACGAGTAGTGTGTGGTGTGTGCGGGGTTGAGTACTTGGCAGATTCAGTTTAGATGTAATGTAATATAGTATAATAAAGTAATTAGCCTTCTGATAAGGCAGAATGCAGATTGGAAATATTTGCACATATGATATTAAAGGACATGTGAACCACCTTTCTGTGAGACAAAGACACAAGACTTGGCCCATCCCTAACTTAGGACACAGCTAAAAAATAATATATAATTTTTTAATCTATTTTTGAAGAACTCTCTAAAACTAATGGCAGATGATATAGCTATTTTATCTGGCAAGCTTCCGTGCAAAATTTCCTGCTGATGCTGGCTCAGACGGATGGAGATTTGGGAGGAGGGGGAAGAACAAAGTGCCACAGGGTTTTATTGGATAAGCCTTGAAAGGTTTCTGCAAGCTTCTATTGTAAGGTTGATGAACCTTGTGTTTGTTAACTTCAGTTTTGCTCAGTGTTTTAACCCTGCTTTATCTCCTGTGGTCCAGATGACACATTTACACATCGTTAGAAAATTCAGTGGGATGCTCTTCAAACAACACGTGACTTTGCAGCAGTGAGGGCAGAAACTTGATGGTTTTACCTCAATCTATAGTTTTTCAATATTGCTATAGAAAGTGCTTTTCTGTGAAATGGCTACTTTGGTTAGATCATGCAAATTGAGTGCTGGCTACTTCCATAAGTTGAAGAGTAAGAATAACTCAGGAATGTTTCATCATTTGTCTCTGCACTGGTCAGAAATGGTAATTTGAACTCCAATCTGTAGAAATTTAGCAAAAGAAGTTGGACACTCGGAGGATAAAAATAGAAAAAAATGCTTTGGAAGGATTTTTCCTTGCTAGTGAGTGAGTTTCTACCTGTACGAGCATCAGGGGGTAGCACGGTCAGGACGGACGGAGACGAGAGATCTCTGAAGCCAGGTCGTGAAATTTGGGGTTTATTGCAAAGGGCCTGGGTGCAGGGGCCTGCTGGGAGCTGCCAGCCACAGCTCAGAGCAGGCCTGAGAGAAGAGAGGGGTTGAGAGGATGAGAGGGTAAGAGCATAAAAAGTTAAGAGAGCAAAAGCATAAGAGAGTAAAAAGGCGTAAGCGAGTAAAAGGTCAAGAGAGTGAAGTTCCCATTACAATACAATAAATCATCTTCTGTGTTGAATATTCTACTTCTCACTAACCAATCTAGTACAATACACAAATCCTATAGCATTTCCATACGGCCTATAAGAATCACTACATTACCATACCGTGTTAAATTTTAAACCCTAAAAACTCCTCTTTGGGCCCCTTCTGCCAAGCTGGCAGGGTCTGCTCGGCCCCTTGGAGCTGTCTGCAGGCAGAGGGTGTTGTTTCATCAAAGGGGATTACCTTCAGCTGGCCACACCATTCTTTTCCTGTTGTTCAGTAACTGAGGGATCTCAAAGCTCGCTTTCATTTCAATCTTGCTTATAGAAATGTTACCTCATCCATTCCCGTTTGTTCGCGACTCGTTCGCGGCTGCCCCAGCCCCTCTGCCGGCTCCGGCACAGTCCGTCCGTCCCGGTCCGTCTGTCCCGGTCCCGGCCGCCTGGCCCGCGGCCGCTCCGCTGGCCGTGCCGGCGGAAGGGGCGGGGGGTCCGTCCTGCCGTCTGCACCGTGGGTACCGCGCTGACCGCACCGAGGGGGGGTCCCGTCTGTCCCATCCCCGGCTGCCCTGACTCTGCTCGGCTCCCGCCGCTGCAGCCGGGGTCAGTCGCCGGCTTGGTCTCTGCCGGATCAGCCGCCGTGAGCCACGTGGGGCCGATCCACGCTGCAGCTCGGTGTGCACCGGAACAGCCCCTGGGCGATCCCGGCTGCAGACCCCGCCTTTGGAGGACCGAGACCTGAGCTGTGCCGATCCCCTCGGGCGATCCCGGCTGCAGACCCCGCCTTTGGAGCACCCAGACCCTGAGCTGTGCCGATCCCCTCGGGCGATCCGGGCTGCAGACCCCGCCTTTGGAGCACCCAGACCCCGAGCTGTGCCGAGTTCCCCCGTCCTGCCCTGAGCTCCGTTCCCTTGGTAACCACAGCTCCGGCTGCTCAGCGGAACTCTCTAAAGGAATCACTTTATCGAAACACTAAAAGTTCAGGTAAAAGAAAGCCCTCTCCTGATTCTTCCTAAAAATACGGTAGAAAAGCTATAGAAGATAAAAATCCAAAAAGAATGGGATAAAGGGATTGGTCTATTTCCATTAAAAGAGGTTCCCATAGGAGGGGGCGGACCAGGGTTTGTAAATGCTCCTTTGACTTCGTCTGAGGTCTGAAATTTTAAGAAATAAATAAAAGGGATATTTGGATGATTCCATAGGCATAGCTGAACAGTTAGACCAATTTTTAGGTCCAAACATTTATATTTGAGAAGAGATGAGGTCTGTAATGAAAATAATATTTTTCTCAGGAAGAAAGGCAATTAATCAGAGCAGCTGAAATAAAAGCTTAGGAAAAAAGATAATCTGTGGGGACCCCCAGAGAAGACAAAATGCCAACTGTACCTCCTGAGTGGCGTAAAAATAATGAGGGGAGTAAACACGTGAATAATTATCGTAATTACATAATCAAAGGAATAAATGAGACAGCATAGCAAAGGCGAAATGCAGGGGAAAAAAAAGTTTTTAAGGGACAGCTTTTAGAGGGGAAAGAAGAAACTTCAGCTAGATAGATAAACCAACTTAAGAGAAATAGGAAAATGGTCCTAAGTGGAAGATATGAAAATCTTTAAAGAGATGGGCACAGAGGAGGAATAGGGAGGTCATAAGCTCTAATTTTTTGGGGGGGACAAATACCATCTGGAGCCTGTGATAACTTTAAAAGTGGGTCCCCAAGAAGAAGAATTGGAATTTGTAATAGACACAGGGGCAGAGAGAACCTGCCTGTTAAATATTCCAAAAAGTTATAGTGTGAGCAAACATATAGTGAAAGTAACAGGGGCAAAAAGAGAAAGTTTTACATTTCTGCTCATTAAATATGTAGTAATTGAGGGAAGAAACTAGAATTTGGATGGGAGATGTCTTATTGGTCCCAGGGGCAGGTAGCAATTTATTGGGAAGAGTCTTACAAGTGCAATTAAGAATAGGAGTTATATCAGAAAATGGGAAAATGACAGCTAGGGTTTTAAAATTAGGTGAAGAGGATGAAGAAAAAAAATCAACAAAGAAGTTTGGGCTGGAGAAGGAAATAGGGGAGGATTAAATATTGACCCCATAAGGGTTACAATTGAGAGGGAAGATTGTCCCGTACGTGTACGTCAGTATCCTGTATCTTTAGAAGGACGGGAAGATTTGAAGCTGGTAATAGAAGGACTAATAAAGGATGGGGCATTAGAACCTTGTATGTTTCCTCATAAAATCCCTTTTCCCCCAGTAAAGTCTGATGGGAGTTATAGACTAGTATAAGATTAAAGGGAGGTTAATAAAAGAACTCAGACTCACTACCCAGTGGTAAAATATCTTAGACACTTAATAAATAAAAGTAGCTAGAAAACCAACCATGAGAAAATTGCAAAGAATTTTATTCATTCTCCCTCCCTCTTCAAAGAGAGAGATCAAAAAATTACCTAGATTATTGAAATATTATAGATTGAGGGGTATGCACAAGTAGCAAAATTCATGTATGAAAAAAATTGACAGAAGGAGATGATGTAAAACAGACCAAAGAAGATATTGTTAAATTAAAAGAGTTAAGTTAAAACTAGCCTAAGTACCAGCTTTAAGCTTACCTTTGTTAGAAAAATCCTTTATCATTTATACATAAATACAGAAAATGGAGTAGCTCATAAAATTTTAATTCAAGAGTAAGGAAGAGTAAAAAAATATCTAGTAGCTTATATATCAAAGATGTTAGACTCAGTAAGCCACAGCTAGCCAGTAGGTATTTAACAGCTACTGCAATCCTAGTAAAAGAAAGTTGTAAGCTTACTTTTGGAAGTAATTTAGTTAGGTTCACTTCATACCGTCTGAGGTGTTTTGAATTAAAAAAAAAAAACAAAAAAACAAAAACACCAAAAAAACAGGTAAGAAGAGAAGAAAGAGAGAAGTTGAAGTAGGGAGGTGGTTAGCAAACTCTGAGATGTTAGAATGTGAAGTGATGACATCTTGGTGCTAGAAGAGAGCAGAAGTGTGAATGCGGGTTTTTTGCATGAAAGGCAGGGAAGTGTCTTAACACATGGTTGTTAGGAGGTTATTCAATGCTGAACTGAGGTCCAGAAAGGGTTTAGCAGAACGGGCTCTCCTTGAAGGGAAAAGAGGATAAGTTGACTAGAGAAAGGAAAAGAATGTCAGGAGCACCTGGGGACGCCAGGTTTGGGGTTGTCAAGGTTGGGAGGTGTCTGCCCGCTCCCTACGAGCGGCGGGGTCTCGGAGGCTGCGGCAGGCACCGATCCATGGAGGTGACCCGGCGGCGGTGCTGGCAGCAGAGGACACACGGGTTTGCCGGGCAGGAGCGGGCTGGCTCCGTGGCGGAACTGCCGGGGGGGGCTCCCAGACTGCCGGGGTCCCGAGTCGAGGATGGCAGCGTCGGCCCTGGTAAGTGGGCCGAGAGAGAGAAGGAAAGAAAAAGAGAGAGAAGAAGAGAGAGAGAGAGAGGGCAAAAGGGACCCAAGGCTGCCCCCAGGGTCCCCATGCCCATGGCTGCTCTCCCCTGCTCCGGCCCTGCAGTGAAGTGGCAGCACGGCATTGACAGCAAGGCCGTGAAAAGAGCAGGAGGGGGGCTAGCACTAAAAGATAAAATCAAAGCAGAGATTGCTGACTCTCCAAACCTCACAAAGTGGTTTGTTTTTCTTAAGTAAGAAGGTTTTTGGTCTTTTCTTTTGTGTGTTTTGTTTGCTGTTAAAAAAAAGTTTTTTGTTTTTTGGTTTTTTTTCCTGAAGAATAGGTTTGTAAGGCTAAAACAATTAAATGCTGCCCGAAAAGTAAAAAGCAATAGATGTGATACATCTAGTGTTAAAATTGGTCTAGCTTTTCTTATTTAACTAACTGTAACTCACAAAAAGAAGAATTTGCCTCTGCAGCTATTAGCACAGCTGGATAAAAGAAGAGGCTGCTGTGGAAAAAGCTTTTAGCTAAACCCAGAAAGTTTGGAAGAAAACTGAATGGTAAAAGTTAATGCAGTATTATCTTACTTTTATTACTATGCTATTAAGTCCTATCCAGGTACTACCAAAGCAACAATCAGAATCACGGAAAAAGGGTGAATTCATGCCAGCAGAATCAATGGACTATCACATTTAAACCGGGTGATACCAAACTGACTTTCCAATGGGGACTGAGTGGTAATAGTTTGGAAAAAGGCAAATGATCCAAGAAATGTACAAAGAATAACACTGAATTCAGAAGTAAGACAATGCTTATACCACTGGTTTCAAGCACTGCCTGAATAAAACATCTCCTCAGCGGAGGAATACTCCAGATAGAAGGATCAAGATTGTTTTTGTGTTCTGACCTTAGCCTGAGATTTGTACAGGGGAGAAGGGGAATTACCATTTCCATCAGTAAACTTTATTTGATTCATTCCAATACTGGACATGCTAGCTGGGTTATAAGTAAATGCTTGAATTGTGAGAATAATTAGTATTGTAGTTCACAACATTTATGCTCTTATTGCAAAAAGTGTTCAAGTAATAACTTAGCTTTGTGGATGGGAATTATTAGTGCCTGGTGAATGAGAGATACCTGAAGAACGGTAAGAGACCACAGTTAAAGGGTGTCCAAACCAATTTGCCTGGAAATTAGTTAAGAGAAAGTGACAAGGAAATAGAGGGCAAGACCAGATTGACCTCTGTATTTCGCCACCGAGAAGATCAAATACACCTGCTGTGGGTTGCAACCTCACAGGGCTGGGAGGTGGGAGTATAAGGCATACTGGACCTCTGTTATTCCTGCTTCTGGCACTCATTTGTTCTCTTTTCCCTTTCGGGATACCAGCAAGATTGTGTCACAAATGCTACAGAAAGCATCACGTGGAAAGAAACCAAAGTTCCTCTTTAATTACACACACCTATGTCAACAGCCACTGTTATAACCCATCCAAATTAAGAACCTGTAGGCAAAACGGAATCAATGATTGGATTACAAGAAACTTAGGAAAATGTGGTAATAGATTTGGAATTGAATGTCTAAAAGGAGAGAGATGGATTTGTTTTAAATTTAATCTTGAAGATATGGTTCAAGATTTGGTAAAAAAAACAAATAATAAACAAAAAAGTAAAACCAGCACAGCAATTGGATGGACTCTGTATTGACCCCAAATTATCTATTGAGTCGTATTACAAGACTCCAAGCAGTTATTGAAATGATAGCAAATGGAGCCGCCCAGGCTTAGAGTTATTATCAAGTCAGCGAAGCCAAACAAAACCTGTAGTGTATCAGAATAGGTTGGCTTTAGACTATTTAGTGGCCAAAGAAGGGGGTGTTTGTGGAAAGTTTAATATATCAGATTGTTGAAAATTGATGAGCACAGAAAAGTCATTCTAGAAAAAGCAAAAGAAATCAAAGAAGAAAAAAAAATATATATGCATATAATAACCGAGGTACCAGTCCAAAAATTAGAAATCAATGTTAAAACCTAGCTGGTAGGGTAATGTATTAGAAGAAATTAGGATCTTTCATTTTATGTGTTACAACTGTTTTTATATTTCTTCCTTGTGTAATCCCCTGTTTTATTTTGCCAGCATAGTCCAGAAGATGCAAGTAGATAAGAAATATTGCTCAAGCCAAATGATTTACAAAGAATAAGAGTGGGGATTGTGAAAAATGCATGTATTTTATGATTGGCTTTTCGGAAATAATAAAATGAATATTTTATGTGTTGTGTTAGAAAGTAATGCTGTATTAATTCTCTTAAGTAGTGTGTTAAATATAGTTATAGGTTACAAAAACTGTTAAAATAGAAACGATGCTATGTAAGATACTTTTTTTAAAGAAAGGACTTGCAGTGAGATAGCGGCCACAGGACACCTGAATCTTTCAGAGAAAAAGAATTCATTGCCCTCTTATCAGAAGAAACAAACTTCTTCCCGCCTCCAAGGCACTGTTAGGATTAGAAGGAAGAAGCTGATGATGAGCAGACAGAATCCTGTGTTTGAATGGAATTTATGCATCATGTATGAAGTGTATGACTATGCAACAGGCTATTGCTTTTAAGGGTTAATCCTTTGTTAATGGGGGTCCTTTTTCGGGCCCGTGCTGCCCAGAAAAAGGTACCCCGATGTCCATAACTCTTTGTTTTTGTTATCTCATATTGTCCTAATTCAAATTGTCCAAATTATTATTACTCTAATTGTATTACTATTTTTATAACCATTTTATTACTGTTAAACTTTCAAAAATTTCAAAAACAAGTGACTGGCGTTTTTCAAACCAGTCTGTTAGTTGAAATTATCAAAAGATTGTTATGAGTTTTCTAACTTTGGCATTAATGCTGGTGAATTTTGAGGATTTACTGTCTCATTTTGGGTCGAGAAATCTGTCCCAAACACTGGGGGGACTCTGGAGCTATTTGGGAACAGTTATTTATCAAAATTCTTTTGCGTTGGGATCAAAGGGTTGGCATTTGCAGGGGCAAAATAATTCTCTGTCTGTCCTATATTTATTAAAGCAGCTGTCATATTCCAACCTCCTCCTCCTCCTCCTCGTCACACGGTTTGTGTGCATGGATGTGGCTGTGCAGACGAATCGTGACACAAAGTAGTCCCACTGGGTGCTAGGAGTGTGGAAGGCGAAAACGCGGAGGCACATCAGGTATTAGTTGTGCACGGTTACGCGCTGCACTGCAGAGGGATCTCTCGGTGCCCGGCAGAAGGAGAGATGCGGAAGGATACATGCAAGGCGCTGCAGTTTTCCCCTGCTGTGGTGCCGTGTATAGACGCAGTGGTGGCAGAAGTGGCGTGACAGGGCACAGGGATGCCGGCTGTGGCTGGACAGCGGGACACAGCGGCTTGGAACTGGGACCGGGCTGTACCAAAGCTGCGGCGAACGCAGTGGGGGGTGGTGGCGGGGCTGTGGAGATAGAACTGTGCATGCGTGCGGCTGATCCTGGAAGCAGCGCTGTGGTTCGATGAGTCGGCGTGGAGTGATATCACTGGTGCTGGGGTTGTAGCAACTGTGCATGCGTGGGTTCCGTCACTACCGCAGCGCGGGCAGTCATCATTGCGGGTGTGGGAGGCAGCGGAGCTGCGGGAACGGGAACGGGGCTGCGGCTGTGGCCGTGGAAGGGAATGCTGGGACGCCCATGGTTGCAGGAGGCGGCGGAGCCACGCCATCCAGCAGCTCTGAAGCGGGAGGGTGCGGTGGGGAAGGCGCGGCTTGGCCCGCCATGCAGCGGCGGCGGCAGGAGAGGGGAAGCGACCATGGGCGGCGCTGACGGGAGGCTGGGCTGGAGCGCCGCGGCGCTGGCACGGGGTGCCTTGGGTGGCTGGGGTGCCCCGGTAAGACAGTCATTAAAACACCCTAAAAATTATTTTAAAAGCCCTGAAAAAGCCCTAAAGGTATCCTAAACATTTCCAGAGAATTCCTAAAAAACTCCTGCAAAAAAACCCCCTAAATATCTAATTCCTAAAAAAACTAAAAAATTAACTAAATTAATTTTTAATTAACTTAGTTAATTTTTTAAAATTTACTTAATTAACTAACTTTTTAAAATTAACTTAATTAACTAACTTAAATAACTAAAAAACTAAAACTTCTAAAAACTTCCAAAAAAACTCCTGCAAAAATATCCAGAAAAATCCCTGAAAAATCACCTGAAAGACCCTGAAAAACTGTTTACCCCCTACCTGTAACACTGTGGCCTCCAAACATCATCTCTGCCTATTAATCGGGGTAACTGCAAGACCCTCAAACACCACCACAATCACCAGCTTGAGTTGGTCTGGACAGCACCAAATAAAATAAAATTAAAAGCTTTATAAATAGAAAAATTAAAAAAAAAAAAAAAAAGCTTTAAAATTAGAAAAATCAAAACTAAAAATAAATAAAAAATAAAATTAAAAAATAAAAAAATGCTTTAAAAATAAAAAAATTAAAACTAAAAATTAAAAAAAAAGCTTTACAACTTGAAAGATCAAAAATAAAAATTAAATAAAAAATAAAAATTAAAACAAATGCTTTAAAAATAAAAAAATCAAAACTAAAAATGAAATAAAAAATAAAACTAAAAAAAAAGCTTTAAAAATAGAAAAAGCAAAAAATAAAAATGAAATAAAAAATAAAATTAAAAAAATAAAATAAATAGTTTAAAAATAAAAAATTAAAACTAAAAGTGAAATAAAAAACAAAATTAAAAAATAATATAAATGCTTTAAAAATAAAAAATTAAAAATAAAAATTAAATAAAAAATAAAATTAAAAATAAAATAAAAAGCTTTAAAAATATAAAAATCAAAAATAAAAATTAAATAAAAAGTAAAAAATAAAACACATGTTTTAAAAATAGAAAAATTAAAACTAAAAATAAATAAAAAATAAAATTAAAAAAAGAAATGCTTTAAAAATAGAAAAACTAAAATTAAAAATTAAATAAAAAATAAAATTAAAAAAATAAAAAGCTTTAAAATAGAAAAATTAAAAATAAAAATAACAGATAAAAATAAAAAGCTTTAAATGCAGAAAAAATTAAAAATAAAAATTAAATAAAAAATAAATTTAAAAATAAAATTAATTAAAAATTAATAAAAAACAAAACAAAATCCGTAAAATGCTGTAAAGTACCGTAAAAGTTCCATAAAAGGTAGTGTCGTAAAGCGGGACTATCGTAAAAGGTGCAATTTACGACAGTCGCGCTTTACGTCACCTTTTGCGACAGTCGCGCTTTACGTCACCTTTTGCGACAGTCGCGCTTTACGACAGCTTTTACGACAGTCGCGCTTTACGGCACCTTTTACGACAGTTCTGCTTTACGGCACCTTTTACGACAGTCGCGCTTTACGACACCTTTTACGACAGTTCTGCTTTACGACACCTTTTACGACAGTCGCGCTTTACGGCACCTTTTACGACAGTCGCACTTTACGGCAGTTTTACGACAGTCGCGCTTTACGGCACCTTTTACGACAGTTCTGCTTTACGGCACCTTTTACGACAGTCGCGCTTTACGGCACCTTTTACGACAGTCGCGCTTTACGGCACCTTTTACGACAGTCGCGCTTTACGGCAGTTTTACGACAGTCGCGCTTTACGGCACCTTTTACGACAGTCGCGCTTTACGGCACCTTTTACGACAGTCGCGCTTTACGGCAGTTTTACGACAGTCGCGCTTTACGGCACCTTTTACGACAGTCGCGCTTTACGGCACCTTTTACGACAGTTCTGCTTTACGGCAGTTTTACGACAGTCGCGCTTTACGGCACCTTTTACGACAGTCGCGCTTTACGGCAGTTTTACGACAGTCGCGCTTTACGGCACCTTTTACGACAGTTCTGCTTTACGGCACCTTTTACGACGGTTCTGCTTTACGGCGCCTTTTACGACGGTTCTGCTTTACGGCACCTTTTACGACAGTCGCGCTTTACGGCACCTTTTACGACAGTTCTGCTTTACGGCACCTTTTACGACAGTCGCGCTTTACGGCACCTTTTACGACAGTCGCGCTTTACGGCACCTTTTACGACAGTCGCGCTTTACGGCAGTTTTACGACAGTCGCGCTTTACGGCAGTTTTACGACAGTCGCGCTTTACGGCACCTTTTGCGACAGTCGCGCTTTACGGCAGTTTTACGACAGTCGCGCTTTACGGCAGTTTGCAGCACTTTACGGGTTTTTTTTTCATTTATTTGTAATTAATTTTATTTTTCTAATTTTATTTTTAATATAATTTTTATTTTTAATTTTTCCATTTTTAAAGCATTTATTTTTTTAATTTTATTTTTTATTTAATTTTAATTTCTAATTTTTCGATTTTTTAATTTTTTTTTTTATTTAATTTTAAACTTTTTTTTCCATTTTTTAATTTTATTTTTTATATAATTTTAATTTTTAGTTTTTCCATTTTTAAAGCTTTTTATTTTATTTTTCTAATTTTCTTTTTATTTAATTCTTATTTTTAATTTTTCTATTTTTAAACCTTTTATTTTTTAATTTTATTTTTAATTTAATTTTTATTTTTAATTTTTCGATTTTTAAAGCTTTTTATTTTATTTGTCTAGTTTTTTATTTAATTTTTATTTTTAATTTTTCTATTTTTAAAGCTTTTATTTTTAATTTGATTTTTATTTAATCTTTATTTTTAATTCTTCTAATTCAAATGCTTTTATTTTTCTAATTTTATTTTTATTTAATCTTTATTTTTAATTTTTCTATTTTTAAAGCTTTTATTTTTTTATTTTATTTTCTATTTAATTTTTATTTTTCATTTTTCATCTTTTTATTTTATTTTTTTATTTTATTTTTTATTTAATTTTTCTTTAATTTTTCTATTTTTAAAGCTTTTTATTTTTCTATTTTTATTTTTATTTAATTTTTATTGTAATTTTGCCATTCTAAAAGCTTTTATTTTATTTTTTAATTTCATTTTATTTAATTTTTTTTAAATTTTTTCTATTTTTAAAGCTTTTATTTTTTTAATTTTATTTTTTATTTAATTTTTATTTTTATTTTTTTCTATTTTTAAAGCTTTTATTTTTCTAGTTTTATTTTTTATTTAATTTTTATTTTTAATTTTTTTATTTTATAAAAGTTTTTTATATTTTTTTAATTTTATTTTTTATTTAATTCTTAATTTTTCTATTTTTAAAGCTTTTATTTTATTTTTCTAATTTTATTTATTTAATTTTTAGTTTTAATTTCTCTATTTTTATAGCATTTTTTTATTTTTCTAATTTTATTTTTTATTTAATTTTTAGTTTTAATTTTTTTTATTTTATAAAAGTTTTTTTATATTTTTTAAATTTTATTTTTTATTTAATTCTTAATTTTTCTATTTTTAAAGCTTTTATTTTATTTTTCTAATTTTATCTTTTATTTAATTTTTAGTTTTAATTTTTCTATTTTTAAAGCATTTATGTTTCTTATTTTATTTTTTTTAATTTTTCTATTTTTAAAGCTTTTTTTTTATTTTTCTAATTTTATTTTTTATTTAATTTTTATTTTTAGTTTTTTATTTTATAAAAGTTTTTTTATTTTTTTTATTTTAATTTTTTTATTTTTAAAGCTTTTCATTTTATTTTTTAATTTAATTTTTTATTTACTTATTATTTTTAATTTTTCTATTTTTAAAGCTTTTCATTGTATTTTTCTAATTTTATTTTTTATTTAATTTTTATTTTTAATTTTTCTATTTTTAAAGCTTTTCATTTTATTTTTCTAATTTTTTTATTTACTTATTATTTTTAATTTTTCTAGTTTTAAAGCTTTTAATTTTATTTTTTTAATTTTATTTTTCTAATTTTATTTTTAATTTTTCTATTTTTAAAGCTTTTCATTTTATTTTTCTAATTTTATTTTTTATATAATTTTTCTTTTTAATTTTTCTATTTTTAAAGTTTTTCATTTTAATTTTCTAATTTTATTTTTTATTTAGTTATTATTTTTAATTTTTCTATTTTTAAAGCTTATTTTATTTTTCTAACTTTATTTTTGATTTAATTTTTAATTTTTCTATTTTTAAAGCATTTATTTTATTTTTCTTATTTTATTTTTAAGTTAATTTTTATTTTTACTTTTTTTATTTTTAAAGCTTTTCATTTTATTTTTCTAATTTTATTTTAAATTTTTCTATTTTTAAAGCATATATTTTATTTTTCTTATTTTATTTTTTATTTAATTTTAATTTTTAATTTTTCTTTTTTTAATGCACCTATTTTATTTTTTTATTATCTTTTTATTTAATTTTTATTTTTTATTTTTTTTATTTTTAAAGTTTGTATTTTATTTTTTTAATTTTTTTTTTTAATTTTTCTATTTTTAAAGCTTTTTATTTTTTTTTATTTGGTGCTGCCCAGACCATCTCAAGCTGGTGATTGTGGTGGTGTTTGAGGGTCTTGCATTACAGCACTACCTTTTATGGAACTCTTACAGCACTTTACTGCACTTTACAGTTTTTTGGGTTTTTTTCATTTATTTTAAATTAATTTTGTTTTTTAAATTTTATTTAATTTTTTTTTTAAAGCATTTTATTACATTTTATTTGGTGCTGCCCAAACCTGCTGTAGTGCATTTTTATACTTTGTAATACTTTGAAGTAATTTTGTTTTGTATCCCCATATTTTTCCCAAATGGTTTATCCCACACTGTACCCCACTCCTTCTACCTGTGTTATCCCTCCCCCGGGATGAGATCATCCCCAAACCCCCACCCTGGCTCTCTGTCAATCACTCAGCCTCCCATCCCCTCCATGCAGAAGTTTCAGTCCAAATCATCGAGTGATTAGCCAGAGGCTGGGAGTCAGCCCACCAAGCCTTGCCCCATACGCTGTCCTATATGTCTATCCCCCAGCATCCATCCCTTAGGGTCACTTAATGGTTGGTAAAATGTTATCTACTTTTGGTTTCCACCTCCCTTTAAATGTAACCTTGGCACATCGCCCTGGGGCTCTCGGCAGGAGGCCCCCTGAGGTGCAGGAGCTCCTTTGGGACTCCTAATAAAGCCTTGGATTAACCCCTGCTGAGAGTCGGCCCTTTATCATCTACCAATGTCTCTGGTGTCTCTTCTGCTGCAAAGGCGCCCAGCCCAGGTGCCCTCAGTACCCTCGGGGCACAGGAAGTGTCTCCCCCCAGCCCAGGTGCCCTCGCTCTCAGCCCTGTCGGGGCTGCCCCCTCGGTGTCTGCCGACTCGGGACCGGCCGAGGGTTACTGAGAGGCTCGCACAAACCCGCTCGGCCGGTGATTGTGGTGGTGTTTGAGGGTCCCCAGGACAAGGGAAGAGACGAGAATCTTGACTACACCTTTCAGAAGGCTGAAATGTTATTTTATGGTCTCTATTATACTAAAAGAAAATGAGATATTAGAACTATACTAAAAGAGCAAGGAGACATCAGAAAGCTGGAAAGGAATGAATAATAAAAACCTGGGACTGCTCACAGCCCCGATGCAGCTGGACCGTGATTGGTCATCAATTAGAAACAATGCACAGGAGACCAATCCAAGATGCCCCTGTTGCTAAACCATCTCCAGCCCACATTCCACAGCCAGCAGATTGTTACTGGTTCCATTTCTGTTGAGGCTTCTCAGGAGAAAAGTCCCAGCAAAAGGATTTTCATCAAACACGTCAGTGCCAGGTGATGGCACAGGCAGCATCGGCTGGCCGAGGTCACTGTGTCATCCCTGCCAGCCCACGTGTCACAGCAAGGAGGAGAGAGTTCATCCTGTGCTCAGCCTGTGCTCACACAGCCCTGCCAAGGGACTGGCTGCCAAAACAGAGCCGTGCCATGCATGCCAGTGTCTGCACGGCAGGGAGAGGACATGAAAAGCCACTGAGGAAGCTGCCACCTCCTCCCTGAGCTCTGCCCTGCGGGCCAGGTCATGGGCAGCCACTTTGGGAAGGCTGCATTTGCTGCCCATCAGCTGCTCTGTGTCTGACAGAAATTGAAATAGCCCAGGTTTGGGTTGGTGCTGAGCAGAGGGCAGTGAGGAGAAAGGGAGAAGGCTGTGCTGCAGGGCAGGTGGATCCAGGCAGAGCCAATTTGGGGAGCAGCCTTGTCTAACAGCATTTCATTTTCCAGTGCTACTACATTACATTTCATTTTGCACTTCTGCTAGAACTGCATGTCAACAGGTTTCAAATATCCTCCTCAGTCCAGCAGCCTGCTTGAAAGCGCTGTGTCTTTATCAGACCATTGATGGTCCTTCTGAAATGTGAGTCTCACTGGCTGCATCCAAACCTTGTGCTTGAAGAGCATTCCTAATTAAAGCAGATTGGGCCTTTGGGGAAGAAGGGGCTGAAAAGCATTTCCTAAAGCATTTTCTACTCAAATTTCATTGTGAGGAAATACACCTGAAGGACGATGCAGGGATTAGGATTGAGACAAAGATGAGTTTGGTAGGTCAATTTTACTTTGAGAGCTTGAGAAGCACAGGAAGCCCAAGGTGATGATCCCAGAGGGTTGAACACAGAGGTTTCACCCTCCCAGATAAACAAGGGCCTTAACCTTAAAACCACTGCTCTCAGCAAGAAGCTGTCTCAACGCTGCATTAATGTCTTCTCCTCTTTGTGCATGAGATTGAAATCCCTCTTGGGGAAGAAGCTTATTCCAAGTAAATTCCAGTTTGGGTTTGGCAGCTCAAACACCTTGGCAAGGCCAGGACAAGTTCAGTGGTTCTCCCTGTCCTGAAAGAGAGGAGAAAAGGGAAGTTAAGCTCACTGCAGAATCAAAGACTCCTGCATTTCATCTTTTGGCTTGGATTGCTCACCATGGAGTTTTAGCCATAAAAAAAAGGGGAGGTGGCACCAAATTGAATTAAAAAGTGCCCTGTCCCAGTGTTTTTATTCCAGACATTCAAAGGAAGCTCATTTTTCTTCTAGCATTCTTTCCCTAATTTTAGCAGAACCATTCTCATCCCAGACCCCACTCATCAGTTGTTTAATCCTTTGGCACTGGATCTGGACAAAGGAAGGGACACATCTGGGTCATGGGAAAGCATGGAGAGAAACCTTCCAAAACTGGACAGAGAAAAATGAAATGCAGGAAGACAGAGCCTGCAGACAGAGAAAAATGAAATGCAGGAAGACTTACCTGCAGCTGGTTGCTCTTTGTACTGGGCTTCCTTTAAAGGAATGGATTTGCTGCTAAACACATCTCAGGCTCAGATGTGACCAGGAGAAGGTGGGCTGGAGATGAGGAGTCAGACAGGGAATAGCCAGGGAGATGCAGGGCCCAGGAACATCAAGGATGGAGAAGGAACAGGGATTGTTCTCCTTGTTTAGATCCATCAGTGCTGGGGGCTTGGGAAGCACATGACGGTACCAGAGAGATGCTGGGCAGGAGCAGGATAACTCCAGGATAAGCTGCTCCCACTCCAGGGCTGGGCCAGGGAAGGAGGGGAATTATTTCCCTCCCCTTTCCAGTGGGATGCAGGTGCCACCCCATGCAGAGGCAGGAAAACTGCCTTGCAATCAAGTACAAAACCTGCCTGGCAAGCCCAGGATGCCAGCAGCCATTTCTCCTGGATTTCCCGCTTACAGGCATTTTAAGCTTGCTTGGTCTCAAAAGCACCTTTTTTGCCAAGGGCATTCCCATTTCTTTTGGATCCTGAACAGAGGTTTGGAAAGCTGACTTTGATGAGGGAACTGTCTCCTATTTTGATCCGTGTTAACTTGGAGTTTCCCTTGGCACCAAAATCAGGGGGTGAACCCAACCCTTGAAGGGCCATAAGATCCTAACTATCCAATCCCCAATCCCCTCAGCATTGGCTTGTAGAACCTTCTCAGGGTTAATTTAGCAAACTTAAGGGTTTGGCAAGTTCAGGATCAAAACAACCAAAAAATTAGTGAAAGAGAAACTGAACTGAGGCTGGCTAAAAGCTGATGACTCATTACAACAATTCAGTGAAAAGGAAGCAGGATTGATCCTGTGAAAAATGCCAATCACTTGTTTTTAAAATTTTAAAAATTTAACAGTAATTAAATGGTTATAAAAATAGTAATACAATTAGAGTAATAATAATTTGGACAAATTAAATTAAATATGAGACAATAGAGACAAAGAGTTACGGACGTCCGGGTACCTTTTCCCGGGCAGCACGAGCCCGAAAAAGGACCCCCATTAACAAAGGATTAACCCTTAAAAGCAATAGCCTGTTGCATAGTCATACACTTCATACATGATGCATAAACTCCATTCAAACACAGGATTCTGTCTGGTCATCATCAACTTCTTCCTCTGAATCCTAACAGCGCCTTGGAGGCGGGAAGAAGTTTGTTTCTTCTGATAAGAGGGCAATAAATTCTTTTTCTCTGAAAGATTTAGGTGTCCTGTGACTGCTATCTCGCTTCGAGTCCTTTCTTTAAAAAAAGTCTCCTACATAGCATAGTTTCTACTTTAACATTTTGTTATAACCTAAAACTATATTTAACACACTACTTAAGAGAATTAATACAGCATTACTTTCTAACAAAACACATATAATATTCATTTTAATATTTGAGAAAAGACAATCACAAAATACGCATTTTTCACATTTTCAATACTCACCAAGCCACCTGGCCAGAGTTCTGTGCCCACCGAGGACACAGCAACCAGCAGGGACCTTCCTCCCATTCTCCAGCACAGGCTTCTTCCCTCCACACGCAGGGAGCTGCAGCCACTCAGGGAACACCGACTTAGTCACAACAGGAGAGGCACAAGGATAATTTGGAACTCGTTGTGACCTCAATGCCGCCCAGACCCAGGAGAAAGCACTTTTCCGATCAGACGGAGCGGGGTATTTCCCGTACCGCCCTCCCTTCTCCCTACCCGAGGCGCATGAGCACACTGCCGCCATCATTGGAAGGGCAAGTGAGTGCCGCCCTGACCCGCCATCTTGGATGTGGCGTAAAAAGTGACCTTTTTTTGTCACCCCTTTCCCGTTTTCACCCCCTGCAGAGGCAGGAAAATTGCCTTGCAATCAAGTACAAAACCTGCCTGGCAAGCCCAGGATGCCAGCAGCCATTTCTCCTGGATTTCCTCTCCGCAATCTTTGGTACTGGCAGAAGCCACTCCCAGCCGAGCCACCATCTTTGTTGCGGTACCCTTAAGCATCCCCCGCTCCTCACACAGGCGTTTCTCTTGCCGGCTGCCTCAACCCGGTCCCGACGCCGATCCCGCGCTCTCGGCGCCATTTTCTGCTGCTTTTCCCGGCGGGAGAAAACGGGTGGCGGGGTCAGCGGCACCGGAGCCCCGCGAACCGCGGCAGGGAGCGGCGGCGACGCCTCTGCCGGAGTCCTCCCGCGGCGCCATCTTGAGTGTGGCTGGAGCCCGACCCGGCTCAGGCAGGGTCCTGCTACGCGGGCGCTTCGCCGTCTTGAAATGGCAGCTCTGTCCCCTCCGCGCCTCCGCCGCCCGCCGAAACCGGCCCCGCCGCTGTCGTTCTTCCCAGCCACCGCCCCGCACGGCGGCCGCTCAAGCCCGGCCACGCCCCTTTGCACCCCTAACTGTGCTTCACCGCTCCTCTCTGTGCACAGTACCGGTCTGTGCCCACAAGGTGGCAGCACCGCCCCCCTCCCCGGGCCGGGCTGGACGCGCCTTGGGGCACACAGGGAACGGAGGCCGAAGCTGCCGGAGAGCCTTTTGTATTTATTCCCTTCAGCCTCAGCAGCTGTTCCTACGGTTTAAGGGTACTTGATTGGTTCATTCCTAGGTAAAAACGTTATAACATTGGTTTCAAAACGACTACGCATCTCTAGTCAGAATTTCCTACATTCCTGTATACAATAGAACGGATAGATTCTTTCCAAATGGTTTTCGAGATAAATTCCAATTCTTTGCCAATACCTATAAAAACGAAAAACTTGACAGGTTTTGGTGTTCTACACCCATCCCTCCGTGTGAATTTTCTGGCAGCTTTTGGTCCCTCTTGGGGGAGAGTAATCCAGCATGACCCCCCCCCCCCCCCCCCCCATTCCCCACTCACCTGCTCCTCCATCACAGCCTGGTGTGACGGTGTTCACAGGAGTCTTAGGATGAGGGAAGAGACGAGGAGTTGACTCCATGTTTCAGAAGGCTTGATTTATTATTTTATTATGTGTATTATATTAAAACTATACTAAAAGAATAAAAGAAAGGATTTCATCAGAAGCCTAGATAAGAATAGAAAAAGAAAGAATAATAACAAAGGCTTGTGTCTCGGACAGAGAGTCCAAGCCAGCTGACTGTGATTGGCCATTAATTAGAAACAACCGCATGAGACCAATCACAGATGCGCCTGTTGCATTCCACAGCAGCAGATAATCATTGTTTACATTTTGTTCCTGAGGCCTCTCAGCTTCTCAGGAGAAAAAATGCTAAGGAAAGGATTTTTCAGAAAATATCATGGCTACAGCCTGGCTCTCCCTCCTAGGGCCAAATCCCATCAAGTCAGCTACTTATCCTCTCCTAAGTGTGCTGGGATCCTCAAGTCTCCAGCTTCATCCTGAGTCCAAGACTCTGGATGTTATTATGAGTGGCACCTGGGTTAGAGAGAGGCAAAGCTACATGACATTTCTGTGAGTGCAGTAGATGAGTCTCTGTGCTGTGAGACAAGTGAATGCCTCTGCTATGCCTGTGAAAAGCCTTGTAAAAAGATGCAGAACTCAAATCAACACTATTTCTCACCCTGCTGCCTTCAAAACACCCCACAATATCCCTTAACTGGGTACCCTGTTCACCCCCTCTTTCTCCTAGTCACAATCCTCACCTCATCTGAAGCCTCAATCTCAAACATCATCTTCGACACAGGGTAGATCTCTTTTGTGACACGATGAATCTGCTGAAAAACTCTGTTGTACTTGACACAACCTGTATTTTCAGGAAGTTGTGCTCCTCCTAAAAAAAACCTAAAAAAACAAAACAAAAAAAAACCCAAACAAGAACAAAACCAGAAATTATAAAATCACCTTAACACCCCTAAACACACAACCCTAAATCATGAACTTAAATACTCCCTGTGTTCAATGCTTTACAGTGTTTTCCAAATCTCTGTTGCTTTAGATACCCAAAAGCACATACTGAAAACAAGCTGAGATAAGCTGAAAGAGCTTCTGCACTGAAATGAGAGGAGCTCTTATCCCAGCTGATCCCAGAGAGGGAATGAAGCCCCTTAGCAAAGGCTGGGGCTAATATACCCCTGACTGTGCCTGCCTCTCATTCCCAGGAAAAGCCCACCACCCCATTTAGAAACCCTTCAGCAAAAACGTTGCTGGAAAAGCAAAGCTGATGTCTGGTGACCTGGAGCTCCAGAGGATTGAGGGAAACATGGGGAACGAGCAGACAGTGAACAGCTTCCACTGCTTTTCGTTCCAATTGCTACTGCAAGTGTAGCTTCTCTGCAATTTCATGTCCAGCGTGACTCTTCCAAGCTCAACAGATGAACAATCGAGTGCTCCAGGACTGGAAAGAGGGGGTCTTCTGCTACTTGGCTACAGCTCCAAGAGGAATCTGTAACATGCTGACGTTTAGACTCAAGGACTAAAAGCTGTGTCTTCATGACTGAAGAGAAAGAAATGCAATGGGAATCAATCGAAGGAACTTCACATCTCCCACAGCCCCAGCAACCTCTGCTTGGCTCGACTGGCAGAGGTGGGATGGGGAGCTGCTCTGAACCACAGAGACAGCTTCACTCAGCAGAGGGAGCTGTATGCCAGAGATTTTTTTGCTTGTATGTTTTTAAAGGCTATTTAGTGGTTTAATGGGATGTTTCATTGAGTCATGACCCATAAAATCACATTATAGCACACCTGTGAGTGCTTGGGACTATTCAAAAATGCAAATAGCAGAGGGAAACTCAAGGTGACCCCCCTCTTTTTGTCAGGATGCAACTGTGCACTTTTCCTGCCTTTCCTGCTGTGCCACAGAGGGCTTTGTGTTACACCTAGCACCAGGGCCACTGCAGCAGCCTTGGGTCCCGCAGTGACACTGTCTGCTCCGTGTCTCCCCGAGAAGCTGGCCTCGGCACGGCAGCAAAAGACATTTGTGCGGGAGCTTTGCAGAAGCAAGGCAGAGAAGACTGTGTCCCGGTGGTCTCCGCCCATGGCAACAGCACCTTGACAACAGCAGACTCGAGGAGCCTGGCTTCTTTGACATCTCATCCAAGTTTTCACTCACTATTTTCAAGGACTCTCAAATGCCCAAATCATACCACGGAAAATTGATAAACAGTGAGGAATAAATACAAACAGGAGCATCCTAAGGCAGCACTTGACCCTGGCTTCTGCCATTCCAAACTCCTGTCAGAGGCATCAAAAGGAATTTGAGCTGACCACACAGCATCTTCCCTGCTCCAGCCCATCGTGTGCAGCACGGCCAGGTATGGCAGAGTCACAAACAAATGCAATCTTGATTCCTCCCAAAACATAAGGCCAACCTGACACAGGATTTCTGTGAGACCAGGAGTTTGTGTGCACAGATTAGTCTGGGGCAGTGGTTGTAACTGCATCTCATTTGGCTGCACTGCCCTCATCCAGAGGCAAGGCTGCTACGAGCCTCAGCCGACAGTACCTTGCTGCAGGTATCAGGCTTGATGTGGCACAGGACCGGGAGATCTCCATGTAGGCGGCCAAGGTTTATTAGAGAAATTGTTAAATTACAATGACTCGTATACAAAGATAAGCTGCAGCGCCTTCTGAAAGGCAAAGGTGTTTCTGACCCATAGAAACTGATACAGGTTACCCAGACACCAGTGACTACAGCAGGCTTGACAGTAAATAATGAGCACCTTGCAGTTAATCTTAGTGGAGTCACGGTTTCTTCTACCTAGTACATCCAATGGGATGTGTACATTGTCTCAGCACACAACTACTACCTCCTGCTGGCTGCCTTTCTGTCGCCATCTATCTCAGCAGCATCTCTTCTGTCCCCACTCCAGCCCGGGAGGTCTCCCCTCCCTTGTTTGCTGTGTTTAAACATCCAGAGCAACACATCTCTATGAAGCATTTCTAAATTCAACATAAGGCTGCTCTTATCTTTAACCGGATGGGGGAATAAGAAGATGCAGAACTCAACTCTGTTATTAGACCTTTAAACTAAAATTAAGAAGAAAGAAAATCCCAAAACAAAATCACTGTTCATTTCTCATGGAGAATTCAAACCCTTCACTGGCATGTTCTTAGGAATGTTTTTTTTCTGCTTGCAACAATTAGCAATCACGGAGCTGTATCCCGGAGCACCATGGTGTTGATCTGCTGGTGAGATGAGCCGTCAGAGGGCCACACAGACCAGTGCTGCTGTCCACACAGCCAGCACGAGGCTGGCAGTCAGTCTCGGTATGGGGTGAGAGCGCAGGGATGGGGTGCCCGAGGTGCAGGAGCAGACCTCGTAACGGTTCTTCGAGCGGCTCTCGTCGTGCTGTCCCGGCTTGGAGCGCGCCCCAGTCCTGCTGCTCCCGGCTGCCTCGGGGGCGTCAGCCTGCATGTCATTGCACACCAGCCAGTCCCTGGCGATGGACTGTGGGTACCCGGGCTGCACCTCCAGATCACTGTCCAGCACCTTCCAGTACTCCTTGCCCTTGAAGAAGTAACTTGCACCTGCAAAGACACCAAAACCCAAACACGAGGTGAGTGGCGGTGGTTGGCGTCCCAGAGAAAGGTCAAAGGAGCACTTGGAGCAGCAGAGGAGCATTCCCACCCCAGCTGAGGCCCGGGGAGCAGAGGCACATGAGATATCACTGCTCGTTGTCAATATCCCCTCTGGCTGCAGGAGGGATGCTCCAGAAGG
This sequence comes from Agelaius tricolor, assembly GCF_023055355.1. NCBI lineage: Eukaryota > Metazoa > Chordata > Aves > Passeriformes > Icteridae > Agelaius > Agelaius tricolor. Next base: position 46,427 of record NW_027269280.1, read on the forward strand.
GAAGGTAACTCTGTGCCTGCGCAGGATCTCTCACCTCAGCCAGGAGCCACCAGCAGTTGGAGGTGGATGGTGAGCTGTTGCCTCTTCTGTGGTGAGTCCTGGAGCAGCTATGTCTCCCAGTACTTGTGGGTGTGTAGGGTCGAGGCCCTGTGAACCCACAGCTGGACACATCATGCACTACTCTCCTTCTTGTAATCAGGCATGGTAAAGCTGGAGACCCCACTATTCATTAATGACTTGAGGTGTGTGCTGCTGACCCTGGGCTCAGAAAAATAACCTGAGCCTGACAGGACCCTGGGAACCTTCTGCTTTCACGTGCACTTTTTCCACTCTGAACTGGGAGGCTGTGAATTCTCTAAGCAGGCTCCATGCTCAGGAGGACTTCTACCTATGGGAAAGTCACTCTCAATAGCTTTGGAAATTCAGCTTGAAAAGTCTCTGGAAGTAGCCTTCCTCTCTGCCTGGTTTAATGATTGCTAATACACTGTTAGGTCACCAGTAAATAAACCCTGGAAGTACCACTTTGTTGTGAGTGAATAGCTGATTGTGACAAAATTTTTGTGGTCTTTTCAGGGGAAAGAAACCACTGAGAAATCTCATCAGAAAATAAGTTATAACTCTGGGAAAACATCTTTAAAAGTATTTTCTGTCTGCATCCTCATATATGCACCTAAAAATCCAATGACAACAAGACCGGGGAGGACCAAATCAGCCCGTAATAGGATAAAAATCACTGCAAAACAGTGACATCGCATGTCAACTGTGTTCTTTTAACAAAGTGCAACAATTATCCCCCCACCTTATTTTTGGTGCCTGTTTAAAATTACAAAGTCCTCTAGTGAGCAGTATGGGGAGTTCTGGCTGGAATCACACCTCTCTCTTCAGCTTCCAGTCACCAAGAACATCCTGTGAGGGGCTCAGTGTTTGTGTTGGCAGGCAGGGTAGAAGGGGCTACAGCTCAATAGAGCACTGATTTTCTTTGCTGTGCTTTTTTAAACTGGCATATGGACTCACCATCTGACCACCTCATGGCATCATCTAAAGGGTTGGGTATTCCCTTCCACGGGATGGCCTCTGAAGGATAGCCGGGATCCATCCTCCGCTCGTGGTCATCGTAGCACCAGTAGAGATTGTCCTTAAAGAAATAAGTCTTGTCACTGTGAGCCCAGGAGAAAGCAGCATCGATTCCTCCCGGGGGCAGGCCAAAGTCCGAAATGGGCCGTGGGTACCCTTCTTCCACATTGTTATCTTTGAAGACCCAGTATCTGTCTCCTGTGGAAAGGAAACAAGCACAGAATAAAATGACATGTGTTTCATAGCCTAAACTGGCAGTCGAGATGCTTAACATGTGGCACTGGTGTCTCCTGCCTACCACCGCATTCTATACCTCCAGCACCATGTTGGCTCACCTTTGAAGAAGACAATCTTGTGGTCGCTGGTTCTCTCGTAGACTGCGTCTAGGCTCTCCAGGTTGAGCGGTAAGCCCCGCCAGAAACGGTGAATCTGAGCCGGCTGGAGGGAGACCAAGTGCTTATTGCGAGTCAGTCTCCAGAAGTACTTGCCTGGAGGGATAGACTGGACATTACTGAACCACACTCAACCCACCTTCCCAGGGGGGTGAGTGTCAGGTGGGCGGCAGCGGCAGGAAGCAAAGCGTGTGAGATGGGAGCCATGATTTAGAGCCATCCTGCTTTCCAGCAGCAGCTGCAACTGCTTTCTATTTCTAGCAGTCATTAGAAGAAATCCCTTTCTTTTTTGGATTAAAATAATCCTCTGGACATAGCGCTGGAGCTGTTATACTCCTGGCCACAGCGTGAGGCTGTGCCGCTGAGCCGGGGCAGGAGAGAGGAGCCTTTCGTCTCCTCCCTCCCTCTCTGCTCAGGACCTCCTGCAAGCTGGTGGGACCAGGCACTGACAGCCTTAAGCAAGAACTTCCAAAAAAACATCCCTATTCCTCCTCTCCTGGAGCAGCCACAACTTCCTGCACACAAAATGTCCAGCTGCTTTTATGTTTGGAAATGTCTGGTATGTTACAGTGAAACACAGAAATACCAGATGGGTTGTTTTGTAATGAAGAAAAGAAGTGAGAAAATAAAGGAGGAGGAAAACATCTGAATAGATCTGGAAGGCTTTAGGTGGGGAAGGAGGCAGTTAAGGACTTTGATACCATCTAGAGCTGCAGGATACTAAGCAGAGACTGCAGTCCTGTGGAGCTTCCAGGATGAATGTGCTGGTGGTACCGGCAAATGCACTTCAACACCTGCAGCAGCACTGCCCCAGCTAGGAAAGAGTATTTTGGGGATTTCTGAAATATTTTGGATGGTGTAAAAGAAAACAGATTTATCCTTTGTGGGAAGGATGACAAACTTTTTCTTGCTGGAAGAGCCTTATATGGGATTTCCCGAGGAATCTTAATGCTTTTCAAGGACAACTCCAAACCCAACTCTGTGTTGGCTCTGGGATTCTCAGCCTTTTTGCAGCACATTTCATGCTGTGTTTTCTCCAGAGAGCTCCATGGAGTGATGTGAGCCAGAGCAAGATGTTTAGGAGGCAACTCTCAACTTTGTCTTCTATTTGTCATTGCCCGTTAGAAATTATTGCACATTATTTGCATCTGGTCTTGCATTAATTTCTTGCATGAAAGCAATAGAAAACAAAGATGCATCTTCAGATTTCTATGCCCCACACACTCAGTTTTTTCTCCAGAGCTGGCAGATTGTGACACCAGCTTTTAAAATTTTATGGAAATCGGGTCTTAGGGTAATAATGCAGGACACAAAATTCTAACACTTTAACATCCACAGAGAGGGAATTTTACCCTAATTATAAGGATTTATATAATATTCTTGTTCTTCTGCTCCAGTTTGCATATTTACTCTATCTTACTGAAACATAAATTAATAATAAATTCCAATATGGTGGGAATTGCCATAATTACAGATCCTTTTAAGAATATAAAAAATCCCGAGGATTCAAATTTGGTGGCTATTTTACATCAATGGAAACAAATGTAATTAAAGATGATCTCTGCATCTGTAATTAGCAAGGCACTAGACAAGGTCAGATTTCCACCCTTTTAGCAAGAAATACAGCTCAACTTAATTCCCTCTTTAGCAGATCAACATCTGAACTTCCAAGTTCCCTGGGCTCATTTGAGACACAAAAGGAAGCCTCGATACTTTTGACACTTTGTCCCTTTGGAAATGATGGGCTCAGCGTGTGAGCTGCTGCAGCAGGAAAACCTTAAATCTACCCCAAAAGTCAGGAATAAATAGCCTGAGCTGTTGGTGACTTTGGTTGGGTTTTTATAAGCTATCAGGAAGAAGAAAGAAAATAAAGCACTTAAGTAGCAAGGAATGCTAAATGAGACAGCCCCAGTCTGCCTGGGCTCATGATCTGCCATAGCCCAGCCTGCTCACCAAAAGTGCTGCTGTTGCATGGATGATCATCAGCCGAAGCCAGATCCATGGGAGAACTGCTGCCATTAGCATGCAGGAATAATTTAAAAACCAAAATCCTAACCCCGTATTTGTTTAAAAAGCTCAATTTAAACCCTCCTCTGAGCTGAAAAACTGAACACGATAAAAGCCAAGCGTGAGGTCCTGCTGCACCAAGATATGCACGATAAGTTGAGGCAATTGCTTTCTTTAATTTCAGTTAATTTTGAACCCAGCTGTGTTCCACGCTATCCAGACTTTGGGTGCCTTTGGCAAGACTGCTGCACACACCATGCAGACGCACACGCAGGCCAAAGATGTTAAAAACTTTGGGAGTCTGTGGTGAAGCACCTACATCAAAGCAAGCGGTGATTCCAAAGAGCAGAGAACCCACCGTTGCCTTCAAAACAACAAGCCTATGAGGTCTGGGGAGCTCCAGTCCTGGGGCCTTTGCAGTGGCTTCTTTCCATCTAGGAAACCAGCAGGACCAGCTCAGAATAAAATGTCTATCGAGGGACAAAGCTCAGCACTAGAGATTATTTACTCTGCCCCAGAGGTGACATCCCCTCTCCTTGGCGCACAGGACGGTTCGGGGGGCAACAATGGAGGCTGCAAGTAAAGTGCTGGAGGCAGACATGCAGCTGGTATCCACTGACCCTGTGCTCTTTACATCTGCTTTTTGGCCTGCAATAAATATCTCCAAAAATAGACACTGAGATGGATTTCTCTTTACTTCATCAGTTTTTCCCCTCAGAGGGACAGCCAGCCATTTATCCTGACACCAGTTCATGTCTTTGAGTTTCCCTTCTTAGCTGTGGCTTTTTGGAGCTGGCATCTGAACAAATAATGTTGTGGAACAGTCCCCATATTGTGCTTCCCTCAGGGCACAGGCAACACCAAATTCTCTGGAGCCCTTTTGCTGTTCTTGCCTGCGACCCAAGGCTCACGCTGTGATACCCAGATGCCAGGACGCTGCTGCTCATCCCTGGAGAAAATGCTTCTGCTTACCTGGTGGATGGCTTTGGGGTGGCCAAATGGTGGCTAGGGATGCAAAGAAACACCCATGGGCATTTTTACATCTTGGAAATGTGAGAAAGCAAGCCCAGAGAGTCCAGCCTACACAGGCTCTGCTCAGCTGAGAAGGTACCGATGGGATCCTCATCAACAGCTGGGCATCCTGGGAACACAGTGCCAGCAAGCGTTCGCTGGCACAAAACCAGATGGTCCTCATTTATGTACATACTGTCTTTGAGAGATGTACGGCAAGCAAAATTAGGGAAGGTGAAGCGTGGGAGGAAAGGAAAGGAAGGCTCGAGCTATCCAGAAAGAAAGCAGTGGAGTGTTGTTGCTGCTCTGCTTATCCTTGGTTCGACCTCAATTTTGACTTTTAGGTAGCACAATTATCAGATTTTAGTCCTTCACCGGGCAGTCCAGTGTGATGGATCGGAGTAAAAAATGCTGTGCTGGATTGTCATCAGTCCGGCCACACACTCAGGTATGAGATGCCTCCCTGGGTATGTGGGAGCAGGCCACAAACCCCAGCCAGCTCATCCTCACCACCCACTCCCATCCCACACTGTCCTGCCTCTGGTGCTGCCACATCAAAGCCACCGCAGGGTGGCACAGACCCCTGGTGCTCACCTTTGAAGAAGAAAGCCTCTCCCCGGATCTGGGCCACCGCATCGAAGTGCGTGTTACACCTGTTGGGCACGTCCCGCCTGAGCCTGTGGAGAGATGCCCAGGTGAGCAGGGCCCAGGCAGGCAGTGAGGGGCTGTGTCCCCCCCCGATGCCTCCTACCCCACAGATTGAATCACCCCTGCTCCTGGAGAAGACTAGAGGCTGTGCCCATCTGTCACACCTCATGCTCAAGCCCAGCCACGTGCACAAGGATTTCCAAGGCGAGCTCGGGCAAACCTCAGCCTGAAGACAGCTTGGGCTGACAACCCTGGGCCACGGGAAGCCGTTGCTGGGAGTCGAGCGAGGACATGCTCTACATTCACCAGCTCTGTAGCTGGTGAGAGCTGGCTTCCTGCTCCCAGTGGCACAGTGTGGCTTGGCCAGCTACCCCAGGGCAGCAGGACATGGAAATCAGCCAAGCAGCCTCTCACTCCAGCAGCTCAGGATGCCACTGCTCCAGGGCTAAGCTCCAAACTGCCAGTGAGAGGTGACTGAGCTGCAAAGCAGAAAGCAGCTGAGCTTAAACAGAGGGACCTGGAGGAGACATATGATGTCCAGTGAAATCTACCTGGTGAAAGCCACCTGGCAAGTGGCAGCTGAGATATTGAGCTGCTTTAACAAGGTGGGTGGGGAAGGCACAGAGTATGAAGAACTGAGAGAGCTACAAAGCCCACGTAAGAAATGATGACTGATGGAGGAACAATGAGAGGATGCTGGGAACATGCACGGAAAAGCTCCTGTGGATGACAAGGAGGCATGAATCTATTCTACGGATAGAAAAATTTTGCTGGGCTGCCAGCACCAGTTTCTTTCCTCTTTGACCACAAAATGACAGACGTGGAGGCAAACCCCATCTACTCTCCCAGAATACAAGGCAGGAACAAGGGAATGACATGAGCAAGTTTCCTGCTGCTCTTGCTGCTGGTATGAGATGGTGGCCTCTTACGACAGCAGGGAGAAAGGCTCTCTTATATCTAGGTCTAAACATGGCCATAAGGAGCCTGGTGGACAAGCGCCTTTAGAAGCTACGTGTGGAGAAACGTAACTAATGGCATTCAGCATGTTCAAACAAAAGGCGCACGAGGTGAAGGTGACCTGCTCCATCTCTGCCGCTCTCAACTGGGGGGCTTTTGGTGTCTGGCAAAAATGTGTGACCATCACCTCCTGCCTTTTTGTTCAGTGTCCCTTCTTCTCTTAACTGTCCTGCTGTCTTGGTCAACATTTATTAATGAGCTATGTCCTGCACTTCCCTTAATGAGGCCATGCTGGTTGCTTGATGACACATGTAAGCAGCCCTTTGCCAATGTTAACCTGCATTGGAGTCAGGCTATCAGTCCACTTGTTCCAATATTCACGCCCTCAGGTACATTAGGCAGTTGCTCACTGCGGAACAATTTAGGTAAGTTATACTTCTGCAATTCAGGATACTGCTGAGGAAGTTTGCTTAAAATTCCAGCAAGGATGAATTTACCTAAGGGTGATGGTGACAACTTTCCACTAATATGAATAAAAAAACCTGAGTTTTAGCAAAATATCCAGAGAGAAATACCAAAGCCAGAGTGAGCAGGAAAGATATGGATGAAGCAGAACTTCACTACTACACATCCTTTGCAGGAAAGGAAGAATTTGACTTACGGGACAGTGGAGCGGTTCTCTGGCAGCTCTGGCAGGATTGGATGATCATCTGTTTTGCTTACTTCAGGCTTGGCTGTGGGGGACACAGATTCCCTGACTCCTGTGTAGAAAAAAAGCAATAAGAGGGAACACCATCCTTCTTGCCAGCACCACTCACCCCAGAGAACAGCTATTCCAGTGTGTCCTACCATGGCAGGAACAGGCTGTAGCCAGTTGAGGGACACAAACTTACCATAGAGTTGCCAGATCCGGACTTTGTCCTCGTAAGGCAGGTCGTACTTCAGAGGATCTCCCACTGGACCTTGGTAGTAGGGTCTCATGATAGACTCTATGGCAGAGATGTGGGTCAAGCCGATGGCATGGCCAAACTCATGGACAGCTACAGCAAATAGGTCCATCCCATGAGTGTCTGGAGATAAGGATAAAATTGAAATAATAGTCACTGAGTGCTGAGAGTAATTGGAGGATTTGGGTGGGCTGCAGGGGCAGTAAGAGAAAGTGTAGGTTTATCTTGAATAAACTGGAAAGAAGAGCTTTGGAATAGGTCAAGTTTAAAAAAATTTTCTTTTTCCAGATAGAGAATGGGGTGGATCATATGAAAATGGAAAGCAAGCCAGACTTCAGCCTACATCAGCCCGGGTATCACCCCTCTAATTTCCAAATCACTGTCGGCACCTGAGAAAAAAAAGGGCTGAGACAGCAACCACATCAGAACCATTTGCTGAGTGGCACTGCAGAAGCTGGGCCAGAGCAGTCACTCCCTGCATCTCATGCCTGCTGCAGCTGCTGACACAGCTTTTGCATTGCCCAAAATACCAGATTTCTGCAGCCACCAGCCAGGAGCTCGTCACATCCTGTGACAATGAGCCAAGACATGAGCCGAGGAGCTGGGGAGTGCCGGCAGTGCCTGCCTGCCCGCAGGGCTTTCCTTGCCTGGCCTTGCACGATGCTGCCCCGGCCAAATCCATCCCTCAGCCTTCCTGTATGCACACAAGTGCAGGAATGTTCATCTGCTTACCGACCACCAACCTGCTCATCTCACTGGTGCCCTGACACAAGTAGGTGACTGTGTCCAGCTTGTTTTTAGAGGATTTACCATCTTCTCCTGTTACACATCCTGTGCTGCAGCTCTTGTGTCTGCTGCCTTTGGCAAACACTTTGATCCTCACACACCACAATGGGCGTTAGGGAGACATTGTTGAACATCAATACCTCAAGGCTTTGATGACTTTTTTCCTTCAGTCTGGGCTATCTCTACTATATTCTCTTTCCCCAAATTTCCCTATTTGCAATCCAACCCCCAGTGCCTCACACCACACCCACATATAGACCAATCCTATCTCCAGAGCCTGAGACACTCATGTAAGGGGTTAATGCTCATTTCCAAACATACGCCACTGCTACCAAAGCAAAGGAGGAGCTGCTCCCAGCTGTAGGGGACTGAGACTGCTTGGTGCACTCCCACCACCCAGCTCTAGACAGGCTGGGCCGCATGTCCATGTAATTTCTGCCCCTCTCTGCACAGCAATGTCCTGCAGAGAGATACCAGAGGGCAGCAATGATTTTAAGTGTGGTTCTTATGAAGATCATGATGTCAAGTATTGTAATAAAGAAGCAATGAGTTGGAAAGATCCCTGTGGAGCTCAGGGGAGTGTCACGTTCCCTGAGAAAGACTGGAGATAAAAGAGATGGCTTCTTTGCCATCTGCGATGGCTACTTTTTTGCACAAAAGTAGCTGATCCTGACTAGCCCTTAGTGCTCCTCACCAGGCTCAGGGTGCCAGAGCAGGGAGGAGATAGTCTTTGCAGAATTTTGCCTTTTCCTTCATGACTATTATTTACAAGGTCTGTAACCAGGCGAGATTTTTATAACCTGTGCTGTTTTCCCTGGCACTAAGAGAGAACAAGACATATGCTCTCTGACATTTTAATGCCAGACTGACAACCTTGGGGATATTTTTATATCACCTACCAAGTTGTTTTTGAATCAGTAGAGAGAACAAAATAAATAAAAGATGAAGCTCAGATAGCTCTAAGATCTTCAAAATAGAGGGCAGCTTTTTGCTGGCAGGCTCATCCCCTCATCTCTTGGTGGAGCTCGGAGGGGCACCCCTGTGGGAGTGCTGGCTCTGAGCTCGCTCCTTCATCGGAGTTTGTTTCACAATGAGCACTCCCAACCACTAGCTGCAAAACTGACTCCATCACTAACACATTCCCTCTGGCAATCTACTGACCACAGTGCTTGTCTCTGCCCTGTATGTCTGCAGATCAAAACTGCTGCTTTTTTTTTCCTTCCTGATAAGAGCCATCAGCTGGGGCTAGGAACATGAAACAAGGAGCATGAAACAAGAAGCAGGTATAATTCTCAAGGATCAGCCTGTCCAGACCTTTAACCTTCATCTCAAGACCTCTTCCAGCACTCTCGGTGAGCCCTTCTGCCCATGAACACTCAGGGGGATGGATGCAGGTCAGCTGGTGGGCTTGTATTAGCTTGTTTCAGAGAAGACAGGTTTAAACAAAGTCATTAAGCTGAGGCAGCAGGATCCCACTAGGAGGCTGGTGGAGGAGGTGGAACGAGAAATAAATTAGCAGCTGGTGGCTGCAGAGAAGACATTCTGTCAAAACATGCCTGACACAAAGGCTCGGGACCTGATCCCCACAGATGGTTTTGCAACTGAGGAACACTTGCCTCTGATATTCCCTCTGCTAATTAAAATTCTGCTTTGGCCAGATGAGATGAAGATAAAAAAGAAAAGAACTGCAACTTGTAACCATCCTGATGCTAGGTAATAGACAGGAGATGTCAGGAAAAAACTAGGCCTTTTTCCCAGCACAACACAGAGCCCTTTATATGTAGGTCAGCTAACAGTATACTTTAAAAATAGGGAACTGGGACATGTGGCAGTGAAGGCACCCAAAAGGTGTCAAAGTCAGAGAATGCAGTCCCCATTCAAGAGCTCCAGTAGCCGCATACCCAACCTGCAACCTTCCAGGTCTCAGAAGAGACGGGGACTGTGGTTGGGCAATGGGGAGCTCTGCAATTGCTGGCAGGATAAGGAGAAATATGAGATGCCATTGAGGCTTCCAGGAACATAAGAGTGTCCTCAACACTGCCTGGGTTTGCTAGCAAGAGCAATCAGATGACTTCAGGGATCCTGAAGCCTAGGGTGAAGGTGTGGCAGAGGCTAAACCACTCCAGCCACCCGAGCGGAAGAGAAAATCGTGAGCCCTTGTGCTTGGCTGCAGCTCTCCCACCCTGACCTACCTGATGATCGGAAGGTCCAATATTCGTCATCGTCAAAATGAGTGTCCCCTGCTGTGTGATGGTCTCCGGGGAAAAAAGCATGTGCCACCGTCCCACCAGGCCCGTCAAAGGGATAGCCGTCATTGTGATCTGCTTTGGAGAAGTCTATCTGGATGTCAGCATTGTTTCCGGCCACTTCGTGGAAATTCAGCGGAGTGATGTCACTCCAGACCTTCAGGGCATAGTACATCAGGGCTCGGACAGTGTCGTGGCCCAGGTGGGACTCTTTTGGGAAGGTGCGAACTCTGAAACAAAGAGGGCAAAAAAGAGGATGGGTCAGTAGCATGAAAGATCTCCAAGAACAAACAGAACTGGCTCTGCAGGTGCCTGGTGCCTCAGAGCCACAGTGAGGACTTCAGAGCTTTTTGCGGTTTTGGGCTGAGCTGGAATGGAATAAAAGTCAATGTTTCCCATTGAAAAGTCAATGTATAACCCAACTTTGAAAAAGAATTCCTAATATTGTTGATTTAATAGAGGAGATGAAAAGACAAAGATGCAACGAGGCACCTTGGCTTCTAAAGGAGTACATTTAGATAATCTTTCATTGGCGATTTTGACAAAAATATACGCGCTTTCCAAGCACATGTACTGCTGATTGAGTAATTATTGACAAGAGCCTGTTTGGATGCCTTCTGGCCAGGTCTACCCCTATAATAACAGATACTTTTTTGTGCACCAGCACACCATCCAAAGTGTTTTCATGATTTGACAGATTTTTAAAGGCTGAAGCAACAATTATGACCACATCACTTACCCTGCTACATAACACGGCTGTGACAGCATCACTTGGTACCACACCACTTCCCATCACCAGCGGGCAGTGATGACCTGACTACACTTCACGAGATAATTACAAGCACCAGAAGGGGAAGTCACGCCACTCAAGCTCTTCTTGAATAGTGATCTGAGTGCTGGGAGACAGCACGGGTGTGAAAAGTAGGGAGCAACTTGCTTGCTGAGGTTGTGAACACATACCACACCCTCAAGAGACAGGCAGCCCAAAGCAGGCACCACCTTTGGGCCAGGGAAGACTAGTCAGGGTTGAATCTCTGATTGAGGAAAAAAGGGCTTATGAAAATAAGCAGAAATCTCACTAGCAGTTCCTCTGAAGCACTTGGGATGCTTATCCTTGAGACAGTGGGAATGAGTGGATGAATCAGGAAAAACACATCATAACCAAATGAGAAAAAATCATTCGTACCTTTGCCTTTGCTATCCCTTGACTCTTTGGGCAAAGAAAAACCTTATTGACTAATCTAAATGAGTTACATGCATTTAACACCAGATGATTGTAGGACTTCAAAGAAAACACATTTGTAAAGGAGACAGCACAGAGGTACAAACAGTATTAGCATGGGATTAGAAAAAACAGTTTTCAAGGCAATTTTTAATTTATAGAAGAGATTATGCCCAGATGTAATCCTCTACAGTACAGAGATAAAGGCCACCTGGATTCCAGATATTCATTAACTAGCTGTCTCCATCTTTCAGAACACTCCTCAGGACCTAGGTAAACCCTTTGCTGCTTTAATTTCTACTGAGTAAGTCATTATACATGTAACACACACCATGTTTAGCCTAGGAATTATGACCTTTCTCCAGGATCATAGTGCCGAAGGCACAGAGTCACATTTAGGGACATTATCTGCTCTTTCCTTCCCAAGCCCTGCTCACCATGTGAACTATTTTCCTTTCCTTTTCTTTCCAGCTGTAGAATGAGGATAATAAATCAGATCTCCCTTGTAAAAGGATGGTGGATAAAAAGCCCTGTCTAAAGAAACAAATATTATTAATATTCATCCCAAGATCTGACTCCAGAAGCATTAGATTAAGGCAGAAGCAGGATCAATACCTATTTTACTTCTTCCAAAAAGTCCTACACCTCTGAGCTGATCCACATTTTATTCATATGCTGCAGGTGTAAGTGGAAAGTCCCTTATCCTTGATTCATTATCATTGTCATTTTTTAAGAGAATCCCATCAGGGTTTTTTAATTCAGCATCTGATTTGATTGCTAGAACTCTGCTAATTGTTTTCAATGAGATTAGGAAAAGACTATTATGATGATAGGATATTTGTTGGCCTTGCATCACCCAATTCGACTGAAAAGGAAGAACATTTCTAACAGCATGCAGATAAAAAACCTTCCTCCTACCTTAAATTATTATTAGTAGTAATAGTAGTAGTAGTAAATGGTGTTTAGGTTTCCAGTGAAGAGAAACACTCCTTCTTGGATGTAAATCCCTTCTGACATTCCTCTTACAGAACTCGGAACTTTGGCAAAAGCCTGATGTGAGTAATTGGAGAGAAAGCTCTCTGTTCCAGACAGCCTCTGCCAGCCAGAGGGAGGGTGATGACAACCGGACTGCTCAGTCCCTTCAGCCACCCCACCAACACTTCTCTAAGCTGTTGGCTCAGTCACATCCTGCTGCAAATCACACTCTGGGACATCCTGAGGAGTGTCTATCCCTGTGGCAGATGGGGCTGCAAGAGGGAGCATCAGCCACAATACTGGAACTGGCACCTGCCGAGCAGGATGTGGTGTTGAGGGACACAACTGGATACCAAGGAAAAATCTCCGCTCTGCGTTTAGTGCTCGGCCAGGCAGCAGCGTTGCCATGCAGACAAATGAATGCTGACTCTCACACAGCGCTGCCAGTCCTTCATGTGTCCCCTGAGTCACCTCCTTTGCTTGACCCATCCCAAACAGACTTTGTATCTAGAATGGTTAATAAGTAGAGACTAGAGAGGACTGATCTGCTTCTGTTTGCCGTTGAGGAGCACCCACACCTATTTTGATTTCTGATTTCCTTATTTGTTTTGTCCTCCAAAAGACAAAAGTGGGAGAGTATCAGTGATGGATGAGAAATCAATAGCTTGTTAATGAAAGCACTCTTTCACTTTCCCAGCCCTGAAACCATGGACAAATAAAATAAATGCAGAGAACTACCAAACACAACAAGCTAAGGAGTGCTTGATAAACCCACACTGGTTTTTCTTGGAAGGGGAAGGAAGAGGGGATAGTTGAAAAGGTAGATGCTTGCTGCCTTGGCAAAGGTGCTTTTCCAGCTGCCCAGAGCCATCCATGGCACAGCAGCCCTGATCCAGGAACACTGCTGGAACACTGCCATTGTCTGCAGGAGGAAAACAGCGGACGTTGGAACCCTCCATCAACCCTCTCCCAGCAGTTAGACTATCACCCAAAAATGTTCAGTTTTTTCATTCTCCTGCCCTTTATCACACACAGAACACCAGTCACCTCCAAGCCGCTGTGCCTCTACACACCTACCTGCTCTCTGCCTCAGCTGCTCAGGGATTTTCCTATGGGGGTCCCAGTTGCCTGTGACAGGGACATTACAAAAACCTAAAGAAGCCTGACACTGACAGGTGACAGCCTGCCCCCCCTGGACACCTGTCAGCCCCAGACATGGGGGAAAAAGCAGTCTGGGCTTTGGATGGGAGGTCCAAAGGCAGGATGCCACTGACTAAAGGAAGAAAGCAGAAGGATCAGGACCGTTGTGGGGATGGGAGCACAGAACTGAGAGTTATGCCACCTTCCTCTTGACTGCCACCCCTCCACGTCTGAGTAAATCCACATCTGGGCTCAGGCCATGGCACTCACAGCAATGGTGGGCACTGACTGACTGGTGTCACTGCTTCTCTGGCAGTGGGCTCTGCTCCCACTCCGGCAGTCCATGGCCTGAGCATCCGTGTCAAAGACTGCAGCTCTGATGAGATGGCACAAGGGAGTAGTCCTTAACTACAGACAGATGAAAGCCAGCTCAGTTCAGCACTGAAAGGAAAAAAGTGGGCAATTTTAAAAGCTGAGCTTCCATGGCTCCCCTTTCCCCAGGGAGCTCGAAGCATGCGGAGACGGGGCATGGCCCTGCTACTGCACTTCCCAGGACTGCGGGGAAACAGCAAGCACTGGGAAGAAATGGAGATGTGCCAGCTATGAACTCCCCTTCTGTGGGGTGTAACCAGAAGTAATAAAGCAAAATCAACAAGTGAAAAACAAGGCTGCAAACATGAGGGGAAGCGGCTGTGGGCAGCTCTGGCGCTGATGCTGGCAGAGGGGATCCACAGCACACCACTCTCTCAGCAGCTGCCTTGGCACCTGGGGAGAGCGCAGGGAAAATAAAATAATAACAAAAACAATCCTGTGAAAAGAAAATGTATATGCTGTAATATCCTGGAAACTCTACATGGAGATGAGGCACAGAAAACCATCTATTTCTGATGCAGTAATTGGGTGCTACAAGACTGTACTGTGACATGTGCAGGATGCAACCTGTATAGTTTTGTTCCTTGGGCCCTCCAGTCCCACAGGCCGGTTGTACTCAAAGGTAAAAAGAAGAAATCTGAATGACCTGTATACCTATACAATTCTGTTTGCCCAAAACTGCTTTCTCAATCAGTGCATGTGCCTGTTTTGAGGCCCTCCTTTCCTACAGCTCTGCTTGCCTGTTTATTTCAGCCTTGCAATTGTTCAGGTTTTTCTTCAACTTTTAAATTCATGTCTGAGTAGCATTTAGTTGTGTTTTCCCCTTTTAAAATCTTCAAACAATGTGTAAAAGGTAAGCGAGTAAAACTTTTATGTCTCTATTGGCCGACTTTCAGGCAGTTTCCAAAAAGCCAGTTTAGTCTCAAATGTTGGATATAAATACTACATTGGAGTTTCTGTAATGCTGCAGTGTTCTGCTGGCTACAACCTACCATTGTAAAATACAGCCATTTCTTGGACAAAAGACAAGATTTTTGAAAGGATCAAAGAATAAAAAGCAGAAATTACATTGTCAGGAGATGGATTTTTTTATGCCTTACATATAATATTGTCTCAGACCTCAACACCTTTTTATGGCAATCCTTGCTGCAGCATCAGTTTCCAAGGGGGTAGGAGGCAGGGAATATCCCAGGGCTGCATCCACCAGAACAGCCAGACCACATTTCACCTCCACATTTCTCTCCAGCCTGGAACTGGGGATACTGTGTCAGCACATCCAAAGTCCTGATGGCACCTGCAGTGCCAATTCCCTGACCGTGCTGCCCAGCCACGGGATGTCATTCAGGTTTGTCAGGAGCTGCTGGGGTCAGGCTGTGCACAAGCCGTGCCCTTGCACTGGCTCTGGCAGCTCCCAGAACACCAGGGCAGGTTTTCTTTTTACCCCCAAAAGATTTTCTCCTTTCTGAAATGTGAAGTTCTTCCTCTTTCCCCATAAAGTCAGGCCTGGGCAACAGGGAGACAGGTTGAGTTTTTATAACATGGGTCACTTCACGACATGAAGCCATCTATGAACCAAAGTTGTTTCTTACTGAAGCTGAATTATGTTTATCTTCTCTCAAAATTAAGTCTCAAAGGAATCTGCTGGAACAGAGACCAAATCTCTGCTAAGTTTCAACATGTGTTGACAGCAACAGCCAAGTTGAGATTTGTTACTGCAGTGGGAACAGGACTCTCTCTAGAGGCTATGCCAGGATCAAAGAAAAACTTATTATTGATAAGGAGAACTTTTCATAAGATCCACACGTGTTTTCAGAACGGTACAAGCACCTCATGCTGCACACTGTTCTTAGAGGAAAGATCACTGCAGCACACGGTATTTGAGGGAGGAAAAATGAGTCCCAAAAAGCACAAATCTTAATGGGACAGGGATCAGTTTGCTTGCCAACCCTGACCTGCAGCATATTTCTGAAAGCTGGACCTGAACTTCTGCGTGTCACAGGTGCAGAGGGATCCTGACACTGAGGGAAAAATATTCGCCTGTGGCAAGGATTAGGAGAAAAAAGAGTGACTTTATTATCCAGAAAATTGTCCTTCCCTTGGACTTGGGTGGGGCAAGAGAAGAAGCTCCAGGCTTGGCAGCTGCCTGAGAAAGCACAGAACTAATGAACTCAAGAAAAAAGATGCTCTAACAACAATTGCAACCCAGCAAAAAGCTCCCAGCTAATTCACCAGCCAAATCTGTATCCTTCTCAGGCACTGCCAAGTGGGTCCAAGAAGTTCACTGCTGAGACTGTCAGGAGAAGAATTAAAGTAAGTAGTCTATGGGGTCCTGGGAGGCCACTGGGACACGTTTTAACCATCACCCTAAAACTCATCTCAAAGCCGTATTTAACAAAGGTGATGGTGGAATTGGTCTTTTGCTGCAAGATTTCAGCAGGGATAGATGAATTCCTACCTCCAGGACAAGTTCCTTTTGCTCCACTTGGTGACAGCCTGGGCAAATCGCTTCCTCCTGGTCTCTTCAATGGTGAGGTCGGGCAGAGAACAGCGAGGGGTCTTCATCAGCTCCAGGGTGGCTTCATCTAGGGTTAGAGAAAAAACAAGAAATCATGGGAATGGTGGGTTAAGAAATCCCAGGGGGACAAAGAGATATGAAATGAAGTGCTAAGAATGAACCAGAAGAGCAAAAGTGAATACTCAGGAGCCCACTGGGACATGGCACCAGCCCCAGCATGTTGTGGTGACACCCACAGAACACTGAGCCCCCTATGTCTCACTGCTGCTCCCACCACTGGACAGCAATTCCTGCTGGAAGCCCACCTGTGGCCAGCTTTGATCATGCTTTTAAACATATTTTTTCAAACATTCTCTCTTGTTCTCTCTTGATGAATTTCCAAGGAGAGACAATCACATATAAATAAACTCCATCTCTGTTCAGCTAGGAGCTTATTTGAAGAATGTCCAGGTTCTTTTTTATTAAATTTTTTTAATGAATGAAAGCGTGAAGTGTCTATTCTCACCAGCTGAAATGCAAAAAAGTTGTTTCATTCACTCATTTCCCTGCTGACTTTACCTCTTAAACTCTGTTTTCATGAACAAACCCACAACTATGACCTGTGCAGGGCAGCCATCCCTCCCACCCCCAGACTGTTTCAAACACCCTCTCTGAAAATGCAATTTGAATGGCCACTCCTGTTCCAGGGTCTCCTGCAGCTTGTGATGCAGTGGAAGAGAAATTATTGCATGTGCTCAGTTAAGACCAGAGAAAGGAAGTCCTCATGTTGGGATGCAGCTGTGCCTTCAGGACACCAGCAGAGGGATGCTGGGATGTTGGGATGGATAGAGACTCGCCTGCTAATTGGCTGCTACTCCTTAATTATGTCCCGAGCAGTAGAAGCATGCTGGCCCCATGGTGGGAGGATCACAGAGGGGAGGAGAGCAGAGAGGTGCCCTTCTGCAGGCCGGGATAATGCTGGCTTTCTCCTTCCCTCAATGAAGGCTTTGAGAGGAATGACCCCAGCCACGCTAGTGAACTCGTGCTGCTTCAGCCTCCCCTTGGACTTCTCCCTCCCAGGCAGATGCGGCTGCCCCACAGATGCCACTGCCTGCCTCTGCTGGCCAATGGAGCTGCTGGAGCAGGTGATGGGCTCCCAGCTGGCTGGGCATGACTGAGGAGTACCTGGAGCTGCTGTGGCTCAGTGAGATCCCAGGAGAGCCCCAAAGAGCCTCCTGCAAACAAAGTTGAGGTGATGCAACATCATGCTTCTCCCTTCCCTGTCTGTGCCCCAGCAGCAAGGAACCCAAAATATCTTCGCATACAAATTGGGGGGCTTAATCAGGATTTTTGTTCAATTCAATTTGATGCTGCAAGTAAAGCTCTGAACAGGACAACTTTCTCCCTTTTTTTCCCTTTGTCTTTTTAAATTTTTTTTGTTTTTTTTTTTTTTTTTGTTTTTTTTTTTTAACACACCAAGAGCTATTTTAATCACACTGAGAACCCCAAGGGTCTGTGGGTCTGTTGAAATAATTGCCTGCCTCAGGTTCTTGAAAACACAAGGCAACAGAACACCTGAGCCATGTAATTACTCTTATAGCTCCAAACTGGGCCATATGCTCCACCCACGGTGGAGCTTTTCCTGCTGCTGCTCCAGAACACAGGAGAGGGAGAGTCCCTTCTCCCTCATGGACCTGCAAGAAGCCATCCCTGTCTCGCTCTGCACCAAGGAGAGGAGGGGTCATGAGCCACTGACCTAGGACTCCTGTGGCCTCAAGCCCCCCGAACCTCTGCATGGCAGTGATGGCCTTGGTGAGCTCCTCCTGCGTCTGCAGCTGCCCCGTGACAGGGTCCGGAGGAGGCAGATACCCAAATTTTGTCAGCCAGTCCTGTGAAACAAGGCGAAGGGGAAATGAGAAAAGGAAAGGAAGGAAATACAGGGAATGATGATCTGAAGGTCCTCTCCCTCCACTGCACCCTGATAGTTTGAGGGCCTTAGCTTAATGGTTGGACTTGATGATCTCAAGGGTCTTTTCCAACTTAAATGATTCTGTGGGGGTGGATTCTTTTACCTTGCTTGGCCCATCCCCCTGGGGAGAGCATCTCACAATGCTCTTTACATTATGCTCTTTACATTATGAGTCTTTACAAGACTCATAATTTTATCAGTCATGCAGTGAGACTCAATGGTCCGTTAGTGGAAGAGATAAAGAAAACTGCCCCACCTGGTTTTAACAGGCAGCCTAATTAAGAGAAGATAAGTGCCCTACCTCTTAACAGATAACGACAGAATACACACCCCCAGCCACATCTTGCATTTGCAACAGAAGACACTTGACTTTCACACCAGGATTTTGTTTGGAAATAAACTTAGCCATGAAGTCTCCAAGCCCACTTTGTGCCACACAGTTCTCTGAGACCTGAGGCAGATTACCTCAGCATTGACACAAAACAGCCCTTCTCTCCAGCATTTCCACACTCCCTGGTTTAATCATCTTCCTGCCAGCTGACCTAAAGTATTTACAGACGGGTGTGGGTCTCTCAACCACCAGAAAGCAGCAGGGACCTGTGGAACCCCTGGACGTCCCTCTTTCCCAAAGCCTAGGCAAGCACAGCCGTGTGCCAGTGATCCCCTTGCCACAGGCCTCTCATTAAACCCAAACCCACTGTTCAGTCAGAATTTGTCTCTCAAAGGACAATATATCTTTATGAAGATTTTTCTCTTTCTCTCTTCAGGCTAAAATTGATGAGAAAAAATGCTATAAATCTCCTTCTTATAACTGCTTTTTAAAGTGAAATACCTTTCTAAATCCTTTCTTACCTTTCTAAATCCTTTCTTACCTTCCTTCTCTCTCCTTCCCTTCCC
This sequence comes from Agelaius tricolor, assembly GCF_023055355.1. Lineage (NCBI taxonomy): Eukaryota > Metazoa > Chordata > Aves > Passeriformes > Icteridae > Agelaius > Agelaius tricolor. The sequence continues at coordinate 65,564 of NW_027269280.1, forward strand.
TTGGCAGAAGAATGAGCAAGGAATAGTAAAACTGCACGCAGGGGATGCCATAAACACCTGCTCTCTATTTTCTTTATCTGTATCAAACATTGATCTGTTGAGCCTCTTGTAGACTGATATTGATCCAGACTTCCACTGCAGCCAATACATCACAAATTGATGGTAGCCAGATTAGGGCCAGAAGCCAGTAGCTACTTATCGCTACATTCTGAGCATCTCAGTTTGGTGTCACCTGCAGCTGCCGCCCTAAATGCCACAGAACCCCCAGCCCCTCTCTGCAAAGTCCAGTTAAACAGATTCACACTTACTGAGCTTTATGAGTGATCTCCTCAGGCTTGGTGTGACTCTCCATTGGGGAGCAGGGCCTGCTGTGCTGGTTTTCTCACTAGCATTTAACTTCCCTCCCAATCCTCCTTCACAGTTGCCTTAATTCAGTGGGATACTGTGCTCAGGAAACAGCTTATCTGGCCACTTCTTGTTGATTAATGCAACTCCATTAGCCACCACCTTGCTGGGAATGCGTAAGCATCATCACAGCCGCTCCCTGCCATCGGGCTGATGGCCAGGCGCAGTGCCGTCCCCTCTGCTCCCCTGCTACTATTTTTCCCTTCGCATAGCCAAGCCATTTGTGACAGAAATTAGAGATACAATTAATCTTTGATTCTTTGTGAGAAATTGGCTGTGACATGGAGGTCGGCAGCTGGCCCATCAATTGCTGAGGATGGTGGAGTTTAATTTGGTTTGTTCCCTGGCCATGGAGACAGTGTCATTTATCCTCTAATGACAGTGGAGACACTGCCACACCAGAGACAGGCGCAACTCTACTGTCCTTGGGGGCTCCTGGGGATGGAGGTGGCAGCAAAAGGCTGGGGAAAGCAACAGCAGAGGGATATCCAACAAAAGTTGTGCAGGTCTTCTTTCCTTCCTAACCCAAGGGATAGAGAAAGCACAAACACGAACCGACACCCCAAAGCAAATTGGGGGCTTTCTACACAAAAGTTGGAATGAGTGGTCAGAGATCACAAATCCTTCACCTGATCTACCTTGCAAGCACCGATTTCCCTTCATGTGATTTTTCATCTAGACCATCCAGTTTATCCTGCTTTACTCAGATCCTCCTTAGTTTTATAGACATCTGTGATCTTGCTCTTATTCAGCTCTGTTCCATGTAGGGGTTTTGACTGGTTTCCTCTCTCCTTGTAAGCAAAGCCGATTCATAAAATTGAACTTTAACATTTAACATTCTACTTTTGCTGTGGCAGAAAATTTCATGAGGGAGACTGAAGCTGGCTTGGAGATGAGAAAGAACAGCAGAAATTGTCTGCCTAATGATCTGTGTGCCCCATGAAAGCTTCTCAGATATTTTCTTGTCCTTAATAATGACAATGGCTAAATTTACATACTTCCATAAATAAGAATATGAAAACATTTTCCATTGAGATAACTTCAACACATCCCCTTCTTATTTCCTTCTTAATAAAAAAGCACTTTTTTTGCCAACTCTCGTTAGCTTAAAATGTTTAAATGAAATAGTGATTTCAGCTGAAAGCTAAAATTCTTTGAACATATTTCTTGCCTGAGCTGGCACTACAAAAATTTTTCCTTAAAAGTGTTCTGTGCTAAATGAATTGACCTACTCCCACGAGAAGATTCAGCTTCAATAACTATTTCAAAAGTAAAAAAAAATTGCTTCATCAAAAAAATGAGGAGCTTAACCCAATGTCTAACAATCTTCTGGCTCTGAGAGGAGCTGGGAAAAAGTGGGGCTGAGCTACATGACTCATGCCATGCCCCAGGGTAGGTACCTTGGTCTGAGGCTCACATGGTCCCAGCTCAATTTTTGTACGAATCACCACCAGCAAAGATGGTCTGGGAGCCAAGTCCAGAATGAATCTTCCGATCCGGCTCCACCACTGAGCAATACAGAATTAAAGGCTCCACACTGTGCTGGCTCCTGTCCAGGAAAAGGAAAAAAAAAAAAAAAAAAAGGCAAAAAAAGGAAGAACTGCATGCTGAGGAGAAAGGTCCAAAACCACCCACCCATCTGCCCCTCCTCTCTGCCAGCTAAACACAGCTGTCAGCAAGAGCCCTGGTGCTACACAGCGCATAGCAACAGCAACACATTGCCTACAAACCACAGCTGGGATGTTTATGGACAAAACAATGTCCCTTCTGGGGGCTGGAGGGCCCCCTTGCCCCATTCCAGATTGTGGGACTTGCACCATGTCCTCAGCATTGGGAAAAGCCACTGCAACTGTCTCAGGACAGTGGTACTTGGAAAAGTGAAAAAAATGAAAAAAAAAAAAATTTCCCATTTCCCCCTGGTTTCATTTTACCATCCTACCATGGCGGTATGCAATAAAAGATTTACTCAGTCTTAAACCAACTGCTCCAGACAAGAGTCTGCCTTTGCAAAGGGACCCTGTTAGCAATGCCACAGTGTCATTCCTTCGTGGAGCAGTTCCACATGTGTGTTTGGAGACAGATTACTCACTCGGCTGGCTAAAAATAAACTGTATTTTTTTTCTCATCTGGGTTCCCATCTGTAATGGGGAAAAGCCTGCCTCTTGAGCTAAAAAAAAGTTTAACAGAATTCAAAACTACAAATATTTTCACTTTTATTTTTCCCATTTGGAGAAGCACAAAGTTAAGAAAAAATGGTAATGCAGTCCTCCCGTCTGCAAACAAGCTCTGCTTCAATTTTGGACTTTTTTTTCTCCTCCTAAAGCCACTTGAATGGAATACCAGGTAGCAGTCAGGGACTGGAGCTTCCAAGGGTCAAGTGATCACCCAGAGCAAAGCGTTAGCTCCCGCAGTAGTGAGGCCTCTGGTATTACTTACGCAGAGACGATTTTCAGATTAAAATGGCAATTTCATTTCTTTCATCTCTCCACTTCCTTTGTATCAATATCCTTTTGGTCTAGAACCTACTTACCTGCTCCATTTTAAAACAGACATAGATATTGCCCCTCTTTTATGGAAGATTTATGAGCTCTGCTTTTACAAATATTAATATTATATAAGATGATCTGCCACAGGCAAAGGAAAGACTTGATCAGCAAGTTTTCTTCCTGATGATTTCTTTTTAAGGGCGGTAGGTTGGCATTTACAAGAAGACAAACCAGTTCAGGATAACAAGGAGAGGATAAACAGGATAAACAGCAAAACAGAAATCAGGATAAGCAGGAAAATCAAGCTGGCTCCACAATTCTGCCTGCTCTTGTAGTATTAAAATGACCATCTATCTAAAGCTTAGCCCTAAACAATCAGGACATTTTTTTCTCTTGGAAAAAAACAGCCTTAATCCCATAGAGGTTGTAACATTCCCTTTGCTCAGGGATGGAGATTGTTATCCTCAGTGTACCCAGCCTGTTGCCAAGCCGAGAGAAGAGCAGAGCTTTACCACAGTCCCTCACTCCTTGGCAGATTCATGAACCGGCCCCTGAGCTTTGCACCACTATCCCACACTGTCTCCATACCCATCCCATCAAAGCTGAACGAAGAAACTGGGGTAACTGGGGTTAAATTTAGAACACTGCTGGCAGGGGTACAAGCAGCTCCCTCAGTGCTCTGCCTGAAGGTGTTGGTAGCAATACCCACAGGCTCTTCTCCCTGGTCTGTGTCATGGCCACCAATATTTCTCTAGGCACCTCTTTGCAGCCAGTGACTAACACACCCCCAGAGACCATCTGGATGTGCAACATGCACTGAGAAGATCCCAGTATGTCACAATTTCCAAATCTTTGGGGCAGTCCAAGGCTTGAGCAGAAGCAAGTTTTCTTCCATTGAAAAGATCTCTTTTATTAATAGTCTTTGAAAAGCCTTACCAAACTGCACCTTTTTTTCATTAATCAAGTGACAAGTTGGTTTTATTAATTTTAAAAGGGTGTTGTTATGGCTGGGAGGTTAAACCCTTACCCTGACCTGAACCTGGCCCTTGGCTTTCTGGCAGGGGCACCCCGCTCCCTACCGACTGTGCCCCATGCCCTGGGCTGCAGCAAGAGCACAAACCACCCCACCACTCTTCTCCACAGCTCATCTCCTGCCTTCAATGCTGGATAACCACAGAGAAACAGACCTTGTTTCAGTGGAGTTGCCCAGAGACAAGAGGACTTTTCCTGCCAGAAGTCCTGTTGTACCCTGCAACCATGCTTCACACGTGCAAGGGAAGAAAATCCAAACATACTAGTCAACAAAATTAATGACCCAGATTAGTAAAACAAAGCTACAACTCAAACATCTGGAACTAATTTTCAAATTACACTTTGCTTTATCTCTGCAGCTACCATTAAATAGGGTGGAAGCTTTTAAATAATAATAATAATAAAAAAATCCCAACACCACAAGCTAGATTAAAGGAAATTGCTTTGAGCTGTTTGAGGTTTTATTCCAAGTTATTAAAGGTTTACAGTATTACAATTTTTACAGCCATTTTCCTGAGATCAAAAGAGCCCGGGAACAACACCCGTTAATTAGAGCAACACATATGGTCCTGCAATACTCAAAGGAGCATGTTCCTGCAATGGAACGGCCTCCGGCACCCACAGAGCCAGCACTTCCCTTCCAAACGTTGCCACACACCTCTCTAATCGCACGCACACAATCAGCTGATTAATTCATTAGGAGAAAAAAATTGCAGTCCTGGATTACAACCAGGATTTTGGCTGATACCACTGCTGAACTGCAGGACTAGTTTCATTAGCTGCCATCAGAGGAGCTGCTTGAATCCAAACAGCTCTCTTTAATTTGAGCAACCGTTGTGTACAGAATCCAGGGTGGAAGTTAATGCAGCTGCTAATAACTTCCTCTCCCTAACCCTTGCTTTAAATGTTCCATTAGTGGAACAGCCAGCAACTGGATGCTAACGTGGCTGCCTGTGGGTCCTGTCAGACATGGTCAGGTCTAGAATGTAACTTAATGCTCATTAGAACAGTTCTGCTCACGTTACCACTCTTCTGGGTGTTGGGGGGAGGATGTCCTTTGCCTGGCAAGGTGGGGAGAGAAGAGGGCTGTGGTGACTTGGAGACAAGCCTCATCCACCATGCAAGAGCTGTTACACAAGGTGCAAGCATCTCTTTGGTTGGATGCATACCCAGAGCCTTCCAAGAAACACAGACTTAATCAGGAGATGTTGCAGAAGCAGAAGGAAATTCTCTGCAGACCACAGAAACAGCCTTATCAAACCTTTTGAAATGAAGATCAAAAAACCAATTCCTACCCATAGAAGGGGGACAGAGCAGTGCAGCACAACACAGTATTTACTACAGATGGCTTAGATTTCTTTTCAGAGTACCAACATATAAACAAGATACAGTTTATTCTGCATTTTCAACATAAATGTGTATTTTTCTTGGTGGAGATTTAATACACTAGGGCTTTAGGGAGTCCTTCAATCACTGAATGCTTTCCAGCACATCCTAAAAATTTCCACTTGAAGTCAATAAACAAAGCAAAAAAAAACCCCAAAAAACCACAAACATAAAACCCCAAAAACTGCATCTAACTGAAATCCCACATGAACATCAAAAAGCGGTTTCAACAGTAATAGTTTTCTGTTTCTACATCAGTCCTAGTTTTGCACTATGCTGCCTGTTGTGGTCAACATGACAACATTGAGTTATCTAGAAAGGAAAAGAAGAAGTATAATGGTGTATAATGGTGTATAATGGTCTCTTGAACTGTGATGGGAAGTTAGGCAAGCGACCGAATTAGCATCCTTTTATCTTGCTACAGAAATAGCTCTAAATCACATAACTCATGGCTGGTTTATGAAAATAGCCCTGCTACATTGAGCAGGTACGGTTGGAGGCTGCTGGTGGCAGGCACAGGAGGCTCTTACCTGGCAATGCCATGTCTTGGTGACAGATGCCTATGGTCAGATCCTGTGCTGAACAGCAACCTTGGGACCTCGGCTTTCCCCAAGTACCCTCAGCACTACTCACCACAAAGGAAAATGTAGTGGAAGATAAAACCACAATGAGTTCTAGTCCTCTGGTGGGCACAGAGGCCAGTAACATCACTGGAGGGGAGCTAAACAACCCCTGTGCTCCATTCTATTGAGAAGCACAATAAGTAACTACCACTACAACATATGGCTCATAAATACTGGCATCAGTTTGGATGTGCTTTCAAACCCACATTAGATTATGTGTGTGGCTGGTACCCAGGTTGCATCCTTCAATGTGGTAGTTGTTGGATTAATTCACAGACTTGCTCCACCTCCATTTACACAGGATGAACCATGAGTATGGTCTTGATTGACAAATCCAGTGGCTAAGCGGAGTAGAGGAAAACTCAGCTCCAGTGTTAAGAGATGGAGCAACAGGAATCCACAAGACCTGTTAGTCGCCACTCTTGAAGCGGCTGCAGATGATGATCTGTGATGTTCACAGCTCACACAAACCCCAGGACAGGCAGTTCTGGATGCTGGCTCCTTCTGTGCTGGAAACCAGCAGCCAGCATGTGCACAGATCTGGGAAATCTTTTTCCCTGGCAACTCCTTTTCCCTGGCAACTCCCCTTCTATACCAGCATCACCCACTGTTGTGCTCTGAGCAGGTGTGACTAACCTCAGATCTGCTGTGACAGGGCTATGTTAAATGTTACCAGATCCAGTTCTGACAGCATTTTGTAAGCCCAGAATTCCTCTCCGCATGTGCCCAGCTGCAATCCACATGCAGCCAGGGAAGAGGTTTCCCTGCCTGACACCGCACAATAAATCACAGTGAGTGACTGCCTCATCCGTGAAATCACATCCTCTCTGTATTACAAAAAGGGAAAGCCAAAACTTTGTGAATTCAGGGTTTTCTGGGCACAGGACAGGACTACCCGTGGTTTCCTGGAGAATTTTGTGCAAGGGTCATCAGAGTCCAAAGCTGCCTGGGAGCTGCTGTGAGCAGAGCCAGCTGGACAGTGCTCCTCAGGAAACATCTGCTGAAGAGGGGCTGAGAGAACAGAACGTGCCTTGACCTTCCTCTCCCCATGCTTCTCCACCCTGTCTCATCCATACACTGGGGAGAGCAGCTGCTGTGGCCCATGTCCAAGGGAATCCCAGAATCAGGAGGCTCCCTGAATCCTCTCCATCACTGGAGTGGGGACACCTGCCCTGCACATAGTGGGGAGGCTCTGTCAGCACACCGACGTTTGGATTTTTACTTAAAATCTCAAAGCCTCCCAAGTATCTGACACAGGGCTATTGACATCACCCAAAAAGACTGTGCAGAGAAGTTCTGAACACTCCTATCTTCCTGTTGGATTGAGACCAAGATGAACAAGAGGATGATGCATTCTTTTAAAAGAAGTACAAATTGCGCTTTACCCAAATGAGAATACACATGGAGGTTCTCTTAAGGGATGACATGAGAGGTTCTGATTTTGCTTAGTGAGCCTGGCCATCTCACCAGACCTGAAGAGCACATGGCTCATGGTATGTAGGGAAAGTGAGTGTCACACAGAGAGCACAATGGAGTTAATCTATACTCTCTCCCAGTGTCACAGAGATGAGCTCCTACTCCTTCAGTTTCAGTCACTAAACAAAGCATATCTGGCAGCAAACTGAACAGACTGCTATACATCAAAACAAATCCTTGCTAACTCCACTTAGCAGATCCTTTGTTAGGACAGTGTCTTCTCCAGGAGAGACTCCAGACCTGTCTCCCTGCAGTATGACCAGGAACACCAGAGTTTGCATTGGCCTGTTCGTCTCCTTGTTCGGAGCTCTCAGTCTCCATCCTAGCCTTTAGAGTTGCACTTCCAGCATGACTTAGCTTACTCCCCATTTACAGTAGCCAGCAACATTTTACCTCAACAAATCAGCTCAGCCACACATTTTTCTTCCTGTCATTAGTTCGTATATCAGTGCCTTCCTGCCTTCCTTTCTTGCCCTCATAGAACCACACTTCTCTTCAGCCAGCTAAGCTTGGTAGCCTAGCCCAAGCTAACTTCAGGACACAGTTTAAATTTGCTTGCAGCATGGCTCCTGTTCAGGAGGTTGTAGAAATTCTCCAGTCCTCTGCAAACAGGGAATTCAAATGCTGTTATCACCACACTTGGTGCTAGGACTGGTCACAGCAGGTACTGACCCTGTATTTACATCAGGCTTTTAAATCAGGACTTGGCAATGAAAATATTGTGATGTTAAGAAATCCATAAATCAGAAGCTGTGCTGGGGTGTGAAATAGAACATCCATTTGGGAGTGAATTAAGCTCTACTTATGTCTCCTGTCCCCAGATCTATGTGACTACAGGAACAACACATTTACTTTCTGGTCGGCTTTGTGGCTTTCCCCAGTCTCTTTAAAACAGTGGTATTACAATGAGCTTTTCTTGTTGAAAGGTTCTTTCTATTAGCTGTACAAGTGTCTCAAACAATTATTGATGCTGCGGGCAACTGTTGAACAGAACAAAAAGGATCCTTCTGGCTTCACAAACAAAGCTATTTAACCAGAGGAAGCAATAATATAAAAATTCTCAGGTGAAAGTACCAGGAACTCTGAAGAAAGTACTTCAGGAGCAGCCCACAGGCTGCATGACCTGGAAGAAATTACCCACAGATAGAAAAAGGAGCCCTGCATCACTACAATGTGTTGGACAATTTTCAAAATGTGACAAAAAGAAAAAAAAAAAAAAAGAATCTTTAATTATTAAAACAAACTAACTGAAATTAATAATTTAACCCATTATGACCAGTCCAGAGCATTTTCCTAGCATCTGGCTACCAGGTAATTCTGCTTTCAGTGAGAACTGGTGTTGATCCATAACCCAGGACCAAAATTCAGGTTGTTTGCAGAAAACAACCAGAACAGAGCAGAGACCAAACAAATCCTAACATTACACTTCTACCCAGAAGGATTCAAATTATACAGTGCCTGACTTTGGCATATGAGCTGAAATACAGAACTTGCTTTTACTGCTACTTACCTCACCCCAAATGCTAATTTAAGGAATAATAAATCTGCCCATCTGTAAACAGTGTTATTTAATTAGGTATTAAAAGTCATGCTGAACTATGTAGCACCAGTCGTGTATGTACCAGACCACCATAGCTCGGCAAACAGCAACAGCCACTCCCACAAGAGAGTTAGAGCCAAGGACACAGGTGCCAGCCCCTCTCCTCACCAAAAACCTGGGAATCCCTCCAGTCATGGAAGTCTCTGTTTTGGCAGCCAGGTAAAAGGATCCCATGTGACTGCCCCAGCACTGCTGGTCTGCCAAACCTTTCCCTGGCTTGGTTTGACTTTTGCATCATAACCCCTACAGCACAAACAGTAAAGGAAGATGAATGTTTTTATCTTGCTGAACCCTTGCTAAAAGTACATTTCCCCTCTGTGAGGGCTGTATGTGTTGGTGGTAATGGCAGGATGAGGCAGATGGCTGTAGTTATGGCTGGCCACTACTCGTGCTTGGAAGATTTATGCAAAAATTCATCTTCTGGTCCCTTCCCAAGATCCATTCCAGCAAGAACAATTCTAGACTATCTTTTGATACCAATCAAACTCATTAAATGGAGAGAACTCACATTCCTACATAAGCAGAATATGAAATGCAGAGAAACTCCTGGAAGAGAGCATCCTGCACAGCAGAGCAAAAATCCATCTGGTAAATTGGATATGCTTAATCACATCAGGTTTGTTTTGCCCTTTTTCTTTTTTTTAAAGGACCATATATTTTTACTTCTACAGCTTCATGACACAAGGTCTGTCAACATATTTGATTGAAAATGTCAAAGTGGCTATCTGTATCACGTCACAAGCAGACTCCTTCTCCTTGCGACACCAGGACAGCCCTTCATCAGGAGCAGAGACATGCCCTGGCATGTTGAGTGGGCCACTGCTCTCTTTGGCTGTATCTATCAAGTACCATTTATTAACTATATGGGAGCCAGCTGTCCAGACCTGCTGTCTCCTTTCCTAAATACCACAAGAACAATCTCATCTCCTACTAAACTGTGTTCAGAAATGCAATCAGCATCACCCTGCCTCTGCAGTCTATAGGAACTTCCAGTTGGACTACACAAACTGCCCACAATTTGCTGACATACCTATTCCAAAAGCTGGGAAAGACACAGCAGTGAGGACCCATGTGTGGCCGTGGCTGCTGCACCCTGGGGCTCAAGGACTTGGAATGGTGATACTACAACAGAAAGACCAGCAAAATCTGCCAGAAAGGTTGAGGACAGCAGAATGGGCATGTCCTTGGAGGCACCAAGGCAAAGCATCGGGTTCTGCTGACTGCACAGCATAGGGTTTTACCTTGACCACCAATGACCTTGTTCAGAAATGCGGTAATTAGTTTCTTCCCCCTAAAAAGCAGGGTGAATCCTGTCCTTTTTCCTGCTTTGCTTGCAAGAGGAAGGATGCTGCTGTGCTCAAATGGCAACTGGCACAGGAGAGCCAAAAATATCACTACATGTTACTCCCCTCCTTACCACAGGAATGAGACAATTTGGTATTTCCACCTGGCAGCTCCAGCCCTGCATTTCAGAGGATGTTTTGGGGTACATCCAGCAACGGTACCACAGAGGGCTTTCAAACAGCATTAAGGGGGTTAGATAATGAGACCTCTCTAGCTGTGATAATCAATTATCTTTATTTTGTTAAGTGCTTGTTATTCTGGATTTTTTTTTTCCTACATGCCACCACCACTGGTATGGACCTTATCCTTTATTTTCTTCCATAGCAAGGGCACAGGCATCTTGGTGCGAGCAGATCTCCTGATGCTGCGGTGCAATCAACCCACTTTGGCAGACAGCTGTCTCCAAGCAGGGCCACAACAGCAGCCACCAAGGTAGGACACAATCTCTTTCTCAAAGGGATGCAACTTTCAAAGCTTAATTAGAACAAGTTCAGTGATCAAGCCATTAAACCAAGTTAACCTTGTTCTTGGTGAAATAACCAATGAAATCAAAACATACACCCCAGAGTCAATGCAAATTTAGGTTTTCACGTTGATTGCCCATCACATATTTGTCATTACTAATCTAGCAGCACAAAAATGCACATTCTTCTAGCAACAGGATAAATAATATGCCTCAATGAACAATAGTATCACTGGCTCTGAGACTGCTGTCTCACAGAGTACACAGATCCTGTCCTTCCTCCAGCAAGATCTTACCATGTCAGGAACAGAAATGGCAAAAAGGAAACAGTGAGGAGAAGGGATGGGCTGGAGTCACAGTGTGGGGAGCATGTTTCCCCACCTCCTGGTCAGATGTCCCAACCACCAAACCACAACTCCTCTCAGCAGTCATTCACAGCAGCACTTCATGTTATGCATTATTATCTGTCCTTTTTCCTGGTTAAAGCCACCAGTTAAAACAAAACAAAACAAATGTTTAAGGTTTGTTTTTTTTTTTTTAATCTGGCTTAAAAAAAAATTAGCATTATTTCTCATCTCTTGGGCAGCATTTGCAAAAGACAGGCCATGTGAATCTTTTCCAGCTCATAGGCTCAGGGCTTTATTAAGAAGCAAGTACAGACTTTTTAAAATAACTAAGGTAATTTTACGACCATCAGGAATACTTCAAGCTATACAGAGCCACATAACGGCATGGAGAGAGAAGAAAGAAATCAAATCAGTTAATATATATCAGGCTTTAATTACTGACTGACAACAGCCAAGAAGAAATTCAGAAGCAGCACTTCATACGTGGTTATCGGCAGAGCTGTCCCAGAAAGCACATCCACCCTTCATAGGACGGTCTCAGAGTTGGAGCAGCAGGACCTGTGCTCCCACCAATATTCTAGGAGTTAGTGTCCTTCCCTGGCAACTGTCCTCTCAACCACCACACCAGACACAGGAGTCTAGCTGTACACTGGATAGAAGGACATGCTTGTTTCTCCAAACTGCCCAAATAAAGAGGGAAAGTCACCAGCGTGGAACTTATGCCACAGCTCCAGAAGGAAACAGGGAGAAAACATGATGTGAAAACACACAGGATGCAGTTTCTTTGCAACCAACTCAGGAAAAAAAGATAATAGAATGGAGAGCCTAAAGAACAAAACGTGAGCCCAAATCTATCAGACAAACTGGAGGAGGAGCACTGCACTGAGAGGTGATGGAGCCAGAGGGATAGAGCCAAGCCCTTCTCCCTACTCATCCCTGCAGAGAGGGAGCTGAAGATCAAGTCCTTGTCATGGTAAGAAGGAAAAAGGCTAGAAGATTGTATTTTTCTCTCGATCCCATGGCTATAAAGTGTCTTTCTCTGGAAGGCCAGCATTGAACACAATCCAGCACTTCCACTGCCGCAAGCTTCACTTCATGGGCAGGGAGGTTCTGGGAGAAACAGGGCAGGTATAGAAAGGGTGAAATCTCAGCTGCTCTGAGATCAGTGCAAAACTCCCACAGCTCAAAAGCAGTCAGGATTTCTCCTCCACACGTGACCACCCAGGTCTGAGGAGTCACTTTCCTTTTCCATTATCCCAGTCACACCCAGCTTCAACCATGGCCAGCTTGCACTGTGCAAGTCCAAACATGTTTGCAAAAGGCATCCTTTGATGTATGGCTGGATGAAGAGAGAGGAACAGAAGAAAATCTATTCAGATTGCTCTGACACAATTGAATCTGACTAAAAGCTACAACCACAAAGGCAGCAGCAGGCAGATGCCCATAGTAACCCCAGCAGGGCCCACTGTAATGGACTTTTTGTTTGCTCTACGTCTAAGTGAGCACATTGTATGCCATCATCTTGTACAACAAGAAGCATTAAAGCAGCTTCCCAGCTCTCAGGGCATGAACAACACATATGACAGCCTGGGGGGCCATGCAGTGGGGTGCTGGGGTGAGCAGGCACCACCAGATCACCCTCAAAGCCTGGCATGTGGAAAGGCAGCCTGCAAGGTGGGTTAGGAAGTGCAGGGAGAAGGCAGGAAGAAAGCATGCCTCACCCTCATAAAGACATCACAGACTACTTGGTAAGAGAAGGCAAGTGTCAGCCAAGAACAAAGAGACCTCAATACAGATCTGACTGAATAGAAAACTGCAGCAGTGACCTGCATTCCGGGGATTACTAAAGCCAAGACAGGTCCAAGAAGGAAATGGTGCTGGGATAAGCCTCATCCCCATGGATGCTACCAAGGCTGTGTAAGCCCACCACCTCCTGCTGTCCTCCAGCACCCCAAACCTTCAGCAGGCAGGGGCAGGCATATTGCAAGAGCCTGGGGTCTTCCCATGGTGTGCTGTGCCATCCAGGATGTTTTTCTTGCACAAGCTACTCAGCTGCAACTGAACTGGTGCAGTTATCCCCCCACCAGCAACAGCCCACGTGCAGCATTCACATCCCACTTGGCTAGCCAAGCGCTCCAGGGCAATGCTGCCCACAAAGCCACAACAATTCCCCCTGAGGATCAGATATCAGATACTGTCACATAGGCATGTGGCTTCTTGCTCCCTTGCCTTTGCACACACCACACCCATCCTCTCACCTGTGCCCAGAACACTAGAGATGACCCCTGCCAACTTGAGCATCCCAAGCAAAGCATTTCCAACAATAAATCCCCCACTATAGCAAACTGAAACTATTAGGGGAAAACAAGCAAAGTCTTCAGACAAGAAAAGTTCAAACAACTTTAGGCAGGATAAATTCAAGACATATGTGATCTGAACAGCAAGAAAAATAATTTAAGTGTGTGGCTTCAGCCTCCTTTTGCTGCTGGAGCATCCACTCACTCGCCACACACAGCCCCAGCAAACAGGACTGAGCACCTTCTTGGCCAATGCAGGCAAGATCTGGGCATGCATCAGCCATCACAACACCAGGGACCTGAGGATAGCAGAGGCAAAGCCAAAAATTCCTCACTACTTGGGCAGGTGAAGCTGCAGGGAATGAGGCAGTGCGTAAACGAGGAGCATCCAGGGACAGGAGCCCTCCTGAGAGCCCCAGTGAGTAAGTGCATTTTAATGTTACGTAGGGGTGAACTTTACACATCTTGTAAGGGAAGGTTAAAGCTTAAATTATTCTCTGTGAACGCGAAGGTTCACAAGTCTTTTATGTATCTTAAGTACTGGAAGCTGGATGCACAGCCCTGCATAGGGTCTGGCACTGACAGGACTTTGGGTTTCGAGGGAAAATAGAAAGTTTGCAGGCAATTATATTTCTTTGTATTTGCACACTTAACCACAGTGCTGGCTCCAGCTGGGACCAGCTAGAGAAGTGGTGAAACCACATTTTTTTAATTAAAAAGCTGGCTGACTATGCTGTTATTCAAGCTCATTTTGTGGCTTTTCTGGCCATGAGTCTCCAAGGCACCCAGGGCAAATCAAAGTAGCATTCTCAGGCACTGCCCCTCCCTGTCCCCCTGGTTTGTTAGGAGGGACTGAGCAGGTCCAGTGGGGCCAGATGCTCCCCGGGGCTCTTTACACCTGTGGGGCCGTGATCCCTCCCTCACCACTCACAGAAAACCTGCCCCACAGGAGCAGGAAATTGCTTTTTCCATTACAGGTACAGGATGCTCCAGGGTAGTGTTTTGGGAGGTTTTTGGTCCAGCCTCTTCCAACAGCCACTGCCCATCAACTACCCATGCCTGCAGGGAGAGCACCCTATCCTAAGAAAATTACTCCCAGTCTAGCCTCCTGCAGTTCAGTGTCTGAGCTTTACATTATGCCAAGAAATAGACAAGGAGAAAAGATTTACTGCTTCTCATAAGGGGATGTTTGAACTGCTTAGTGTACCCTCAGAAGGCTCTGAGCATCTTGACACCTGAAACAGGAACACACTAGCAAAGTGAAATGACAAAAACAGCTTCTTGACCAAACTGTAGACTCTTTCTGCCTTGCCATATGATGTCCCACTCTCCAAGCCCAGAAACTGGGGAAAAGGGGCAAGATGGGATGGGACCACTGTCCCCAAGGGATCAGCCAGGCCCTACTCAGGGCAGCTCTGCAGCATCCTTAGCAACAGCAGGAGCCAAACTCAGAAAGGGGGAAGATTCAGGGGCTGATTACTCAGCCTAATAAGTTAGCTGAGTTGCTGAAGCAGCTACATAAAGAAGATAGTTAGGTAAAATTTTAATTATGCATATAATGGTTTTATATTTTTGTTACCTTATTTCATTATTGAAAACCTTTTCTCACATATACATTTTTATTCTCAAATCCAGTCACCAACAGAAAAGAATATAAATAATTTAATGCACAACAAGGCACCAATTCTTCTAAAAGCAGCAGTCCTGGAATGAGGCCACTCAAAACTCTCAGCATCTGATATTTTAATGTCATACCATCAGTACTGCACCCAAAGGGTAGCAATACACAGCTCCTCCAAGCTATACAGGCTCATTTAGAAGCTGCAGCTGAGGAGCTTGTGCAAGAAAAACGCCTCTTGGTGATCATCAAAATAGAAGAGAAGTCTTTGGCACGCACCAAGGCAAGGAGAGCCTACCAGTGAGCTTGTAACACCAGCTTGTGAGCTTCACAGAGTGAAAGGAAAGAAACCTCCAGCTGCAGAGTCCTCTGCACCCTGGAGACCCATAACCAGCTACAAAGATTGGGCTGGGCAGGAACATTCCCCTATCAAAGCCCTTTGGCACCACAACACCATATTTAGGATGGAGCAATTGTTACAGCACATCAAACGACACCAACAAAAGAAGTTCTCCAGTACTGAGAGCAGCTGTTTAGTACCAGCTAAATAAGCCTAGGAGAACTGAAACGAGACCCTCACCTCCAGCTGTTCTTGGAGGAAACACTGCTAGTCATCCTCACCCACAATCAGTGTTTGCTTAACAGACAAATTTTTCTAATTATGTTTGTCAGCTTTGCTAATTACACAAGATATGAAGCACAACACCTTAATTTTTCATGTATCTGCCTCCTTGTTTTTCCTTCCAATAGAATGAAATTAAAAACAAATTCATCCATACAGCCTCTACCCCAGTAGAAGTCAGATTTTCACCACAGGTATCCACACAGCTGGGCTTTTACATTTTACTTTCTCATTGCATTTATTCCTCCCAGTGAAGCTGTATTAAAAATGTATCAGTTAAAACAACACATACCTGGAGATTGAAGTCTGCGCTGTGTTTTCTTGCGTTCTTTTCCTCTCTCTTGGTCCTGCTACAGTGAGCATTTGTGTCTAAAGCCCAGTGAGGTCAATGGGAATAAGCAGGTGCTTAAGTTTTATGCATGTGACTAAATTAGCTGTTATCAAAGAGAGTGCATATTTTACTGATTGCAGAATCAAGCTACCAAATTGGATCAGCCCAATTACCATCACAAAGAACCTTTTTGCTTCTCCATCACTGAGACAAGACTTTCTTGAACTGATAATTTTTGCATTCCTCAGTGGAATGAGCCCCTGCTTCCACAAACCCTTCCCCTAGACCCCAGTGCTCTGTCTTGGGCTCAGGTAAGGGGCAGATGTAAAAGGAGTTGCTGAGACAGCTTTGTAGCACTGCAAATGGGAGGTAAGTGGATCCACCTGCTGTGGGTGGGATCACTCTGGATTTGCTGCTTTTCCATGTGTGTGGTGCAAGGAGCATGGGCAAGCCTTCTGCTCTAAAGTAAGATGGGAAATTGGGACACATTTCAAAGTACCATTGGGTTTTGCCAGGAATGCTAATGAAACCACATCTGGCATTAAAAAGAGTGCAGAAAACAGTCTAAACTGGTACTGCAACATGGTGACAAAACATTTGCTGTTAGTGGTGTCAAATGAGCTGCAGGCAAAACTTCATCTGAATGACCACCTGTATGATGAGTTTCCTCCAAATCCCTCCCACAGACAAATCAGAGCATTTGCTAATGTCGGTAAGGGGGAATGCTCTGGATCACCCTGGCACTGTCTGTGCCAGCCTGCTCCATGATGACCCAATTCTACATCCTGCAGGCAGGATCCTGCTCCAGGTGCTGTGGGCAGGCTCTGCCCTTACCTGCTGAAAACTTCCTGCCCCCCAAAAGACAAAGGGCTGGCTGGTTTTGCCAAGGATATCCCAAATCACAGCCCCCCCTCTTTCCAGCCCCATTTATACACAACTAGGAGGCGTTGCTGCAGGGTTAATTCCTGGTTTTGGAATCCCCAGGACTTTCAGGCAAAAAGTCCCATGGCTGTGGCAGGCATTGCCCTCTGCTCCTCTCCCTGCTTTTATCTGGTGTGGGAGCAAACAGGAACAAACAGCCTCTGCAAAGGGACTTTATCTTTGCTGGCAGGAAACCGTGAAGGTTAGAAGGCAGCAAGGGAAATCTGTGCTGTCAAAATCAAAGCTGCAGTAATTAAACAGACGTTTCTTCTGTCCTGGGGAGGTGGTTGGCAGAGCCGTAGTTGTGAGCAGGGACTCTAGGGACTACTTGCATACAACAGGAAATCTCAACCCACTACACAGCACACCGTCTCACCCTCAGGGCTGTGGCTGGTGCCAGAAGCAGGGTCACCAGGCTGCTGAGCCTGTCCCACTCCTACATACCAGTGCTGTCTGAGGACCCTCACCCTGCTGTTCCAAGTTCATCTTCACCCTGCAACTCAAAACTCACCCTTTCTTTCTTCAAACCTAAGAAAATCTCCCAGAAAGAAGAAGTGAGGGAAGAAAAGGAGCAGCTTGTAGAGCACTTCTCAGTCTGATGTGCAAAAGCCAATTACCCAAAACAGAGGTGAATCAATGGAAAAGGCCCTTGGGTGTGAAGGAAGGCAGCAGCTGGCCTTTTCCACAGCCTGGATCAATGCTGCTGTGCACTAGCATCTGCTCGCCAGATTTCTATTTGTTCCAGTGATGGGTTGCCAAAGTGTTAATGTCAAATCATTCAAATTGCTCACAGAGTGAAAGATACTCAAGATTCAAAATTACACCTTGACCTAGTTGGGTCATTTTGCAGCAATTATCACCAGCTTCTATGGTGGAAGATTGTAAGAGTTCAGAGGAGGAGAATAAAAAAGTCTCGTCCTTTCTTCACCTTGCATACAAATGAAAAACAAAAGTGATCTTCTTGCTCTTGACATAACCATGCTTTAAAGAGCTTCACAAACATCCATTTCCTCATTTGGGCTCACACAGAAGACATATTATCTCTTTTAAATAAGATTTCTCCTTGGCAGCACACACCCTGTTCTCTATCTGTAACACTTTAAGAAGCCAACAAGCGGTTATTTGCAAAACTGATGGTAGGAGATGGATATAAGCTATTATAATCCTCAGCAAAATCGGCCAATTTCATGAGGTTTGAATATACGGCCAAATTAATCAAGTCACACAGATTATGAAATGTGAAATACAGCCCCCTGAGCTCTCCACCCACATGGGAATGATTTGGAAAATGCCCAACCATATCAAGGAATAGCAAGGAGAGAAAATTGTTATTATTATTATAATTATATAATAATAATAATAATATAATAAAGCAAACAATTTGCAACACAATGGTTTCTCAAGCACTGATGCTCTCCCTATCAGAGCTTCTCTGTCTCATGAGTTCTGCTTCAACTTGGCTTTCTGTCATTGCCACACTCTGATCTTCCAGTAATGAAGCCCAAGGAAATTGGGAGTGATGTCTTTGGGCTCTGGACCCACTCACTTCTGCCTCTTTTGCAGTGGGGCTGGATCAAACCCTTTCTTACCAGATGTTTTGGCTACCTTCTGCCTTTCCCTCTTGCCTCTCGCCCAGGTACTGGCACCACAGGTTCCACTCTCCAGGAAAGGTGGCCCTGTTCTGCTTGGAAACAATTTCACTCTTTACAGGAGAAATAAACACAGGAAAATGCATTTCCTTCAACATCAAAATTACGGATTCCTCTGACTTACTTGATCTTGTTTGTGAGGTCCTGTATTCAGTCATTTGGAGGCTGTATATTGCTTCATTTCCCCTTTTTTTTTTAATGGTTGAAATCTGTTTTAACAGAGAATGAGGAAAAATTATCCGTTCCCAGGCAAAACTGCCTGGAGCTGGCTGTGGCTTCCATCTTTTGCTAAAGATAGGGCATCACACACTGAATGTGCCTTCCAGTGTAGATCACTGGGTTGGATCAGGGACATCAGCAGAGCAAGGCCATGTTGTGCTGGTGCTACTGAGGAAGCTGCTCCCTGGATCTGGATGCATTGTTTTTGCGGGTGCAGACAGTAACCTCTCTCCTAGGGACACCTGCTCTCAGGTACCTGCACTCAGAGAGGATTTTCAACTGTGACAAATACAGCACACACAGAGCTGGATTGAGCATTTCCTTGCTCCAGGGACAGGCAGCATCTGCTAGGTGCCAGTGGCTGTGCAAATCCAGGGAAGGCTGGATGTGGCAGGAATGCAAACAGGCTGGGATAAGAAGACAAATGGTTCTGGGGGAAGTACAATGACCTCCCCAGCAGTGTCAGGAAACATTTCTCAAATGGAAGAAGTCATTAGCTGCTTCTATGCTCACCTATCGGGAACATCACCAGCTGCTTCATGCAGACCTGACAGGGCTGCTTCTACTGGGGTCGAGGTCACCTCCCTGCTCTGGGTGGCAACAGCCATCTTTTCTCAACACAGGCTTAGCCACTGGTCCAGGCCCCCCTGACTCTGCCCTGGCCTAAGCTGATGGACAACAAATTGAGCCATGCCAGAAAAAAACTAACTGGATCCTGAAGTAACTCCCAGTGCTCATTCCTCTATAAAATCATAAGATTTTGCTAAAGGTGGAAGGCTACTGCAAAGTCTGTTGCAATGGGTGGGAAACCAAAGACCTGAGCAGGTAAAGAACTTTCTTAAACTCCATGAACAATCAATGCATGTGCATGGGTTTACACAAATACTTAAATATGCATTCACTCAATGCAATTTAATACTTTGCAAATAACACTCCATCTCATCTCAACCAGGGCACCAATTATTTTCCAATGCTGCCAGTAGCTCCCCAAGGTCCCAAATTAGCAGCTGCAGCATAGGAGGCATGGCTCAGCAGGGTGTTAGAGCTCACCCATGCTGCAGCCAAGCGCTCTCTTGAAAGGCTTTTGCCCTGCAATTGCCTTAGAATAAAGGAATTCAAATAAGTGCACTCATCACCTGGCAATGGAATGTTATCATCAAGGGTCTTTTTGGAGCAGTCAGGCACAGAAATGGCACCGATATCTGAATCTGTCAAAAAGGCTAGAGTGAGAAATGAAGGAGGCTAATCCAAACCTAAGTGTCACCAAGGGATGCTGAGACAAAAAATGAACTTATGCATTGGGCCACCCCACAAAGATGAGCTTTAAATTTAGCATGACTGAATCAAGATGCATTCAAGATAAGATAATCTTCTGCATTATTTCTTAATCATGAAGATGAGGTGGTACACCCAGGAAGGGCAGCCATGGTGGAGGTGAACTAGAGGTGTGCAGCAGCATCAGGCCACTGCTGCATCGTCTCCTTCAGTGGGCTCACCAGGAGACCCTGCATGAGTGAGAAGTGTCCTCCAGCCCTCACTCCACAAACTGTGGCCATTTTTGGTCTTCCCCTCTGCTCAGAGCTGTCCCTGCAGACAAGAGGACAGTGGCAGGGAAGCCCTGCAAGAGCCTCTCAGCCACAGCATGTCTGTGCATGCCATGCTGGGCACCCTCCTTCCCCCACCCCAGCGCAGGGCTGGCATATTACCAGGGAAATTAAGCAGGCAATTTCTAAAGCTGAGAGAAAAGCAGCAGCCACCTGGGCCCTAGTAGCCAGGTCACTTAATGACCAAAAGGAATTTTCTAGAGATGCCAGAGAAACGCAGCAGTGAATAAAAGAAACACTAACTGCTCTGATGTATTCAGAGATTGCCATAAGAGAGACGCTTTCAGGGAGCTCTGGATACTGGGTAATGCCCAGTCCTGTCTAATTAAAAAATGAAGCAGGAGATAGCTGGAGTAGTGGGAAGCAGGAAAGAGCGGGGTGGGCTGGGGCCAAAGTTCAAGGTTTTCTGTGTCACAAAGAGCCAGGACAGCTGCCCATGAATGGCAGGAGCATCCCCCTGCAGCCCCTCTGCCCACGCACTTACTGCTGCACCCATGGGGGTGGCATTTACATCACCAACTCTCCCGGGAGACTTTATATCATAATTCACGGCATATTCCCCTACACAAAATGATCAGTGCTCATATGACAAAGTAAAAGCACAGGTGATTTCCCCAGGTTAGAGTTCCAAAGTTCAGGATACAAACCTGCACCCTCGCCCTTTCACATCCACCATCAGCAACAGACACCACCTCTCCTTTCTGCTCTTTCTCACAGGAAAACCATCATCACTCATCATTCAATTTGCAAGTATTTTTGCACTGTACAGCTTCATGCTCTACCACATGTCCTAGCCTCCTTTGCACATTTGCAGGCAGCACTCCCCCTTCTTCTAGGACTGGCAAGCTGTTTTCTCCTGAAGCTCTTCCAGGTTATTGAACTACTTTGTTAATGCACCTCGTTTCCCATCAGTTAATGGCAGAGTGCCGGGGACACAATTTATTTTCCATGTTTATTTATGTCAGGAGAGTCCTTAAAGGATTTGTTTGCTGTTGCCTCAGTTGCTGCTCATGCTGAGGTTACTGCCTGCCCTGCTGCATTACCAGCAAGTCAGGCTTGGGGCAACTGGAGTCCACCAGTTTCCCCTCTGCTGTTCTGACATTATGGAAATGACTAATTTCCCTTAGGTTTCTTAATTAGGAGTAGAATCACCCTTTTCACTGGCCAATAGGCCCTTATGCCACATGAAAATAAGGTAAGCTGAGAACCAGCAGTGGCTCCTCAGCTCAGCAGCTCTGTTTCTGCACAGTCGCCAAAGATGGGTCAGTTCTGGTCACCTCCTTTTAGGATGGTTTGAGCATGTCCTGTCTGGACTGTGATAATACAATGACAGCAGAAAGTGCTGTTGCTCCCACAATGGAGTGCCCCAGGAATGAGTTCCTTCTCCAGAACAATGTGGATGGAGACCTGAAGCCCTTGAAAAATTCAGGTATTGGGATTTTCTCAACAGAGCAATTCCCCCTGACCTCATCCTCATCGGGGAACCAGCTGGGTCATATTTTACTCCAGCTGCCACTGCCTTTATTATTAAAATTTCTCAAGGCTCAGTCATAGCTGCAGCAGTCACTTTTTTTTTTTTTTTTTTTCCTATAAACAATCTGTGGCAAATTTGCAAACTGAGATGTCCTCCTCCGCACCAGCCCATACTCAGGGCTCCCCACCAGCCCAGCTTCATCACCCACAGATGGCAGTGAGACCCTGCACCCTTCCCCAGGTTGTCCAAGCCAACACGTCACCCCACTCCCAGCTGCTTCCAGCAGCTTTCCAGTTCTTTGGAGCATCCCAAGGTGATGTGCTGGGGACCTGGCTGCCAATTAGTTTGCTCTTTAGGGTTCTAGACTACCCTGGGGAAGGAGAGTAAGACATATTGATTTTCTTTGGTTGCTGTTGTTGCAACCATCCAGGTAAAGAAACATTTATATTATGTCTGTAACAGATCCCTATGGAAGCCGTTCAAGCATCCTACCTGCTGCAGAGCAGAGCTGGCAATTTTGCCAGAAACTCTGTTTTGAAGGGGTTTGCAATGTTAATTAAATTTTTGCAGTTGTATCTCTTGGCTCTGAATAAGATCAGAGCCTCTCTGAGAAGGTGAGCTCAGCTCCCTGGCCCCATTCAAGCCTGGCTCTGAACAAGTCTGGCTCTCAACAATGAATTCCCTCAACACAACACCAGAAATATATTATTGTTCCTCCACAAAAGGAAATTAATTCAGGACTGTCAGGGTTCAGACACAGTATTGCTCCAGATAACCTACAGGCTGAGAGATGATCGCAGAGCTACAAAAAACCAGCAGATGTCCTTGCCCAAAGAACTGATTCCTCTAAACACACAAGCAAATTGAGTATCTGTGATCACACAGACAGGCACAATGCTGGAGGGACGGCAAGTGTCCGTAAGGACTCTGGATGAATTCCACACTAAGTTCCCAGAACTCTGGCTTCCTTTTACTTCTGATGATGCACAGCCCGTTCCTGGGCTGGTACTGGTGACCTACCCAACACAGATGGGCTTTTATAGACTCCGCTTTCCAGGAAAACATGGAAGGGAGAGGAGCTGGTGAGTGTGGAAAATGCAAGAGACAAGTTGGCTTTAACGGTTAAAATTCTTTAGACATTTAAAATAGGCAGCTTTTTAAGGATATTAATAAATTAAATAGAAGAGAAACATGGAGAAGATAAGGAGAACTTGAACTCAGGGGAGCTGTGGGACTGGGGCTCCAGGGCAGCAGAGCCAGATCTATTGCCAGGGCTGTTCTGCAGCAGCAATGGGAGACCAGCACATGGCTCACCAGTGCCCCACAGGGCTGGAAAACCAGAACAGAGGATGGAAAACACTGACGGTGCTGGGCTGGCGTTTCCTACCCAGCACAGTACCATTTCTGCCAGCTCTTACAAAGAGGCTTGGGAGCAAGGTGGGTGGCAGAGTCAGAAGCCACTTGGCACCTGCAGGTTTGCTCCAGAGCCGCTATTCATCACCACCCTTTGCAGCCAGAGCTGCTGCATATGACTTGGGGCTGGGGTTTGTGAAGGCAAGAGCCAGCACGTCGGCCCCGTGAGCTCCTGGACACATTCAGCCCCTGACGTTTTCAGAAGATGACCAAAGCAGCGTGACGTTTTCTCAAGAAAACAGCAGAGCTGCTGCAGTTGGCAGGCTCAGTGCTTGTTCAAGAAGAAAGTTTGTACCGCTGTTAATAAAGGTGTTTGCTATGAGGGACATGGGAATTACTGCAGAACAACAGCAAGGAGGTGCAGAGGCACTTGGGGAACTTCACCCATTAAAAGCACAGACAGCTGTCACCGTACAGGAATTCTGCCACCAAAGGTGTACACAAGATGCAGGATTTGGGACCTGGGAGCCCCTATCCCCAGGCTCAGTTAATAGCATCTCCCACAGCGTCAATACCACTGACATCAGTGACAAAGGCTCTCGGGCTGCAGCTCCAGGGGACCAACCACCTTGCACTTCTCCCTGCTCCCACGGATGGGCTTCTAACCACCGCTCCCAGCCCAGCACCAGCATATTTTCTCGGCTATTTTCCAAGTTTCCACAAGAGGGCATCGGCACGACACCGACGAGACGCTCCTATGTCCCCTCCGAGCGGCGCCGCCCGCTCCGGTCCCCGTGGCGGCGGGAGCCGGGGCCGGTGTCTCGCCCGGGGTTCCGTCTGCAGAAGGAAAGCGGCTGATGCACATCTCCCAGGAGATTTCGACTCTGGTGCCGTGACTCATCACGACGCTTGCTATTTCAGAAA
This sequence comes from Agelaius tricolor, assembly GCF_023055355.1. Lineage (NCBI taxonomy): Eukaryota > Metazoa > Chordata > Aves > Passeriformes > Icteridae > Agelaius > Agelaius tricolor. The sequence continues at coordinate 89,738 of NW_027269280.1, forward strand.
TAAACTCCTTTTCCTCAAAAAGGCGCGTTTCTTGAATAGCTATGCCAATACGAAGGGGCTGCAGGGAAGGGAACAGGCGTTCCTCGGGGGCTGCGGAGGGGCTCCCACTGGCACCTCTTTTCTCCAGCCTCCACATTCCCGTGCACAGACCAGGCAGGGAGCATGAACCCTCGGGAGCTGTTCCTGTGGGGAAAGAGGTTTGTCTGAAGGGTGTGCTGGGCTCCTGGTAAACCCTGATGCATGGAAAGACTTTGCTGGCAAGAGATAAACCAGTGAAAGTAACCCCCTGTTCCCTCCCCCAGTAATAAAAATCTGAATGAGAAACACACAAAAGCCACCCAACTCCAGTCTGGAGCGGATACCCTTCACAAAGGAAGCTTTTGGCTTGGAAACCTGGAGCTCAGAGCTGAGGTCAGCTTTCGGGGAGTGATGAAACCACTTGGTCTGGCAGATCAGGCACTTGATGCTGTGGACTTTCAGCAGAGAAAGAAAATATCTTCTTGGATGAGTTTTTAACCCAGGTGAGCCGGTAGAAGACTGCTCAAATCAGTGATGGCCTCTTCACTGCCCATACAGGACTCTGTGGCATGACAGTTGATTTCCAGTAGATTATCTTGATCTTTCTGGACATTGAGTGTGTACCAAAGCACAAGGTGTATCAGAAATGCCAAAACAGCAACAGATTGTCTGACAGGCCTGTCATTCTGTCATGAAATGTGACATGCATCCTGCCCGAGAGGAAGACTGGATTGCTGTACACTTGAGAGCCAGCTGAGGCCTGGCAAGATTGCTCATTTCGGAGTCTCATTGATCAGACCTGGAGGATACATTGCTGCAGTAAAAAAGAAATGTGGCAAGAGTCCCAAACTACCTATCTCTCTTTAGCTGTGCCTTCATATAAAACATGTTGTCATTTCACAGGTGTGTCTGTGAGGAATGTCCCATTTGTGAATCCAATATCCTCGCACTTTTGAACAAAAATGCATCTCTGACGTGAAGGATGCAAAGGTAGAGAAAGCATGGCTCAGTACAGAGCAATGGGGAATTTGCCAAGCAGCATCAAAATGGAGAACAAACAAGAAAAATAAAAGCCAGCTTAATGCAGAGAGTTTATCAAAGGAGAAAAATACTTTTTCTGCATCATCACTGATTATCCTGCTGCGACAGATGCACCAGAGGGACACTGTGAACATGACAGCAGGACAGAAATGACAAAGTAAACACAAATAACAAGGTGGGAACAAGCCAAAGGGTGGGTGGGAGCTCCCATGCTCCCCACCACAAGCCTCGTCAAAGACACAACCCTGACCAAGCACCAGCCAGAACATGATTAATGTGGAATAGATGTGCTATCTCCAGAGGAGATAGCATGTGGTGGACTCAGGAAAAACATGAGAGACTGCTGGCTTTTTCTTGCTCGGTGATAAATGAGACCTAACACCCTTTCCCAAAGACCAAATACATCAACTCCAGCGCTGCAGGTAATGAGGTCTGGAGTCGTGGTGAGATTGTCTCTAGCAGTCATGGTATCATTTTGCTTCTTGTGCTTCTGTTGGGGTCCCATCACTAAACTTCTCAGTAGCTACAGAAAGACTAAAGGAGCATTTTCTTGTGTTACACCTTTAATCCCAGCAGTCATCCAAGTTTTTGGTAATTATAGTTGTGGAGGAGCCCAGCAGAGTCACCCAGCAGCTTCCATTCTGAGGAAAGCAGGAGAATCTGTCTCCTGAGATGTACTTCAACCACACTATCAGCAGTAGCACTTTTGCATGACAGCATCTCACTGAGAAAAGCAAATCTTCATGAAGGGTTAACTGATATGTAGACAGTCAAGAGCAAGCACTGTAGCCAAGAACTTGCAGTATTTTGTAAAGTCTACAGCTGTCAGTCAAGTGGATGCTTCCTCAGAAGAGTGTTTCCAGGTTTTCCTCTCAAAAGAGATCCCATGGGAACCCTTTCCTCACACACTGATCTTTTTCATCTTTTTATCCCACTTGGGACCCCTGCAGGGTTCAGCTGCTCCCTTGGTCCCAACACCATCCTCAGATCTGCTTCCTCAGCCTTTGGACAGAGAAATCTCCCCAAGTCTGCAAGCAGCCCCTGAAGTTTCTTTTTGATCTCTTGGTAGTCTGCCATCTCCAGACAGAGGCATTTGGTAGAAAGTGAAAAAATCTAGAGCCAGGTGGTTTTGGATGCAAGCCCTGGGGAAGCTGCATGGAGGTTAAGTGCCCCCACCACAGTGCATGACAGGCAACCTCTGCAAAAGAAGACAAACCTGTGGGTAGAGCAGTCCACTCATCTCCCACTTGTTTTGGATGAGGAAGACTTTTGTCCTGTACTCTTAAAGAACCCAGGATGTAACAGCAGCACCAACACCGTTGGATGCTCTTCGGCAGCTGGGAGCTGAACCACAGAGATGCCAGCTGGGGTTTGTTATATGACAAAATAATCTAAACATGTCCATCACCTTGGAGCAAGGGCCCCGTGACACAGGTAAAATTGCTTTTGTACACTCAAAAGATCAATATTGTCAGGATGAAATAGAATGTGAGCCGGTGTGAAGAACTCTGCCTGACCACTGACTGTGAGAAACAGGCAGAAACTCCCTCTTGTAAAAACAATATGAAAAAGAATCCTGAATATACTGCTACTTCCCAAGTCACTGTATTTGGACTGTTGTCACCAGGAGCTGTAGGTCATCTCTAGATTTCCTGGAAGAACAATTTTCTGTGCACGTGGTGTCTTCTGATGCAGGAAGTTCCTCAGATTTAATTGGGTTCTTTTCTATTAAATCATCATGGCTAATTAAAAAGTTGGTATCCCATCTGAAGACCACGCTCCTCGCTGACTGTCGGCAATTATCCATGTCAGGTCTTGCCTCAGAACAAACCTGTTGTCAAATGCAGTTTCTCATTCTGATCTAAAATTCTCTGGTCCTCCAGCAGCTCCTTCCCTTCGCCCCTTTGTCTGCTTTGTTTTGCATTGGATTTAACTTTGCATATGGTTTGGTGCGGGGTTTTTTTTAATATAACATCAAATCTCTTAATTCTCTGACCCAGAAAACAGAGACAATCCTCATAAAAATCTGGGACAAAGAAGATGCAGCTGGCACGTGTGCAGCAGCAGGAGATTCCAAAACTCCCAAATCTACCCATTTAAAGTGATTTTGATAAAAGAAAGAATTTTGAGAACTGTTGCTGTCAGATCACAGGTTATTTTGAAAGCAAATCCTAGGCTTTTAAGTCGTGCTCTAGTCTGAGCGAGACCCTTTAAAAAGTGACAATGTGGTGGCCCGTGTTCATCATCAGCCAAGATGTGATGGCTTTTCCCTCCAAGTTGTCACCTCCACAGGGCCAGCCAGGACAGGAGACCCACACAGGGTATACAGCTGCTCCCACAGGGTCTAGAAATTCCAGAAATAAACCTCAACCACAGCATGATCTTTCCCGGAGCCACAGAACCCCATTCCTGCCGCACTTTTGACAATGAGTAAATAATGAGAAATTAGTGCACAGCCCTGATGATGAGTCACAGCGAGCCGTGACTGGCAGTTATGAACCTGCCAGGACAAACAGAGTGTCACAGACAGCCCTGTCCTCCAATCTCATGGATACATCACCCATGTCACCCCTTGTCCTCCACAGAGCCAACACACACTGGTCCCATGATGAGTCACACCCAACACCAAAACAGGAGAGCCCTGGCCAATGCTGGGCAGGGATGGGGACGCATTGCATTTGGTGTTGCCTCTTTGCGTGTTTACTTTAATGAGGAAGAATAACTAAATATCCAGCTGAGTCACATAGGCAGCGATCTCCCTTCGCCACAGGAGATTTTAGGGGCAAAAGGAGAAGATGGAGGTACAGCCATACTACATGCTGTCCCCAGGGAAGGGGGTGCCTGCTAGCCAGGAACTTCTACCCCCCACACAGCACCAAGGATGAAGAGTGAGGCCAGTGCAAGAGCTCACTGCTCCATCCCCAGCACCAACTGTAGGGAAGTCCCTGGTGACAGCAGGGTTTCATCCACTGGCTCTGAACACTTCCCGAATTTCATTAAAGTGGGTAATTTAGCCTGACTACCCTGGCTAGTTCCCACGGCTGGGACCACAATAGCAGCCAAGCCCAGGAGGAAATTGCATTACTGTACATGGAGGTCTCAAATCTGAAAGGGAAAGAGCAGCTCACACCAACAAGGGCTTTAATACCAGATTAAATGCTTTCACAGCAGCCCGGCTGTTTGAAAGCTTCCAGACAGTCTTTTGTCAATTTAGTTTGCATTGTACTTTGGCTTCAAGAGGTACTTTAAAATGTAACCAACTTTTTTTTTTTTTTTTTAATATGGTAGCTTAGCTTTCTTGAAGGGAATTCATGGACTTGGGATGGGCACTGCTCCATATGGGAAGGTGTGAAGTGCTTTAATGGCAGAGGGACCAAGCAAAGCTCCCCTCTCCAAGGCTGTTTAGGGACTCTATTAAGTATTCTGTCCTTAAAGACTTGCCATTTTAGAAGGCTGAATGAAGCTCCAACTGAAATTATCAATTTTTAATTTCCCCATTAGCAGAAACAGAAGAAGTACAGTACTTTCTCCTGATACAGGGAACAGCCTACATTTGTACAAGGATTTTACTTTGAAAGGCTGATTACCCAAGCCTTGAACCAGGAGCTAAGCCATGTCTCAGGGACATGCCCCACTGGGTACTTAAATGCAGGAGTTTAGGGGAGATCTTGGCTAACTCTGGGCAGATGGGAGCACGAGGGCAGCTGGACCAGGATGCGGCATGTGGGCAGCGGGATGGTCCTACCCTACTCAGGGCTGGGAGAGCACCCCAGAAACAGCAAGGATGAGTTTGGGCTGGCTTCTACTCTGAAATTTAGCACTTGGGAGATGCAGGGCACACACTCATAGGAAACTGCTGTTCCTCCTGTCCCGCTGCTCCCTGACATGGGGACACAGAGGAACCTCTGTCTCTCCCCTGGCCCACCACAGCCAGCGGGAGGAAGGGGGGGGGAAGGGGGGCACAGCCTCGAAGGGCTCTGTGCCACCATGTTCTGCCCACAAATGCATCCTTGTCATTCAAATGAGAAGCGGCCATAAAAGGAGGGCCCAGCCCTAAACAAAGAGCCACTTGGGATAAGGCAGAGAGGGACCGCGGGTCGTGGTCTCCACCGACAAATGCAAATGCCTCCAAACCCTGGAAGCAACTTCTCTGGGAACAACACAGACAAGGCTTTGTGAGCAGGATGCTGTGCATACGAAAGCCCCCAGGAATGCCCAGCAATCCCCAGCTGGAGAAACGCCTCGGGGGCATGCATAGACCTTCCCTCTCACCCCTGGCCACAAAGTCAAGAAAAAGCAGCTCACAGTCTTCTTTTTTTTTCACCCATGCTCTAGTAACCAAACTAAAACTTTCCTGGCACTCCTGCATCCTTCAGCCACTGACACCAGAGCCCACGTCCACAAAGGATGATCTCAGTGATGCCACCAACACCACCACCACCATCACACTGTCAACTCCCCTCTGGCAACCTCTGTGCCAGGCAAAGCAACTCCCTAAGGCAAAACGTCTCCCTTGGGGCCAAGCTAGCCAAGCCACAGGTTTTGCCCTGCATAGCCATCTCCCCACAACAGCAGCAATGCAGCCCAGTAGGCAGGAGCCGCCTGCAGGAACAGCCAGCTCCCTTACAAAGCAGCCAGTCTCCACGTCAACACCTTCAGTGTCCAGGCTCCGCACACCAGCTATTCTGAAAAGCGCAGCTTGAAGGTAGACCTCCCGCCAGACCTGGTACAAAGCCCAGTGAAACGAGAGCTCTCATTACTAAGTTACTGCTAGTGTATAGGAAGTTTTTGCTGCTTGCACTCCTGAGACGTCCGAGCTCAACAGCCATAAAAAGATGCAATTTGTGAATGTTGTGGTGGGGAGGGGTTGGAGGTTTACTGTAAAGGCAGCAGTACAAAATGCAAAGTCATAAATCTCAAAAGCAGTGTACTAAAATTCAATGGAATCACTCAAGTCAAGCTCTGTTCCATCAGCTATTTTATGTTCTCTTTGTCAGGGCAGCTAATGGAGAAAAACAAAAACATTAATAATCAAGTTAGATTTATAAACTGGGCAGGATATTCCACTAGTAATGAAATCTGGAGAATCGTTCCATGTTATATTGCTTTGGGCAGCATGCTAACAAGAATTGCCCTTGAATTTTAGCCCTCTTTCATTCTGCTGAACTTTAATTTGGCCCACCACCATTGTTTCATTTAAAACAAACTCCAAGCAGGAGCGGAGCAGAAGACAGAGATCAGAGGCACAGTCCAGTTCAGCACTGAAAACTTCTGGGTTACAAGGGGTGAGCATTTGGGCTATAAAAGCGCTGTTGACATTGTGCTCTGTTTACTGTAGAGAATTGCTGGATATAATTTTCCAAGGTTAGCAGAGCTTTCTATTGGCATGGTGTCATGTTTCCTAGATTTCAAATATTTGATTGAAAAGCCCCATAGATCTTTAATTTCGTAGTTGCTTCATAAAGTGGATGTCAAATCATTCTTGAGGCTCTCACTTCCCTGAGAGTGGTAGTTTTCTAACAAAAACTCTGAAAATATCTGGCTTCTGTGCTCCCTACTGCTCAGTAGAGGGCATAAGCTTAAACCTGATTTACATTCAACCCCTTTGATTTACACTCAACCCCCTCACTCAACGCTGTCTCAAGCTGGAGAGATTCTTTGCCCCAGCAAGGACATCAACAGGAGGGAGACAGCACCCTGACATCAATCATACATCCTAAATGTCAGATTCCCAGCCTAAACAAGTCTTGGTTTAATGTAACCCCCTTCTCCTGTAGTTAATTTCTGCTCAAGTACCACCATCCCCACCACCTTCTGCTTTGCCAGGCAGCCCCAGCTCTTCAGCAGGGTTTGGAGAGAGTGCTCAAATCTACTCCAAGGCTAAAAAATTTACATTAATGCCTGAAAGTTGTCATCAGTAACTAATAAGCCCCTCGAGTATTAACATTTACCCTGTAAAAGCTGAGTGCAGCTTATTCGGTAGCGAGGGTAAAAGCAGGTCAAAGACAAAGTTTGAGTTAAATTGACTGGGGCAGAATACATCAATCTGTGTGCTGTTTGCATGAAATATTAATTCCAGCTTTAACATCTGGTTACAGAGGAACGTGAATGCACCATAATGATGCAGGTATACTTTATATTCACCACATTTTCTATTCTCTTAGGAACAGATGGGGAACGATAGGCTTTGTCTTCCCTGGCAGGTGTCTGAGCCGGAGCCTGTGAGCCAACGCACAAGCTTGGAGCCGGAGCCTGGGAGGCGGAGGCAGCGTCCTGGCGCACTGCTCTAAGCGAGCCCGGCTCATTAGATAACCCTACCGCGCCGCAAACCCTTCCTCCCTCCCGCCTTCACAGCAGTGCACTGGCAGCATTTCGAAATGTACTAAATTTCAGGGAATTTCTCTAAACTGGAGGGTCCAGCTCCAGGACTGCCCGCCCACACCCAGCCACAGATGGCTTTCTGACACACAGGTTTGATATAGTCGCAGGGCATCTCTGAGCTACAACTGGTATAAGCTACAAGAAACTTCTCCTCCTTCAGGAGAAAACCCTTAATTTCTTCACTCTCAGAGGGGTGAAGCTGTATAGACCTGCTGGCACTGTGACCTGGCAGAGACGTGACCTAAGCTCTCCATGCCTGCTGAAACCTGTTATATCCTTGCGGACTAAGCAGGCACCTGTGAGGGGAGAAGCAGGACCACAAGGATGCCCACGCTGTGCAGCCAACCCTCCACCTGCTGCCGGCACCGAGCAGCCCCTTAACATCCCCGAGGCATGTCTCAGTCCTAGGGGATCGCTCTGACTCAAAACGTGCCGTTTTACCCTGCTTGCTGCTGGAGTTTGTGTGGCTCCACGGCCGGCAGGGAGCCCTCGAGATAGACCAGCCCTTTCCCAGCGCCTGAGAAATCACCATCCATGTGTGAAAGCTGGTGAGGCCATCGCCCCACGATGCTCGGCTGGGGGAAAGTTGGGTCACCAGGCAGGAGAGGCACCATGCATTGGGTGCTAGGGAGGGGGACTCTGGCTTCCAGAGGGCTCGGTGCAGTGGGTATGGGGTGGGAGGCGCTGGGTGCGGGGCGGGGGGGGGAAACAGACCCTTCCGTCTGCTCGGCGCGGGGGGGACCAGCTGCAACGAGCGGCACCACGTAGATAATGCTGGAGGGGGCACCGGGTGTAAAAGGGCCCGACCAGCGGGAGCAGGACGGAGGGCAGCGGCGCAAAGGGGGTACTGGGCAGCGGGGTGCGCCAGGGAGCATTTCCAGCCGCCGAAGCTCGCCCCGCGCCGCGTGGGCCCGCGATGCCCGAAGGTGGGGGAGTACCCGACGAGTCGGGCGGCGGGGGAGGGGGGAGCGGAGAGGAGCGGGGGGCCGCGGGTAACTCACAACTCCCCGGGTGATGTCCTCCGCCGCGGGGGTCGGCGCCGCGGGCGCTTCTTGCCACGCCAGCCACAGAGCGAGCACGAGGAGCATCTCCCGGAGGCGGGCGCGGTGCCGGGCGGCGGGGCTCAGCATCCCCCCGCTCTTCGCGGCGCCCGGCCCCGGCCCCGCGATGGGCTCCGCCGGGCTCCGCGCCGCATCCGCGCTCCCGCCCCGGGCTGCGGCCGCCGCCGGGGAGGGAAGGAGGCAGGGAAGGAGGAAGAGAGGCGGGGAGCTCCACTCTGTTCCGCGCTGCTCCGCCGAGGATGGAGGAGGGGGGCTCCGCTCCGCCCCACCGGGAAGAGAGGCTGGGGGGACTCCGCTCCGCGCTGCTTCGCGCTGCCGGGTGCGCCGTTACATCGCCCCGCTTCCGCAGCCTTCGGAGCGGCAAAGTTGCTGCGGCCGCTGGCACGGAGCACAGCGCGGCTCAGTAGCTGCAGCTGCTGCTGCCGGGAGTCGCCGCGGCTCCGGCGCCGCTGCCATGCACCCCTCTGCGGCCGGCCGGCGGAGGAGGCGGAGGAGGAAGGGATGCTAATGAGGGAGGCGGTGTCAGGGCTCCGCCGGTGCCGGGGGTGCTCGCAAGCGCGGTCTGGCCGCGGCGCAGCGCCGAGCCCCGGTAGCGATCCCTGCCCGCTCCCTCTGCGTTGCGCGGGCAGGAGCGGGCTCAGTCCCCTCCCGTTTTAATATCTGTGTCTGGCTGAAATCCCTCAGGATGCCGACACGGTTTTTTTCTAAACATCAACGTTTCTGTAAGTACCAGCTTAATCTCCGAGTTTTGAAGGGGCTATGGCAAAGACCGCGTGGTTTTAGCATCACCCATACTGTCTCATACCGTCTCAGCGAGACAAATGTCTGGCTTGTCCCCATAATGGGATAATGGGATCCTATGGCCTCTACACCGTGCCCTCCCTCGAGAGCTGTGAATCTGCCACATGCTTCGACAGACCAGATGGCAGGGGACACCCTGACAGCTCTAGCTCCTGCTAGTTGAGGATGAACATGTACTTCCTACTCAGCATCTGCCTTCCCCAGTTGCTACTGGCATGTTAATGCATTCAACAGCTTTGTAAATGATTTTTAAATTTGGGGGCTTTCAAAATAAAATTGGAGTTTCTGTTTTAAGATAAGTAAGTGGAGATAATGAAGAATGGACAGAGATGAAAAATTGGTGCTGCTCAGGCAAAATTGTAATGGTCATTGATATGACATCTTCTGCACAAATAGATTAATCCAGCAATGAACTGTAGCTACTCCTGGAGATATTTAATATCAGACAGGACTGGAGAAAAACAGTGGGTAAGGGAAGAAGAAATCTTTGTCCAAAATCTTTCTCCAAAGAGAATTGGCAGGGAAACCTCACTTCCTGGGTGTGAGTTTGCACTACCCTGTGTCCCTGTAAGCTGGACTGAAGTCACTGCTCCAGCACCAGAGATATCAGAGGGAAAACACCTGAATTACAGGGCTCAGAGCCCCACCAACAGCTGCCTGAGCTAAAGAGCTGTTATCTCGAGAGCTTTTCTCCATACTAAAACAAAGAGCATATCCATTTTCAACAATTGTAGAATGTGATAAACTTGCATATTGCAAGAGTATTATTTCCACATTTGTTCCGCCCCACAAAAGCCTCAGAGTTTTTAGGGGGCCAAATGGCAATGAATTTCCCAATCTCTGACCTCCGTAGATCTCAATGCCCTGTTTCCCTGTCTGCTCAGGTATTAGTTATTAGCACCTGTGCTGTGTCAGCACCTCAATCTGTTTTGCACCACAAGAACCTGCAACGTGAATGATTACTTAGGGTGGATGAGTAGTTGCTTTCTCCATACCTTGTTGAAAGTAATTCCCGACATATTTATAAACATTTTTAGCAAGCACTTACAAGAGACAAGATGGCAGATATCTGCCATAAATTACAAGACCAAAAGAGTCCACAGCCATGCCAGGTGCATAGAGCTGGGAAAGAATCTTTAATAGTTTAATTTTATTGCATGAGTCTTCCTCCTCTAATAAAACACTGCTTGACCATCAAGACCCAAAGAAATATCAGAGAGCCTCTAAACACTGTACTTGAATGTATATGGCATATATACTCAAAGTTAAGCATCAAATTTAAGATCTTAAGTAATCACACTAACTTCACTTTACCATGATGAATGTAATAGAAGAGCAGCTCTCCCTGGAAAGTGGAAGCTGTGCCCAAAATGAGACACATTGTGGGGATGCCATCAGCTCCTTACAGCTACAGAGAGCAGAGCTGGGCAATAAAAAGGACCTGGTTATAACAAACTGAACTGTGAATGGTTTTCCTCTCTTTCCTTTTTAGTAAACAAAAAAACCCACTTCAATGGCACAGGTTTAAATCTGCATTTACATCATAAGAACTATATGAGGGTAGATGGAGTTTTTATGCCATTCATTACCCAGGTGAGTTGCTGAATAGAATTTATTTAAGGAAGGAACAGTGTGATGATTTTAATTCTGTTAAGCATAGTTTCCAAAAAGCATTCTTTATATTTCATTTATTGCAAACGAATGACTCGGTTAAAACAGCATTTCAACACACTTTAGCCAAAATATTTGCTTCTCATAAGAATACAATAGAGATAACTGCAAGCAGCTGTAAGTAAGAGCAAGCAAATAGGCACCCAGAGCAGAGAGCTATTTGTGGTGATGCCTATGGTCTGTTTTAGCACAAAACTTCCATGCTGAACAAGAAATGCTAGTAAAGCTGATTTGCACATTCACATTTCCCTGATCTGCCCATTATTGTCAGTGTTCCGAAAAACCTGTAAACAAGTACACAATTTTTTTTCCTTCCACATACATTCCAGCCAAATGCACATATAATATTTTCACCTTTGTGCACCAAGATGACAAGTATGAATCTAAAATGTCATTATCTTCTAGCTATACATGCCATGTGGAAGATGAAGATTTTTTCTCAGTGTCTTTAGCATAATTAGCATGTATGACAACATCCAGACAATTTAATTTCCTAATTACACAGTTATAAGGAAAATATCCTTTGCATCAAATATGCAGGAGTTCTTATCAGTAGATACTATACAACTTTTTCTGCCCTGTTACATCACTGCAGATGCTTGTATTTTAGCAGGTTCAGAAATGAGAATTTTCTGCCCTATCAACCGGAAACTGCTGTGCAGAGTGGGGGCCAGGCTGCTGCCATTGCCCCTCTCTGTGCAGCTGCTCCAACAGCGCACACGGAATTCCCAAGGGGCAGGAAGGACTTCCTCCCAAGTCCGAGCAGTGAATCTCAGACCCTGCAAAGTCTGAGAATGAGGACATTTCTGATATTATCCTGCTGTTCTCTAGAAAATTTGGTAGCCATAGGATAAAACAGTTGCTGGAGTATAATTCGCTTACTTGTAATTAATATCATCCAGAAACTACTTATTTGCATTCCTACTTTTAAGATTGATGGGTGACCAATGAAATTGGAAAAGCAAGCAATTATTTTTCCAAGACCAGTGGTAGACACCCAGTTGCACGTATGTTAAGTACTACTCATGGGAAGTTTAGAAATTTTTCATTTCCCTGAGTAAAGCCAAAGTGGATCAAGGCATTTACAGATGGCTTAGGAGTATGCACCTTTTTTACTTCCTTGTCCTCCAATTGAAAAATCAACCTGACATTTTTTCATAGCTTATACTAAAGGAGCGGAACCAAAGTTGGAAGGGGCATGGAAACCAGTATTTTCCTGCAGGGCAGGGCTCTGGAGCGATGCTGCAGAGATGCTCACAGTGCTCTTGGCCACAGAACTTTTGTTCTCTAGTAATCACACACTAGCACAAAGAACCTCCAGCATCTCACGGATGTCCATCTGCCAGCTTCGGCTTCACAGGCAGAGACAGCACTGATCATTATTCTACCAGCGCCCACTATCGGCACAGCTTAGTCCTCTCTAACTCACTCTAATGTCTAAATCTCACTGATTTCTCTCACGTAACACCTGAAAAGTGCAGCCTTCCTGGCTTCCCCTGAAGCTGCAGCTCTTCCCAGCCTGCTTCTCCTCTGCTGGAAAACCCTTTTATCTCCCTGCCCACCATACTCCTGCAGGTACCCATAGCAAATCCTTCTTTCAGAGGTCTTTTTCCAAGTCTAACACTTGGAAATCCATCAGCACAGCTCTCAAGCAGTTCTCTGTGGAATTCTTTATATCAGATAAAACAGATAAAAGCTCTTTATTTCAAAGATTTTTCACAGACAACCCTACTTTGTCTTTTGTTGCTCATTTAGCACCAAGAAATCAGCTTCTTTGTCCACCTGGCCATGAAATCCCCTTCTTCCTTCCTTGCTCAAACACCCGCGCTCACATTCTTGCATGCTGCCCCTTCTGCATGGGAATATTTCCTTCTCAGCAAGCTGGAGGCAGGCATGCTATCCTCCCTTTGCCTCTTATAAATACACTGTACACCAGGACACCACCACCCAATCCCAGGACATTTTTTCCCGTACAACTGTACTCCAAGAATTTGAACTGTATTTTTCTGTAATTTCTTCTATCTCCCATGCTTGCAGACATGTCTTGTTTTCCATCTTCTCTTTATTCCAGGTTTGTGATGCACCCAGTACGAGGTCATCTCAGTCTGCTGCTGGAATCCCTTGGCACTACAGAAACATTGGTGGCAACCCAACAACACCCACAGCCTCAGCTCAAGGCCATGTTGCTACTGAGCAGACATCAGCACAGACCATCTGGAACAACACTGGCCACTTCTGCCTCCCTGCTGCATCATGTTCTTCTCACAGAACAGTGTTTAAGGCATTAACACCCATGAATTATGAAACAATACAAAAAAAAATCATGTTCTGCAGGCTTAGCTTTGCTGCAGTGTCCCCAATACAGAAAAGCCTCCATTCAAGGTCCTGTAATAATGAGCCAGGCAGAAGGATGGGTCAGAGCTGCCATGTTAATGCAAAGCAAAGTGTCATTTTCTCTTCACTAGCAGCATTCCTATCCTCATTCGCATTGCTTTTCAACAACACTCCATGAAAGGATGTTGATGTCTTGTTTAAGCAATGATGAAAAGTTCGGAGGTTAATTAACAAGAAGTAGAACACAGTCACTTTACTGAGGAAAAAGTCCAAGAAAAAAAACAAACAAAATTTTTTAAAGCTATAAAGTATCATTAGATTGCCTTTTCCAGTGGAAAATAGTACTAATTTTAACACTACTTAGACACTACAGACTGTCCTTTGGCCAGGGAGAACCACAAGTCCTCTGACCTGTATTTTATAATGCTTTAATACATGTTTGTGCTTTCTGTCAGTCAGGAAAACAGCAAATTATGTGGCCTACAAAAGCCAGCAATCTGTAATATTCACACATACTCTGTACCCTACAGAGGCAGACACCTACTTTAGCAATGTCAGAACAGCTTGTCAATTAAATCTGGCCATATATCTTCTTTTGGCTTGTGACATATTGATTGACAACCTATCTGGAGGCCTGGCCCAGACAACTGGGGGATTTTGCCAGCAAGGTCAGGAAAACTTCTTCTGCAATGCAATTTCCATCATGGAGCCCTGGGGGACATGTTAACAGACCTCACCTGCACTCTGTGCTGTGGGACTCTCCTGCAAACAGCGCATCCCTGGCTTTGGCTTCTTGCTCTGCTCTTCCTGCTTTACCTCCAAAATCTTCCTCTGCTCAGCCCTTCTTATATATATCCTGCCAGTTCTGTGAAGTCCCTCTTAAATGGTTTTTGACCATACTCTGCTCCCCACTGAGATCAGTTTTTTTTGGAGGGCAACAACACTTTAGGGTGTTGAGAGCCCTGGGTTTGAACTCTGGATAAATTCTGGTGTCCTTCCCCTTCCAGTTCTGTGAATCTCTCTGAGGCAAGGATTACTTGGTGTTAACAGAGAGCAACAAAAAGCATTCAGACATTTTATGGGAAAGAACTTCAGACTGACCATACCCAGCATTCTTAGGGAAAATGTTACCAGGAAAGGGATAGAAATCATTCATGAAGATGGGAGGCAGAGAGGAGATTAAAACAGAAGATGTGAGATAACTCTTATGGAAAGCTAACAAAGCTAAAATAGTAAAGTATTTAACGAAATTGCCTGGAAGGGCTGTGCAAACCCTACCAGCAGACCAAGAGGCTCTCAGGACCAGCTCAGGCAAATCTGATGCAGGAAAATGGAGAACAGTCTCCTGATGGCCTTCCTAATCTTGTTTTAAATTTAATTTCTTCTGTTCCTTATTTGAGCTGTATCTTCTTGCATTTAAGATATTTCATGAAGAAGTTCAAAAGGTGAGGAATATCAGCCATTAGCCTAAAGCCATTACTGCACTCATACAGCTGCTTCCCCCATATAATGGGATTTTGGAGCCCGAGTTTATAAATTCAACTTTTTCTTCAGTAAGCAAACAACCTTTAAGATATGTTTGAGCCACAGGTCTGCATTTAGAGCTAGACACTTACCAAATTACACGTCCAGGTGTTTTTCCCAGACCACTTGCTTACAAAGCCCAGTTGGCAACCATAGAACCTGTTTTGAAATGTCAGCAAAAACCCAGGGATATTTTGGAGCTAGTGTTGCAAATTCAGGGCTTTTTCTTGCTATAAACAATTAATGTATTGGAAATACAGTGTCCATGAAGTTAATGTGGCCCTTAGCAGAGCTAAGCACAGCCTAAGGACAGCTGCCAGTGCTGCCCAGCTTCCCTGCTAATGCCCAAATGGGAAAACCCTGCGTTTCTCAGACAAGGATATTTCAATGCATCAAATCCAGACAAATCAGAGCCTGCCTTCTCAGCAAAGCTACAACCAAAGGAAAGTTTCACACCCTTGCTCAGTCCTCCCTGCTTGAAGCCTGAAGGAAGAACATCAGTTAAATCCTTACTATGAAAACTGTTCTTGGTGGCAAAACTAATTTTGCCTTTGCAGCTATTCTCACACATGGCAGTTTCCACTCAGCTTGAAAGTTAAGTGGATTCTCTTGGAAGAGGAAGGATTCACTACTGGAAATTTGAGACCAAGTCCCAGGAGGAACATCATTCTCTTACTTTGCTCTCCCCTGGACTAATGAATGTGAGGAACGAAAGCTCCACTTGGACTGGAAGGATTATGCTTCTGTATGTCAAAGTCATGTGAAGTAAGCAACGTAATTTGTGGAGCAATCATGGGAATTTAATTATTTCTCAGGATACAATTTTAATGACTCCTCTCTACTTCATAGATCTTAAGCAGCTACTGGTGTCGTGTTGCATTAGAAGCTCAAGTTGCAGTAGGCAGAATGGCAGCACGACAAGAGAAAAAAATAAACCTTTGAATGGTTTTCCCAAGACTAAACATGCGGTAGCACATTGTTTTGCTTTGGAAGTAAATTGCTCATGAACCTTCTGGCTTGAAGCTACCAGTAAATATCTCTGTTTGCAATGATGGCCAGTTATATACAGCACAAAATCTCACTGCTCTATTAAAGGTCTTACTGAAAAGTTTCCCTGTTTTACAGAAGAGCTCTTATTTGCTCCGTGTCCTAAGAAAAACAGATTACCACAGCTCCTGTCACTCACAGCACAGCTCAGCTCTGTGTCTACACCACAGACTAAAGTGCATCATACACATTAAAAGCTGTTACATAAACCAAACTTTTATTATTATTTGAACACAAGGTATTCAAAGGGATGGTTTATATACAGCCTCTCTCTTAATCAAAGCACAACCAAATGACTTTTTTAAAATTAAAGCTTCTAGAGAAATGTTTTATTATTTTTAAGTAATCTGATACTTTACCCTCTAATTCCCTGTGTTATTAAAGCTTGAACAGGGAGACTAGGGTCTAGCTCCTGCAAATCCTCAGTCAATTGAGTTTGGGGTTTCTAAAGTCTCAGTGCTGAGTGATCCAGACCTGAACTCATTGCATCTGAACAGCCAGAAGAGAGCTGCTAGCGGGCAGGAGGCTCAAAATGGCCCTGTTCTGCTCATTATTAGCCCTATTTTGTCCTGGGAATGGGCAGCTACATGGTTTGGGAGCAGGATGGAGAAGGTGGGTGAGCAGGTGGCCTGGAGATGTCATGCCTCCAGGCACTTTGGCCTGGAGATTGGGCACAACCAGCAGTGCCCAGTCACCCCAGTCTGACAGCAGCATCATGTCTCTAAGGGACTCCCTGAGGAAGATACAGGACAGAGCACAAGATGTTTGGTGGACATGGTGCTGTGTCTGTGGGAAGGAAGGAGGCTGCTATGGCAAAGGTCTGGGGTCCCAGATCCACTGGCTTTCAGGAAACACCCTAGAACTGACCACCCCAGTGGATCATTATGCTCTGTTCAGCTGGCCTGAGTGTGAGAGCAGCCAGAGTGTGCACGGACAGGGGTGTGGGGGCTCAGTGAGGGGTGTGCTGTTTCCAGCACTTCAACACCCACCTTCTGCACCACAGCATGCACGTAGTTCCAAATACCAACCCCTCATCCTGCCAGAGCCATCACTCAGGAGCTCTCAGTGAACACAAGTCCTCACCCAGGGGACAGGAGCAACTTTTCCTGCCCAGGACAAGTGGACTATATCCTGACAGTAAAACATACTAGGTACAATTAAGCTTATTCCTACCTGTAATGCAATTTATGTGGGAATGCTGGCTCAGCAGAGGAATTCACCTGCGTTTGTGTCTCCTTCCATGAATGGCACTTTGCAGTCACTCAGACAATGGCAGTGACTGGGGTCTGTCTCATCCCTCGTGAAACACTGCTCCAAGGGCACCAGGAACTGGGACATGCCCAGCTCTGCCCTGGGGGAATCTGCTCAGGGTATTGGGGCAGAGCCACCCAGCCAGGGCCACAAGAACATCTTTCAGCCTAGGGCAGCTTGGCCCTGCCAAGATCCTGCTCTGCACCTGTAACAGTGCTGTTTCACTTGTTGGATGTTTTTCATTTTTCGCTCCACCCCACCATAAGATTTTTGCTTTTCCTCACAGGCTGCATAACCTTTACAGCCACAATCAAGGGGACAGAAAAAATTTGTTATTGTATAAGAGCTGAGAATTCTTTCAAAGGTAGCAGAGAGGTCTCCTTTTATTGGCACCAGTAACCAAAAGGAGGGAAACAGTCCCACTGCTTTATAGAACATTTATGTACATAAATTGTGCAGAAACACAGCAGAAGCCTCACTCAGCCCTTGTTTGGCTCTGCACGGGGAATAGCCTGGAGAGCCTTCCTGCTGTTCTATAGCTCCCAGCTGGGCTCTCCTGGAACCCTCAGCATGCAGCTAGCACCAGGCTTTCCCTCTCAGCACCTCCCAGCTGTCTGCAAGAAATTTGACATCCAAAGGAAGCCAAAGAAATGGCAATTATCCAGACTGGTAATGGGACTCAGCACTGGCTGCTCTTGAGTGGTGTCAGGGAGGCAGTGCGTCACACACGTGGGGACATCCTGCAGTACCTGATGGCACAAGAAAAGCTGCCCTTGTAGAATTTTTCTAGTTTACCAGAACTGAATGAGGAGGCAGTGGTGAAATAATGAAGTTTCTGCAACTTCTTAGCACCCAGGTGCCCCTTGGCTTGGGCAGAGCTGCGGCCCTATCACTCCAGCCAAGGCACATTTCCACAGTTCTGCCCAATTCCCAAACAAGAAACATCTCACTTCAAGCATCACAAATCCCCAGCAGAAGGAAGAGGCTCCACTGCTATGGAGTGCTCCAGGGAAGGAGCTGTCAGGTGCATCACCACCATAGCAGCCAGTGACCAGCCCCCAGAAAGGACTGAGTGACAAAATAACAGGAAACACAACTGTGAAACCCTATGCAGAGTTTACAGAAAAAAATTATCGGACATGCTAAGAACCTAGTTTAAAGTTTTTGTTTTTTCTGAGAATGTTAGATGCTTGCGAAAAACCTCATTTGGAAAAGAAAAAAAGGGCTTTTTTAGCTTTAGTCATTTTCTTAAAAGTTTTCTTTAAAGGACAACTCCATACATCTAGAAAAAAAAATTCCACCCTGAAAAAACAGTTACTTAGAGTTACTTCATTTTCTGGTCCCTTAATAACTGCTCTTCCAGATTACTTTTCCCCCTTCCCATGTCACTTTTCCTCACACTTCACACCCCTGTAGAAATTACACAGCACATATGTTCAGTTTTACCCGTACATTTCCCCGAGACTCATTTCCATGCCTGCTTCATGCCTCCCCTCTCCTGTAGTGCAGGGTCCAACCAGTCAAGGTAGAGAAGGGAGAGAGCCATCAGGCACATAATGCGCTCTCAGTAGTTTGCTGGGAATTCTCAGGGTGTTTTCCCTCTGCCCCAGAGCAGCTGAACTTCATCACGATACCCAGAGCAGCTGAGCTCCATCATGATCTCTGAACTTCCAGCCCTAGCTGCACAGGTAGGGCAAGAGCACACAAACTCTGAGATGCTGAGCGCATTTATATTTCAATTTTTTTTTTTTTTCAAAATAAATAAGAGAGTTGAATTGATATTTATCACTTTCCTTTTAAAATTTGGCTTTTAAAATTATTTCATTTGGGAGAGGAAAGAAGCACTTCCCAAGCAGGGGAAGGCTGGAGAGATCAGCACCGGGGGCTTCAGCTGTGATGGGTTCCCATCCATCAGATGCAGAGCAGTCAGTGGCAGAGGCAGCTGGGAAAAAAGTTGAATATCTCAAACGCAAAGACCAATTCAAGAACCACATCATGTCCAGCACTGCTGAAAGATAGAAAATGTCTCCAAGGACATCTCAGCCCTGGTGTTCCAGTTGGCTGTGGCAGCTCTTTCCTGGGGTAATGACTCCCAGTGAGAGTCCCAAGCTGGGGTGAGCCTGCTGGGTCTGATCCTGACACTGACAGGTTGAATTAAATCTTGTGTTTTGGGCTGAAATGTTTAAAGGAGCTGAGGAAAATGAACCATGGGAGTTAAGTGATAAGGTGAGAAATCTGCTCAGGAAAACCAACTGCCTCGGGGGTCTCCTTCACATGAAAGGACTTGAGATGGTGCCATAGCAATGGAGAAACAGTGGAGTTCCAGGAGAAATCCCAGAGAGACCTTGTTTAAACTTGGTCTACTTAAAAAAGCAATAGGAAAAGTAGTACAGAGAGCTTTGTGCCCTGGGCCTGCTGACGTTCTTACAGGTCCCTATCCTTTCCTGGGGTCCGGCTGCTCCCATGGAGGTTGTGTGTGTGTAAACATGTGCACGGCCTGTGCTGGGACTGGGCTGCTCTAATCTCTAAAAATGCTCAGGAACTGTTTGAAAGCTTCTGGAAAACTCCTGCCTCCATTCTGCCTGGAGTTGTGTGGTGGCTACCTGTCACTGCTGTGTTACAAAGGTTAAATGCACCTGTGGAAACCCACGCTGGGTGTGAGTTTTGGCACAGTTCTGTTAGAGGACACACTTAGGCCTATTCTTCCCACTGCTCTCTGCAGTATCCCCAGGCTGGTGGCAAGGCTGGGACCTCAGCTGTAGGAAGCTGTCAGACTGTGGGAAGGGGCCACCCTGGCTGGGCTGTCCCAGTTCTCCTGCCTGCTGAGCATGGGCTATGCATGTCTTTCCCATGTGCATAGTCAGTGATGCCAATGCATCCAGCTGCTATTCGGGTTTCCCACAGGATGCACACTGAGTGCTCAACATGATGTTCACAGCCAGAGATGGCACAATAATCTGAGTAAGAGGTGTTTGGGGCTCTTGGAAATGTCAGCCTTTTACAGCTCAGGCATGCTGGGGCTGCTTTTTCCTGTCTCAGAGCAAGTAGGGAGTTAAAGGTCAGTACTTGTAAGTCTTCCTTGGCAAGCATCCAGACCTTTCAGTGCATGGATACCCACCTATTCTTCCCCAAAGCTGGACACTGCAGTCTCCATGCTAAGGAAGAAGGAGGTGACCTGAAGGTTTCCAGGATGCTGGAGGCACCTGGGCAGTCATTCTAGGCTTCTTGTCTCTGTAAGCAGCTCAAATCTAGCTGGATGTGCCGAAGTGTTTAGTCAAGATTTGTCCTGCAAGGGATGTGCCCTGGCCTTTGAGAAGCATCCCCCTGCCATGGGACAGGCAGTTCCAAGGAAGTGAGCAATGGCAGGTACATCATGCTGGTACTTGGCTCCTCACCTCCCGCCCAGCATCCCACTATGTCCCACTGAAACCAGTCCCCAGCTGCCCTGACCATCACTGTAAGTTTGGCCTCACTGCCGGAGGTCCATAAGGATGGGAATAACCCTTCGTGGAGCATGGGCTGCCAGAGCCTGTAGGGTAGCACAGCGAATGTCCCAACCCCCAGCACCACTGCCTCTCCAGGCAGTTCTAAGAAGCTTCAAGTTTGTGTCAAATACCTCAGCACGTTCTAAGAAGCTTCAAGTTTGTGTCAAATACCAGGCTAGAGGTCTGAGGATCACATCTTCTGACAGCTCATTCTCCTGCAGGCTGGAGATCGGTGCAAACACAAGGAAAGGCGCTGATCCCCATTATAATGCTAATCTCCTCCAACTCCCAGTAGGAGCCGAGCAGCATCCTGTAAATGAAATTATAACCATGGCTCACACAGTGCATTTCTGCTGAACACATCTGAAATCTCTTTCCCTCAGAGGCTACATAACCAACGCCTGGGAGTTATCTTGCTGCTGTTATAGTAGCAACACGACTAGAGTGCTGAAGTAATTTAAATCCTGTTGAATGATAATATAATGCAGTGAGTAAAGCTGGTATGTGACATGTTTAGATATCCTTAGAGTGGGCACATCAGGCTGGTCCCCAAAAAGTTTAAGGGCTACATTCAGAGACTTCAACATAAATCGCATATCCTTCATGAGCAGGTTCTATTTGATGAGACTTACAGGTGCTTAAGGAACAAGTCTCATTTAATTGTGTGATGACTCCAGGACTCTTAGCTGGCCCCATACTGAAGTACCTTCTTCTATCTTCAGTTATCCTGAGCATCTTCCATTACTGCAATATCTCTGCTGCCAACGTGAGCAATGGGAGCGGAGCTGTGGGAAACTACTGTGCTAAACTTGAGCACTGGCAGTGAGGCAAAAGTGGAGCTTAACTGTATAGGTCAGTTGTGTTGGGGGTTCTTCTAGTCTTGATTTATGGGCTTAGGAGGGATTTGGGGTGACTGTGGGGGTTTTTAAGAGCTGCTGTGTTTTGTACCTCTGAAAAAAGTGTCTGTGCACCTCTGCCCTGTCAAACAGCAATGCAGCTCCCACGCACAGCCAGGACATGGCCCTGGGAGTTACACAGAGGCCCCCGTGCCCCGTGCAGGGCAGCCCTGGCAGCCTAGCTCGTAACAAGCAAACCAAACACAGGGTTGAGAGATTTTGTCTTGACCTTTACAAGCTGCCGCAACACCCCAGAGCTCCAGCAATTGCCACCTTGCAGAGCCTGAGCAAACAACTCTGCAGTGCAGCAGGGAGTGGAATTGGTCCCTATCCCAGCATGACAGCAGACTGCAGCCCCAAGCTGCTCTCCTGAGCCCAACACAGGGAGAAGTGTTCCTGACAAGCATTTTATCATTGTTCTGGTGATATGGAGTAGGGTTGAGTTGTGCCTTTTCTCCTGTCTTCTCCAGCATACATGAAGGCAGACCACAGGGATGCAGTGGAGCAGAGGGCTCTGGATTTTACCACCCCCCAGACAGTCACCAGAACCTTTTGTCCCAGTTCAAGTCAGCCACACCTCTGGCTCTTGGCCATGCCAGACACGGATTTCACATCCCACTCCATTCTCTCCCTTCACCTGTTGCTGTCAGGATGTTCTCTTAAGGCCAGCAGGCAGCATTGCATTGGTTTCAGCCCTTTGTGGGAGCTTTGTCCTGATGTTGCTGCCCCAGCCACACCATGATTTTCTTCTACCTAATTTAGCATCCTACCCCACAAAAATATAAGTGTGTGGAGGGGGAGAGGAAAGAGAAATGTCTACAAGGAGCAGCAAGGGAGGGATCCCAAACTCTGTGAGGAGATCACCTGTCACCTGTCTTTATGGCAGTTTTAGAAGAAGATATGGCAAATTTAGTAGCAGCAGCTGTATCTTTACCAAGGTAAAGCAGCTCAGCTCTTTGCCCCAGCACAGCTGTCCTGCAGCCTTTGCAGCCCCAGACTTGTCTCGGCTGCCCACACAGCAGGGTCAGCTCTGGGAGTCTCTGTGTTCCTCTGAGGCAGATGTTCCCTTCCTGGGGCCATTGCCTGCAGAACACAAGGCTCCTCCAGACCAAGGTATCAGCCCAGGGTTGTGTGGCAGAGCTGGAAACTCAGTGCTCCTGATCTTTAGAGCCTCTCCATTGCTCCTCATCTTGGCCATCAATATCACCCTGCTCTCTGAGGCCTGCTGTAATTAGAAACAGATAGTGAAGTATTTCAGGAGGGGAGGTAACATCCCCAAATGAACTCATCCTTTCAGTTCATGTGCTAGCAGCACAGGCTGTCACAGCTTTATTTTTAAATGGCCTTTCCCTTTATCACCAGAAAAATTTCTTCCTATTGACCTGAAGAGCACCAGCAAAGTCAAGTGGAATATATATATTCTTTCCTACCCACTGAACACGGTCATTGTTAATCTGAGCATGTTGAAACCAAAAGGGGCAAGATGTGGAAGTTGTTTAACACTAACTTGATGGGAGCAAAGGGGAAGGGGTGAAGACCAACCTTGCTGAAGGTAGAATTAGATGTTTAAAATGGAAGTGAAGAGAGTACCCGTCTTAGACATGTGGTACCTGCCTCCATATTCCAGAACACAACTGCAGCACAAAGACTCTTGACTGAGAGCACACAGACAGCCACCGGTCTGGTGGAGTTAACAGCAGTCTGAGAAACATGGCAACATGGGTAAAACTGGGAGATTCAGAGTAAAAACCCAGCAAAAGCAGCTTGAACAGTACTGCCAGGTCACTGGGAAAACTCTTTGAAGCCACTTTGAGTCAAGGTAATAGTCAGCTGGGGACTCTTAGCATCTTTTTAAGTTAGACTTCAAGGATAAATTCAAGGCCGGGGAAGGCAATGCAGTTTTAATAAGCGGTGACTTATTTTGGCTAGGTTAGCATTAATAAATAGCTATTAGCTATGCAAAGGAGCATTTGCATAAGCAGCATTTGAGGGTCAGGTTATGGCAAGACCGTCTCAAGTGAGGATGAAGGGTGGACCAGCCTGGTGCTCATGCCAAGGTTATTGAAAGAAACAAATTCACCTGAAGCCCCTCCTCTGAAGTGTGCTGGAAATGATCCTACAATGTCCTGTATCCTGGAAACAAGGATCTCCCTTTCCAAGGGGAGGGGGAAGAAAAGCCCAGAGGAAGAGTTGGAGCATTCAGCAAACAGAGGCAGGAGTGTTTGAGTAGCTGAGGGAGGACAAGCACACTGTTCCTTCCATACTGAGCATTTTATAGGGATGAAATGTATCTGTATAATGCATTCAAGGCTGGACAGCACTTACATCAGCCTGTGGTAACTGCTAGGAGGGAGAAGGAGGAGTAGGAACTTACAGAGCAGAAAGAATTGAACCCTTCTGCAGGACCCAGAAGGCAGGCAAGTCCTCCCCAAAATCAGTCACCTCCAGTCTCCTCCTATTGGTGTTTATGTGGAAAAATTCAAAAGCAGGGACTAAGGTTGTGCCTTGGAATGATTTCTAACACAGTAAACCCCAATTTTAACAGCGAACTTCATCTACAGAGAAGAAAAAAAAAACCAAGCAAGTGGCAAATCACACCAATCCATCAGTCATAATTGTCTTTGCTGGTACAAACGTGTCTCTCTAGAGGCACACAATGCTAGAGGTTTAGAGCAGAGCAGAAAATCTCTTGCACAGTTTTTTTGTTTTGGTTGTTTTGTTTTGGTTTTTTAATAGCATTTTAACTATACCACAAAATGTGAGTCTAATTAATCCCTAAAATTGGTAACATTACACTTGATCCCATCCTTATGGAATGAGTGCAAAATGCCACAGGACTGCTACCACTTCCCAGGCCCACAGCCACATCCCCGTCAGACAGTAAGTGTGACCCTGACCCTGCCTCCTACTCGCAGAGAGGGCTCCTTTCCCTTTGGGCATCGCTCCTCCAGACAGAGGCTGGGAGATGTTTTAGTGCACTTTCCATCTGCCACCCCAAAACAGAGCACACTTGTGTTTCTTTCAGAATCTATTTCTTCAAGGATTTCAGCTTGATTGATTTCAGTCACAGGTTATGTAGAGAGCAGCAGCCAGCCAGGCCCCTGTGCCTCCACAGTCCTCCTCCTGCGGATGCTGCCCAGCCCCATAGCTCCAGCCACTTCCCAGACACAGCTCCAGCACCCAGCTAAGTCCAGAGACACCTACTTACGTGCTCTGCCAGCTAAGCTGCCTTTGACAGTCACTACCTCTGATCAGGTATCACTAATGATTTTAATAACATGATATGTGATGGCAAGAAAAACCAATAACCTAAACCCTGATGTAAGATGCTTTTGTCACAATCTTGAGACTCCTGCTTGGAGCAGATGCCTTATTAGCCATTTAATTCTGAGCTCCATGGCAAGGCACTGTAATGAGAGGAAATATAAAATCAACAAGGCAGCTGCAACCTAGCTTCATGTTCTCTCTCAAATTTAATAGAGATTCATGAAGCTTTACACTAACGTGCTGAGAGAAAAGGATTACAGGCTTCTTGCACCTCGCTTGGGTCTAAGGGAGGTGAATATCAGCAATCAGCACACAGATGATAAATGTCTGGCAGAAGTTATTCCAAGACCCAACTGTATTAATATCAAACAAGGCACTTCAGCTCACGTGGTGTGTCCAGTCCAGGCCAACCTGTCTCAAAACCACAAGCCCAGAAGTAAAGGAGCAGATTGGTAACAGAGGACAGTGGTATCTGCTCTCTCCAGACTGTGCAGGATCCACGCTGGCTCTTGTTCCACCATGAGGCTTTCAGCCCTTGCGCACTGGTGTCCCTATGCTCTGAAGCCACTGTGCTGGCAGGCTGCGCCCATCCCACTGCCTCCCTGTCTCCTGCACATCAGCACAGGGCTCAGGGCAATGTCCCCAAGGGCATGATCAGACCCATGTTTCTTCCCCTTCCCTTTCCCCAGCACGCAGCTGATGGCTCCACCAGTTGTGCCCAAAACCCACTGACACAACTGATTTCACTGTGCCAGTACCGCTCAGTCACCGTTTAGTTTCTTTAACTCCCATCTCTTGGGTATTTCGTGCAAGACAAAAAGCAGCTGAGCATTAATCCTGTGGCTGCTGCACTGTGATACTGAGCCCTCCACCTTCCATGTGTCCTCCTCTTCTTCTGCCCCTCTCTCCAAATGCATTTTCCCATGGGGTTCCCAGGCTCCCATCCAGGCCCTGCCAGCAGCATTGCTGCCTGGGGGCAGCAGGAGCAGCTTGGGGTGTGCTGGGCACATTAACAGGTCTGGCTACTGAACTCAGGTCTGAGTCAGTGAGCTGTAAGGTCCAGCAGTGACGCAGCAGCAGATGAGAGAGTCCCCTCATGCTACAAAACAGAGCCTCTCTGGGAGGTAATGCCTCTGGAACAGGGTCCCCAGGTAAGTGGCCAAAGCACCAAGCCCGAGTTCAAGAAACATTTGGACAATGCTCTCGGGCACATGGTGGGATTTTTGAGGTATCCTGTGTAAGCCCAGGAGTAGGACCCAGTGATCCTGATGGGTCCCTTCCAACACAGATATCCTCTGATTCTCTGTGCTTTCCAGCACATAAGGAAAATTGACAACATTTTTACTTCAAAATGCAGTTCACTCTGATGAAAAGGAATGTACCTTAAGAAAGACATGCCGCTTGCATTCTATCTGTAGCCTCAGTAAGTCATAAAACTTGCTGCTATATATTTTCTTTACCAGGCAGGAAAACTTGGCTGCCATTCAGGAGTGTGACTGGGATGTAATGGTAGCATCCAGCCCCAAAGCAACCTGGACTGTACTCACTGGTACAAAAACAGTCCTGAAAGGGCTTGACTGAGACCAGACTGTACCGTAGCAGTTACAGGACAGCTACTAAGAAAGAATCCTGACCTTCAAAACCTTAATCAGGTAGCTAGCAGGCAGGAGATGGGTTATTTTGGCTCTGGTTTGTTGGTGTGGAAGCTGTTTGACAAAGGATGACATGAATTGCACAAACCTTGAGCTGAGCCAAGAGAAGAGCCTGAGGAATGATTCTGATTTCCTGTCGAACCTGCGATTCTCCTGTCGCAGTGTGAGCAGGTCAGGGCCACAGGCCATGCTGCATTTGCAGCTGTTAAACGTGGGGACATATGTTACATGAGCACACATCCAGAGCTGCTGTAAATAAGGCAGAGCATTACACAGGAGTTAATCCAGCGCTGTTCTGCTGCTCATGTCAAAGATACTGACCTGTTTATGCTCTGCATATCTCTTATTGAAAATAGTGGAGCAGATTTCACCTCAGCAGTATCCCCCCACAGAGCCAGCTTCTGTGCCCTCAGTGAATGCTAATAGCTGCGCTGCCACTGTCATTCCCATGCAGTAAAGCATGTTGGAAGCTGTTCCTCCCTGTTTGTTCTCAACATGGATCATTGCTCCTTCCAGCACTGCGAAAGCCAGACCAAAAGAAAAGCCAGTGGTTTCCCAGCAGAGGTGTTTCATAAATTTATCACTCTGCTGTGAGGAGATGCAGGCACAAACTGGCATCAGAGGCTCTCAAAGGCTTCAGGACTTCCTGTTGCTGGTGTGGAACAGATGCCCAGCAGGAAGAGGCCACCCCAAATAGCAACAGAAAGCACAGAACATTGGGCATGTTCAGCGCCAGCCAGGGCTGAGGGCACAACAAAAGCTTCTCTTCACTTACTTCTCCGATTTATCAGAGAAAGAAGGGGTGCATTGTTGGTTTTCTACATCTGAGGTACTGTCAGCCTTAAGCCAACAAGATATCATGCAAGAACTATTTTGAGCAATTCAAGGTTAGTTTTTGTTGCTTTTTTCTTTAAGTTTCCAGCAGCAATCCATTTTCATTTTGCACATGGACACATTCAATAGCGCAGGCACTGAGTGCTCTTAGGCAAAGCACAGGCAAGAATTCTGATAAAGAAAAAAAAATCTGGGTTTTTGTTCAGTCTTTCAATTAACTTTGTTGGCAATCTGTAACAAAGAATTCATAAAAATCTTGAGGCACCTTTTACAAGCAAGATGGAAAGTAGTTGGTTGGGGTTTTTTCCACCTTGCAGGAAATTCCCTTTTCTGTCTCTGAAGCAAGAGAAAACACATCAATAAAGAATGAATTTCCAAAAACTTTCTTTCACTCAAAGACAACCTGAAATTATACAGCCTAATTCACTTCAAGCACCCCGGCTCAGCCGTGCAAGTGTAATTCCCAGAGGCAAATGCTACGTTTCTGAACGACAATCCATTAGGCACCACCACAGTTCCTCTCCCTGCCTTCCCACACTGGGCTAGACTGCACATCCACTCAGTCTTCTTGCCCCCTTGGCACGCCAAGTCCCTTACCTCAGCTCTGACTGCTGGCACGAGCAGCAGAGTTGCCCATGAGCATCACCACCCCTTGATTTCTCTCCTACACACCCAAAATCTCATAATACAGAAAGAAACCCAACCATTCCTGCTGCAAAATACCTGCAGAAAAAGAGCTGGGAACTTTGCTCCCTCCCTGCCCTCCATCAGTGTCTTTCTCTAGGCCTCAACACAAATGTTGTGATGGATGTTACTGGGTAGCCCAGCAGGGACCGCAGTCACACCACCACCAGCTACCACTCTCCAAACATTTCAGCCTCATGAAAACCCGCCAGCAATTACAGTGAATCCCTGGAGCTGAATGCTGAGCCATATTCCAACAAGCTCCAAGCACTAACCAGTTTACTACCAAGGAGATGGAGATTCCATCACACCATCCATATGCAGCTGTGTCTCTCCTTGGAGAAAGCTGTTGTGTTCCTCAGTGAGTAGCTCAGAACAAAAAGAAAAGCATATGTTTAAAGCCCAGCCTGCTGATTATCAAATTCATTGCTGGTTTGAGAGAACGCAAGTTGAACAGAATTAATGAATTGTGCCAGCTGCAAAACTTCTGGCAGATGGAGTAGAAAAATTGCAGCCTGGGATGCTGGGAATGATCTTTACCTCTTTTGAAGGAGATGTTTCTACAATGAATATATTTAAGTGACGAAAAAAACTCTTGTGCAAAGACAATCTTGCTTTGAAATAATTATTTCAAACACAACAGCTCTTCAGAAGATCAAGAGGTAGCATTATAAAAATATCCCAGCACAGACCAATTGCTGCTGAAGAAAGAATGATTACTAAGGCTCAGCTTTCACTTATTTTTTTGTATTAGATAGACACTATTTACAGCCCTGAAAACTCCATGTTTCAAGATCTGAGATGACATTTTTAGCTATGCATTCATCTTTTTGGTTCACATCAACCATGATGATCTGTTGAGCCAATAGTTATCTTCCCTACCTATCTCTGAGATGTCCTGAATGAACCCATCAGTCAAGGAAGTCTTCAGCACTCGTGATGTTGGGAAGAAGAAAAGGCACACACAGATCAGAAGGAATCAGGTGGGAAAAGTTTCTTCATCCATCATCACTGAGCTTGTTTTGTTAATCAAAGTATAAACTTATCTCCTTATCTATGTGAAGGTATTTAAGATGCAGAGCCAAAGAAAACTGCTGTGCCATATTATGTGCATTTACTGTTCAGATTTCAAAAGTCAAGCATTTAATCTCTTCAAAAGTAAGTCCAAAGGCAATTTTAGCAGTAGGATACAGCTGAAAATTGGGAAAGCTAAGTTCTAGAAAAGGTTAGAGAAGTCTTATGCAGAATCTCTGGCACTAGGAAACATCAGTCCACATCTGCACTACCTGAAGTGCATTTCTTATCAAATGCTGTGATCACACAACAGGCGTGCAGACACCTTGGTGTAGGATTGTACCTGCATTCCAGTGCAGTCTACAGTTTTTAACCTCATTGCACAGTAACACAAATATATGACTTCAGAAGTAGAGAGTAGCAATCTGCAACCATACATTACAACCCAGCATCACACTACTATCTCTCTTGGTCTCAGTTTAAGCTTTTCTTTCTTGTCACCTCTGAGCTATGCTGAAAGGTTTCAGAAAAAACACACTGTCCTTAAGCCCTTGGTTCTGCACCACTGAACAAAGCCAAGAAGTGAAACTACCTTGATTTTTCTTACACAGAACCAAAGTGATCCATACATCACATAAGGACACAGCTGGAGAGCTGAGATCAGTACATGCTCCCACCTAGAGCCAGCCAAGTGTTCTGGCTATGCCATGGTTCTGTTTTACTTCTAGAGTTCCAAAATCTTCAGCTTCATTTTTACCCTCTTTCAGTTGCCTGGCTTGTCATGTTAATATGCTGTTATAAGGAATAACAACACTTCAATCTCCTGGTCAGGAAACATGCAGTCTGAGAGTATAGTGACAGATGACAAGCACATTTTGTGAACAGTTGCTAACTATCAAAGCCTTTTGATAATATTTATCCAAATAAACTAACAGGTAGAAAGCTCGGTGCAATTAGCAGAAGTGCCCAAGGCTTGATGCTGTGCACTTCGACAGAGTTTAATTAGTGACACAGCAACATTTCTGTACAAATCCTGACAATTAAAGCCAGCAGCTAATAACATTTACAATGTTAGGCTAAACTGTGCCCAGATAAAAATTGTAATGAATATAAATTAAAACTTTAGCCATAACACAGATTTCTAAAGGCAGTTGCAAATCCCTCTTACCAGCAGCATCTGAGAACAGCAGAGCTGTGTGCTGACAGAGTTCAGGTTATATTTTGGTTGTGGGAGGATTGTTTTGTTATTTTTCTTTTTGCTTTATCTCAAAAAGCTGAAATACTTCTATATTTTGTAGCGGCCAACACAGGAGAAACAGCACACCAATAAAGAACCCTTCTTCATTCCTTTACTTGTAATTTCTGCACTCCTGTTGTTGCCTGTGGCCTCACAAGAATCCTTCCAGCCAGGAGCAGCACGCCCACAAGGACACACTAAAGTAACGTCCTCCTTCGCCCATAGAGGATGTAGGCTGAAGGACAAGACAGATGAACTCCTCTCCCTGCAAGCCAACAAGGCAGTGACAACCTGCAGGGAGAGGGGGGAAGCACTCACAGGATCCTCCAGTCCTTGACAGCAGCAACCCCCTTGAGCCTGCTAGTGGGAACCTGTGTCCCTCTCCAATCAAACTTTTGTTATGAACATGGGTCGATAAAGATAACAGTAGATTCTGAAATTTGGAGCTCCTCTTTCTCACTGAGTTTTGTTACAAAAGCTTCAAGCAATGTAATTTAAAATATTACATAGAAAAGGCAAATCCCTCCACTTTTTCTGCAGCAGCAGAGAGCTTTTGCCTTCCCTTTGGTGAGGGAAAGCATTTCTGCAGAACATCTTTCAGAACTACTCCAAGGGAATGAGATGGTTATTTTCAATGACAGCACTAGCCCCTCTCCCTGTTTCCCACTCCATGCAGCATGTAACAAACTTCACATGTAAAAATAAAAAATAACATTTTACAGCAAGGAATTAGCCTGTTATGGTTTCTGTTGATAGGGAGAATCAAAAGGGCAGACTGGCACCATGCTACAAATTAGCTGCTTAATATATTAATTTTCTCCTTTTTGAGTTTTCATGGGCACTTCCAGACACTGCAGAGGCTCATCCTTCAGACAGCCCAATTAAACAGAAAGATTCAGTGAATCAGTGTTCAATACAGCACTGTTTACAGCATTTTTCCTTGTTATTTCAGGACATAAATGGTGGATAGAATAAAACCCAATCAATTTCATTTTCTGGTCATGAGGCTCACTTTTGCTCCATATGCAGGCTGCTGACCTTTTTGAGAGAAAAACTTTTGTATCTCAATGTGTTTCATTTTCTTCATAAAACCAGGATTCCAGGTAGCTGTGGTTACAGTCACACTTGAACCAGGCCTATGCACTTTAAGATTTAACCCATAGCTGTCCCTCCTCTCTTAAAAGAATTGAAGTCTCCTGAATCTTTCAGTTGTCAGCAGTGCTTTCTGAAAGCAGTCCTGAAGTTATTTGTCCCATAAGTCAGTAAGAGCATTGCCAGTGTGAAGAGCAGATGTGCAGAGCAGTACAGCAAACAGAGCAGTACAGCAAACAGCAAATCTTGTACAATTTATCTTTACAGTGGGACAGCACCACATCCTCTCCTCCCCAGCCCTGGGCAGGCAGTGAATGGCCTCATCCCCAACAGGCATTTCCTTAACCTTTATTTTCATATTGCTTTGACTGGTAAATAAGGAACACTTCCCTGTTTTCCTGCCATTGTCTCAAGCTCTGCCTAACAAACCCACATATGGAACTCAAATTACAGCTGCCTTCCAGAAAGCAGCTACCTCTACACAACATCATTTGATAAGTCAAATGATCATCTGGAATGCTTTCCAGAGAGTTGAGCTACGCGCTGAACACTGTAATACCCCTCTAAGAAGGTGGAAGAAAGGAAGTGCGATTCACGTCATTATTATTTATTGGCAGATCATTCACAGTCCAGGGCACCGTGGTATAGACAGAAGGATTTGGAAGGCTTCTTAGAAAGAGCCCCTTCTGCAAAGATCAGGCATATTCAAGGAGGCTCTGCACAACTTCCCCACTATTAATTTCTGCTGAGGCACTAGACAGTGTATGAAGCCATTTGTACAACAGACTGAACAAGATTTTGGCTGAACTCAAACTATGTGATATGAACAGAAAAGTAACTATGTAAGAATAAGTAACGGGAAGCTGTTTCTTAAGGTAATAGGTCATTTATAGAAGACTCTTGAGAAGATGCTTTTGTGCTGCTGACAATGCCCAAATGAAATCAGAGACTCTTCAGTGACTTTACAGAAACTGCAGATAGAGCCTGCTTTGCTGAAGCATTTATTAAGGTGTAAAACTCATTACTAGCAAAGGGCTAAAAGCTGTAAAACTTTGGTCTTGAAAGTTCTAGTGTTCAGATGATGAAAGACCTTGAAGAACTGCATTTTGAAAGAGCTGTCAGGTTCAGAGTTAGAACGGAGCTTTGAGGTACTCATTAGAAACACAGAAATCCAGGATAGGGTACTACTTTAAACGGAACAAGCTGGACCAGTCATAAGTGAGTCAGTAACCAAGCAGAATGCACATACCACAAGCAAAAAAATACTTAGAGGCTTCTGGGGACTTGCTGGCTTTATCCATGAGAGCTCCACTCACAAACAGAACAACAAATCAGAGACTGCATGGAGATCAACATGTTAAAGGACCAAGAATGTATTTTCCTGAGCATCAAATCAATTGCTGGCTGCCCAAACTTGTTGCTTTTTCCAGATTTGGCAAGATATTTTGAGAATATTCAGCAAGGTGACATGGGAAGGGATAACTTCAAAGCATGAAAAACAGCAGGCAAGTGCATTACCTTGAGGCACAGCTACAGAACACTGGCAAACAGGACCAGTGCAGGCAGGCCACTTACAGAAGGAAATTTTCCACATTGTAAATCTTATTTATGGACAAATAGTAATATTTACTGTATGCATATTCTTAAAGCATAAAGGCAAAGAATATTCTTTCTTTATAAAATAGTTCATATCTTCTGTTCGCTTGTGGCTTGAATAAGACCACCACATTGGTGCTCTTCTGCACTGTCACAAGGGAATACTGAGGTTAGCAAGACAGAAAGCCTAAATTTCAGGGACATTTCAGCACACTGGACGCAGTTAAGAGAGTAAGTTGAAACTGTGCACCTGGGGAATCTAAGTATTGCCCTGTCTCCTGGTGAGCAGCCAGTCCAGAGAGCAGAGGTCTCTTACCCATACACATCCTCAATAGCTGTTTCTATTTCTCTCTCTCTCTGTGAGATGGCACCACTTACCCACAGCAAGGCTAAGCTTGCTTGATTCACCCTTGCCAAAAAAAAGATCTACCTAAATCAGATGTTACAGAAAGCATATTCCTAGCTTGCCTAAATCAGAACCTCTGCCTTAGGCTGGGAGGACTGTCAGAAAGAGGAAGCAAGTGCAATGACTCTGAAGGCCAGTAGTTCCATCATTTCCATAAAGAAAGTCTGATTGCATACTGCCTATTATCCACAGCTCCACATAAAGTAGTCATTATTCTGGGAAGAAAACACAGAATTGCTTCTGCCTCTGAAGATATAAGACTTCATTTGTTGGCAAAGTTGCACTGGCCTTAAAATCCAGCAAATTTTCACTGGCGCGGTATGAGAACAACAGCTTTTCAGCACCCAT
This sequence comes from Agelaius tricolor, assembly GCF_023055355.1. Classification (NCBI taxonomy): domain Eukaryota; kingdom Metazoa; phylum Chordata; class Aves; order Passeriformes; family Icteridae; genus Agelaius; species Agelaius tricolor. The sequence goes on from NW_027269280.1 coordinate 123,378, forward strand.
TATTGTGCCCAAGTTGAAAAAACTATCATGGTATCATCAAAACCATTAGGTTGTCAGACTCGAGTGAACAACTTTTTGCCAGTGAAAAAACACTGGACGACCTCCATCAGATTTGCCAGCATAGCTCACTCAATTTTACAGTATTGTCTTAAATTCAGCACATAAAATCACTCTTTGTCCAATTTGTCTCCTTGTCTACACTGCTTTAAAACAGAAATAGCTTTAGGAAAGGATGAAAGATGTGTTTAATTTCTGCCAAGTGTGATACCATTAAAGTCATTAGCCAATATTGGTTCCATCAGGAGATAATAAACAGCAGAACTTTAACGTGCTCCTTCTGTAGAATTAATAGATACATGTCCCAGTGTTTCTGTGTGCAGTATCAGCTTAAGGCTGTCAATTTACACCATTTCGTAATTAAAAAGCATCAGACAAGCTTACACCTATTTCAGAAGTACAAATAGAAGATGCAACTGAAGACAAATTTTTATGTGATGCACAAAGGTTTAAAGCATAAGAAATTTTTTGCAATGGGATATGTGGATTCAGGGAGTGTTTTAATTGGATCACAAAGCTGCCAGTGTTCAGCTAAGAGATTTCCCAGATTATACTGGATATTATTTTTAAATATAACTTTTATGAAGGGGAATGAGTTCAATAAAAGCTACTTAAGTTTACTGGCTTTGACCAGACAATTTCTATTGCCTGTTGTGGTAACACACAGGGCATTCAGCTTGGGACTTAACATATCCCTGCACAGCTAGTCCAAAAACACGGGGACAGCTTCACTCAGGATACGCAAGTGGAGGCAAACAGGCCCTCTGTGGACAATGACAGCAGCTAGTGAATTAGACTCAAGCAACAAGGGTCATGGAGCATGAGGTCCCTGGAGGAGGGCACTGGGAGCTCAACACAGCAACACAGGTGGCAGGGCAGGGACGTCTCCAGCCCGAGCACAGCCCTGTGAGCCCGGGAACAGCAACTGGCATCAGTGGTGAAGGTCTCACACAGTCTGCTCAGGACTATTAAGGTCTATTCCCACATCCAGGGCCCTGACAGTGAGAACACAGATGAGCTGGAAATATCTCCCTGCTGATAAACAGCAGCACAACTCTCAGGGCCACTGTGAATCCAAACAGAGAAGGGAACCACACAAGATCATCTATTGCTTGCAATGGCAATTCCAAGAAAACTATTAACTTACTAACTCACAGGTTTTCACAACTCATGATTACACTGAGTAAACTGGTGCCTTCTTATGATGCAACTACATTAAGTGTTTTGTTCTGGGAATATAAAACAATGCACTGGGGTACCAAAAGGACTTCTATTCCTCTGTCATTATTACACCTTTACACTTAAATCCTGCACATCTTACCATAAGAATCCAGGGGAATAAGAGGTTTACAGCTGCAACTGTATCTCTGGAGTAGATCAGAGAAAAGTCCTAGCACATCTTTTCACTCCGTGTCGAGTGTCCACTATGAGAAGCTTTCCAGTTGAGGTCAAGGTGATAAAGCTCTCTAATTCCTCTTGAAGCACAGACATCTTACTGAAAAAGGTCTGCAATGATACCATTGTAACACAGGCTTCACCCAGCCCACCATTTTCTTAAAGCAAAGCCTTATGATTTTGATAAAAATCTTTTAATTGTTGCACTTGGTGATTTATAATCTTCACCGTGCATAAGCTAAAAAGCTCAAAGACCTGCAGACAGTGTACTTTTAATTGCCTCAACAGCTTAAGGCAGAAATATCACCTATCACTTACTTGACCCAAGGTGGAAAAATAGTCATATTTTCATCGGTGCTTAAAATATAAATTTTTCCTTTCCATTTTATCTTAGAAAATGAATTAGAATTTCAGAAAGGAGGAGCCAAGATTACAGATTTTGTTTCCTTTCTTGTTATAGCAAACCCTCTCACCTATTTCTTGATCAATTATGGGTAGTTTTTTTTCACACTTTAGCATTTTTGGAGGAGTAAAGCTGTTATAACAAACCAGAGCAGTAATTTAACTGAGAGTGCCCACAATCACCCCAGGTGCCATATCCTAATTAAATAATGTTGCAGATACTCATCTTTGGATTGCATTTTAATGAGAAGCCCCATATCCTCCTACATTTGAAGAGAGGAAATATAAGCATATACAGAACTTCTTTCTGGAAAAAGACATCCTTAGGATTATTTTAAAGGGAACAGGAAAAGAAACCTCTGAGATCCACAGACAACACCAGTTTCCCTGCAGTGAGGCATCACATCTGTCACTCTGTGCAGTTGGGGGAGATCAGCACCTGCCCTCCTCCAGCCCTGCATACTGGGATTGCTTTTACCCAAACAGGCAGCTGTATCTGTAACACTGTCAAGTATCAACAAGAACTCATCTTACTTCCTATGCAGAGATCATCATTTTAACACTCAGTGTAAAGAGAAAAATGAGTTTGTCAGCAGGCAACCATTGCATGTGAAGCCATTTTTTCCTTATCAGAGAAAAGTCCTACCACATCTCCTGAGGAAAGCGTGGCAGCAAGCCAGAGAGCAGATTATCACCATCACTTTTAAAATGGTCTGGCAGAGCTTTTTATGTTTGCCATGCTATGTGTTCAGGATTAATTGTTGCCAAGAGATTATCATCTTCATCCAAATTAAAGATATTAAGTTAATACCACGGAAGTTTCAAGTACCCTGAAAGTAAAAATGGATTTTTTATAAATGCTCACAACTTACTTTAAGATTTTAGAAAATGCAGTAGGGTGAATATACCTCCTCTGTAATCCAGAGCAGGGAAAACTAAGGCAAAAAGCAAAGACATGTTTTGCATCAAGATTTATCAGGAATCCTTCGATGGTTCAAACAGAGTAGCAACAGCAATACCACTCCAGCTGCTACCAGAAAGACCAAAAGCTCATCAGTGTGCAGGCAGATTTTAGTTTCCAACCTAATGCTCCAATAAAGCCTTTCCTTTTACATGTAATATTTCACTGAACTACACTTCTGTGCTGAAAGGATCTGTCTAAAAGCAAAACAAGACATTCAGACCATATATGCATTTAAATCACAAATGGAAAAATAAAGAAACACTGAACTTTTAAAATCTGCATTTATATAGAATTTCAGACAAATTTTCATGATATAGCCAAGTTATTTTCATCTTGTAAATTAACAATGTTGAATTAGTGCAATGCTGTATTTTATGCTTTCAGATCATAATGGCAAAAGGAAAACTAGCAAAGAAGATGCCTTAGCAGTTTACTAACCTCTATCTAAAAGTCTTTTATTTCTTTGCTTAATATAATTAGTTGTTGGCTAGAGGTGGAAGAAGAATAGGTAAGAAATGCAATTTATTAAGTAGAAATTTAATTAAATAGGATTTCCTAATAAAATGTCTTCACAAAAGATAATAGCCATTGCCTTAAATCCAAGAAAACATTTATTCTAAATGGCATCATTTGTTGCCCCACTGAAAAACGAAGAATATAATTTTGATGTTTCTAATGCAAGAAGCTTACAAGTGAGTACATGTATGTTCCTTCTAAGAGAAAAATAGGCTATCACATTACAGACAAAAAAGCCCTTCCAAAGTTGTTTGGAAATCCAGTATTAACATTCCAAGTCCTAGTTCGTTACACTTATGCAGAGGATATTAATAACTCAAAGTACCTAAAGCTCAAGAGTTGCCTGAATTACTGTATTTAACTGAATTTAAAGCAAAGCAATCTCACCATATGTAGTTTTTCAGACAACTGAGAAACTTGGAAAACCAAAACTAATTACTGACAACTCAAGAGCTGCCACAGTGCTTTCCTCATGGCTACTCAGAGCCCGCTTTCCTCCAACCAAAGTGCTCCTGATTCTTTAATTCCCTGTTACAGCAATCTTGTGTATTTATCACCAGAAAAAAGATTCTGGCAATAGAGCCAGGTGATCCAGGACCTTTTTAGGCCTGTTGGTGCATGGAAACATAGCAAGGAATTGAGTACATACAGTTTTGTGGACGGGAGGTGGGCTGCGAGGCGCCATCTGATCCAGAACCGCACCCGTGGTCCCAGACGCTTGGGGATCACGCTGCAAATTCATACCTGGAAAACAGAGATGTGAAAATTTCCTAACTTGAAGTTTTTAAGACACTTTCCTGGTACTGGTCACACATTCTCCTGATATACCAGACACCTGACATCGCACTCACCGTATCACAAGCTCCGTACTGTATTTGCAAGTAGCTACAATACAGCCAGTGCCTGTGGTGAGACCAAAAAAAGCTGCATTGCTTTCCAAATGTGAAATTATTCTGGTAAAGCAGTTCCAGCCCTTTTAAAGCCCCTTATTTTTTAGAAAAAATAGCATAATGAAAACACTACTACTTTTTAGAGAATACAGCTCCCCATGAGACTGCTAGATGCAAACAAACCTCAGTAAAAAAATAAAGACTGTACAAAAATGCAGTTTAATCTAAATTTTTCTGGAGCTAAACTCTCCATCTCCTGACATATCACAAAAGGGATTAAGAAAAAAAGACTAGAAGACTTGCTCATAGAAAGAGAAAATATTCTGAGAAGTCATAAAGGCAGCAACCTTCCCAAAGAGAACGAATCTGCAAAGCAGCAGCCAAACAAGCTGCCCAGTCTATTTAATCAAAGATCTGGGATGCTTTCCTATTACCTGGCAAACAACTTGCATCCAAGCTACCAATTATTTAACCACGGTGGGACTTTTAACTCCATTTAGGGGACAAAAATACAGCTGCTGTAAATTTCAACGTTGCACAACAACCCACAATAGCTGTCTTGAAATCTATGTCCTTTTTTATCTCTACTAGTACCATTTCACCAACTGGTGCAGATGAAATGGCGCCTCTCTGGTACCGGTTGAAAGTTATTTTCATCCTAGTCAAAACACTGCAAATAACTTTGAAATAATTAGGTAAGTGGTGGATAACGTCATTCTACGTGACCATTTAGATGGCTCGGTTTCATCACAGGTTATGAGCACAGTATTTCTCTGCATCAGACCCAGCATTTTGTGTTGTTTGTATGAGTGTGAATTCTACTAATTATTAACCAAAAATTGAAAAGAAACCTGATCAATTACCATTCCCAATGGCTTACATACTGTGCTCGCATTCCAAGGGAGCAAGTGGCATGCCAGGGACCGTTAGACCATCATGTTACTGAAAATTTGAATTGTATCAACACTGTTTCTCCTCCCCTTGCTTTGAACAAGATTTTTTGCATTAGGGTTGTTTATTTGTGTCATTCTATTGAAATCATTTACCAACTGGTCTATGAGGAAGTGTGAACTTTAATTTCTATAATCTGTTTCCAACCTCCACCTACTCAGATAAAATCTGAGAAAATCAGGACAGTGAGTCACTAAACCCAGAATCTTTCTGACTATAGATTACAGACTTTTTCAGGGATCAGTAAAAGCCATGATCCCATTCTTTATGGAATTAGACAATTGCTAATAATGGCACCTTTTGAATATAACCAACCATTACAAAGCAGGCTTTGGTAAAAATCCACTCATTTTTTTGGTATTAATTTTAAGAGCATTTAAATTAAAACATTAAAAGAGTCTCAGTGTGGAAAAAAGAATGCATAATAAACAAATGTGCAATTTTACTGAAGACACAAACTTCCTGAAAAAAGTTAGTAAGTCTATGTCAATAAAATACAAGTTAGTAAATATCATTTTCAACAGTATGTTAAATCAGAAAAATGCTGGATTTCTATACAGGATGCCTGATGAATGTCCTAAAATATCCTCTTTTCTGTACCTAAGTAGAGAGAACAAGGTACACTAAGACAATGCAGCTACTGACTGTTGCCATCTTATTGGAAATCTCCCCTACCTTCTCACTGATTCCTCGTGTACAGCTCCTCGCAGCACTGGCTCCAGCTCTCCTCGCAGCACGGCCAACAAACCCCAACTCTCTCTTCACCCAGCTACCCCCTCTTTTGTAGCACTTGTCTTCTTATTGGGCACAGCTGTGGCCTATTAGGGGCAGGCCTGTTCCTATTCTTTGGGGATTGGTACAGCTGCAACTCCTCAGGTGTGAGCTACCTTCTGCACTATCTTTATTTTCTTACATTCTATCCCTCCACAACTGACCATTAGTTACTGACTTTAAAGGGCCAAGCCCTCATATGGAGGCTCCAAGATCTTTCTAACTCATGGACAGAAAATCATGAGTTTTGCCTCAATTCAAAATCATGAATTTTGCCTTGTTCAAAAACTGTCTGCTACTGACATCCAAGTATACAAGCATTTTTCTGAGATCATCCTGTGCATGAAGGAAGAGAAACAGAATTTCTCAACTTAAGGTGGTCAGCAGGCAAGACAGCTGTCAAATAAAAAGCAGAAAATAACAAAAAACCAATTAATTTGTAACAAAATTAACTGCAAACAATTAAGGACTCCACAAAAACTCTAGCTAATGAAACATGTTTCCTTCTTTATTATTGTGTAATACTTTTCACAGAAACATAGTATTTACAAATATACACATACAGACTGCTGATCATAAAATGTTATTGAAGAATTAGTCAAAAAAATCAATTTACAAAACCCAAAAACTTTTCAAAGATATTCTGGCTGAAAAAATTTAATGAAATTTCAAGGAGATGCTTCTGTACAGAAAGATAGGTTTTAGCTTCTTGAGTTCTGGTAAATTAGGCGAGTTGTGAACCAAGTGAGCCGAGCTCAGCTGTACATTTGAGATGAGGCAGTTCTTTTCCAATTGTTCTTTTCACACAATTTCTTGATGGTCAGTTCCGACAGGTCTCAGGAGGCACTGGTTTGGATGTTTTTGGAAGCTGCAAGCATTGCTCTCACTTTGGCCATAAGATCCTGTAGACAATAAAATGAAAATGATCAGAGATGTCTGAGCTTTGAGCAGAGCTAAAACACATGACTGCAGAACTCCACCTGAAAGGGTTAGTGTGCATTCCAGTCACGTGGCATACTTGGAGTCATGACTATCAAATGTTTAGCTCCTAGGCGAAATGAGTCAAATAATTTGGAGAAAGTTCCTATGACAGCAACTGAATTCTGGTTTTACCTGAATGCAACAGTGCTCTGCATAAATATATCAAGCAGTTTCTATACAACAAAGCACAGAAATCACATCAATTGGAATAGAAAAACTATGACCATTATCTTCAAAGAAACCCTGTAATGAACACACAATTACTAACCACTGGAGGTTTAAAATGGGAAAAAAGAAAAGAGAAAAAGAGAGAGAGCTGGTAAGAAAAGAATGTAACAATTACTCTAAACCAGAAAGTTTTTTTTCCTTGCTTTGTAAATCTGAACCAAAAATTTACACAGCAGAGGCATTTTCTCATATGACAGTAACTGTGAAAGCAAACAGACTCTCAGTCTTATCTGAGCATCCAGTTGGAACAGCATTAGAAAAAGAATTGAAATTTCATGTAAACGGCATTGAATAACTGGGTTGCAAAAAATGATGACAAAATAAAAAGTGTGTATCAGTAACAAATCTGAGTTACTTAAACATTTGTTCACAAAGGCAACATAAATAAATTCCTTAGTGCTTTTAAAGCATTTTGCATCTGAAGTTCTCAAAACACACCAGAGGGGAATTTAGCATCATTATTCCTTCTGCTTTACAGATGGAAGGATCTGAATGAGAAAAAATACTGACTTGGTTAGGGTCAGGCAGGACAATGGCAGCACAACAATTTAATAATTAGTTAAATTCCATTTTTTGGAGCCCTTAATGATAAAGAGATGCTTAACTCATCTCTATTGGGAAATATCTTGCAAATTCATCTAAGTTTCATTCCTGTTTTTTACTTTTTGCAAATAGCAACCAAGAACTGTATTTTGCTTCAGTAACCATTCCTTCTCTTACAGCTGTACTTCAAACAAGCAGTCTAATACTAAAATAGGAAATGCTATGCCATAAGGAACATTTAACCCAAAAATGCATAAACCAATGATCTTTGAAGAGTATATGTGTTTGAAGGGTGGGATGTTTACTCTCCTTTGAAGACCATGCTGTAGTTTGTGTCTCATTTCTCATGCATTTGTTTGGTAGCAGGAATTCCCATGCATTTGTTTGGTAGCATAAGAAATGCTGTGATATTAACACTCCTTTTTCTTTCTCTGCTGCCTATACTTGTTATTTTTCCTGAATAATCTTGTTTAGGGTTTGTCATAAGAAATGGATCAAATTTTCTATGTAAGGTACTAGACCACTAGTATCAATTTCCAACTAACACTATTTCCATAGCAGAACTAAATATTTGAACAATATTTATTTCTTGAAAGAGTAACTTATCCACTGAAAAAACCATCAGAATATAAAAAGCAGCTCTGATTTTCTACTGTAAATTTTTCAAAGCATAATTAAGACAATTTTTCCTTTAAAGTTGGCTTATCCAATTGAAAAAAGTTAAGTATTTCCTTCTTCCATGAAACTTGTAAAGAGCTCTACATGGTAAGATGGGCTGTTGATAAAGGGAGTATTGCAGCCTAACATGGACTTTAGCATCTTTACAGTGGATACAACTGCAGCCTAATGAATTTAGCTTGGTCTTTAGAGGCTTGATGAAAATTGAAAGGACAGCACCTAGGGAAGCAACAAAACTGTTGCTCCCATAAGCAAACAGATTAAAAGACAGTGAACATGTCTGTACATCATACGTGAAGTTCAGAATTGCCCAAGGTGGTAAGAGAAAAAAAACAATATGTTGGACATACTTAATTAGGCAATATACTCTGAATTTGCCTGTTTGTACCTGAGTGATTTTACTCTGCACTGATGACACAATTGCTGAAGAGATTTGGCCATCTTTTTCCTGAGAAACTCCCCTAAAAAATAAAATCAGAAATTTATAGTAAGAGTTTTGAAAATGCATTTCAATCACCATCTTGATTTGGGTTTTATTGTACATGTTTCTCCTATGTTAGTCAACAGAACTCTCAGTCAACCAGAGAATGTAAGTCAGGGTCAGAACAATCACTTGTACAACTGCTCTGACAAATCTGAACAGCAGCTTGAGAATTTTTAACAGGGCTGTTCTGTATTCTAGAAATAATTTAATCATTAATCTTGACACATGTTATAATTCAAACCACTCTATTAAAGTTCTATTTCAAAGAGTAATCCCATTTCATGAAAGCTTCCAATTTCCAAGTTAGAAATAGGCTGCAGAATTTTCTGCACCATTTTCCCGTAAGGTTGAGAAATTGACTCCAGAAAGCCAAAGAGATCCAACACGTTTATCAGACTGATTCAGACAGTGCTGTGCTCCCAGTGACTTTTACTTTTGATAAGCACCCATTGCACACACACAGAGCTCTCCCCCCCGACTCTGGTCACAGACACCCTGACAGTCCAGAGGCAGCAGCGCTGCAGTAAGACAGTACCAGAGCACGGTACCTGGAGCGTTCCTGGCTGGATTCCCTGCTCTCCACAGGAGAGACACTAGTTGAATGTACAGAATTTTTGTGTGTGGATGGTTTGCCTGGTGACATGGATGGGGAGGGAGACCTTGCTCTGGATTTAGTACGTGATCTAGACCGCCTTTTCTTCTTCTTTTCATGGGGACTTCTGTGAGAAGAGAATATTTTAGTGAAGAATATTTAAAGCAATATTACACTAGCTATGCTGAAGTTACTTTGCACACTTCTGTTTCTCTTGCACTCAGCAAGCATTAGTCTTACCCAATACTGCACATTTATGGTTGTACAAAATACTTTATCGGAAGGCTCTTTTTAATATACTACATTAGGTAACTACTGGTTCCTGAGGTTCTCACTTGGAATGCAGGACAACAACAAAAAGCCTTTCACTGGACATTTGCAGAATAATTTTGCTAGAGGGAAGTTCCTTCCCAAACAACACCAGACCTGAAGGATGCAGTAAGAAATGTAAGAGTTTATATCCCTTACAATTTTCCTAGCTCATAAAATAAACAAAACATGGAATTATGGCTATGTGAAATATCCACAAGGCAAATCCAGTTTGTTTGGTTTTTAAAACCGAAAAAAATCCCCTTTCTTTGTGATCCAACCACAATGCAACAAACCGCAGGATCAAAATTTTAAATGAGATGGTGTATTTCACTCAGACTAATCTGGACCTAACAGTGTGCCTAAGTGAGAACTGTTTCAGACCTGGAAATTAGATCCACAAATGTTTGTCAGTATGAAAGCTGAAACAAAGGACTTATGGGTACCTGGTGTGTTCATTACTGACAGAAGGGAACAGAGATAGTCACCTCACAAGCCAATATTAAGTTCAAAGAGAATTCAATTAGTAATATATTAAAGATGAAACTATTGAATCTTTTTACCTGGCTATGAACTTATGTCTGTATGATTTACACACTACTATTGATATTACTATAATTAGAATAACTAGAGTGATGCCTTAATTAGAGGTAGGCAATATCTCACTATAAGCATCCCTCTCTAGTATGCACTCCTAGAAGTCTATTCAGAGAAATGTTCTTGAAGCTTCTAGAACATCTTAGAACACTAAAACTTTCAGCCACCTTTTAAATATCATATTATTCATTCCTTTACTTTGAATTTTTGTGGGAATTTTCTACTTTAAAAGGTGCTATACTGTAACGCATTGAATTTCCATATAAACAGCGTACAACTCTGAATCTCAGAATTTACCCCACAATTTTTTATACAGAGATCTATTATATTTTATATAGAGACATAATACATATATTTTTATAGAGAAAACACTCAAGATTTAAAATTGCAAAACCTCCTTACACTTTTCTTGAATGAAAAATGATTAAGTGGCAGACAAAAAACCCCACAGCCTCTAACATTTTCATGACTACACAAAACCATCAACTACAAAGTCAGTTATTCCTTGACTAGCTATGTACTTTACTCGCTTTGTTTCTTAAAACATCCTCACGTAACCAAGCTGTGAACAGATCTCATATTTGACTCTTGAAAATCTTGGCAAACATTTGTCATGCAAGGAAAGTATTTTACTGTAAGCTTTTTCAGTATTTTTCATCTCAGACTACAATGAACAAATAGAACAGCTGAATGATGAAGAAATCTGTTCCATAATTCAACATGGAAACTGGTCCATCACATTTTTACTTGAAAATTTAACATGTCAGGGCTGAAACAGTTTCTGATTTAATTTCTGCAATCAGAGCTGCAAAATATCCTTATCTATGTTTAACTACATTACTCCTTCTTCGGTCTACATCTTCTGTACTTACTGCCATATTTTATTGTGCCACTTTCTGGTTTCCTGTTTGAGGCCTAACAGAAGTTTAAAATTTTGACCTATATAGCAATATTATTCACAATTACCAACTTATAATTTACAAATTGGAGTAGCAAAATTCTAAAAATCCTTTATAGTTTTAAATGCTGAATGCATTTAAAGCAGCAGACACACCAACACAGCATTAAACAGCATGGAGATGTGAAAAAAGCGTCTTTTGTGCATTTATAGGAAAACAAATATTTTCCACTTAACCAAATTTGCATGAATTCCACAGGAGCCTCTATTATCTTCATTTGATGAATGTCAAAAACTAAATCATTTGAAGTATACTTAGGAAGTTCTCAATTATACCTACCACACATCAATTAATTACAGGCTATCAAGAGATGTTGTCGTAAGAAACAATAGAATTTTTTAAATGAAGCTGAAAGTGATCTCTTTCCTTCTTATTCCACAAGACATATGGAGAAAGAAGTTGAAGACTAAATGCCATTTTGATTACAATAGTTTAAGAGTGACTGTATGCAGGATGCTCTCAAAATGACACCATGATTCATACTTCACATTCCAGTCTGCCAGTAAAATAACTGTTAAATAACTGTTTGCTAAATCAGTGTTGCCCTTATGCAGATATGATGTGATGTCAAGAAAGCTGACATCATAGTTGTGCTATGACCTGTACAGAGGTCATAGAGACTGCACAATCACAGCATGAGAAAATGACCCAAAAAGAGGAAAATACGAAACTCCCAGTGAAATCTGAACTCTCATGGCCAGCAAACAGCAGTGTATTAACATCCACCAATTTGACTGTATGGCTGCTGTTCAAACATATGCAAGAACAGGGAAGAACAACAAGTGTGTCCATATTTCTTTTCGCCCGAAAAAGTATTTTTCTATCAAAATAAATCTCCAAAACATACAAAGGATACAATGGTGAAGTTCTAGCTAAGGAGTCTACAAGACACGAGGCTGTTAGGATGCCAAGACCCCACTGTCCAGGACCAGGAGCCCTTACTTGGAGCGGGGCCGTTTCCTGGTGTTCCCAGGACTATTGCTGATGCGATACGCTGTGGGAACGCTTCTCTCGTCTCTCCGCCGTTCTGGTGTGTGAGCCCTTCTCCGGGGCGACCTTGATCGTGACCTGAGGAGAGAAAAAACATTCTAAAGTTTGCTTTTTGTAAATTATTTCAAAACTTTTACTTCAGTGGAATTGTGCTTCACCAAATGCAAATAGCTATTTTATACCAACATGGTGCATTTAGTCTCCAAGACTTGTCAGCTACATAAAAATTTATTGCCTATCCAAGACATTTGAGGTGAAGTTATCCATTGCTTTTCATGCCCAATAGGGGGCTAAAAAAAGGAATTATTTTTTGGTCTTTTAAAACTTTCTTTTAGTCTAGCCACCTTTTGTGGCAACACATTTTGCTAAAACTGGTATGCAGAAATCCAATTTGCACAAAGCCTGGGATTGGCAGACCTGACCTTGTCTTCTTAAATTAGTGGTGCGCTTCTAGAACTGATGTCTCACAGAGATAAATGCACATTCTTGATGCACTGGCTGTCTAACACTGACAAGTCCAGGAAATGTCCTGGATGCTGCAGAACAATCCTAGCACAGCCAATATTTTCACCAGTGCAAGTGACCAACAACCCATTATCAGTGTTGTTTGGCACTAGCACTTTGACTTGAAATATTTTTCCTAGAAAAGTGAGGAGATCAAGAAGGGAAAATAGAAAGCATGCCCAGTTAAGATCAGAGAGCTTTAGGTTCACACAATATAGATAATATATACACACCTACAAGGTCCTGAGCCATTTCTGTTACTCCTACAACAAAAAAGCCCAACTGAAAAGAAATAATCTCAATGGCAGATAACTGTTGCAAATGAACTGCTTTGACACTTCTAAAATCTGATCTTTACCAAGCCATTCAGAAGGATTAAAAAAAAGGAAAAAACCAACAGATTATAAAACTTGGGTTCAGTCAGACACCTTGACATTTTACCAGGATCTCCCTCAAAAGAGCTCCAGCAGTCAAATCTTTTCATTGCCCAAGTTGCCTGATAATTTTTCCACTCTGCTGCTGCTGCCACTGATGAGCTGCTCAGACTCGGCTCCATGCTCAGTGTCGCTGTGGATGCTGTGAGTCTGTGATATGGAGGCACACACTTCACATCCAGACTAAAATGTCCTAGTTTTGGTATTAACTAGAATCCTGAAAAGGCTTAGTCCCTTAACCAAAAGCTGAACTTTAGTGAAACACGCCTGTATGGACCAGCCTAAAAAAGTCCAAACAATCAGAAAGAAAAAGACATTAGCTTTATTTTTATGAACTGACATTTGTGGTTCTACAGCATTCTTCCAATCACCAAATATTAAGAACTTTGGCCACTTGCTCCAAACAATTAGAAGACAGCTAATCAGTTTTACTGCAATATGTAAATTGTAACTTTCATTAGATTGTAATTCCAGAAGACACTTTGTTCCTTTATGACTTATGCTTAGAAGGGTCCCAAAAGTTCAAAGGGTTATGAAGCTTGGCATGTCTCATTACAAAATTGGAATTAAAATTATGTGACTAGACACCGCCTCAGCAATAAGAAAATCACTTTTGTAGGAGAAAAAAACCCCAACACCAAACAATCTTTTTTAACAAAGAACAGCTACTTCCAAGCTACTGAATTCCTAATACTGAGGGTAAAAAGTCTCACACAAACTCCCACACAGGTGCACCCCATCCAAACTTACCACAAAGTAACCTGTTAACAAAATATACAGCCAATTACTGCTAATATTCATTAACTGGATATATTATGTGCTTTAGTACTACTCTATTACTAAACAGTATAAAGTAAAGCAGCGATACTGAAAAGAAGTTTAGACTTTCCATCTCTAGTTCAAAATGAACATCCAAATTTCACCAAATCAAATCACTTCCCTTCATCTCCTCTCACACTCACAAAGCAGTAGATTTATCCATGGGTAGGAAATAGAGATTGAGGTGAACATCGCTGTTCTTTACAGTTACAGACATGAGCTGGAAGAGCCCACTGCCAACCCAAGCTCTGACACCCTGCATCACTGCCAGAAACAGCTCAGACCCAATTCTTTAACGGTGCTTTGAAGCCCATGAGAAATAAAAACAGTGATTTATATTTACTACACTTAATACTAAGAAACCAAAACCTTTGTTTTCCAAGACAGATTTAATAAATACGCCCCATCTTTGATATCAAGTACTTACTTGTAATAACTAATTACCTCTCTGGGAATGACAGGTCTGTTCTGCAGTACCTTACAGAACTCTGGGACACTGTTTACTGTGTACATGGCTTGTTTAATCTGTCATGTAAGTCTAGAATTAAAATTGCATGATACCAAGCTTTATAGGACTAATTTTGTTCCAGAAAATAACGAGCATTTATACAGAGAATTGCTGTTAGCACACCACATGCCACAATTAAGCTAGTATTATCTGGGTTCTCTATATAGCTATGATTTTTTTAAACTTGTTACTGTAAAATAGGTTTGGCTGTTAACCAGAGAAATGAATATGCAAAACATGCTCTGAATCAACTTCATGTTATTGGAACAGAATTTTTCAACTTTATTATGGCTAAAGATGCATAAGAAAATATAAAAAATGCAACAGTTGCGAAATTGTATCTTATCACCAAAGACTATTCTTAAATGCAGCAGAGCCTCTAAGCCTCTAACAACGCAAAAATAAATGATAAGCAAGTGATGTAAAATGCTATACAAAGAAGTATACTGCAAAGTTCATTTGTGGGATTTCTAAGCACAATATGCATTTTGGAAAAAAAGAATAAGATAATAAACCAAAAAGGAAGAGCTTGCAAAGTATCCTGAATATTCCTCGAATAAAAAGCAAAGAATGTTATTGCAAATTTTGATGTTTATCTACACCTCCCACATTTTATCCCCCATTAACCTATTGTGACAGGTTGTATCGTAAAGATGATTTTTAATCTGTATTTTGAACAGATTAAAATAAGGCAACATCATTAGACTGGGGCATTCAAATACCGCACAGATACTCAAAGTAGGGCTGTTTCAAAGTAATTTAGTATCGCTGTCCACACAGTAATGACTGTCTCCGAGTGCCATCCACTTAATACACGAGGAACACATTAACATCGAGAAACAGTTTACACTTTATTCTAGGAGAGGATGGCTCTTTACAAAGCTATTCATTCAGCTGAAAGCTGTAATAATATCCAGTGCTTTGGGAAGCTAGGGAAGAAAACTGTTCTAGGTGAAGCTGAAGAATACTATTCTAAGGAAAACTGATGAGCAAAGATATGTGAAACATGCCGAGCTTTGAATGAAGCAACACAATGCACTGAACTTCTTTCTGAAACAACAGTAAAATAAAAACAAATAATAGTAATGGTAAAAAAATACAAAACCTAGTAATATCTTCTATCTAGGCAACAACACGAGCCTTTTTGTGGCAATTACTAAGACAAGGTACTATTTTTGCCTAAACATTTGAGAATCAAAACACATCAGTATCTGACAGGGTTATGAATCAGCCTCTTGCTCTTGATTATTCAACAGTTTTTCTTTTTCAGGAGCAAGAGCTCTAACTTTGGAAATACAGTATATTAAGGCATAGCACACGCCTTCAATAAAGCACACTTTTGATCATCACCATTTCTTCTACAAGGCCTTTCCTGTTCAGCTCTAACTTTTATGAAGTTAAAATATGCAAAATGTTTTCAGTGCAAAATCTGGTGCTGTTTTTCTAAATAATTTTAAAACTCAGCCAGCCAGCATCAAGTTTATTGGACTTCTGAGATTTCAGAATTCAACAGCTCATCAAGGAAATATCTAACCAAATTTAATCAGGTGTTGTGGTGATTCATGATTTTCATGCTGTTGTGTGTGCTTGTCATTTGATATGTCCCAGGAGGCAAACACAAGATTAACTCCTACAGATTACCTATTCTTGATGACTTTTGGTTAAGACACAGCATGTCATGACAACATACTGTCAAAGGCTGTCCAATAAGCAGCATGTCGGACTGATCGTTTCAGTCCAAGTTGTGCTCATTTAATTCCTGGCATCTCTGAATAGCAGAGATTTCTGCAGCAAAGTATTGCTCTTAAACTCAAAAATTGAGTATAAACCAGTAAGTTGTAACATGTTAACATTCCTGCTAGTGTAGTTAAGACACTTCATTAAACAAAAAAGCACAAGAAAACTAAGACGTTTTGGCACACTGTCATCAGAGGCTAGCAGCTTTTTTCAGGCATGAGCCATAGACAGAGACAAGAAGAGGAAGTACTGTATGGTTTCATAGGCATCACATACTTATACAGCTGTGGCAGTATTTATTATACAATTCGCTTGAACTACAAGCTACATAAGTAGCTACACTGTTCTGTACACTGATCCACAGAATGTACCCTCAAAGCCCTTCCTACTGACCATAGTAACTTCACTGCAGAAAAGCATTCAGATATGACAAATTTTACAGACAGTAAACTTTGAAGGTGCCTAGACCCAAATATCTTTGACGGAATTAACAGTATGAGTAAAACACAATATACATCATATTATAGCTGGATAATTAGCATAGTGTATTTAATCTCATTAATGATTAAGTACAGAGTTCACAGCACTGGGTTACACTCTTGTGTACTATCTCTCTCCTTCACCTCTGTTCACACTCTTCTTGGATTCCTGCCGTGTATCTCCATCATATTTTTTCACTTGTTACTCAACTGCTTTGTTTTCTTCTGAGCTTTGCTGCTCAACCACCTAGTACTCTACCTCTATTTCTTGTCTGAATATTGTCTAAGTTACTTTGCTCCAGTAACAGCCACAGATTTATTAGCAAGCTCTCTTCCTGCTATCATAACATTTCTACGTACTATCCCCAGGTATTTCAAAGAAGATCAGGAAAAAGCATTTACTGGTAAAAGTTTTGTAGTATGTAATAAGAGATAATGATTCATTATTTCACTAAAAGGATTTTCCAAAGACCTGCCACATTCGATCTGTATGTGCCACATACTGCCTTCAAGGTGACTGTGACCTTTGCAATGGGTATAAAAACACCTATGCAATGGAAGAAGTGCAAAGACGTTAACCCACAGAACGCTAAAGAATATGTTTGGTTTCCAAACCCACCTTGAATGCCTGACAGTCCTATAGGCAGTGGGAAGTGAGTGTTTTGCTTTTGAATGTGATCTAGACCTGGACTTAGATGATGAATGATACTTGAATGGTGATCGAGATCTTGACCGAGATCTTTTCTTGTGTTTTTTCCTTTTCTTTTCCTTTTCTTCATCCCTAGGAGGATCTCTGCTTCTGCTTGAAGGCCTTTCTGCTTGTTTAACTTCTAAGGTGGGTAAAGTTCTGACTGCAGTCACAGGACATGGTATACTACTGACGCTCTAAAATCAAAGATAAACAAAGAACAGTGATCAGTTTCCAAAATTAGTCAAAGTTAGCTAGTGCTGCATTGGGATTATATAAAATGTGCAGAAGTAAGGCTGACATCTTCAAACACATGCATCCAGAAAAATTTAATGGAGGCCTGTACAGTTTCCCAAAGATACACGTGCAAGTTGGTATATGCATAGTAAGACTGTCAGCTTAATCAGGACATAGTTCTGAACTTTTCATCTTTAGTTTTTAGAAGAAATGTGTTCTAAAAGAATGAGTACTATCAGGTATCTTTTTGTCTATTTACATGTTTTACTTAAAACACGATAAACCTGGAAATACAATCAGGAGCTAGTGACATTCAAAGCTAAGTTTTAGTGTCACTTTCCTCCATGACCTGTGCTGTTTGGATGACAATTTCAACGGCAAAATGAACCAGTACTGATAGAAATTATGTCTGAACTTTTCAAAATAAATGTTCTAAATGTAAAGGATTGGGAAGATCACAAGATTTATAAATCTCAAAGACAGAACAGGTCCATGCACAGTTAATGTTCAGTGAGTAATTCCAGCTGAAGGAGATTAAGCAAAATCATACCACAACATTTTCAAATTATCAGCTTGAACCCCAGAGAATTCGGCTCAATGCCTTCTTTAGAACAATTCAAGTCAGGCACCATAGATATGCTCCTCATTTCAAAGCCTGTCATTTCCCCAGCTGCCATTTCAAGGCAACTGGAGAAATCCATTTCCCTGTCATAATTTCTGCTCCACCTTATCTGAGTTTCACTGTTTGATACAAGGATACTTACCATGACTAGAATAAAAAGTAATACATTAAAACCTGAAATAACCAAATTAGAAACAGGTGATCTTTTTCTTTCTTTTTGCTCTTCTCCTACCATGAATACATAAAGACAGTAACTGAACAATCACATTTGAATAATCAAAAAGGCAGCTCTGCTTCAAGTTAGAGACATGACACTTTTTCATGCTTTAACTGATAACTGCTATCACAATATTTACAAAACTAGCAACAAAGCAGTACTAAAGAAGCTTGCTTCAAAGATTATAAACATTTTACAGCATGATCATTTGCGTGGTTTACCAGAGGCCTATTTCCAATTTCACAAACTCCCATGTGTAACTGCAGGCACCTCACAGACACCTCATCTCCAGTTTCCTAAGAGGCCACCAGAGTTGACTTTCATTCCTTTGACAACATTATTCACCTCTTGATATGGTACCTGAGCCTTTGCTTTGAACACTACTGAATATGGAATAGCCCAGTCTGCCTTGAAGTAGACACCTCTAGCAGCTTCAAATGAAAAAACTGTAGGCAAAGTAGCATTAAGAGGAAAATGAGAGAGGAGAAAAACCCAACGGTTTTCACTGCTCAGGTTTGTTTGGCCACATAAAATACAAGCTCTCCTACCACTGCCAAGAAGGAAGTTAATAAATGAATGACACTGATCAGGTTCTGCCAATATGCAGGCCAGCAGAGCAGTTTCAGAAAGCATGGAAACAAACCTGTTACCTGATGAAATTTATTACACATCTCAAGGGATGAGAGATTTACATTGTCTGAGAGCTCTTCTAAGAAGTTAAACCGCAATGTTCAGATAGCATTCACTGAATCTCACTTCTTTGTCTATTTTTTTGGCCTACTAAACAGCACGGGTTTTTTGGCCTTTATTAAATGCTACGCTGTCAGACAAATTCTCTGGCAGAGTTGTTCTTCAGCATTTTATTTGCATGACTGAAGCAAATCTGACAAAAGTAATGCCAAAACATGATTTGACAACTCTTGTTTAGCAGGAACGGATTAGGAAAGAGCTCTGTAAATAGGGAGAATTTATAGCCATATGAGAACAGAAATGAGTCCTTCAGTGCATTTGCATATTTGCAGTATTCATAAGCCCAGAACACACATTAGTTATTCTGGAGTTACACTACTTAATCAATACTTAAAGTCAAAATTAGAAATTACCCAGAACGCGCTTATTGCAACAGAAAAAAACCCCTAGCACTGTGTCTGGTTCAACTAGCAAAGGACATCAATAATATTACAAACAGCTTATATGCATTTTACAGCAACTGGAATCCTATGTTAGATCAAAACTGCAAAGAGTGAAGAATGTCAGAACTGTAAAAAGTTAATCAACAATTCTTTCAGTTCACTAAAATCCAAAAGTACTCCAGATTCTTTTCTATCACTGTATCTTTACTCTTTACTCCAGGTTCCTCAAAGCTTATAGTGAAGTATTCCCTGACTGAGAATTAAAGAGCAGCTGTCTACCAGCAATGGAAGTGTATTATTTCTGTATTCATTCATTTGTGGAACAAAGCAAGCTGTTACTTCTATTTAGAAGCTTGTCAGTCCCAGTATTCATGAACTGGCCCAAAATGTTAATTTGAAGAGATAAAAGTATTTCTTATAGAATACGCTCCTACAGAATTTGTTCTATAGGAACTCAAAGACTCAACAGTTTTATCAGGGTTACTCTGCTGCACCAAAAAACACCTTTTAACAGTACACTGACCATGGTAAGGTCTTCAAAACCAGAGATTTTGACAGGGCCAACTGCAAGGAAATTAGTGGCTATGAATCTGTTTGCTGTGTGGATCAATATACTCTTTTATTTTGAGCACTTTGAAAACTAAAAATCAACGCATAAATATTCTTACCTCCTCACCTATCTTAATTAAAATGGCAGTTCCTAATATTTACCCTGGTTCCCCCATTTAATAATGACTTAAGTATTTATGCTATAAGGAATTGCAACCCTCATGTAGTTTTTTAAAGCAGGGTTATTGCAATAAAAAAAGTTCCAAATGCTAGCAAGTTATCTACCCCCTAAATGCCACATTAGTATGTGACATTTATGTTTTTTCTTTATCTTGCTTTTTCAAAAGGACAGATAAATGTACAAGCAAACCCAACCACCCCTCCCATGCTAATCAGAAGATGTAGATACCTAAAGTCTGCAAAAAAAGTAAAGAAAGAAGTGAATGGCTCCAAAATATTCTAAAAAATTTTTATCTTTAAATACTTTGGGATGGTTTTTATTAGTCAATTATATTTTGGTCAAAAATTAACAAAGAAAATACACAAAACCTAGAATGATGTTATACACTATTATTATTCCAAAAAGTCATGCAGGAATATCTACAGTCCATTGCTAAAAAAGTAGGATAAACTACAGTAGTGTGAAAGACATACACTATCTACAGCTGTTGATAACCCTGTTATGCTTGACAAAACTAGAAGACCATCTCATTTTTAAAACACAGCACACTTCTATTTCACTCAGAAATAAGACTACTTTCCACAAGAAAAAAATAATTTTTACATACAGGACAAAAGTAAGGACAAGTCATCTAAAGAAACAAATGATAAAACAGAGTTTCAAAATGTGGGAAGATGAAAGAGCCAAAAGAAGGAAAGTTCTGCTTTGTGCCACAGAATCTATGTATTCAGAGGCATAACACCAGATGACATTTGGGACAAGCCATTAAAAAAGCATCACTTTCAAATCATGTGCTTGTCTGATTTTGCAACATAATCACTGTGGATTTCTCTTCTATTTAAATCAGATACTAAGGCTTATACAGGTAACAGTTTGGGTATAGCCAACTGCCTTTTGCATGGCTATCAAAGCACTATCACCACTAAAACATTTCTGACACAGAGTAAAATATGACATTTGAACATGCAGAATAAAACATGCCATATCCCACTACCGAGGATATATAATCTTATTCCTTAAAATTTGAATTGAGGTAAATAATTTTGGAATGAGATTTGCATTTCAGATCATGAAACACCTTACTTTATTTGTTCTGAAGTGAAAAAGGCAGTTCAGTGAAGCATTCCATATAACCTGGCGTATTTCAGCTCAGCATGCAAGAACTGCAGTTGTTTGCTGTTCCAGGACAAGGAACCTACATTCACTGCAGAATGAAGACAACTTCTCAGTGACACTGACAGATGTGCCAAAGAGTCTGTGTGTACCAAGACCAAGAGTCTATATGAATTATACATGTAAGCACAAGAAGAGAATCATCAACCTTTTACTGTTTGTCCATGTCCCGAACAAGGGCACAGACTTCACTGGCCACAGCATCACTGGAAGTTCATCAGTTCTGCAAACTAAAATAAGCTCCATGCTTTCCAAGTACTGGTCTGAGGAAATACTATGCATAACTGTGCTGTTCTAATGCATGCAAGGATGGTAAGGAGCCATTTGTGAAAAGTAGTGCTGCTTCACTGCTCAAGCTTTTTCAGTCTTTTGTTTCTTGCTTGATTTCACTTAAAAGAAAAACAGGAAGCCATATAAAAGAAATAATTCAGCTATGGAAAACACAGAACAGACTATTTTAAAGATTAGCTGAAGCCAAAACAGCTTAGAAGTGCTCTGTTCTGGGGTACTGACTGTCCTTTACCTGCAGCGAGTAGAATCGATTTCATTCAAAGATGTAATGTACACTCGGTACCAGTGATCCTTCCAATAAATACAAGGTATCAGGAAAATCTGACAGAGGTCACAAATGCTTTGTGCGTTTCATTTATTTCTGCACATCGTGATCAACAGATTTTCAGCGCAAATGTACGCTGTATGTACACATAAACAGCATTACTGGTTTTTTTATATACTTATTAGGCTGGGGCAATGTAATGAAGATTATGCATCTCCCATAGATATTCTCAACTCCTCTCCATGCTTTATTATACAACTCAGTCATTCCTCCACTTTTGAGACAAATTTTAAGCGACAAAAGTCATGTCACTAAATTAACTCTGATCAGTGTATATCAGTCTTTGTTTCCTGGACTCCTCATTGGATGTTCCTACCCCCAAAACAAGAAATGAAATACATTTAGTGACGTTTTTGGTGGACACAAGTATTTAATTTTTTCTTTCTTTTCTAATTTAATTACCCCAATTAGTTCCATTTACCAAACTACAAAATTTTACATATCTTTCTCGCTCATCTTTTTAACATACTTTATATTACAGCCACTGTAGTTATCTCCTGTTACATTTGCAATCAGTATCTTTAGATGCATCTTTAGTCTGAAACATGGCTGAAAGTCTGAAACACTACTGAAAAAGCTTAAAAACCCAAACCAGTGCTACATATTTATTTACAAGCTGATTTAGACATCATAATGCAGCATACTGGGTTCTCAGGGTAAATAGAACAGAGGTTAACAAATCTGCAGTATTATTTCACTCATCTTTCTTCAATACGATTTCTTGACTCAAATGGGCTGTTACAAATAGGAAAAACAGGCAAGGAGAATAAAAGGCAGATTATTTGAAATGAATGGAAATGGATGCTTTTTTGAATATGGCAAATGAAAAAAACAAGCTTGAAAAACGTTTATGTTTCAAAATAAGCTTTTATCTGCAGAAGTCTATATACATGTATCTATGCAAGTGTGTCACTAAGCAAATCACATTTAGCAGGAATACTACTTCCAAAGACATTATGGCATTGTTGACTGTTCATTAAAACAGTACAAGCACTCCCAATACAATAGCCAATTTATTTTTAAAAAGCAAGGTCACATCAGAAAACATTTAAATACACATCTGAAATTCTAAATAAACCCTTTAATAATAAACAATTTCTACTGGTAAGAAACAGTGAAACTGATTAATTTAAAATTCTCAAATACACTGGAATTTTTTGTGTAAGAAAAAATAGATGCCTTCTCTGAGACTGTACTTCTGTGGAAGAAGAAAAAGAAGTTTCTAGAAATTCAATTTACTGAGAAGTGGGATAGGGTGTAGTTTTTTGTTGAGAAGTTCACTAGCAAGTTCAGCTTAGAACTTCAGTAAGTTCAGATGTGAGCAAGAACATTCATCTGCTCTTCTGAAAAAGAGTCAGCTCTCACTGGTTATTTCAGGCATTCTCTTAAAGAAAAACATCAAAGGATCCTTAGCTTAGAAATGTCCGTGTCCTTGACAAATTCCCTTGGGAAAAAGAGCAGAACTGCAAATATGGGGAGTTTTGCATTGTCATTGTCTCTTTGCATTCACTCTTCAGTATATAACTGGAAAGAGAAGTACTGAACACTTGTGTCAGGGAAAATTTGTTAGCAGTAGCAATGAAAAAACCAAACAGGATCTCTTTTGGGATGTGACCACACTTAATTCACATATCTGCTACTCTCTGCTGGTATGGATCACCTTAACTGCAGGTATGTCTCTTTCAACTGTTCTCTTGAAAGTGTTTTGATGGGTAATCCATGATTTATTTGGAAAAATCGAGAAGTGGGCAATGAACTACTTACTGGAATTCTTTTGAGGGAAAGGAAACAATTGAAAGCCATGTCATTATTTCTTGTAGCCAGTCTGTCACAATCAACAGTTTAAATTTTCCATCGGTATCCAGAGATTACCTTTTGCTTGACTAGTGCAACCAAGAGTGACTTTACTGGCTTTTCTGAAGGCAATGTAATTCCAAACCCAGGAACCCGAGATTCTACTTCAACAATATTTATATTTGTAATGTGCAGCAAAACCATCAATATACACATCAAATAAGAAAGTTTCACAGCTTAAGTAAGCCATCCCAATACTCTTGCAATGTGAGCATTCCAACACTTGGTTCACTAGTACATAGTTAAAACATGGAAGCTTCTTTTCCTTTCTGTACCTGTCTAAATCACCTAGGAATTGTGCAGCCTACTTCTCTACCAGTTCTTTAATGACAGATGAGAGACATACATAAGATAATGTTCTCTCCATCTCTCTCAAATTTCTCTCCATTTCGAAAAGCTTCTATTTCATCAGTCAAGTTCATAACACACTGTCAGAGTCACATTCTAGAGGTAAGTCTTCTACCAGCTTTATGGGAAAGAGAAATTTATTTCTTGCTTACCTCACTACTGAAGGAATTCTCCTCTATCTTCTCAGTTTCTGCCTCTGCCAAAGGGTTTTTCAGGGTCTGCAAGAACAAGGCAGCTTTCCTTTTGCGTTCTGCTTGTAGCTGCTTCTCCTTGGATTCTTTGGAGGCCTGTGCAAGTTTCTCCCTTGCTGCAGCTGCTAATCTATCCTCTAGTTTCTGCTTTGCTAAAAAAGACAATTAAGCATTAAGTTTAGAGTGAGTCATGCTTGGGGAACTCAGGCTTCCTTAAAACAAACACCCATCCCCATCACCAACAGCTCCTCCAGCCATTCTCAAGCCTTCCCAATATAGCCATTCAATGACATGATAAGAACATCAGCTTGAAATTAAGAAACTCCAAGCATCTTAATTAATAGATACATCATCTGCTTAATGTAAAGCAGATGTAAAGCAGTGAAGGTGAAGTAAAAACTTCTAACTTAAAATTACAAGAAAATCCAATCCTGATTATTCAGGATACTTGTCCTTTTCTATTTATAAAAGCTATCTAAAGAAACTAGCTCCATAAAATCAGAAGCTTTTGAAGTCTTAAAGTGATGCTAACTCTCCAGTTTGCTCTTTCCACTGATGTGATCTTCACAATTTCCATCCCTATTTATATGTTAATGTTTATAGAAAGAGCTACTCCAGAAATTTTCAGAAACTGTTTCATCATTGTTACAACCAGCAGATTTTTTTTTGTGTGATTACATGTTGTATGTGATTACATGAAGAGAATAAGCGAATTGATTTAACTATGCACCTAACAGCTACTTTGTGTAATGTTTTTCATCTTTCACTTTCATTTTTGTGCTTGGTATATGTACAAAGCAACCAGATTGTTTTGTTCACAGGTTTTTCAACACACAGATCTTTCTAAGTGTGTTTTACACTTCATTTTTATTATCATACAAAAAACTTCATATTTGCTTTAGATATCTAACACCACAGCATACTTCGTGCTACTGCAGTTTACAAAGCAACTGCTACTTAGAAGCAAAAAACCACCTTTTTGAGAATGAAAAACTAAATACCTGTGGCATACTCATAGTTGTGAGAAATACCGAACTTTTAAGCTGGTAAATACTGACAGAACATCCACTTTAATAAGCACACTCTGCTATGAAACAGCCTTGGGGAGGAATGGGTGAAACTGGCTTCTTTTAAAGCATTATTTCATTGAAATTCACACAGCATGCCCTTCTGCCCTAATGCACATTAACACAGTAACAGGAAAAACCCATACAAAGATGTAATGGCATTGCATTATAACAGCAACAAAACACCAACAAGGCAATATCAGTCTATACGGGCGTGCTATATAAATGAAAAATAGCTTGTAGCGATTCACTGCTCGCTGAAGAAAATGACAAACAGGTATGTCTTTGCTGGGCTTTGTTAATGCAATCTGGAAACTACACAGTCAGTGCTTTACTAGAAGGTTGTAATGAAAAACCCAAACAAAATTCAGAAAGATCAGGCATTAGGAGAAAGCATTCAACCACCCCTGTGTGCTCTAAGTTTGACTTTGTCTGAGCAACCAATGAAGATTTCATTGTTAAAAATAAGGAGGAAATTGCAGGAACAAAGGTTCTTATAAACATGACACATAAAATATTCAAAACACCTAGAATGTCTGACACACATGGCTGTTTTGCAGTTTGTGTGAAGGACTCAATCCATTTTGTTTTCAGTGCTGCATGGAATACCTTGTTTAGCTTCCAACTCCTCCTGTGTAAGTTGAGGCTTTTTCTCTTCAGGAGCAGTACAAGGAGCGGTAATTGCTGGAGTATGGTTTGATGCACTGTTAGCACTCTCTTGGCCTTCCTTTCCCTCCTCTTCCTCCTCATCACTGTCATCATCTAATTTAACACGGTTTTTCTCCAAAGGAAGAAGGTCGTTTTCTTTGGCCTTGATTGCAAAGCTTATTGGAGCAAAGGATGCTGTGAATGAATGGGTAAGATTCCACGCATCATTAGACTACAGGAGAAGGCAGGTTCAATTTCCTGACTTTACCCATTACTCCTGCAGACTATGCCACAAAAAAAGTCATCATCCTATAACGCTAATTATTTTGGTGGAAAGGACAACATAATCCATTTTTTCTCTTTCTGTGTTTTTAAACAAACATGGGAAACTTCATTTGCAGTGTAAAGATCTCAAAAAAAAAAAAAAACCAAACAAAAACCCGGCACTAATCTCTAACCCATTTATCAAAAATAACACTTTTAAGAAAAAAGAATAGAAGAATTTAATTTCTCACTACCTAGTACCATACGGTCTGCTGCAGCACTTATGTTCCTCAAGATGCTTTTTGCATAAATGCCCTATAAGATTGCAATTAGGGAAATTTAAATACAGTAATTGAATTACATACCACAGTTTATAAAAGATAAGCTTTGCTTCTGGTAATAATAGGGTAAGGAAATAGGCTCAAAACCAAAGAACTCCAGAATTCCAAGAGAAGAGGTAACTGTGATTACCAATTTTACCCCCAATTGTTTGGGATTGAACAAATCCTAAAATGGGATTTTATTTCCTCAGAGGCAGAAGAAAAGTCTAGTATGGATGCCATGTCTGTCTTGGAGGCAAGTACTGCACTTAGGTTATAATATAGTGGGATTTGTACCACATTAAAGGAAATGAAAATAAGTTTATACGAATCAGATTGCCACAAAATGACTCATTGGTTATATTCCATTATGTAAATTTGAGCAGATTACTACTATTAAAGTACAGGCTCCAGTTTGCCACTTATTAATAGCAGGACAACAAAAACAATACATATTTCTTGGTGTACATTGCAGCTCTTAATAAGGCATCTTTGAAGGCAGGGAAGATTGTTCCTTCTCCAGGGAAGCTACTCAGGCTTCTCAGAGAAGAAACTGCAGAGTCTGGAGAGTCAGACAGCCACAGCAAAGAGCCCAGTGTTTGCTGGTTGTGGAGGAAATGCGAGCACAGTGAGAAGCGGGAAGAGAGAATTCCAAGGAACCACAGGGAGTAGATAAAATTATCAGTAATTAGGTAAGCCACTCAGGTGGCAGGAAGGAAGTTTCCATTCATGGAAGCCCAGTTAAAGAGTGCTTTTTCTGTTTTTTTTTTTTTTTTAGTGGCTTTCAGTTCCAGTTAAAAGATGCACATTTTTAAGTTTTACTGAAAATAAGAATTTTTAACATATCTTCTCCTGACAGGTCAGAAAACTGGCTCCCAGATATAAACAATAATTTCTCCAACTCAAGACACTAATAGTGTGCTAGCTAGCTTTGAGTGGCGTCCAGAGAGATCTACCCATTCTTGTCCCTCTGCTGCCATGACTGCAAGAGTAAAAACATTTCATTTAGAAATGAAAAGGGCCCTTTCCTCCAGCATAACTAATGCATAACAACACGGGAAGAATGAGCAACAATGCATCCTCCACATGTATCTTTTCAAATAAGACCACTGCTTTTCTTCAGAATGAATTACTCCACTCTTCCACAAAACTTTTAACTGTCAAGTTGAAAATGACAAAAAAAGATTTTACTGGCATCACTGCTGAAAGCCTTCAACTTTGCACAAAACTGAAGTAAAACAATTTATTGTGTCAGACTATAAATATCTGATAGTCTGATAAGAAAGAAATATGAAAGCAATCCAATTACTCATTGCAGACATTTTTTGATGCCTTCAGTGAAAATGTATTTTTCACATGATGAAATTATTTTCCCTACCTTCCCCTGCCTTCTTTTCTTTTTTTATGTATATGTTATGAAATATTTTCATGCCCAATAAATCATGTTTCCATACCTTTCACCAGTTTACCATCACTGACAGCTTTAGAAGGAATATCCTTTTTAGTTCCTGGAACTCCCTTAGCACTCGGCTCAGATGCATCTTCAGGTGCATGTTCATCTGCAAATTGAGTCTCACTCGGTGTATCATGGGCAGTGTCTGCTGGAACATCTTCAGAAGAAGACACTCCCTTTTCAAAAGAAATGAGCAGAATTACTAACAGGATACTTATGAAATCATTAATACAATGTCTGTGGAGCTGCAGCTTTGTCAGCCATTTGAAAAATCACATAATCACACTACAGGTGATTTTATATTACTCAGCACTCATGACCATAATTGGGCCCCACGTCAACCTACAGGTTGTAAAACCTCCAGACCTACAGTAAGAACATGTTATTTTACAGAAAGAAAATAATGTTCTTCAGCTGATACACTTTTGCCAAAACTGCTTTAAAATTATATTTTTAAAATTAGACCCTAAAAACATGTACTTCTTCTGTATATTTATTTAGGTCTTGATTTCCAGGGTCCCAAACCAAATCCATAAAGTCAATTCCAAGGGAGAGGGTGAAAGCTTGTGACACTTTTTCCTCATGTACAACTGCATGTAAATTTTTCGCAGAATCAGATTTCACGGGAATAATGTTTGATTTGTTCCAACATTCTGCTGAAGAACACTGGGCCTAGCGAGGCTTTTTTGTTGCAACAGATATGCTGAGATTTTCAAGGAAGTAAAGAATTACTGGTTCGACCATTACATGACTGAATCATTCAGCATGATTTCTGAACTCACAGCAAAAAAATTTCAAGAAGGATATTATAGAACATTCAAAGCATTTACACAGTGAGTCGTGTGATAACATTAAGTAATTTAACATAGTCAACCAAGAGTTTGGTTGCTCTGGCTGTTAAGCATACGTGACATTGAAATTGAGACATTTAGCAGATCTTCCCTGCAGCCATTCCCTGACCAACAGAACTGATTTCTGAAGGTCCTCAAAGGGGAAAAGCACAATGAAATCAAGCACTTCACCCTGTATTTACTGAAGTCAGTAGTATGGTTTCTTATTAATTTTAATGGCCAAAAGGAAAAGCATCAGTTGCATTAGTTGCCTATACACATATTACTAGAGCATAAAGATATCAAAATCATTATTTTAAGAAACTGAAGAGAATGGCATTATCTACAAAGCCATGCAGTACAAAAATACACATTGCTATGCTTGACCTCAAGGGACTTAAACCAGTTTCAGTTTCTTTTTAGCTGTACTCATTTGAACATTTAAAATGAATCCTTTACTATTATGCTTTGGTTAGTGTACGATTTCCCCCCAACTACATGTTAACAAGTCCTTATTAATTATGTAAGTATTATGAATTCAACCCACTGGTTTGCAAATAACACTTTGTAGAACAACAGTCAGCATTGTGGCACAGGACAATTTTGGTTGTAATTTATCAGCTGAATAAGATCATATTTACCACGGCTTATCTTTATAAACAGTGTTTCCAAAACATTTTTTCACTATTAAAACAAAACATCAGACACAAGTGTTCCAAACAGCAACCATTATTGAATTTCTTCATTTTCCACAAAGCAATTCCGAGGAGTTTACCCACAGGCCTACCTTCTTCAGTTTAAGGCTCCCCAATCTAAGCCTTGAGATGACAAATGACATAGGGCCTAAAAAAAAAATAGCTCTTTCCCATGAAAAGTTAACATCAGATAATGTAGTTCTGATATTATTTGCAAATTTCTTTTCAGTAAGAGAACAATCTAATTATCTAACATGAGAATAGTTAAAAACATGGATGCCAAGTGTGGCTACCACTTTCTAATACCATGGACTAGAAGAAGCAAAGCAAGTAGGAAACTGCTGTGAGATTCTGAAGCTCCAGTATTGTTGCAGTCATGACTGGACTCTAACAAAACCTTCCTCAGAAGAAGGCATGTCAGAAAGCTCCTCCAGCCTCTGTGCTACTGTTGTACACAGAAGGACAAGGCATATGGGAAGGTATGGGGGTTAAAAGCCATAGTTAACCCTTCTGACAGCAGAACACTAATCACAATCCTACAAAGCTCTAAACCTACACAAAGCATATTTTCCCTCGTATAGAAAGCCAGAAGATTTTCAGGTTGTCATTTTATATTACAGCCACAGTGGAGTGGCATATAGTAAAAAGCAAGAATTAAATATCACACCACCTCACAGATCCTTACTTTAATGCTGTACAAAACTAAAAAACAAAAAAAAGCATTCACATCCTTTGCTGATCAATTTCTTCCTAATTCAGTGTTCCACTTTTAAAATATCTCATGGTAAGACAACTGATAAGTCCTTTTCTCACATTTACTGCATTTTTAATAGAAGCATATATAAAAATACACATACCTGGCAATTGTCACCACTCTCTTTTTGAAGGAAGAACTGTTTTTTAAATTCATAATATGCATTATATTGGTGCCATGGTTGCAGGAATTCAAACCTGTTGAAAGAAAACTGAGCATGTGAAAATGCACATGAACATAGCTAATACTAACAATTCCTTACCATCTGGTCTTCTCTAGCAAGTGGATTGTTATTTGATGTTTGGAAGCACTCTTACTTAATCCTAAACTTCAGATGATACGAATTCAGAGCCTGCTTACTAGAGACATTTTTTACAGATTGGTTGTTTTGATAATTTGAGCAATAATGCTTTCCCATTGCCATTAAGTATGTCCCTAAATTTCAATTAAACAAACAAGCAAACAAACAATAATACTTCTCTTCTCAAAACCTGCATGTCCTGCAATTTAATACCTTAAAAAATTAAAACCTTAGCTTTTGAAATAGCAGTTTAAATAACATTTTCTCTTACCTGAGATCATTCTTGGCACGAACACTAGTTTCAAATTTCACCCCATTCCTAGCAACATACTCAGCTAGCTTGTCAATGACAGGCTGGATATCTGGAGGTGGAGGTATAATGGCAACCACTGGAGCAATTGTGCTGAAAACATCACAAGTAAATGTTTTTTAAAAATAGAACAAAAATCTTTCAGACTCTTGCTTTAAAAAAAAAAAAAAGAAAAAAAAAAGGAAAAAAAAAGAAATAGAAAACAAATAAAACCCAAAAGACCCACCCAAAACCAACCAACCAAACGCAATACAAACAAAACCCCAAACAAACAAAAACCAAAACAAAACCAACAAAAAATCCCTGACCACACAATACAGAGATGTTCGTTCCCTGTGTTAATCGTACAGTTAAGATAGCTTGATTCAATAAGAGAACCCTTGCTGAACACTCCATACTGAAGTGCAGGAACAGGACTTCCCCCAATCAACAAGCAAATCTGTCTGAGGTACCTGGTGGATGTTGTGGAGGAAGCCAAGCCACTGGCGCTGTCAGCTGCGTCTGGGGGCGGCGGGGGTGTGGTGCCCGGAGGCGGAGGAACTGTCGCTACCCCTGCAGCGCTGGACACGGTCACCCCCGGCGGCAGGGCGCTGTAGTAGGCAGCAACGTCAATTCCCGGCGGTGGGGGCGCCAGGCAGTAGGTCCCGTCAGGGAGCATGTAGTAGCTGTAATACATGGCTGCCACAGCCGCTACAAAGACACGTTCAAGAACAAAGTGCTAATTAGGCGAAAACCACCCAACGCAATGCATTATTACATGAACACGAACACATTGAGAATCCGGATTCACACAACACACTATGAAATGGCATCTCATTTCTTGTGTAAAAAGAAAATCAAACAACCAAACACAAGGCAAAAAAGGAAAGGCTCACATTAACAAATTCAAGATGAGTAAGAAATATGTAGATTAAGGGACAGAATGCAAATGTACTGAAGGTCATAGATGTGAATACAGAAGTGAACTAGAGTAGGCATATTTAAAAAGGAGCTCGTATGAAATCACACTTCCTAATCTAATTCATGTCCAGCAATTTAACTCCATTAAAACTATGTTTTCATTAAGAAGGAAATGCGCATATATTCAAAATTAGCATTAACAAACTAAACCACTAGAATCACTATACACATATTAAACCCCTATATTACTACATATAGGAGACACACCTACTTGCTTAAACCTCAAAAAGTAGACAGGTTTTGCAAATCAACAGCAACAAAATGAACCAGGCATTTGAACACGTTCTTCACATTAAAGGCTTCTCTGATTCTAAGTATTTCTTGAGAGTGCAAACGCTTATTATGTCTTTCTATCTTCCTTTAAGGACAGTATTTTATAATGCTCTAATCAGATTAATAGATTTACAAGAAGTATCCACCATATAAATGTAAGTGATAAATGTGTTTTCTGCAGAAGAACTATGTATAAAAAAAAATATTAATGTAAAACATTTCAAATTAATTACAGTAAGAGTTTGCATTTCTAGAAGGAAGGTTTAATCAATGCACTAGATTTCAATGAATTATTATCTTAAAAGTTTCATAAACATTCTCATGTGGCAGTATTTACTTTCTCCAAAGAATAAATTGTAATGAGAACAGAATAAAGTTCTGTTAAGTTTTAAAAGCAGGGAGAGGAGTTGCAAACTGACCTAGTTTTGGTACTAAATTATAATCTCCCAGTTTCTATCATATACGTTCAGGTTCAAACCTGACATGAAAGTAATCAAAAAGCTGACTAGCTCTGTTCTCTTAAGATACTTATTCTGATTTTTTCTTTCTTGAAATAACCAGTGATTTTCAATTTCTTCACAGAAATCTTACTTTGATTTTAAGATTCCCTTATGGTATAGTTTTAAATACAAATTACTTCCTTGCATACAGACATTACACTGACAACACCTGTAATCCTTTGGGGGTTCTGAATCTATAATGCATAAAAATCAACTCAGTTATTATGGTGATAACTGATCTGCAGCAATGCTACTGAAAAACCAAGAACTCAATCAGCACCACACTACTCATTACTTACAAATGTATAATAACGTGAAACTCTACTGTAGCGAAGGCTTCACTACAAGTTTTCTTATATCTCAGTAGTGTTATATTGTCAGTCCCATAAATTAAAGGGTAAGTTGCATTTCTATATTTAAGGAATCAAGGACTTTCAGAATTCTGAAAGCTGAAAAGAATTAAGAGGCACATAAACTCATTTAAGCTTGACTATCTTTTTAAGTATCAGAATTTACAAAATCTGCAAGAACAAAATAATATAATAATAAGGATATTGTACTAAACGTACCCACAGACTGGAGACTTGGCCTCCTGCCTGCTCACCCCCCCCCCCCCCCCCCCATTCCTGGTTTTCCTGAGCTGCCACTCAACAGATACTCAGAATAGAATTTCAAAAATTCAGGAGATTGCAAAAAAACAAACACACAGGATGAAGCACGAAGCCAAACTTATTCTCTTCCCACCAGCATCCACACACAATTCATCAAAACACACCAGCAGCTGCCTCCTCACAAAGCACTTACAATCAGAGGAATATTCTGCCTGTGATGTCTGCACAGCTGCCCCGTCTGTTGACTGTGGCGTAGATGAATTATTATCTGATTGTGCTTTGCGCACCAGTGCTGCAAGGGGGTGATCAGGGTCTACCACCTTCAAAGGCTGAAAATATTTTGAAGTAGGAAAAAAGATTAAAATTGGAAGTACATATTTTAAGAACAGTAGCATCAACATATTTGGGAAAGCAAATTTATCTATGTTAATAGACATCAGTAATTATGTGCAAACACTGAAGTTACTGTTTTTGTAGCTCACATCCAAATCAATGTATTTGAAAATAAGTGAAAAACAAGACAAAATCATTTTCATGTAAATAGAAATTAATGACAGAAAAAAAATTGGTTATTACTGTTAGCCAATGACTGCCATGTCTGGGATAAGGCACAAAACCTGCCTTGTCTAAATATCAGACAGCATCACAGCCATTCCTCTGAAAGCCTCTGAGACATACAACTGTCTGTCACTCCCATTATTCCATCGCTGCTCAGTCTCAGAAAAAAAACAACTAACACATCTAGCAAAATTTACATTTAATGAGTAGCAAATTCTGGTGCACTATTTATTTGCTGGAACTGTTATTTCATGTCAACATTTTATCTACTAAAATCTAAGAAGAAAAAGATATCTCAGCCTATATTCAGAAGGCATTAAATACCTTAATCTCTTTGCTTCAACACAGGTTCTGTAGTATAAATCCTTGAGTGGTGCCCTCAATACCAGAGGGCATCAGAAACAGAAATCTAATTCCTTGGAAATGTAAAAATAACAATTTGTGTACTAGAGAAAAGGTAACTCAAAAGTTTACCAAAACAGACTTAAATTACAGTCTGAAAAGAACCCCAGCCCTCTATCCATAAAAGACCTGAGCACCTGCATACTAGAATTTTTGTGTCCATGAATCAGGTGGTTTACAAGATAAAAAGGTAATTTTAATAACGTCAAGTACCTTCATGAGCTCTTCAAGCCTACTGCATTTTTTAGATGCAAAAAGACTTGGATGAAGATAATTTCCGTCATCATCATCATCGTCATCATCATCTTCCTCAGATTTGACTCTCGAGTCTAAATAAAAGCAATGTCTGAATTTTATTTGGGTTTGCTACGATCTTGCTTTGGGGGAGAATGATGATACAGGACAAGCATGAATTCTTAGGAAAGCATCATTCATATACATCAGCTTAGTCACAAAAGCATAGATCCAAGATATTGCCAAGATATTATCCAACATCAATAAAACTGAACCCTAAATAGACAGACCAACCTTCTGTTGGACTTGAGCTATATGACTGTTTCTAGAACTTCCACATCATAGCAGCTCCTGTAGCTGAAAGTTTCCACAAACAATATTTTTTCTTTTAAATCTCCAATTTAATCAAAATTTTGAATCATCACATCAATCTCAGCTCCAGTGGAATTCCCGAAAAACGTGGCTATTTTAACAAAATGAGCAGGATCTGTTTCACTGATTCCCATCCTGAAGGCAGCATTTGCCAAGGAACAACTCACGTTTTTTCTCGTCAGCTTTACTTTCCGAAGGAGCTGCATAGCGTCCTTCCTTCATGGCCTTCTGGATGAACTTGTAGTAGGGATTGAGGTAGTGATCAAAGCGCAGAAAGTCAAACTGGGAGTTGCGTGCTTGCTTGGCTTTCAGCATGATCTCAAACTGGGCTCCCTGCTTGCACACAAAGTTTGCAGTTCGCTCAATGATCGCATGCATTTTTGCCGTTGGTGGCTGTGAAAGT
The DNA here is from genome assembly GCF_023055355.1 of Agelaius tricolor. NCBI lineage: Eukaryota > Metazoa > Chordata > Aves > Passeriformes > Icteridae > Agelaius > Agelaius tricolor. Next base: position 158,930 of record NW_027269280.1, read on the forward strand.
AAAATAAGACATATTTGTATTTTCATAAGCAGCTTGTACAGTGTTTTAGAACTCCAAAAGGAATCAGAAAGTAGTTCCCTGTCCTTCTCGGCTTCCTTTAGCAACTTACGCTTCATAATCACTTAAAACTAGTGATAGTACATCAGCCCTAAAAAAATAACCAAAACAGTCCCCAACTTCCTCAGCTGCTCAATCCATTCCTTTTGCAAGATCCTCTTCTTTTGCCAGCACAGCTGTTTCTGCATTGAACACCAAACTGAAGATGGCAACAGATCCTGAATGACCTTGGTGTTACAATATCTCAAGGTGCTCTGAAGACTCAACATGTATGGTTTCCTTCCCACAAGCTGTCCTTAAGTCTGTTATCTCTGAATGCACAAATATTGCTCCCTAACTAGAAATTTCTTACTTCATATTTGCTTGGGAAGAACATGTTGCCTCTCAAGACCGACATACAAACTACAATTCCCATGTCCATTCCCTTGAAGAGTCATTGAAAGCTGCAGCAATAAAGCAAAAGATAAAGTAAATAAAGTTTAGCAGCATCCTTGCTTTTTCACTCCAGAAATCCCTAGGGAGCAGTGTGATATGAAACCCAAGATGTGAAGAGAACAAGAGTACAGTTAAAGAATGAATGAACATTAGTCACTGCTTTTAATCTCATATTCAGCTGTTTCGTCTTGTACTCAGTAAACTGTAAAAAAACCATCTGTGTGCCTATGAAGACTGGAGTGTCACATTAATTTCATTTAGCTCTGCATTTTTACTGCACAGATACATAGCTACGTTGCAAACCTCAAAAAATGTTTCTCAGAAGATTGGAAACACTTGAGACAATGGTGCTCCACATAGGGAAAAAAGTCTGAATACTATCAAACAGTCCTGTTTTAAAAGCTGTTTTCTGCCAATTGGATCCTTTACCAGGACATGTTCAATATGAAAAATAACTAGCTGTTTCAAGTTTTATTTGTCCTGCTAAAACCCCAGCAAATATTATTTTAATGAGAGGCAAGGAGGTTCTTAACAAACTCGTAACATTTTGTGCATTATCAGCTTCACATCATGTATCAAGTTTTTCTCTATCTCTCCTCAGAAGTTATTAAGCAAAAATTTCTTCTAACAGCCCACTTCAAGAGCATCCACAGACTTCTTAAAGTGCCCTGGTGAAGAACAATCATCTTTGCCCATAATCAGTTTTAAGCAGTGGAAGACTTTTGGCCTGCTTCTCACAGTTCTTCCATTCTAAATTCCAGAATGACATAACTGCTGCAATTGGAGCTCCCATACACTGAACATTCCATAGCTCTTTTTTTGCTGCCTGGCTTGTCTTCACCAAATATTTCCACTTTGCATTCATCTCTATTACAGGAGATATAAAGTATGTGTCTTTATTAAACTGCACCTTGCAGACCAGGAGCAAAGTCTCCCAGTCTAGCAAGCTGATTCTCAAATTTCCTGAATTTAAACAGAATAAATATCTTCCAAAAAGCTGAATGACTTGAATAGAAAAACAACAACAAATCAAGGCTTACCAAAAAAATTCTCACAATTCCCAATCCAAGGCTAAGTATACATTGCTTTCAGAGCTGTTGTCTAGACATTTTGATGCTTGTTGGGTTTATTTTTATTTTAATCAAAACCAAATACACCTCTATTTGCTTTCTGTTTCTGTGAATATACTGGAGTCCAACAGCTGACTGAGAAATTACTTCAGTAAGCCCCACACTGCACTAGGCAATGTACACAGGGAATACAGCCTAAATTTCAGAAAAAAACTCAAGCCAGGCAGCTATCTAAACCAACACTTTCACCAGCAGGTACGTTTTGGAAACAGTTTCAAAATGCAAAATAAGAACCTTTTCTCTGAAAACTCAAGGTTCTTTAAATAAAAGCTAATGAAAAATAGAAACACACAAATACTCTGTGCTCAATATTAGTTATTCTAAAGGAATGTTCTGAATCTTCATTGGCCAATGTTATCAAGGTGAGAATACCAAGTTGAGCCCACAACTAAATTAACACTTTCATGACCACAGTTATACAAGAAAGAATATGACCTGATTTTCCAGCATCTTTTATGAAACTTGAAATACATTGAAAACCCTTATAGTTAGACCTGTACTCAAGCAGGTGTCTGTTCAGATCCCTTCAAGAACAATACACAAGTCCAATTAAGTCTACAGAACACTTAGCAAATTCTAGCAACACCACATGAAGGAAGGCGCTTCTATGTACTAATACTTCCAAGGTATTTCAGACTTTGCTAGAAATAAATTACTGCTTTTCTCCTTGAATATGCTAGTTTTATATACAGCATTAACACTTGATCAGTTCCTATCCCCTTCAGACTGGGACTCAATTAAAAAGATTCTAGAAAAGAATTCTTGAACAGAAGCAAACTTTTAGTTTAATGGTCCTTTATGTTTGGAATGTTGAATCTTACATCTCAGCAAGTATCCATTCCAAGAACTGCCTCTTCTCTGCATTAGCTAAAATAATACCACAAGTTATACCAAATGCACTTAGCATAAGCACAGCAATAATTTCAGTGTGAAAAAGAAGATTCAAGGGTGTTCATGGAACTCAAGAGTTCACAACAGAACATCTGAAATTAACTTACTACATTAGAATAATTTAAAATGTACCACACTAAAAGTTAATTGAAAAAAAACGAACCCAACCACCAAACAGAGCACCATCAACTACTCGAAAGCTGGCAGAAGCGTAGGCTGCATTACATGTACACATACCAGTTCCACGTCAGAAGGTACATTCAGTCCTGGAGGGGCAACAAAAGGTTCCTCATTTTCCTCTGTATTTTCTGTCTGAGCCATTTCTGCAAGAAATGCCAGAACAAAGTATTTAGGAAAAAAACGCAAGTAGACAAATGCTTAAAAAATTTTTGAAATAAAGTATTTCTAAAATGATGTGCAATCAAGGAATTAATCAAATGCAGCTATATAAACAGCATTTATACTGAAGACATTTAAATATGGTTTAAAAGAATAACATGTACTACATTCCACTATTTGCTACAGCAGAAATATTCCTCTGAAAATACTTTGCTTTACAGATTTTTATAATAATTGAAGTAAAAAGTTTACTTCCTAAAGTATCTTATAATATTATCTATTCCACTAGCCTTAACAGAAATTGTATTCCCCTTTTCCCCTGACAGATTAGAACAAGTGCAGAAACACCTGACCATGGCAGCTGTGGAAACAGAACAACCTTGTAAGGAATGAGATGTCCCAGTGATTACTGAGAACAAACCATGCAACAAGGGGAATTCACTTGTTTGGTTACTTTCTGGTGGGTTTGTTTTTGTTTTGTTTTTTGTGATGAACTCAAATAGTTTAACTCCACAAAGGTACAGAGAAATTTTAGCAGCAAAGAAAGAAGGAAAGAGCAGCAGACAAGAAGAACAGACTCCTTCTTTTGGCAGCAGCTCCAGCTAACAGTATTTAGTTATAGGGTCTTAAACAAATTAATTAAACCCCAGAAAAGACAATCAATTCTGCTTCGGTACCAAAGTACACAATCTCTCAGACACAGCAAAAAACACTAAATAAACTCTAGCACCTAAAATGATCTTGCACTGCAACTTGGAGGAAAAAAACCACATATCACAGTAACCCACCAAGATATAATTGGGCAACCCAATTGTTAATTAAACAATCCTCACTTTACTAAGACATAGTTCAACAACATTTGAAACCTTCCTAAAGAATGTATGATAAAAATATGAAGTTACTGGAATTATAGATGACAACATAACAACTGAATTCTGTATTTTTGAGGTCATAGATCAGGGCACACTAAGACAGACTCATTTATAGCAATTAAGATGACAAAATCAAAACTTAAAATTATATATTCTTATAAATTGTTATTTTATGCTTACAGTGACTTTTTCAAGTGCTTTTTCATCTTGACTGAGAAAGACAGTGTTAGCAGACAGCCAATGTAAGGAATTACTATTTTTTTCTGTTAAGAATCAGCATGACAGCAGAATTACATTCCCTGACTACTGCAGTATTGACTGTGCCATAGCAGGAAAACATTCTTAAGCTCAAAGAGAACAAAGTCTTCAAAAACTCAGTAACAGAGTCCCACAAAGACTTTGATGAAATGTTCTCAGAATTTTTAACTGCTTTTTAATAGCACATATATTTTAAACCCTCAACTGCAAGACAGAAATGCTATGTCCACCCTTTCAATTAACCCCTGTTATTTTAACCCCATACCTCTTTGTCTTGCAGGCTGATGCTCCTCCTCTTCAGTGGGTTCTGAAGGGTCATAATAATCACTGCCATAACGGAATCCCACTGCATTATAGGTACCGTCCTCTGCCAAAGCTTCACTCAGTCTTTTATATTCCTCCTCTTGAACAAAAATGTGATTACCAACATTAGAACACGTTCAGAAGCTAATTTATTTTTTAAAAAAATTAATATTTCTTACTTTAGTTTTTAAATAAGAACTTTTCTCCTGATCATTTTAGCTGTCATTAAAAATGGAACAGAAAAACACAGTATGTACACATGCTGACCATTTATTTCTTCTCGAAGAGACACAGGCTGTGGATTAAGACATTCTAATGCAATTATGCATATAAAAGCACAGAATTTCCTTTAAACAACACTAAAAATGAAGAAGAATGTGTTTATTTTGGGGGGTCTGAAATCCCAGTCTGCCCTCAGAATCTGGGCAATTTCTCTGTGGATCTACAGTTAAACTATCCTAGGGTCCTCTCACATACGCAAAGACTCCTGCTTTTCGAATCCACTGGGTACTGTCAAGATAACATCAGAAAAAGAGGGTATAAAATTAGGAGTAAATTTAGTTTCATAATAATTTATTTAAACCTGCTTTTTTAAATAACCATGTTATTCCTTGAGCAATACCTTGCCTTGCCTCCTCCTCAAGCAAGTCCGTATGCAAGGCTAAATACCTCTCTTCATCACAGAGGGCTTCTATTCTAGCCTCCTCTTCGGACAATTGATAATCTCTGTTCCAGGTGGAATACTCAGCATCATATTCAGAAAGGTCATGCAGGTGACCACGCCCATCATACCTGCAGGATGAAACAGCTGGTCAATGCAAAGAACTTAGGGCTTGGGTTTATGCGACTACTTAAATACTTACCCAATAAAAATGAAAAAAAACCAACTTATATGTTAATGCATACTCCCTTTTAGAAGTTACAATTAATTTTGCTAATCATTTGTCACCAACTATCGAAAATTTGTTTAATAGTCTAAATTCCTCTCAAAGAAACTAATAAATTATTACAATTAAAGGCAAAGGTATCCTTTAATAGTTTAAGTGGGATCCACTTCCTTAAGAGCTCTTACCGTACGTGCTTCAACCAACCAATCAATGCCACTTGCAAAATACGTTTTTCTGGAAAGTCAAATAGCTTACATTCACACAAACCCGAGTACATAAATACCTATCCGTAAGAACCAAACGGTCGAAATTTCCTCGCTTCTTTCTGCTAGTCCCGAACTCTCAGGAGAAATCTTCACCATAGAAACTTGCGTCCATTGGAGGTAAAATCATGGCTAGGCTCGGCCCCTAGCCATTTGGCTGAGGAAATAAGTTCTGGGTTATGTGATAGAGAGACACACATACATAGGAACAGTAACATAAACATGCAATTTAAGGAGGTTCACCGCAAAATCGGCAAAGATCAAAGATGTACAGTTCCTTTCTACTAAGAAATCACTTTATTTGCAGGAAAAGCACTGCATTGGGATAATGTTTACGCAGCAGTAAGAGAAACTGATTGGAAAGTAAAGTGACAGTAAGCTTGACTCCGCTGAGGTGTCTTCCCACACACAACTCTTGACTTGTGCCAACTTGCTAGACCAAAAACAAAGAAAGTAAATATTCTTATAGCAAAAAGCAAATGAAACATAAGTCTGGTTAATCAAGCTCTGTCCAAAGGCAAACTTGAACTCAAGTCTTCTCATAGCAATCAATGTGTTTTCTCAAAATGGTGAAAATGAAGACTTCCTGCTGCTGGAGATAAAAGGAATCTAAGCTTCCAAAGGAGTTTATAAGATTAGCAATTGCAAGCTGCCTTAACTCACAAATGTACGTTATTTGGTATTTCAGTATGTGTGCACAGACATGCACATACTTAGTGTTTGCTCCCTACAATTTCAGTAACACCTGTGAACAGGGCTCTGCTGCAGAGCACCCCAAAACCCGCCTCTACCTATGAATGAGATCAATCACAGTAATTATTTTAATTATTATTTTTTTATTTTTTAGAAGTGTGCAACACAACACTTCCACTGCTGTGTAAGTGAGAAATGAAACAAAACTACAAATATTTATGGTTGCTTTGTCCTGCCTTCGTGTCTATTTCAATTTAACAAATTTATTTCAATGACAACGATCATTAATGGTATAAGCACCAAAACAGTGCAAGGGCACTTTCTTTTTTCTCCAGTCCTATGGAAGGCAATCAAAAGACCTTCCCCTACTGACATTTTTCCAAAACAAATGTGGCTTTTAAGTCAAAATAAGAAAATCCTGTCTAGCACCAAAGCAGTGATGAAACTGAGGGAACAAATATCTATAGTATGTTATGTGACCCTTTTCAAACCAAAATCCTTCCATCTTTCCCACTGAGGTTTTCAGGGTCAGCCACAACTTGTAATTATTCTTTCAGTGCTCCACTCAAACATAACCAACCTGATCTCTCATCTTCACTTTGTCCAACAAAACACTCAGGTAACCCTTTCTGAATGAGTTTATTTCCAAATCCCACCCTGCAATGCTGAAACAACTCAAGAGACCAGAAGAAACATCAAAGCAGATTCTATTACTCTCTGTGACCACGAACCTGGACCTATGGCAGAACAACCAAGAAGCCAGCCCTGACATAGAATTTCAAGAGCAAGCACCCAAAATCAAATCCATTCTGTCTGATACAGTAAATCATGGCACCAGGAAAAGTAAAGAGACCAAGAACTACTTTTGGGGTGTCCCATCAACAGCCTGCAGCCAGATTATGTAGGAGAAACAGGAAATCCCCATTTTCTTTAAGATGGATGAACACCTTTGCACTCTCAACACTGCCCCATTCTCACCTACAGAACATACAATGTACCTAATAAATACTCCGACAATCAGGCTCCCTTGTTTTCCAAGTGAAAAAAAGGATGTTTGTGGTTTGCACTGAAAAGGAACAGATCATTCCCACTCTCCACCCTGCCCAACCTGCCTTGACAAGCGGAGCAGAAAGACCCATCGCACGCTGACTGCCAGGAGGAGAGGGACCTCCCAGCGCCGCGAGAGCGGGAAACCCCAAGTTCCCGCAGACGGGGGGGGCCTGCAGCGTTCCCAGAGCACCCTCGGAGCGCTGTGCCGGGAGCAGCTGCCTCCAGCCTCGCCACGGAAGATCCCGACGCACCTGCCAGAGCGAGCCGTCTGCTCAACCCCCGCCCTCACTGCCCACAGCACAAGGGGGGGAACAGAAAGAGGCTATCACAGGAGATCTCGCAGCACAGTCTGGGGGTTGTGTTACACCGACCTATCGATCATGATCTTGGGGTCTCCCATCCAAGGAATAAGGTGTCGCCCCTGCTCCTGGTACTGAGCCTTCTCATCATCCCGAAACAGCTTGCAGGCATAGCCGAACACCAGCAGCTCCACACGGCTACTCCCGCCTCCACCTCCACCTCCTCCGGGGGGGCCGGGCACCGTTCCCCCGCCTGACAACAACATTAGGGGCGGCGGGCCTGCTTCTTCTGCAGTCCGTCGAGACCCTCCGAGCCCTCCGTACATCACCGGGGAGCGCAGCGAGGCGGAGGCGGCTCGCAGGAGCACCGACTGTCCGAGCAGCGAGTCCCCGCACGGCCAGGCCCGTGCTAAAGCCCCCGGCCGCAGAGCACCACAGCCGCCATCACCCGAAACAAAATGGCGACACTTCCGGTTCCGCTAGAGGTACAGGGACGGGCTGGCTTTTGGCGACCGCAGATTCGAGTCAAGTTCCGGCAGCCCGAATGTTAAATCCGACGATAACGTGACTCCGCCGTACCGGCGAGGACACTACGCGCTCAGTGACAACAGTCGAGGCCCGACGGGGCGGTGGAGCCATGGGCGCGGTCGTGACGAAAGTGCAGCACGGCGGAGGGTGGGGCAGTGCCGCCGGGAGCGCTGAGGGCCTGAGGCGAGCGGCGGGCTGGGCCGGAGCGGGCTCGAGGAGCTTAAAAACAAAGCCGAAACGTATCCTGGTGTCCGCCGCGCTGCTTTGGAGCCCCAGGGGAGGTTGAGGGGCTCAAGGCAGTGCAAGGAGCTGCGGCACAAAGCGGGCATCAACCTCAGGCTGCGCCCGTGAAGCTCGAGGGGAAAGCCTCGGAGGCAGGGTGGGAATCACAGAATCTATGCGGTTGGGAAAAGAGCTCTGAGACCACCGAATCCAATGTATGACCGAACACCACCTTATCAAGCAGACCAGGGCACCGAGTACCACGTCCAGTCTTTGAAAGGGGAGAGGGAGGACTTGGGGCACTGACTAAAAGTATTTTAACAAAGTTTATAAACTAGAGAATTTTTTTACTAAATTGTGTGAAATTTGGACTGAAATTTTCAAAGTTATGTACTTTGCGGTTATTACTTTCATACCTCTTCAAGAAGTATGAAGAAACATGTTGTTTTGTATAATAAAATTCTGTAAGGAAGCACATGGTGTTCTGTGATTCAGAGTGGGAATTATTCCATATCCTTAGTTTCTGAGTGCCCATAAATGCTGGCAGAGCTGGTGGAATGTGTGAAAAACTCTTGGCATCCTTGTGCAGAAAGGGTTAAAATATGTAAAATAGCGAGGGAAGAAATGGATGAGCACTGGAAGAGAGGTGGATATTTGTATCTGCATTTAGAAATCCTACCATGTGAACTTATCAGAGGATACCAAGTGTACAGATGAGAACCCACTTGATCATTGTAGAACAATTTGATACCAGCTTGAAAACACTTGGGAGTCAAACAAAAGAGTAGGAGAAAAACATAAAATGAACAAAACAAACAAAAAGTTTTTGATGGGGACTATAAGAAAGCAATGTGTGGTGATGATTTTGTGACTTCCCTAAGTCCTTTGATAATGCAAAGGATTCAGCAGGAAGATAGTACAGCACAAAAAGGGCTCTGTGCAGTAGAAGTGGCAGCATTATAAGATAGCTTCAGACCATTTTCCTGGGATATCAGCATTTGAGACAAGGACCTGAACAGTGCATAGGTCAGATAAGGGACAAAAATGGAACACTTAGTTAAAAGAATGTAATTACAAAAAGATGGAGAGAGTATTTTATCCAGTAAGGCATTTTCCAGACAGCTGAGCCATTTCTAGAAGAACAAAAAGCTGACCAGAACACCCAGGAACAATAAAGCACCAGGTGTTGATAATGTTCCCACTGAACTATTATGAATGGAAGGGGATAATGCCTTAAAAATAAATTTGTGTTAATTTGGTAGCTTGAAAACAACATAAAGAAATGGTAAAGGGGAATCGTGTCAGTTTTTGAGAAAAGGGACAAAACGAAGCTTGAGGGCTGGAGCAGTATCTTTCTGTATATTGCAGCACGTGATGTTCTCAGCTCTCTGTTCACATATCATTAGCCTGTCATCAAAAGAGGGATTCAGAAAGGTTTCTGAAATAACAGGACAACTGTGCCACAGTTCTTTTCTGATTATTGTGTACCCGAGGGAAAGAAGAGAAACAAACAGACTGCATACAGATTTTCAATATATTTAAGCAAGTTGGTCATAATGCATTATGAATTTGCATTGGAATAAAAAAGCACCCATCCATTCCTTTTTTTCCCAGCATGAGTAAAAAATAAAACTTTTTTCCTCTTTTTCTACTCTACACCAACACTGGGAAGAAAATGTGGTGCTGATCATAGCACATGGTATGCCCTATTACCATGTGCCCTTTTACCGCATTTAACAATACAACCAGTTTTAATATCTACGAGTAAGAAAAAAATACACTGAGCTTACTATAGACTTGTGAAGTCTTTATATGATAGGATGACCATGTTGTTTCATTCAGACCCTTGATTAATCCCAGCTGTTCTGGCTGCATTGCAGAGAGGGAAAGTATAATGAGGAAAATTTACACAAACTCTATCCCGCTCACTATATTTATTTTCATTTTGCTATAGGTAGAGAAACACCTATAGCAAAATGAAGACAAGCTGTTCTTTCCTAGGCTGATAATAGTAATTTTCCTCTATCTTAATGGAAGTGTAGTCATTTAGTATCAGTTTGCAGTTTAGCTAAAAGCAGATCATATTTATTCTCTAGTTCTGAAATTTGAAAAAAAGTGTGCTGTGCTGATTCTGAAAAAAAATCCCATTTTTATAATGATAATCAATATAAAGGAATTTTCAGCATACCAGAAGAGTGCATCAAATGTTATGCCAAGCACAGGGGAGATATGTTCTGCTGCTCTGGGCAGCAAGCTAAGGTTTCATTTATACCATTTGGCAAATGGCTTGTCAGCACTCAAACTGAACTAATACGTACCTTTTCACTCCTCTTTTCAAAGTAAAGAAGGTCAGAATTCAGATATTTGGGAAGCATATGGAATTTGAAAACTAATCTGTAAGCTTGAATCTCTAAAGTGCCTCTCAAAATTTCCCTATATTTAGCACAATGCAATGCATCCTTTTTAAAATTCACTGTGAATCTGCTCAGTAATTAGGAAAAAAAAAAAGAATTTAAACTTCCATATTTGACATTTCCCATCAGAAACAAATACTTAGTTTTGCTTCTGCTTAGCATAGAAACCCTAAGATTATTTCTATTTGTATTCTAGCATGATCGCTTTAATCCCCTGCATTGAAGGGAGGAAAACTTGGCTGTTTTTCCTGAAAAATTGGAAGCTGTGTACAGTAGCTGCCAACTCTTACAGATTTTTGTCCCTCTTAAACCATCTTGTTACAGAAACATAGCTGAAATTTATCATTACTTTATGTAGGACTGCTTACAGAAGAAGTGAGTTATTTCTTCATTTTGGCCTTGGTCAAAGAGGCTAAAATTGTATACTAAACTCCACCATTTAAAACTATTCAACCTATTGTCATATTTTGATAACTTTCCTTGCTACATCTAAATTGTTCCCCTCAGCTGCTTTGCCAAAAGCCAAGGTCTGCAAAGTGTTTTGTCAGCTTTAATAGAAGAAGAAGACTCCAGATACATTTTGGTTTTCATCTCAGAAGAAAGGCAAAAGCCATAGCCAAAATTAAACATTAGGGTTCCTCCCCCAGCCGTTCTTTGTTTCCTACATGAAAGTTTTTCAGGTTTAATAACAGACAGTTTCTGTGCAATGAAGGGTAACATTGTAGCCTTGCGTATAAAGAAATTACTTCTAGCAGAGGTTTCTCTGTACCATGCAATAGGTTACTGCTTAGATTTCTTTTCAGCTGTAAAAAAAACCAAAACTCTAAAGCAGAAGCCATTTGCCTTTCTAAAATTTGTTGGTAACTTTTACTCCAGGAGTAGGAAACCATTAAAGAAGCACTTTTTCTGTGTCACAAGGTTAAGTATTAAGAGCTTGCCATTGTTTTTCTGCTTTGGTGGAGTTTTGAGCAGCCTGTTTGATTTCTGGACTAGGTAGGTTCTTTATGCCCTCTTCACCAGACCTTAGGCACCTAGAAATGTCCAAAACCGTTTTCAGAGGTGGAGAAAGCTGCTGACTTAGAGGGTTAATTTAGCTTGCCTTGACTATTGGCTGATCATTGATGCTTAAAGGGTCAAAAAAAACCATTGGTTTGATCCAACATCCCCCTGCCTGGAGCATGCAGCTCTCGGGATTGCATCAAGAGTTAAATAAAACAACCAACCAAACAAAAACTTCCCAAAATGACACCCTTCCCCCAAACAAACAAAAAACAACCCAAGAAATGCACAGAAAATACCAGGAAATTAACTTAATTTGCATAATTGTATTGTTCATTTAAAAGATCCTGTGTCTCTCTGCAGAGCTCTGTTAGCTATTTGGGTAGGTCCCATATAAACATGTGTCCCTATGAGTAATTACTTCACTGATTTTTTTTCCATTAAATGTATATTTAAGGACAGAATCAACTGTGTTTTCAAACAAATTAGCATTTGTATAGTGAATGTTTTCATGATTATGCTTCAATGTATACATTTGTAGAGTCAAATTTCAGCTTAAATTTTTTAAAACACCAGATAAAAGTTCCCAACTAGGAAGAAGTAGCTTATTAGCCTGACATGGCCTCTTTTGATTTTGGATGAATAGAACTGGATTTCATCCTTAACATATTATTTTAGTAATGTCCTGTAATTAAATGCTTCTTCATGTTTGAGCAATAAAAAAGCCTTTACTAAAAAGGCAGAACCTCTCTCCTGACAATGTAATGTAAAAAGCTTCTGTTGTTGAGAAGCAGTTCCTTTTAAAAGTAATTTGTGAGAATTATTCTTCCTTGTCTCTCTGGAAGCCTTTTTTTTTACAGTCAGCTGGCAATGGGAGTGGTGGTCATTATGCACAAACCCACAACACAGAGCTTTTGGACAGAAGTGGGAGGAGTGGCCAATACCCCCTCGGTGTTGGGCAGCCCTTTAGATGGATCTCAACAGGTCAGAGTGATGGGCAGAGAGGAACACTCTGGAATTCTACAATGGCAGATGCACGGTCCTGCATGTGGGGAGGAACAACCCCAGGCACCAGCACAGGCTGGGGATGGCCTGCTGGAGAGCAGCTCTGCAGAGCAGGACCTGGGGTGCTGGTCCCTCCCAACGGGATCCAGGCTGTGACAAGGGGGTTCCTATGTTCCACGCTGGGGCTGATGCTTACAGCCTGGGACCTGACCTCACGCAAATGCTGGTGTTCAGCACTTACCACATTGCTGAAAGTGGCCCTGTCTGTCCAGTGGTCTGCAGTAATCTACCCCCTTCTCTCCATGGGAATCTGTAGGACAAAATATCTCTCTTCAAAATACTTTTAATGTTCTCTTACCCTGGATGTTTGTCACTGAAAAAGAGTGAAATGATCAGTGGTTATTTTGCAACTACTCTGTCTCTGGATGGCTTTAAACATACAAAATTTCCCTGAAATTTCCAGCAGTGTCTGCCAGAGGGGATTACACTCACAAGACACCTGCTTCAGGGTTGCTGTGAATGCTGCTAGGCATCAGTTGGAAACTTCTTGTTTGAGGGAATTAAAGCAAAACAAAAAACATATTTGCCTAATCCCAGTTTGGATCAGGAGTATAGTTTGGAAATGTGAACAGCCAAGATTGCAAGCGTAATATGAAATGGGCTGAGCTTTTTGATTTTTAATGTATGTACTTACTAAAAATATTGAAAGAGGTTTCAATTGCAATGAAGTAGTGTTTTCATGGAAGAAGAAGCATTGTGTCCTAAATAGTATTTTTGTAAGGATCAGCAGATGGAAACTGAAGCAAGACATATGCTAGTTCAGAAAGATTGAACATACATAACAACTGCTGCAATAAATCTATATTTCTATGCCCTGAAATGCCTTTGAGCTAAGCTTAAGTATCTTTTTGGAAGATTAACTTTGGCAAATTATGTGTTAAGCTTTAGTCAAATGTAAATAATTGCACTAAGTCAGTGATACTTACCCATTAAGCCATTTGATTAGACCTTCTGTGTAGCTGGCTCCAGAAGGAGTGTGTCTGCCTCCAAGAGGGCCAGAGAGGTGTTAGGCAGCTGCACGATTCTGAATGGAAAGCATGTTTATTATTAGATTTTAGTAAAGCATGAGTGGAAGCTGTGATGGGCCCCAAGACAATATTGTGTGTATGGAAGTAGCTAATCAATGAGAATTTTGGGGAGGCTGAGCAATGTACATATTGCATGCCATGCAGAAATAGTGTGAGCACAGCTACCAGGCTAATAACCTACTGTGAAAACATCTTGAAGATGATGGAAACATTGCAGCTTCACATTTGTGTAAACTAATGCAGTCTCCAAAACAGGATGCTTCCCCATCAGCCATTAATGGTGAAGAGGAATCGTACTGTTCCAGAGACTCCTTTTCCCTTTACAAGTGTCACTAATTGAATGGCAGGCATTCAGAAGACACAGAAGGAATTTTTACAGGTTTATGTGCGATCCAGAGCATTTGTTCAACTGTTAGCTTCTGCTGGTGTTGTGTTCAGGCTGACTTCGAGTATATAGATGACTCACCTTTGAAATAGGGCATAACCTCTGCTGCCTCCTCAGAACCTTTGATTTGACTTTCATGTCCATGGATCCAAACACATTAAATATATCACTGAACACCATTCGCTGATGATTTATTGGGCTGTGTTCTCAAAGCTGTACTCAAGAAGCCAACAGCGTAAATGTAATAAGGGATCTTAAGGTGTCCACTGGGGCAATCCAAATGCTTCCATACTCACACAGAGCATATAAGGCACTGTGCCAACACCCATGGTTTCATTTTTATAAAAATGTGTTTTTGTGCTCTGAGCTACTCTTTATTGTCTTCAGTGGTGATAGCACAGGGAAAGGATGGCACATTTCCTATGAATTGGCACATGGTCCTGGCTTTCTGTTGAGAGAAATATTGTTTATTAGAGGAACAGTTGGCCACACTTACTGGCAACTTTTCTCATCTATTTAAGTGACACATAGAAGCAGCCTTACTGCATGAACACATACATCTGTGCTTGTGTGCTGTTTTGTTCTTCATGTAGGAATAATGTATCATTTGAATTGCTTAAGAATGTATTGTGGCCATCTACAACCCCCAAATTTCCCAATAGTTGAAGCATATAATTTCTTTTAAGGTTTGTTTCATTTATACTGCACAACTTGTGGAAATTAGGCCCTTGTTAAAATGTACTGATGACTTCTACCAAGAAATGTGATTGTGCCATGAAAATACAAGGCAAATGTACTATTTTGGATAACTCCCACCTTCTTTGTAGGAAAAGAAGAAAACGGGCAGGGTGTAACAAGGGCAAGGGAGACTTTTGTTGTCTTCCTTGGTCAGATGATTATGTTCAGTAGTGCGTGAAGTGTGTAGTAAAACTAGAGAGGAGCTACAGATTTTAAGCCCTAGTCTAGTCTTTTGCGCCCAGGCACAAATTTTTAAGCTACTTAAAGTTAGCTGTCCGTCTGTGAAGTCCACATAAAAGTTTTATTCTAGGAAGATGTTGAGCTACAGTGATTACTACTAAATTTAAGAATATGTCAAACACTGAATTTGCTGAAGAAAAAGCACAGAAATTAATGTAATTAATGTAACTGTGAGCTGAAGGTGAGTGATAGAACTTGGCTTCTGGTCAAGATTAAATTATACAAAAATACAAAAAATATTTTGTGATCATTTTGTCTTGATCCTTTTTTTGCAGTGAAAAGCTAATGTCACACAAAAAGGGAAGATTTCTTGACACGTAGTATTTAATTCATGTGTCAGTACCGAGGTATCAAATTATCTATTTGCTGTACTGCCTCAGCTAAAACAAGAACACAAAACCAGCTCTTGACTGCAGCAAGTGTAGTGTCATAAGAAAAAAAAGAGCACAGAATTTTGCATCAAACCAGAATAACATTTTGCTTAAATGAGATAAAAAATAAGAAGGAAGCTTATTATTCTACCAGCAAGCAGCTGCTGTGATTGTTAATTGGGGAAAGAAATGAGAAGCTGTCAGTTCATTTTGGCACTTTGTTTCTAATGCACCAGCAGAGGAGCAGACACACCAGAGCTTGTGAGAGATTTTTCATTTGAACTTCAAAGAGCAGGGGAGTCCTCCACTGAGGTAATGCTGCTTCTAATAACAGGTGTGAACAATACAAATCTATTGAGAACCTGCTTATTTCCGTTTTTAATTATCTAGTTTTAGGATAACAAAACAAATAAATGTAAAAGCTAATCTACTCACTCTAGGCTCCTTCATTCTTGCCACACACACATGTGGCATTACTGTGAGCTTACTTAAAATGAAGCACACATCAGTGACTTGTAGGACAGTGTTTACAGGGCTCTTCTGATGAACAAAGTAACAACCTCTGTAGCCACAAATGCCAGCACAGATACCCACTTCCATTAGTCTGTACTGCTGAGGAGCTCTATAGAGGCTTACATGGCCAATAAAAGGATAGCCTGACCTGTGACCAAATCACAGGACTGGAGGTCAAAATCGGGTACTGTCACCCACCTGTGCCATCACTGCTGTTTATCACTGTGCCTTGCTGTGCCTGTGCTGTGCCATCACTGCTGTTTGTCACTGTGCCTTGCTGTGCCTGTGCTGTGCCATCACTGCTGTTTGTCATTGTGCCATTGCTGCTGTTTGTCACTGTGCCTTGCTGTGCCTGTGCTGTGCCATCACTGCTGTTTGTCATTGTGCCATTGCTGCTGTTTGTCACTGTGCCTTGCTGTGCCTGTGCTGTGCCATTGCTTCTGTTTGTCACTGTGCCTTGCTGTGCCTGTGCTGTGCCATTACTGCTGTTTGTCACTGTGCCATCACTGCTGTTTGTCACTGTGCCTTGCTGTGCCTGTGCTGTGCCATTGCTGCTGTTTGTCACTGTGCCATCACTGCTCTTTGTCACTGTGCCTTGCTGTGCCTGTGCTGTGCCATCACTGCTGTTTGTCATTGTGCCATTGCTGCTGTTTGTCACTGTGCCATCACTGCTCTTTGTCACTGTGCCATCACTGCTGTTTGTCACTGTGCCTTGCTGTGCCTGTGCTGTGCCATCACTGCTGTTTGTCATTGTGCCATTGCTGCTGTTTGTCACTGTGCCTTGCTGTGCCTGTGCTGTGCCATCGCTGCTCTTTGTCACTGTGCCTTGCTGTGCCTGTGCTGTGCCATTACTGCTGTTTGTCACTGTGCCATCACTGCTGTTTGTCACTGTGCCTTGCTGTGCCTGTGCTGTGCCATTGCTGCTGTTTGTCACTGTGCCATCACTGCTCTTTGTCACTGTGCCTTGCTGTGCCTGTGCTGTGCCATCACTGCTGTTTGTCATTGTGCCATTGCTGCTGTTTGTCACTGTGCCATCACTGCTATTTGTCACTGTGCCATCACTGCTGTTTGTCACTGTGCCTTGCTGTGCCTGTGCTGTGCCATCACTGCTCTTTGTCACTGTGCCTTGCTGTGCCATCACTGCTCTTTGTCACTGTGCCATCACTGCTCTTTGTCACTGTGCCTTGCTGTGCCATCACTGCTCTTTGTCACTGTGCCATCACTGCTCTTTGTCACTGTGCCTTGCTGTGCCATCGCTGCCGTTTGTCACTGTGCCATCGCTGCTGTTTGTCACTGTGCCTTGCTGTGCCTGTGCTGTGCCATCACTGCTCTTTGTCACTGTGCCTTGCTGTGCCTGTGCTGTGCCATCACTGCTCTTTGTCACTGTGCCTTGCTGTGCCTGTGCTGTGCCATCACTGCTGTTTGTCATTGTGCCATTGCTGCTGTTTGTCACTGTGCCTTGCTGTGCCATCACTGCTCTTTGTCACTGTGCCATCACTGCTGTTTGTCATTGTGCCATTGCTGCTGTTTGTCACTGTGCCTTGCTGTGCCTGTGCTGTGCCATCGCTGCTCTTTGTCACTGTGCCTTGCTGTGCCTGTGCTGTGCCATTACTGCTGTTTGTCACTGTGCCATCACTGCTCTTTGTCACTGTGCCTTGCTGTGCCTGTGCTGTGCCATCACTGCTCTTTGTCACTGTGCCTTGCTGTGCCTGTGCTGTGCCATCACTGCTGTTTGTCATTGTGCCATTGCTGCTGTTTGTCACTGTGCCTTGCTGTGCCATCACTGCTCTTTGTCACTGTGCCATCACTGCTGTTTGTCATTGTGCCATTGCTGCTGTTTGTCACTGTGCCTTGCTGTGCCTGTGCTGTGCCATCGCTGCTCTTTGTCACTGTGCCTTGCTGTACCTGTGCTGTGCCATCGCTGCTGTTTGTCACTGTGCCATTGCTGCTGTTTGTCACTGTGCCTTGCTGTGCCTGTGCTGTGCCATCACTGCTCTTTGTCACTGTGCCTGTGCTGTGCCATCACTGCTGTTTGTCACTGTGCCTTGCTGTGCCTGTGCTGTGCCATCGCTGCTGTTTGTCATTGTGCCATTGCTGCTGTTTGTCACTGTGCCTTGCTGTGCCTGTGCTGTGCCATCGCTGCTCTTTGTCACTGTGCCATCACTGCTGTTTGTCACTGTGCCTTGTCTGCCAATCAGTGCAGCGGCTTCTGGAGGCGTCCATGGCTGAACAAGACTGGCTCCACAGCCTTGCTTGCAGAACCTCTGGCTTTGTAGAGTTTCAGCAGAGCCTGAAATGCTTGAGCTATGGGAAACAGCATTGAATGAGGCAATTAGTGTGAGTCTGCATCAGCCACACACAACTCCTTGGAAACAGGAGCTTGAGAGTCTTTGCTGGCTGGTGGAACCTTTTCAGAGGGAGAAGCTGTTACTGGACATTGAATTGCTTACTAGCTATGGGTTTTTTCTTTAAAATGATGTTTTATTTGTGCCTCTTGTACAATCTTCCAGCCAGATGAATTATGATCATGTCAAAGTCTCAATCATAAGCATTATAGAAGTAGAGGACTAGCAGAAATTTGCATAATTGCTTTATGCAGTGGATCAGGAAAAGATTTCATTACTTTAAGTACCAGGTGAGGTACAGAATTTTACGCTATCTTAGAGAAAAGCTTTTGCAATAGGTATAATCTCTTTCTGTGTATACATTATACATTCATACAACACTGACATTTCTTATGCATGAATTGCCTGAAAATATGCTGATTATAGCAGTGTGTTTGCCTGCAACAAAGTATTGTTCTATGCCTGTGGATTACATATTAAACAACTTTAATTAGAGAAGATGGATTAATCTGGAAACTCATGCCGATTTACACCACAACATGGGTGACACAGTGTTTACATGGTATGGTGCAGCTGTGACCCTCCTCCACAATTCTAGTCTCTCTCTCTCTCTCGCTACTTTTACACCTCCAGCCTGATTATTGTGTTTGCAATTCTACAACAGGGTCAGAAGTCAGTGATAGTTCATGCCAGCATTTTGGAGTAGTTTGAAGCTGAGTTGTAAATAGTAGGAACAAAACTCTGATTTCATTAAAGTTGATGGCAAAATTCACATTGAATTGAAAGTGGGACCTGAATTCCAATTCCAAGTAGGAAATAAGTTGTCCTAAGTGAGCATATTATAAGCACCTCTGGATAACTCAAATGGCATAGGATTTCAATTAAAATACCTTTTTAATATCGCACAAAAATTATTTGAGTAATATGCTTTCTAAATAGTATCAGTTGATGACCTCTCTTTCAGAAGTGTATTGGTTGTTTTTTGACTTGTAGCGTATATGAGGATAACCTTGATGTGATAACAATCCAATCACAATCCCTTCCAAATAAACAGCTTGAAAATACAAAGTGTAGTTAATTGCATTAAGGGTAACCACATGGGAAAAAAATTATCATTCATTGTAATGAAGCTATCAGTGACATCATATGGAGGGTGCATACTGCAAATTAATGCAAGTTGTTCCTGTCAGCATTCAGAAAACAAGAATGTTAAAATCTGGCAGTGAAATCTTAAAATCTAGACAGAAATTAATTGAATTTTCAAACTATTAATTTTGCTGTCTTATAGTAACTCAATTTAGCTAGATTTGTACCAAGCCTATCACTAACTGCAGAGGAGAGAGCTACTGAACAGGCACACCGTGTCACAGACTAACACAAATAGGAACAAACCTGAAATTTCATTAAGGCACTTGAACTTCACAGTTCCCCACTTCTTTGCTGCAGCATTTGTAACTGAATTCCTGTGAACAAAATATACAGACAAGTTCCAGTTGTTGCTGTATTAATGCCAAGAGGAGAGGTGGGGATATGTCGTCACTCTATACACTGACAGCTACACAAACTTGCAAACGAGTAGAACAGACTTGGAAAAGCCCTGCCCTCGTCACTGCTAGGAGGTTAATCTTTCACGTGCTCTGTACCAGCCTGCTTTCTTCCTGAGGATTTGCAAAACACTTTGTGCACTTTAAGAATATGGCGGTGATGACTTTGATATCAAACTGCTCTCACCTGTCAAGCAAAGCTTGACAGCTGCTTAGCTACTATTAGCAGTACTATAAAAGTGCTGTGTAGCAGCCAACACAGCTTCTTATACTCAAAGGAAAAGTGGGCAGATAAATAGCAGATAATTCTTAACTAGAAATTTAAGATCTTGTTAGAATGCAGTTGTATATTATGATGAACTTAAGTGTATGAGCTGTAGCATACAACTATGTAAATCTTTTCATGGAGTACTTGGCTTGATAGATCTACTATTTATCAAAGTAATATAAGATCTTCAATGGGCATCTCAAATATCCCATTCAATGGGAAACAGCATCATTAGCACAACATGCAGAAACATGCAGATAACCAGTGAGTTAACAGCTCCAGAAAGTTTTATTGTTTAGACCCTTAGATTCATATTGTGTTCAATAGCAGATGAAATGGAAGGAGAGGCACTAAAACTGAGTATAGCAGCTCAGCATGGATTAACTTGGATCAAGAAGTGTAAACCCTTCAGCCCACATCAGTTATGATTTTGGGTTTCTTTCTCTGGGATATAAGAAACTATTTTGTCTCCAAAACTACTATACTAAGTTTCCCTAAACCCTCTGATTCCTGCTCCTTTTATATTTGTGAATACAACTCTCTCATAATGCTGGAACTATGCAGCTGAAGAGCCCTTAGTAAACGCCAAGCATCTTTGTTTCAGCTGCCTTGGAGAGGACGTCAGACAAGAATATGGTCTGGTTGTAACACCACCAATGCTCAGTCGCTGTCCTGTGAGCATTAAAGTCTTCCTTCCTTTCCTCTTCCCCCTCAAGGCCATGGAGGGAGATCACATCCCTGTTTCTGTCATGTCCTAGGCAGCTTGCAGAGCTTGGGATGGACCCAGATTTCCTAATGCCAAGCGTGGTATTCTCCCTGCTGTGCTGTGTTTTGCACAGGATGTGGGGGGAACAGGCCCTTGGTTTACTCCAGGCAGTTGTTGGCTCTGCAGTCAACTCAGGGAGTGGAACACGCTTGCTGAATTTGCATATATGCTTTTTTCAGTTTTCTGTAGATACGTCTGTGTAATGAAAACTCAATAAAATTTTAATGGTGAAAAAAACCCCCAGACAGCAAACCAACCCTTTCATCATTATCTCATTGCAGGCAGGTCACGCCAAGGTGCCACTAGTCCAGAATCTAAACAGCATCTAACCAGCAGAAGTCATTCTTCAAACATGAGTCCCAGAATGAGCCACTGCATTATGTAACATTTATGAATTATTCATTAGCTCTGGTTTAGCATTCGTCCTGCCGCTTAAGCTACAGCCAGCCCTGTATTTGCAGGTAAAAATAACAGTTTCCATTACAGTGGATAATAATGCAAATAGTTACTTTATCCTTAGCTGGCAATATTGTTACCATGAAAAAGTTGCATACAGGTAGAAGTTGTATCACTTCATGCTTTGAAGTCCTCTGACACCCAATATCCATTCTTGTAAAGTTATTTTACATGTGTACATGTATGTATGTTTTAATATGTATTTACACAGTCATACACAGCAGAAACTCTACCTTTGGACTGTGAGTAATACCAGAGAGGCAATCTAAAAGGGCTGTGCAAATAAGTATATATTCAAGTTGTCAGTATCCCATTATACTTTGGGCTGTGTGCTAAGCAATCCTTCATGTCTGCTTCTCTTTCTTTCTCCATTCATTTTTCAGCATGACTTTTCCTTGTGCAGTACACACAATGCATTCAGCATCTCCTTTTTTTCAGCTGCAAATGTTACAAATTATATTCTTTGACTTTTCCCTTTGTTTGTGCACAGCAGTTGAATACATTGATTCACAAGGATAATAACCTACAGTGGTTGGCTCTGTCTGGAATACAGACTGTATAAATCAATATAATGACTGGTGATATTAATTATTTCAGCAAATTTTCGAGCCCAGTGTTGCAGCTTTCATTCAATTACGTATTATTTAGTACTCCATAGTTATGTAAGACAGCAGGAACATGGGTTATGTAACCTAAAGGACAAGTTCTTTTTACTTTCAAAGTAATTATAGCATTCTTCCTGCAGTGAAAGGGTCAAATCTTCCTCCCCAGGCCCATTCAGCTGACTAATGAAGGCATGAAAAATTGGGCTGCAGTTGGATGGCAGCTCTCTGAATGTTGGTCCACTGACTTGAACAGAGATTTTCCAATTTTGGTGTGTTTCATCAGCCTATGGGCAAAGGACAATAAAATTAACTCTCTGCAGTTTACCAATCTCTCCTATTTTTTGAGGACGCAGCCTCCTTTTTATCCCAATTTCCCAGCTGCATTTCCTTTCTCTCTTTCCCCATTTCTGAGGTACTTGAGAGGTTCAGACTCTCTGATATGCCTGATACTAAAGATTCTCTTCTACTGTATAACACTCTCTTTTAATTTTTAATTTTTATGGAATTCAGGGGTTTTTCTTCCTCATTGTTTCTTTCATCTCTCAATGTCTGTGCGCTGGCAATTTATATACAGACACGAACGGGACAGGGCTATGTGAGCTATTTGTTTTTCAGCATCAGTCTCATTACATGGTTATGGCAATGGAGCGATGCTAACAGCTCGCTGTTCAGGCAGCAGGCCAAAGAAACTTAATGTTACACCATACAGTATAGCTGTCTTAGCCAATTCCATAGAGCAAAAGCACACTGCCAGTAGTTCTATCCAATCATCTTAAACACACATAGCTTTGGTTAAAACAATGGTTGCTTATTCTCGAATACAATGCTCGTTTATAAGAGACAACGCATAGAGCGCTATTCATAAACTTAACCTTCTTAGTATCTACTAGATAAACTTTTTGCAACTTAGAAAGCCAAACTACACAGCTCTATTGTTCTATTTCTCATGTCTTCTCTACAGCTTAGATATTTTTTCTGCTGTTTTAGCACTGTTGACAATTCCACTGCATCTGAGGCCTGTCTTTTTACCACCTTCCTAAAACCCTCTGATTTTATAGATTCCCACAATGTCTAATTTCATTTATCAGCAAACTTAAAGTTTATTTGTAAAAGTAAATATCTTTTTTTCATTCATCAATCAGTGGAATCTTTCTCATTGTTTCTTTTATCTTCCAGAGCTAGTTTTATCTACCAGCAGACCCAGAGCTTGTTTGTAAATACAAATCTGCTATTCCTCTCACACCAGCACAGAAACACCCACACCTCACCCAGCAAGGGATCTGCTTCTGTAGGTGAACAAGAGCTAAGGAAACACATTACTGGAAAGCCCCCAGATTATTTGGTTTTCTGATTGATTACGTGTTAATTGACTGATTAACCTGCCAGGCCGAGTTCAGGAGCAGAAAACTGCACAGGGATAAGGCAAAATGGAAGTATCATATTTCATATCTGAACTTGTGACCAAGTTGAGAGGCTCCTCTCAATTCTCAGAGTCATGAAAAGAGATTTAAAATAAGGCCCCCTCACATACTGCACTTTAATCCAAACAGGTTGCAGTTCAAGCTGAGTCCTCCATACACTGGGAGCAGCTGTGTGTGGATCTGTGAATATAAACTTCTCATTATTCCTTTTCTGGACTCTGAACAGTGTCTTAATTTATGCTAAAACAATCTTCTGGAACCATTCATTTATCTCACTTTTCAGGCTCATAAACATTTGCTCCTCCCCTGGATTTGATATTCTGGATTTTGTTTGCCTTCCTGCCTGCACATGAGGTAAAAACAAAACTTTTGCATAGTAAGCAGCAAGAGATTCCTTCAGGAAAGTTATTATTCAATGTCTTTATGTGATTCTCTTCAAATGTGAACACATTGGTGCATGTTTCCACAAATCTTCCTACCTTTTCTAGCATTTAATAGCTTACTTTTAAAGCAGAGGCACTCCACATAGTAGGAGCCAAAAAGTACATTAGTGAATTCATCTAAGAGAAGTGTGCTGTTAAATAACATGCAGACTAATTAATGTAAATGCCATGGTGAGAACATGCTGACATTGTTGAAGTTAATGATCCAGCTGCATTATCATTTCCAACACTGTAATGTTGAGAAAACTCAAGAAACTTGGTTTTCTGCACTCTGGCACAGCATTTTCACTGGGCATCTTTCAGAGACAGCTGGACAGCCTTTCTACACACCACTGCGTGAATTTATCATGGAATTTGGGACAATAGATGACCTTTACCTACAGCCTTGAGCAGCAGATTTTAGCATTCTGTTTGATAGGTCAGAGGTCTCACCTGCCCCAGTGAGGTGGGGAGGCCTGACCTATCTCCATGCCTCCATCCTCTCACATGCATATTATATAATTACATTTGTGCATATAAACAATAGTTAATGCACAACATTATGAGGAAAGAGAGCCCTTTTGCCAGACTGACCTAGACCATGCAAAAACCAGCTGTCTCTTCTCACCCATGCATGCTCTGTGGCTGGAACACCACTGATGGCTCTGCTGAAGATCAACAGGTAGAGGAGAAGGCACATGCACTGCCCTGGTTCTTCTCAGTAACAGCAGAGGCAAAAAAGCACCCATCCTGCCTGCTAGCAAAAGAAGGAGATGCTCTTCAAAGTTTACCAGGGGGCCATTCTGTGGAATAATTGCTTGTCATTTCTGTATAATTATGTTTTTAGTGAAACTGCTTTTCAGACAAGGTATGAGATGTGAAGCATGGGCACTTCTCACCATCTTGTCTGGGTGCATGGCAATGAAGGACTTTTCAAAAGTCAGCAACACACAATGCTCTCAAAGAAAATGAATAAAAGAACATGGTGCTCAAAATGGCCAAAGAACAGGACAGCTGTAATGGGTCTCGGTTCATTTCATCAGGAGTGTTTTGCTGCTAATTTTCATGGTCCAGAATGAAGGACAGTGCTTTAAAGGGAGCAGAAAATTACAATGAAAACAATGCAACATCATGGCCTCAGTTCATCCTGCACAAGCCAGGAATCACAGCCACCTTATTTCAGCAGGGTTGAACAGCCCTGGCTCACAAATGCATTCAGCCACCAAAGTGCTTTTTTCACTGGGAAAATGAAGCTCATACGTTCCAGCCCGTCTCCAGCAGTGCTGCCATAAATTCCTTTTCTACCTAGGAGTGACTCATTTTACAGTTTTAGAATTTCCCTTCAGCTGCAAGTCCTGCACAGGGACTGCTACTTAGAAAGGATAAAAATGGCAAGCACAGTTGGCCATCTTGCCTAAAGCCACTCAGACCCAGCCTTTATTTGAAATCACAGCCACACAGATTACACAGGCCAAGGGAGAGATCTGATAAGGCCCCAGGCAGACAGACAGACAGACCTTTTTCTCTCATGGCTTTTTCTATGAACAGACAATTACTTTGAAGATTATACTCTAGAGAGAGATTTTCTAGAGATCGCAGATATGCTCTAAATTGTGAAACAAAGGTACAGATTCTAAAAAAGTGCTCAGTGTTGGAAAAGTACAAATATAAGACACTATAATACTACAATAAAATCACATTTTATGAGAAAATGGAATTGTTAAACTGTTTTGTTTTTTTTTTCCTTTCCTGTAATTTGTGTTTTCACTGACAGTGTGTGTCTGTCAAAGAGAACAGATTTATTTGTGGGTGACCTCCTTGGACAGGCTTTCTTTTGTTGTTGAAAAACACAGTCAGAAATGGGGGCATCAAGAGTATGCCTTATGCCATCCAATCCATCCTTTCAACACAGAGTAGTTGGTTTCAGAAAGATAGCAGCTTCAAAGAAACATGTTGGCCTAAATTTCAATTATTCTGCTATGAAGGAATGAAATTACTTGCCCAAAGGAATTTTAAGCTGCTCCAAGCCAAAGTCTATGTAATTTCAACTCTGTAGGTTTCATGTGAGATGTCTGGGTCATGTCCAAACTCTCAGTTCAGAGTTACCTATAGAAACCCAAATAATTGTGGGTCTTACTGAGATGACACCTCAATTCTTAGCTGCCAAACCATCCTCCTTGTCTGAAGGTCAGGAAAATTCTTTGCAGTGAAATGAACAGAGGATTCAAAGACCAGGAAGTTTTTGTATCAATTTTAAGTCCGCAATGAAAGTTACAAAATGATAGGTCTATTTTAAAGCTAATCCCAGCTTTGATGCTCCTCATTGAGGGCATGTACAAAGAACCTTTGGTTGACTACAGAGCAGCTAATTTGAGGCTACCCATGTATCACACTACTTCTCCAAGGATTTTTGAAACTGACCCTTTATTGCCTCTTTTTATCTCTTAAAAGCTCATGTCACTACAGCCCTGGCAGAGTGTCACCGGGTAAAGCTTCCAGCACCCAGTAGCCTTTGGAAGAGCATTCCCATGGTAACACTTCAAATCCTGATGGCTACATCCTTTCAGCACAATAAGCTTAATATCAGATGCTTGAGCCATCTGTCCAGCTCCTCAATTAACACAGTTAGCTACTGAAACTTCAGCAATTACTGAAATCACACTGCAATCAAGGAACAAATCCACAACACAAAAGCAGGACAAAGGAAACCTTAAAGCCACATTCAAGCAGAGCTGGTATGAGTGAAAAGAGAAGGCGAACTACTTCATCCAGAATTAAATGCAATTAGAACTTAATCTGGCCCATAATATCAGCCTCAAGTCCTCATTTGGACTGTGAAGCAGCTGGAATCCTGTTCTCATTACTGTAAATGACTGTGTGGTGCAAGGAAACAGAAAACCAAACTCAGCACTTGTGTCCTCTATAAATAAACTTGAGAAACACCTTGGGACCGAGATGAAAGCAGAGCAGCCTAAGGCTCGGCCATGAGAAGCAAGATGCCCTTTTCTGCTAGCTTTGGACTTGAGGTAAATACCGTGCAGTCATCTGGATATATGAAAAACCTGGTGGATAAAAGTACACTGGGCAAAGTCAGACCCGGGATCTGTGGATCTGGAGTGCAAATCATTGGGCTAGAGCAGGCAAACAGGGGCCCAGAGGGGCCAGCAAACAGCACAGGTCAGTGGGGACAGCACCTGCAGGGAGTGGGGCACAGGAGGCAGCAGAGGAGCCGTGGGGAAGGGCAGGGCTGGGCTCTGGCTGCAGTGCCAGCCCTGAGCAGTCTTGGCTGCTCTCCTGCAGGGCCAGGGGCATGGCCCCCCTCACCTGCCTGTAAATGCACAGGTCTTCAACCAGTTCCCTGCACCACCCCAGTAGTCCTCAGAGAGACACAGGCGTTTCTAAAGCATGACTTATATGGCACTTTAGGCATTTACTGTAGAATAAGACAAATCATTCCCTATTTCCCTCCATGGGCTATAAAAGCACTCTGAACGCTCAGCTCAGGATCTCTGTACAGTGGATATCTAAATTAAGGCAGCAGAGCCCTACCTTGGAGTACTCTGGTGATTATGTGAACTGTTTCCTTGGTTTACAGGGATCACAGATTTCATGGAACCAATGATGTTTTGTACTACAGCTGCAAGATCTGCACTGCTAAGCCCATGCTAAAGCATTACAAAAAGATGATCAAGATCTTGCCCCACCAGAAACAGCAGCCTGTTACTACTCCTGAGCTCAGCACAGCCTTCTGTTTGCAGCAAGAAAAATTCTGCTCCAAGCTATTAGAAAACAGTATGAAACTGTATGAAAACTGTATCAAACAATACGTTTATGTCAAAAGACATCATGGTGACACTTGTCAGCAAAAGAAAGGCAAGGTACAAATGAATGCACTGGTAGCAGTTTGTCCCCTCACAGCAGGCACTGCTGCTTGGCATTTCATCTTTCAGCTCACGCTGGGTTTGATATTTAAGTGTCACTGCCAGCCCTGAGTATTTCAGGTAGTGCTTCTCTTTCTTGGATTTCATCCATTAAGAGAAGCAGTAAAGCCCACGTGTCTCCCCATACAGCTGCTTGTTTTGCAGTCTCACATCCCCAGAGCCTTCACCTGCAAGTGAGGAAAAGTTCACTTTGCAGAGAGCTGAGGGGTCTCCCCTCAATCAGCCTGGGCTTTTCCCTCAGGTCACTCCTCAGTCTGCTGCACAAATTCCATCTGACCCTACCAGGCCCTCTGTCTGTCCTGCAGCTTGCTGCATTGCCTCCACCTGCAATCACGGGCCCATTAATCACAAATCCACGCGTGCCTAAGGCAATGTCCAGGAGCTGTCCTTTGTACAGAAAACTCAGAACCGTGCCAGCCTTCAGCAGCTCCCCGAGCCAGGGGTCAGCTCCTCCTGAGCCAGGGGTCAGCTCCTCCTGAGCCAGGGTCCAGCCCTCCCCAAACCCAGGGGTCAGTCCCCCCCCCGCCCAGAGGTCAGTCCCCCACACCCAGGGGCCAGCTCTCCCCACACCAGGGTCCAGCTCTCCCCCCACCCAGGGGTCAGCTCCTCCTGAGCCGGGGGCCCGCTCTCCCCAGGGCCAGGGGTCAGCTCTCCCCACACCCAGGGGTCAGTCCCCCCCCACCCAGGGGTCAGTTCCCCCCACACCAGGGTCCAGCTCCTCCTCTCCCCCCGTGCTGTCCCCAGCAGGCTCTGCTCCCACCCCCAAGGCAGAGATGGTGACAAAAGGCAGACTCCAACCCAGATTCTCTAAGCTGACTGGCTGCCACCTAGATATTTATCTATTTAGAGCTGTTATTCTATTACCTTAAGAAGAGCATATCATGGAGGAAATCCTGTTTCTCCTTAGAGGGATACAGGGGATTTTGATAGCACAAAACTCCCCTGTGTTCCTTGAAAAGCCATGTTGCTCTCTACTTCTCTGTTTGTGCTAGAGACTATTAAGTCTGCTCATTATTACAAAATACATTTTTCTAGCTAGAGCCATTCACAGCACAACATTAATTTTCTCCTCATTTTGTATGGATGTATTGATTTGACCACAGCTACAACCCATGATGTGTTTTGGTGCTATTACATTCAAGTACTTGAAATAATATTGCCATGTAAAACAGAGCTATTAACTGCAGCCTAATATCTACCAGCCAGTGGTGTGTGATAGAAAAGCAGGAAACTATCCCAAAGGAAAAACTCAAAACATGTAAATATAGTTTAGTCATTCAAATAATTATAATTGTTTTCAATAACATTGAAATGCAACATTCAGATTATGAAGTTAATTCTCTGTACCCACTCATCCATGGGGTTTTCAGTTATTATAAACCCCAGCTATTACAAGGTTCTTTGTACAGCTGAACAGTAAATGAGCCATATGTGCCAGCCTGACCTTTTGTCTCGTTCTATTTATGAATTCAAGCCTTAAAACACTTATATCTAAAATCCATTTAATGTTGATATAACACTGTCTAGATTCTTGCATCAGAGAGATATCCCATCTTTTACTCCTGTGTATCATCAATACTGGGACTCTGCTATTAAAAAATAAAACTATTTACCAGCTGTTGCAGATCTTGGAGAAGTAACTTGGCCGGAGCCACTCTTCATTTTTGTTGTTTGAAATTGCAATATTGTAGTGCCTTTAACTCCTGCCAGCAATGCCAGCCACATTTCTGACTGAGAGAAACCATTTGCAATGAAAACCTGCATGTGGTTTGGGTCCACCCTGCTGCCCACGGGATTAGCTTTGCCTCTGAGTGCTTTCTGTGACTGCATCTTCCCAGGCAGAAATCTGTGCTGCTCCCCAGGGAGCCAGGAGGCCTCACTTGCTCTATCCTGCAAATCAGCTCTGAGTCTCCTGGGTCTGGTGGGGCATAGATGGATGAATAATTAATGCCCTCTCTTCATATCCAATTATATTTACCAGAGAGTGGTTTTTGCAGCTGGCATAGTGCTGGTGTTTGTTAGGAGTTTTTTGAATAACCAATACATGATTTAAATTTTATTTTCCCTTGCATTTTAACTGTGGCAATCACACCACCTGCAACTACCGCTAAACGGAAAACAACAAACTGTTAATCCTGTGAAGGTCCATAACAATTCAGGGCCTCAGTTTTGAATTTATCTATCAGCAGATTGTTATTAAATCAGACAAACATATGTATACATTAAACACTTCAGTGACCCAGCATAGCCCTAGGAACTAAACCATGGACCAGTGCATGCACAAGCTTTATAACTCATTACCAAATTGTCCACAGGATACCAGAGGGCAGAGATCTGTTTGAATCTTCAGTAATTTTGCATTTCAAACTAGCTTGTTTGGAACCATTAAATTGTAGAAATTCTTATTTTGATCAGTTTTACTTCATAGTAAAAATTCCACTGTTAAAAATTTTTAAGACTGTTTTTAATACTTTAGTATTTTTG
This sequence comes from Agelaius tricolor, assembly GCF_023055355.1. NCBI lineage: Eukaryota > Metazoa > Chordata > Aves > Passeriformes > Icteridae > Agelaius > Agelaius tricolor. Next base: position 189,162 of record NW_027269280.1, read on the forward strand.
CACAGTTTTTTTAATTAAGATGAAGCCTATTGTTATTTAATAAGTTTCCAGAACATTTTGTGAAAATATTAACTTTAATTTTTAAAGAAGTAAAAGGAAAGGTAAAAATTTCCATGATCTTTAAAATTATTCATTTTCAATTTTTCTGATATTAATCCAGTGTTATGATTTGCAAACCATAATAATAAACTCAGAACACTTGGGGTTGCCATTTCTACCCTAATATCTAACTTTTATGGAAACTGGAGAGGCTCAGAGACTCCTTCAGTACCAAGCCATGACCTGAAAAATGATTTTATGCTACTCAACTGATACAACAGGGTGCAGCAAAAATGTTAATTTGCATGGTCCTGACAGGCAAACAGCCACTGAAGAGGACATTCCCAACTTATTCCCCTTCACACAGCTGCCCTCTCGTGGTGTGCATTTCTGTCTTGCACTCTCGTCTCTTACCTACCCCTCTGATCCTCATTATCTCTTTCAAAACCTCCATATTTGAGCCAAAAGAGGTGGGGAAAAGGCTGAAAGAATCCAAGCCATTCTGAGCACACTGACACCCCTGGCCCCAGGGGTCAGGAGCACCCAGCACAGCCTCTGCCTCACTGGAATTGCTGCTGTGGCCAAACCCAAATTCTGCTGCAGCAGAAGGGGCTGGCAGCACCTGTTTGCCAGCAGAGACGCAGGGGCCATAACCAGAAGATAAATTAGACCATTGCAAGTGTAATGCTGATTGCAGTGTACCCCATTTGCCGATAAAACCCCCCATGCCTGAAAGCCAGAGAGCTGAGGAAATGTGCTGCAGGAGCTGCTGCAGTGTGAGTCACAATGGACCTGCAGTCATCAGGTGAACAGGGCCAAAGTTAACACAGACCAGGGGAAGCTGCTGGAGCACACTAAGCTCTCTGCAAAATGACAAAATAAGGGTGCCTAAATTGCACTGCAAATCTGATAGACTGCATGCTGGAAGCAAAGAAATTAGATGAGCAAGGGCTCATCTACATTGGAAAGTTTTACTGCCTTAATTAATCCAAAAACATAATTAAAGCTGTGAAATCTTTCTAGTGTGAATGCAATTTTACCGGTTAAATGAACAAGCACTTGGAGATCACTATGGTTCAGATATATCATTTACCCATCTGACTGTACCCTACTCTGGCATATTTTAATATACCCAGTTTTCTTCTACAGATGATCCTGGCTACCAATGTAAATTTCACAGAGAAGTTTCATACCACAGAGAAATCACACAAGTCTTTTAGATGATCAAAGACAAACTAATTCATGTTATTATTTATCATCTTTGCAGAAGTGTTGAAGTTATGTCACTTGTAAGGGTCATTCCTCTCACTCAATATATAAATATTCAGATTTTTTTTTCCTGCTGAGCACTGAGGTACTAAACAAAGCCGTGAAAGTAATTTTGAGACTAAAAAGACAACTGGCATTCACACAAAAGTCACAGAGCATTTTATGTTGCTGGCAAATTTAGCAGAGAATCTTTCTGTTGCTTTGCATTCACTTTCCAACTGATCTATATCAAATCTCCATCCACAACAAATATACAATTAGCCCTGGCTTTTCTCTCCTTGTGCTCATCCGTTTATGTGTTAGTTGGGATCACCATAACAACATCTGCAGGACCTGAATGACCTCAGAGTATGGAGACCCCAATTCCCAAAAGGACTTTTGGGCCTTCAGGCGACTGTGGCTGCCATTACTTGGTGCTGCTCAGCAGCTTCCTGAGGGAAAACACTCCAAGGAGCCTCAGTGGAGCAGCACCAGGCAGGAGTCCCAGCTGACCCCAGGAAATGAAATGGGAAATGGAATGGGAAATGGAATGGGAAATGGAATGGGATGTCCCTCCTGTGTGGGCTCAGGGTGGCTGGGTGACACCCAGTGGCTTGGTGTCACTCAGTCCCAGCTGACCCCAGGAAATAATGAAATGGGAAATGCAATGGGAAATGGAATGGGAAATGCAATGGGAAATGCAATGGGAAATGGAATGGGAAATGCAATGGGAAATGCAATGGGAAATGCAATGGGAAATGCAATGGGAAATGCAATGGGAAATGCAATGGGATGTCCCTCCTGTGTGGGCTCGGGGTGGCCAGTGGCTGGGTGTCACTCAGTCCCAGCTGACCCTAGGAAATAATGAAATGGGAAATGGAGTGGGAAATGGAATGGGAAATGGAATGGGATGTCCCTCCTGTGTGGGCTCGGGGCGGCCAGTGGCTGGGTGTCACTCAGACCTGGCTCAGTGCTGCTGCCTCATCACTGGGCTGCCAAGGCAGAGTGCACCTCTGACCACTGTGATCCTGCAGGCTCGTGCTTAATAGGAAGGAACTGTCAAATAGCAGGCAAAGTGAGTTTTCCATCTCTGATCAGGACTGGGTGACCTTCTCCCTTGCAGAGCTGAATTCCTAATCAGCAGAACGCTTGGTGTCTCTTCCCTCCTGAGCCAACTGGCACATGGGGCTCGATCAGATAAAAGCACTCAGCTGTCATGTTCTGCTGGAAAAAAGCTGCCTCCTGCTATTCAGGTGCTGAGCAATATTGATGGATGTCAATCAGTCTCAGACTGCAGCATGGCCAAGGGAGATTGTGCTTTTGCACTCGTGTTCGCCTGGGGAGATGAAAGCTGCCAGCACCCTGGGAAAATTCATCTATACTTTACACAATCTGGGTTTCATACACTGTGTTTAGTATCACATCAAAATTCCATTCTGATTTGCTTTTTACTGATGTCAAATTAAGGAGCTTTTTAAAAGTTGTCTCTCTAAATATATCAATATATAGACAAACATATGAACAGACACAGGAGTGTGGATATGCTCTTGAAAATGGAAGGACAAAGCGATTCCTCTGTGAAGTGTCAGCTGCAATTTGTAATCAATGACACAGTATGTCACATTAACTGCTTCATTCCAAGTATTCCTAAGGAAATATAAAGATTTTTCATCTAAAAAAGCTTTATCAGGGCAGAGGACATTCAGCAATCTAAGTAAACTAATTCAAGCAATGAAGGACAAATAATTCCTCCCTTCTAATACAATTTTGAAGATTGTTTATGCTGACAGTATATACTGAGCTATAATGAGAAGCTTAGAGCTTCTTGCTAGAGCACAGTGCATTCAGAAATCGAAATTGTTAAACAGAGTATGTTAGGAATCGATGCATTCACGTTCACCAACTGTCATGTAGAGACAGCAGGACACTACAGAAGTAGCACCTTGACCAGACACTGCTCTACCCTCAAAAAAAAAATAAAAAGGGGGAAGAGGTATGATACAGTTCTCTTTGTGGAGAACATGGAAATTACAGAAATGTTTAACTCAAACCTACTTAAATTCCTCTTGATACTTATTATTGAGTTACTACAGGTATGCTTTACAAATTAAAATGTATGAAATTTGAAATATAACTTGAAATACGGTTTATTTTGCAGCAATCTAAGTATTTCATTCTTCACTAAGAAAACCGGATATTGCTGAAATCTGGTTTTGAAAAAATTATGTCTCTGGTACTTGACGGCTTATTCCAACTTGATAGAGGAGTTTTCCAATAGAGGAGTCAAACCCCAGCTCTATCTGGATCCTCTTTAGCCCAGCTTTAATAAATACACTTGGAATAGTGACAGAAATGAAATGTACAACTTTGGGACAGTTGCAACTCACACAGAACTATTTGAGAATATGAATAGCTGCTTTTTGTGGTTACAGGGAGATGAATCAAAACAGACAAAAAACTTTGCAAAATTCAGTCCCCTCACCTCCACAGTATTTTTCAACTTTTCCAAAACCTTTTGCCAAGGTTGGAATAGGTCAAAACTGTTATCCTCAATTATTTGATGTGCCTGAACTTGTGCAGTAGCAAAGCAATTAAGAGTGAGTGAAGAGAGAGTCCAGTTAGTGCCACGGCAGCATCAGTGGGGGCTGTGCTCCAGCCCAATTAGGGTCTGCTGGCCCTCAGAGGGCTCTGCCCAGCCTCACTGACAGCCTCATTACTGCCATCAGCAAATTAATTGGCATGGGGTTCACTTGCACAAAATGAAGGGCTTGAAAAGGTCTGTTTTGCACATTACAGCAAAGTCGAGGTCTTTCAAAGGTTTTTGTGACTGTGTAGATGAAAGGACAGACAGAAGGAAAATCCAGCCTGAGAAATGAGTGCTCAGGGTTCGAGGTTAGGCTGTCTCTGACTCAAACTGCTTTCCTCAAATAAAGGCTTTCTGCATCTTCCTCCAATTTCTGTCCATCTGGCACGGATCTCTCTGGTTTTCACCAGAAATCCCATCCTTGAACAGAGAGGCCTCCTTGAATCTAAATTTTTCATATCTATGTTCCCACTAAATCACTAAAAACTTCCCAATCAACCTTTTAAAGTGAGGAAGGGTGCAAGAAACACTGCAGAAGTGGACAGTGAAGCAGTAAATGAACACAGGATGGTACAGACTCACTTAAGTGATATGTGGTACTGCCATAAATCAGCACAAGCTGATTGAAGGAACACAATCATTAGGATGAATCCTGGGCTATGTGTAGCACCTGCGTTTTACACACAGCTGGTGCCTCAAATGGCAGAAAACCAAACCATAACATCACTATCTTCTGTGGGGAATAAACAACAAAATAACACAAGTTTCAAAAACTCAGAAACTTTGTCCAAGACCACTGAGAGGATTTAACTAAATATAGTCATGAAATGGCACTTGCTGGTGTTAAAAACAAAAAAAAACAAAAAAAAATTGCAATATTAGTACACTAACATTGTCGAGCTCAGAAAAAAAAAAATCTGTGAAGAAAAGTGTCAGTTTTCAAAAATTTCTCCTTGGTTTCCCTGTAAATTATTTTAAAAGCCCTACTACCCTTTATTCTTCAGTTTCTCTGTGGCTGTTAAGACAAGTAATAACTCCCTCTTTAAAAAATTCAATAAATAATTGAATCAGATACCAAAATTTCTTCCATAAGCCCCAAAAGTGGGTCCATTTCCATCCTAAGCATTGCTGCCAAAACTGAGAAAGGTTTTGGTGTTCTTGAAGGATGCAGGGCCATTGGAAGAAGATTTTTTCATTTAACTAATCTTCCTCTGTAGTCAAAAAACAGAGATAGAGACTGCCATCCCACATTTTCATTCTCAGAAATCAGTTCACTCTGGTTGTGAGCTTTTCCCCCAGATTCTGACTGCAAAAGTGAATGCATTTCCATCAATGTATGAGATACTGAAATTAAAATATTATAAAATATATTAATAAAACATGGTAGAAAATAAGTCTGGAAATGCCATCAAGTCACACAATCCATCCTTTTTTCAAGAAAACTCTGAACCCTGTATTTCTTGACAGAAGCTTTCCAAACAATTAGTTAGAAAATTCCGTGATTGAAATTCTGCTTTCTTCCCAAGCCATGTGGTCCTATAGTTCTCTTTAACTGACAACTGAGAGAGCTAAAGCAGCTAATACAATTTAATTGACTTAGGGTTGGCAAGTCTCCAAAATAATGAAGAAAATAATGAAGAAAAGCTTGGAAAAATCCACTCCTTTTCCCTCTTCCTTGAAAATAAATCCAAGACAAAACTCAATGAGGATTTATTATGTGTACACAAGGAAATTTGGTGTCCCATTATCTTAAAAGCACTGATGAAATTTAATGTATTTACTCCTCAAAATAGCTTTGAAAATCCCAATTCAAAAGAATGAGAGTTGCCTGTTGATTAAAGGAACCATTTGTTTTAACAATATTGACTGTGTATTAACTTAATCCACACACTTTCCTTCAGCTGGAAGGTGTGCCAGGTGTGGAGGACAAACATCAATGAGCTTTTCAAGGAGTGTCACAGGCAAAGCTGCTGGGATAGACCAGCTATACATCACATTAACAATGAAGCTTCAGAAGTTGCTCAAGGAGGGTTTTAACAGGAAAGCAGGGTGGAAATGCACAGAGGAGGATTAATCACTCACACAATGTATTACAGAAATTGCTACTTAATATTAAACTGGCCCCAACCTTTAAACATTCCATCTAGAACATTTCCTACAGAAAGGTGAGTTTCAGCTCCTGATCCTTCATGGGTTGTTTGGAGCTAATCTTACATGTTGGCTTGCTGAGATTGGGGCATTTTATTTTTCAAACCTTTTTTTTTTTTTTATTTAGCACATATGGCCCTTTCTTTAATGTCATGAAATTGTGCATTGCATTGGTTTTAGGAGTAATATGCATTAAGCATTAAGTAACTGGAATGTCAATCATTGTTTAGCTGCTTTTCCCCTTTGCTCAAGTCTTAAACCCAATGCACAAATTTGCATTGGCAATGAAATAGCAAAAAAAGTGAAATAGTTTTAATAAATTATTCTGAAAGATATTAGATAGAGGTCAATTCCCAATTCTTTTGAACTCCATCACAGAACTCTCATTTAATTTTCTGGGAATAGAATTTGGCCCCAGTCGCTTATAAAATGGGATTAAACTTCTGGCTTTCTTCCCAGAACCTGAAATGAAAGTACACCAATGAAAATCTGCAGAATCATAAAACAGAGCTTCCTAAATAAGGGAAAGCCTTATATGCAGCTTTATGAAGCAGATTTTTTAGTTCCTTAGATTGCCACCTTCAACATGAGCCAGGTTATCCTGTTATTCATAAATTGATTACAATACCTGAAGTTAGAAGCAATTTCTTGAACTTGCCTTGAACCAGTGGGCTTTCCAAATTTAAATGTTTTTCAGCATCCATTTAAAATTGAAGAGTATGAGCAGCTATCATTTCTGTAAGACCATAATAAAGGTCAAACATTTATTAGACTGAAAGCGACATTAATACCTCCTGAATTCTTATTAGAGGAGGTCCATCATGGTATCATTTTCTTGGAGAGTAATAGGTCAGCTGTCAAATCTATCACCATGTCTGTGTCTGTTTTCCTACTCACAACTCAAAGAGAACAGAAGGGATTCAAGGAAATACACTTCTCAAAAGCACCAATTTGACAGTTTTAATTAAAGACACAAATTCAAACACATGGAAATCCATTACCTGGAAAGCCTAGAGCTGATTCTTCATTCTACAATGACTCAAAAAATTGAACTTCAATATGGGACTGCACAAGCCATTTGCATTGTTACATAACTACCAACCCAAAACATATGGAAGGCTAGATTTCAGCTGGGGCTGGCTTCTTAGCCAAGAGAATTAAAGAATGCCCCTCGTGGCATGACATCCTGGCCTTACCTGAACAGGGTCCTGAGAGGGGTTGTGGCTTCCGCTCCAGGGCTGGGGCAGGCAGAGCCCGGCTTCACCCACCTTGCCCTCCCAAGGAGCTGTGTGGGAGCCCAGGCACCTCACCCAGCCCTGCTCACAGGCCAGGAGCTCTGGCATGGCCCATTTGTGGGGGAAATGGTGAGTAAACGCTGAGACAAGGATCAGGTGTGCAGCTCCTTCCAGGAGACAGGGATGCGCTAATGCTCCTCTGACAACTGGGTACCTCAGTGCATCATCTTTGGTTAATAGATTAGCATATGCTCTTAAAAACATATTTACAATGTGAGAAATGCAATAAAATGAAAAATGGAGCGAAAAGAAAGACATATTTTATCTAATGTAGTCACGCTTCTGCTTTTAAATGTCAGTGAGAGCTACCCAAGTTACTTGTGTTTTATGTATTTGTGCATATTGGTTTAAGAAGATCATAAAATTGCCCAAGTGGAAAGTAGATCATTTTAACTGCAGAGGGCAAGTCAAGCAAGGGAAGAAAAAGAATATGGAGGAAGCTACTCCTGTGTTACTTGTCATTAGGAAGTAAATGAATATTTCTTTTAAACCAGAATAAGAGGCAGAAAACCTTACAAGATAACAATCCATTATTAAAATACAATGCATGAAGGAGGGAGGGAGAAAGGAAAAGAGAGAGAAAGGAGGCATCAGAATCTCTAGGTATCAACAGATAACAAAAAATACAGGGTAGCCAGGGAAAATCAGGAATAATTTCCATAAACTTATCCAATTTTACACCCAGGATAATTCAGTGATAGTCTGTGCCACAGGCAGGACAGTTAAAAAATATGAAAGCAGTGAGAACAGTCAACATTCACAGAAAAATAAGCTCACGTCATTTAAACAGGCCTCTCTTTTCTATTTGCTGTTTGATAAACGGGCATTTCTGGTGAGCACTGCCCAGAATGAACTGTGTTCCAAAGTCTGCAGAGGAACAACACTGATTTTTACCAAGAGGGGCAGAGGGAGCCTTCCTGTCTCTAACAGAATGTTTTGGACATGAATAATTTCTCATACTAGTCTAAAATACATTTGTCAGGGATGCAGCTTCCACAGGTAGAGTAAAATTGATAAAAGACTAATAATCTGACACAATTAAAGAGGGAGAACAGACAATCCCAGCAGTATGCATGTGATTGCAGCAGTACCTCCTTCCCTGAAGCACTCTGCTAGCACCCACATGTAAGCTGGGAACACAAGTAATTCTTTTTTTAGCTGTTAGATGTAGCATGTTTGGCATCCTCCAGGTTTTATCCAGTCCTGTAAGGCCACTAAACCCTTCTGCATGTAGTGCATATTAATATTATGTATTTAGGAACAGCATTTCCTGGTTTTAGCTGCTTCCTAAAAGATTGGAGAAGACTATGTCATGTATTCAAAAATCCATTATTAACTTCATATTAGCATTTTGAGTCTCTAAGGAAGTAGAAGTTGTTGCAGGTTTCCCACAAAGAATCTACTTTCAGTAATGAGGAGCGGAACTCTGACATCTGTCAGCTGAGTAAATTCCACTGTTTTGTAAATATTGATCAAACAATCATGGCTAATGATACAACTCTAAGTGAATTAGACAAATGTTCCCACATGGCCATCAATTTAATTCCCAGACTAAATTAGCTTCTTTTGTAAAGCAAAACCCTTTTAAGGAAGATAAATTGTTCAGTGACATCAACGTCCATTTCAATTATGGCTTTATTCTGGTGGAGGCTGTTCTGCATAATACACCTGCTGTTCACCTGGTTGTGCTGTAAGAAAATACAGTGGGAACCACATGACACTAACCTTGAACATTTATTTCCCACTTTTCTAAAATATGGGATAGCTGCTGTAAATGATACACAGCAGTTATTACTTTTCTCTGCACCAGCCCACACAGTCGGCTGGGCTGAAACCACCATTATTAGAAAATACACAGATTTAATTCACCTTAGCACAACCGTGTGTCAGAACTGCACTGGAGATAAGAGCTGACACCTGAACATGAACGAGGCGAAGATGGGGAGCCAGAATGCACCAAAAGGATACTTGCAAATGGGCAGAAAACACTTCTTAAAGCCCGACTGATTATCTCTCAAAAGTAATTAATGCATCACTCTCTAGCCTGCATCAGTGCAGACAAAGCTGCCTGAGGTTCAGCTCTGCTGGCCCCAGGAAGGCAAGAAGGGAGGGGAGAGGAAGGGGGGGTCAAACTGGTCCCAAAAAAACCAGGGACCCTTCTCAAACCTGCTGTATCTTCAGCTCTGAAATACTGCTCAGTGAAGGAGGGGAGCAGCTCCCCACTGGCCTCTGCGGACTTTTGAAAGCATATGGAATGTGTAATGCCTTTTTATTGCTGCATTTTAGTCTTTATTGGCAGCAATTCATTAGTTTTGAGAGACTAGAAAGGCTCCTTAAAATGAATCTCAACCAAAGTGCCCTTTATTTGCAAGCAGTTTATTTCAAAATGTTTCAGTTAAAATAAACTGGGTTTTTTTGTAAACATTAGTACATTTCAAACTCAATTTTGGGACAAAATTACTATTAACTTTCTCTCCCTGGTCTCTTTTCATTGATACATTCTAGTAGCTTTCAGTGGATGGAAAGAAAGACCCGAGCAGGTAGTTATTCAAAATTACAAGTACTTTTCCCCCCACAAGAAAGACAACTGCTGTTTAAATGATCTTTTCTCACACGGGGAAAGAAAAAGCTTTAGCACAGCTCGGTACAAATATGGGCTGCCCACAGGGCAGAAGCAGAGCACAGCATGAGCCTCAAAGCCCTGCTGTTACATTATGCAAAAGCAAACAGTAAAAGAGGAAGAGGTTATAGAGGCAATTTGGTGTTGCATTTAGAGGTTAATAAAGATCTTTTTTGAGGAGAAGGTCAGCTTTTTAGGATATTCAGGTGGCTAACTCAATAGAGTGCCTAAATGTCTTTAAATCCCACACGGTGCTCATTCTGACAATTCAGTTTCAAGAACCGTGGTGTTATCAGAACAATGAAACAAGTAATGTTTAGTCTGTGAGAAAATTTGTGTTTCTTTTTCTCAAATTGCTTTGTATCTCTCTCTATATTTGACCCCATTTTGAAAAGGCACAGTTCAGGGCTGTGTTTGAATAAGAAAGAGTGCCCACATATCCTGATCTGGGAGGGAGCCGCAGGGAGCATCCCATCCCACACACCTGGAGCGCCCCAGGGACGGGGCCGTGCCTGGCAGCACCGGCTGCTCGCACCGTCCCCTCCGGAGCAGTGTGGGCACTCCCACTCTGCAGCCCAGCCACCCCGGCAGGGACCAGGACTTGTCCTGACAGCGAAACATCTCTGTTAACATCGCATCTCAGCCGAGGGCATGACAGGAGTCCCTCGGTGGGGCTGCTCTGCCGGCAGCTCCGTCCCGTGGCATTCCTGAGCAAACCACCCAGCTGCACCGTGTCTGCTCCCTGCAGGGCTGTTGAGAGGAGAATGTACCAGAAGTTCCAAAGCGTGATTGTGAATTATTGATGGCCACCCCAGGGCTGGCCAGAAAATGGAACATCTCCTCCATGACTCATTCCAAAAGTTATTTTCATTCTGAGTTCAAATGAAAATCAATGAATCAAAATGAATTGTACAAATTCACGCAAACATTTCCTTATAATAAACATGTTCCTATGAATCATTTAAATGAAAGTTTTTCCAGGAAGAGAGGGATCATTTTGTAAACAGCTGTTATCTGGGAAACAGGTGCTGATGTGTGATCACACACATTCAGATCATGGAGAACAGGATGAAACAGTTGCTTCTCAAGAGTGCCAATCTCAGGAGCAATTATTCAAATGAAATAATTCCCTATGTGGCTTTTAAAAGGTTTACTTTTAATTTCTTCCAGGCATCAGTGCAGAAACCCCTCTCCCTCACTGCCTGCCCATACACATCACCCCAAACACAAACCCCCAGTTAATCAATATTGCTTCCTGACCAACAGAAGATTTAAGACATTACTGATGAGGTTGTTCTTTAATATAATGTAGGAATTAATTTTAAGGCAATAATTTGTTTTCCTTTTAATTTTTCATACCTCCAATGTACTAAAGCACTTTGGATATATGGACTTCTTTATATCTCTTAAATTGAGCTGACAGTGCTAATCACCAATTCAATATTGAATCTGAGCGAAGGACTGTGTAATAGTTGGTGTAAGAAATGGTGTACAGGCAAACATTCTCTTTTGGATGGCTTCTTTGGGCTCATTACTGTTTGTCTTTTCTCTGAACTGGGTCACACTCTGACTCATTAATTGTCTTCTGAGATTTGACCCATTTTTCTGAGTAGTCCTCTAAGACCTCTCAAAAAAGGGATGAAAGCAATCCAAAGTGCTGGCATGGGCTTTTTTTGGGTTGCCTGAATAATCCGAGCAGTTATGTGAATAATCAGGAAGAGCTGGATCAAGCCTGGCAGTAGGAGGGTCCACAGGGGAAGACAGAGCTCAGCTTTTGGGGGAGGTTCCAAAGACCCTGGGGTAGGGTGGGGAGGCCAGCCCTGTGCAGCTCTGCCCTGGCCCTGCCTGGCAAGGGGCACAGCCCCTACACTCCTGCCTTTCACTATGTGGAGATGGAGGCAAGGACTCCAAAGTCTTTTCTCATGAAAAGTCGCCATAACGCTTTCCTTCCTCAGAGTGCAAAGAATCCAGGAGAAACAGCAGCCTGGCCCGACTTTGAGCAAAAACAAGCACACTAATACTCTTAATTCTGAAAATTGACTGCTGCAGTTAATACACTTAGTTTCTGTTTAATCTCATCAGTGAATAGTACGCTAAAAAGAAAATTTAAAAGGGGCAATTTTGCTTGATTAAGTGAATTGTCAAAAGTAAATCAGAATAATGGAAGAAATTGAAAAGGCAAAATAACGTCGCTAGTTTGTTAGTATGGGAAATACTTTACAGTGTTCTCTCCTGGGGCCTGTTGCACTTACTATGGATTAGCTGCTTATTGCATAAACTATATGTCTGAGTTTATCCAAATTTCTCTCATCCATAAATTCATCATTAAAGCCAATTATGTATTTTACAGGAAGTATTTTGTGGGATTTTTTTGCCACTAACTTCATTGAACAGCAAGATAGGTATTTCTGCTTGCTTTTACCTAGCTGACATGGGCAAACATCTCTTTTTAAATTCCACTGTGATATTTGCAAGAAAACATATCTGCTCTTTCAGAAATGAAACCTCATGTCCTAAGACAGCTAGATAGATATAGATGTAAACAAGGAATCTGAGTCACTGAGAAATAGAAAAAACCAATTCAATACCAGGAAAAGGTCTCTATTTGTGGGAAAAGGCAATGCTGGTTGGAGATATGCAAAATGATACAGTCATAAATTCTCAGGGCTTTATGCTTCAAATATTGAGCCTAGAAGATTCAAGATCCAATTCAGTGTCTCTTTTTTTTTTCTTTTCTAAGAAAGCTACATTTCCTGCCACAATTTCAGATTACTGGTATTTGTCTCACTGTCATAAAACAAAAGTTTCCACATACTCTTTCTACTTTTTTATGAGCAAACATTTCATTGTTTCAGTACCGGGTTCAAGTCTAGTGGAAATTCAAATAACATTGGCTGGATGACTCAAGAGCAGCCAGATGCAGCAAGAATCTCCACCAGACACTCCTTTCCCCAGAGACACTGTAATAAGCAATGGCCTTTTCTGGCTGCAGACATCTTAGTATCTGATTAAATCTGGGAAAATATAGATGGTTGTACACATTAAATGCCTCACAAGTATGTAAGCTAAAACAAAACTGGAATCCTTGTTCATTGTAATTACTTCTTCCCACATAAATCAGTCTTGTCCCTCAGTCTTTAAAGGCCCCTTCTAGAAATTGGAACAATTTTAGTTCCCACTTTTTTCCCCTACTGCTAAGGTGGCTGGAATCAAGAGTTCAAACTGCACAACTGCTAGGAGCTGGCTTAGCATCAGACATAATTCCAGCAGTGCTTTTGTGTTAATTAGTATTTACAATTAAACACATGGCTACTGAACACCACACTGTGATTGGTCCCTTGAATGATGCTTAGAGCTGCATTTATTTTATAACAGGAAAGCATCAATGCTTTGTAGTCACAACTGGCAGTGGAGAAAACAGCAATCCCAAATATACAAAACATTAATACCTTTTAGTAACTGTAGCTCTGAGGAACATGCAACCTTTTCTGAATTTAGATATGGATCCAGGTCACATAGCTGGCCTAAATTACTATAATGGGTCCAATTAAAACTCCATGTCCAAACATCTGCAGCTCCTCAAAACATGATCTAATGAACCACGCGCAGTGCAGCAGGTCATGGCAGCATCAGAAGGGCTGAATATCTATGAGTGCTCTGTAGAGATAGAATTAATATTTTGATCTTTAAAACAGATGACCAATAATGTTTTCAGAACCAATTGTATAAAAGCACGGAGTGATTAAAATGAACAATGTAAATTTTTCAAAAGCATAAGGAAAATTACTGGGAAGCTATGCTGTGATAGCAAAATTAAACTCCATCAACTGGTGTTTTGAATAATGAAAGAAATTCAGTTTTGGCTTAGAGTTCAGCATTTAAATAAATGTCAAGGGGGAAGAAAGGGTGGGATCAAAGTCAAAGAAAGTCTGGACTTTGTTACATCTTACTTGATCTTTGTCTATAGCAGAAAGCATGTGCAAGACACTTCAATGTCTTTTCACTTCTGCAGCAGAAAATCAAAGAAAATAAAGCCCAAATACAATATAAAGTAACCGGGAAATTTATCTGAATCCTTCTCCTATGAATCTGTTAAAAAAGAAAAAGAAAAATCCTCATGGGATAAAGCAGAATGGCAGATCTCACCCTCAGTGAGCTAGACCAGAAAGAAAGCCCAAATATGCCTCATACAAAATTCATCTGGGTTAAGCATCAGGGGTCTGAATAAGAGCCAGTCAAGGAGGAGAATTTAAAACAGGACAAAAAAATAAAGCAAAAATATCTCCTGACAAGTTAGTGTAGCAGAGTTGTCCAGATTTGTGAGACATTTGTTCAACATGAATAACAAAAAGCACATAGCAATGGCTTTTGTAGGACCCAGGGAATAGGAGTGGGAATTTCCAGGGATATTCCAGAACTGTGTCTGTGTCTAGAACTGACTAGAACAATTCTTCAGCTCTGCAGTGAACCAAGGGGAGCAACAATCACGAAATCACAGCTGTACTGTTTTTGTGGTAAAAGGTATTTCATTGCCTTAGTGAAACAATTACATTTGGCAGCTGCTGCACTTGCCTCTAAGAAATATTAGAAATGCCACCACAATCATTAAGAAAAGTTCAGGATCAAGTGACATATCAGTTTATGGCAACATCTGTTTGGAAGGAGCTGGAGGAGTGATGGAAGGGGAAAATAAGAGAGCTACATCACACATATGCACTAAATTTCTGCTTGCAGAAGTGATTTGTGGAGTCCCTGGGAAAGCCAGAGCAGCAGTGAGTGGCACTGCATGGTCACCAGGATGCCCTTTACAATCCCCCCAGTGTGGGACCCGCAGTGCTCAGCCTCAGAGCCACCTGGCTCACCTGTACAGAACCTTCTGGGGCTGAGGTGGCTGCACTGGGTCTGGAGCTGGGGCTGTGGGTCTGTGCAGCTCCCGGGTGTGGTGCCCATCCCTTCCCAGCTCACCAGGAGGAAAAGGCTTTGCCCAGCTCCCCTTTCTGGGAGAGCCCCCAGGAGGAGCCCGGGAGGGACCATCCCTGCCAGGGATGCACCTTGTGTCATGGGGGGGAAAAAAAAATCAATGCTAATTGCATATGTTTTCAAAAATACTCTAAATTACTCTATTAAAATAAAGATATGCCTCAAGAAATAGGTCCTTTCATGCATATTAATAGAGTAAGAGAAGTTCTTTGGATTTACTACTTCCTAATTCTGTGTGTTTCCTGGTGAAATCTTTGCAATGGCTCTTTGTACAAGCTGATCACAGGCACTTGTCCTGCCAGACTACAGAAAGATACAAAGAAAAGAAAAGATAGAGGACAAAACCTCACTTTAAGATTAACCACTAATGAAAATCAGACCTGTGACCCAACCCTTGCCAGCATTCCTGAAAGCAAAAGAAATGAGGCAGCTTCTAATGCATGACCTGGTGACAGAATAAAGAAAACCCAGATGAGGAGAGGTTCTAGCCAAGAGCTCCATTCCGAGATTTTACAAGAGAAGATGTTAGAGAGCAGCATCCAGGTTAGCACCACCAGCACTGCAGAGCAGCTGCTCTAAGATAAAACCACAGTATTAATGATAATTGCAGGTTCTGTACTTTCGTAGAGGAAACAGTTCTTCAATATCATCTGGGATTTGAGTTAGAAGCTCCAATTAAGAAGGCAGAGACCTCACAAATGAAACAAACCTCACCTTTAGAACACCTGAGCGTCCTGGACAGTTATTGCCATATGTGAGATATATTATATTAGCTGTGTGAGGTACCTGATGTTCCTAAGAAGCATGACATGCTCTCACTTTCTCTGAAATGAATCAAAATGCACGATTCTTTCTCCCTTGGCTGTGGCCAGTGATCACAGACATGACACAGGAATCCCCACAGGTGTGGAAAATCAGCAGAAATGTTAATCAAACACTTGCAATGTCTCCTGAAGCATTGTACGATTGCACATTGTGTACACAACCAGTACCCTGAACCTTACCTGCCTTTAGCAAGAGCTCACAGCTCTCCACTTCCTCATCCATGCAACCAAAATGAATTTCTTTTGACCCCAGCACCCAGCCACTGAAACTCACTCTCCCATCTGAGCACTGCCTTATTGAGAAGACAGGAGGAAAATTAAAAGCTGTGTATAAGAGTTAAAAATTGAGATTTTAGACATAAATCTAAATTCTTTATCTATCTTTACAACTCTAGGACTCACTTAAAATGAAACTTAGAACACAAGAACCCTTATCTAAGGCTCTCCTCCCTCTCATTTGTAATGGAAGCAGGTATTGTCTTCAATTGTGTGAGCATGTCAGCAAAAATTATGCGCCTGTAAACTGCTAGAGATAATAAAAGTCATTCTTACAAACTGATTTTTGCTGACATCCAACAAAGAAATAACAAATATGTATTAGAGATTCTTCAGCCACAAATGCAAGTTTGTGCATAGAATGGGCTGCTGTTCACAGCTATAAAATTGTGCTCTTTTAACCTTACTAGGGAGATTAATTAAAGTCAGTAGAAGAGAAAAAGTCAGTGTAAAAGCTATGTTCATAAATGGCATAAATCTGAATTTTTCAGGACAAAGACTTGACGTGTCTTTGCTTTCCTTGCCTCTTTCTCCAACATGAAGGACATTTTCTTCTGTAAATTTCTGTTATCCGAGAGTGAAAATTAACATTTCCAGACCATCATTAACAGAAGCATTTTGAAACACTAAAAAAATTAATTTGTTTCAGTCTTTGCTTTAAAGTCCCCCAAAACAGGAATTGTTCTCAAAGGTGCAATCACAGGTATTTCATCAGAACACAGCTGGCAGTCACAAAGACTCACAGCTAACAGAGGAGATGCCAGCCTCAAGAACGGCCACACCAGTGAACTTGCATTAGTGCTTACTTGGGTAAAGGGGAAAACCACTCAAATTCCTCCAAGAACGTTTGTCAAAAAATTCTGTATCACGTTTCACGTAAATGTAATTCTAAACAAGCAAACAATGGCAAGAAGGCAGCATTGGCTGGGTGGGTGGGTGGCTACAAGGCAGGAGTGTCTGACATAAGCTCTGCTTTCTGCAGCCTTGTCTGGAATAAATTGTGCAAGAGACTTGTTGGATTTCAGAAAAGCTGTTCAGTGTCACTGAGAGGCAGAGGCAGGGCTGTGATGCTGTTCTGTGCTTCCCTTTCCCCCAGCAGGTTCTGCCAGGACCCCAGTGCCCGTGAGCAGTGGTGGCCGGGGATAAGCTTTACCCAGAAACTGGAATGAGAGAAGGACAGAGATGGAGGAGTGGTGCTGGGGCTGGTGCTGGGGGCTCCTGCAGGAGGCCAGGCTGCTGCAGCCCCCAGCTGGGCCACCATCCCCTCCAGCTCACCTTGGAGAAGAGCAAGAGCTGGAAACCAATCATCCGTCCTTCACTGAAGAGCTGTGTCAATTAAAATAAACTTCATAGCGAGAGAAACTCAGATAAAATGTGTCATCCCATTTCCCTTGAAATATAAGGATTAAAAAGGAGAAATAATGAGACAAATTATAAAAATAAGCTAGTCTGCCAGTGAAGGGAACAAATGGAAATTAAATATCTGCCTATAAAAAGGCATACTAAAGCATACTGGAAAGTAAATAGATGCTTGGGGAATATGAAAGCTGTGTGATTAGAAAGGAGAAAAGTGCTTTAACTTGTATCAAAAAAATGCTAATAATCAAAATGACATTGAGAAATTAGAGCAGTGGAAAGAGAGCACATCACAGGCAATTTTAAATGTAAATTCCCTGCAAATGCAAGAAAACCCTGCAGATACTCCAAAGGCAATCAGAGAGCAAAATCTAAATTACAAAAGCTATAGATGAGAACCTCAGATGTTCAGCACACATATATAAATCCTCATATATAAAAACACTGCTGCATGCAATTCTAATATTTCTTAATTCCTCATCTGAAAACAGGCATGCAGTGTGTGGCAACAGGGGTGCAAGTTCAGTGTCCTGCAGCCAAAGGGTCTGGAGTGCAGCTGTGCAGAACGCTGATCCCAGGGCCTGAGTGCAAGGTCTGTCCTTCTGGGGAAATGCAGGAGCCTCCCGAGGGCTGAGCCGGATTTAACTGAGAGGGGCAGAGACCTGGGAGCATTTCTCTCCTTCCATCCTTCCTGCTGGGAGGAAACTCTGACCCTGAGAGCTGTGGCCCTGCAGCCTGTCCTGCTCTCTCTTGTTCCACTTGGTAACTGCGAGAAACATGGTTTGGAATACATTATTCATATCTAGGACTACACAGTAACTGCATAAATGACATTTATCACTGCTATCTAAACTGGCTAGGAAACCAAGAGTTCTGTATGTAAAACTGAGCACATCCATTCATACCTACATGCATACATATGTATCTATAAAATGTCTGTGCACAGGTAAATTGGCTATATAAACATTTGAAGAAATGTTTGAAAAATACCATTTCTGATTCCCTTAAATCTCATCCCCACTTTTTTACCTTTCTATCCATAATCCATCTTTCAGAAGAAACCCTTTAAGACAAGAAACCCTTAAAGGCAATTTATTCTTCAATAATGTTTAAAAACTCCTAAAAGTGAGGCAATTAACAAAATTATACCAAAAGTGGGTGACAAAGAACTTGAGCAACTGTTAAAAAGTGAACTAGAACTAGGTTAGTAGAAGAAGAAGTACTCATGGCTTAGATACTGGACTAGAATTAAGAAAATTTAATGCAGTTCTCAAGTCCTCTGCAGATATAAAGAATGACCTTTGGACAATCACTGTGTTTGAAGCCCCCTTTATGAAACAGGATGGCATTAATACTGACTCTTACTTTGAGGCTGTCTTGTCTGCTTAATTGTAAGAACACTGAATGAAAGGTGACTTGTTCTTTGTAAATTGAGCCTCAAGCATTTCCTCTTTCTCCAAAAAGTTAAAGAATATCATTGAAAAGGCCTTGCATACTGCAAGTTACCAGCACATAAAGAGGAAAATCATGTCAAATTATAGTTAACAAATAAATCTAAAGGACAAAATTGTAGAGACAGATTTTATTTCCAAACCATGGCTTGAAAAAATGTTTGGAAAATGCAGGCTTCCCAGAAGGCATTTGCTGTATTTCAGGGATAGTCATTTGTCCAGATAGCAGAGCAAGTTACTGGAGGCATGGATTTGATTCTAACTCATGAGGAGAAGCTAAGTAAGAATTTGCAAGTAGAAAGAATTTTGGGAGGGGAATCAAGAAATGTCTGAGTTCTCTATTGCATGAGAACAGTGAAATTCAGCAGATTCACAGAGGCAGTAGATTGGATCTTTTGGGGAGACATTCTAAGGGAAAAAGAAATGCAGAAGAACTGGCAGATATTAAAACAGACTCTATTAAAAACACAAAGGCAAAGGAGTGTTCCACAGAGGAAAACACTTGGCATGACTCTTTAAAGAACATACACACCTAAAAAGAACACAGCATAAAGGAGAAATGGAAAGGTACTATAGAACTAGACAGGTACACAATCTGAAAAATAAAGGTTAAAAGGGAGTTATGGCTGGCAAGGAATATCAGAGATAACAGGGAAAAATTTCTTTCAGTAACATGAGATAGAAAAGATAGAGATTATCTAAAGGAACTGTGGGTGAATGTGAGACAACAAAGACCGATGGATTCAGGTTATTTACTATCCCAGCTTCCCACAAAGACCCAGGTGGTTTTTGTGTTCATTTCAATAGAAAAACAGCCTGAAGACCAGGACCAGGAGCAGCTCACATGTTCAGATACATGGACAACCTGAAGGAATCCATCCTAACATTGTTAAGAAACTGGCCAGCGCAATATTAGGACCAGCAATAATTATGTGTCATGACTCAGTGTCTTAAGACAGCAGAAAAAAAAAAGCCTAAAGTGCTAAGTGCTCACTATATTAAACTGCTACTTCATATTCTTGAAAATACTTCTGATATTCTTCATACAATCAGATTCTTGTTCTCTTCTTGGTTTATCCTCTGTAATACTCAGGAGAGTGCTTGGCAATGGCCATTGTTCAGTCTCAATGTGCTGAAAATTCAGTAATTCTGTGGTGTCTTGGTTCCTTCAAAATATTGTCCAAATGAATAATTCCTGCTACAAGCAACAAAGTTTGTCTTTGTCAGCTGTACAGCCATTTGGGGAAAGCAGCACACACCAGGAAATTGTGCAATTGCATGAAGTGATATCAACAGAAACATTTCTCTCCTTCATTATCTATATTCTAATAATTGGACAGTTATCAGCTAATAAATTCTAACTGCAGCTCGAGCCTGGCACTTCATAAACAATTGCAAAAACCTGTCAGTACAGCAAGGTAATCACACCTTGCATTTTAAATCATCCCCGAGGACACATCCTGGAAAGGATGGCCCCTCCAGATTTCCCACCTCAGCAGTTCCAGAAAGCACAGCAGTGTGGGCAGGGTCTGTGTCTCAGTACTCAGCCATGGACACAACAGCTTCCCTCATCACTGCTGAAGCAGCACAGGGAGCACTGAACAGGCCCCTGGAGCTGAAAACTGCAAGAAAGTAAATTTCACCAAGAATGTTTCATTATTTTCTTCCCCCTGCTTGTCTGTTGTATTTTTACTTCTGTCTGTAAACCTTCAGGCACAGCACCTTGGTAGAGTTTCTAAATATCAGTGCAATATAATGTGTACTTGGTGTTTATTACTGTAAATGTAACATCAGTTAGGCGCACCACAAGGGAGGATAATTACCTAGATTTTCTGGAAAAAATCTGCTCTGTATGAATATCTGAACATATTAATGTCCCCATGTCTTCCCACTTTGTGGGAAGAGATGAGGGGTTGCCCTTAGGTTTTTTTAAACACATTTAGTATTTTATTCCAACTCAACACTCTTCCTCAGGAAAAAAAACAGAAAAAATGGTTTAACAACACAGTTCCCTTTGCAAGCTGACATCAAGATACTCTTAATAAAGATAGTAGTTTGTTCCCTTAACTTCTGCCTGTGGCATTTACGCGATAAAACACTATATAATTAAGTCCAAAAATCAATATGTGACCCCATGAATTTACAGCCACTGAGGCATGCCCAATATTCACATATATGTCCCTAGACATAATTTAATCTATGCACTTACACTGCAACTTGGAAGAGAATGTATAAATAATTTAGAATTGGATGCAAATACCCCTTTGCCCGATACAGCAGACAGCGATTGCTGAGCACCCATCCTGTCCATGGCTTTGAGAGGGAGGCTGGGGAGGAGTGAGTCCCTGTTTGCAGGGTGCATGATGTGCCCTGCGTCACCTCTACCAGGGCCACATCTGGACTGACATCAGGAAACTATTGCCCTGGGTGATCCCATACCTGCAAATGGATTTTAGACAACTACGACTTTCATTTTCAATACATTTCTGAGCATTGAAAATCAGGTTTGGATATACCTTAAGCACTCAGGAACTGGATAGCCGCCAGAATGAGCTCCAAATTTATTTGTAAAATTCCTTGTAACTGTTAAGTATATCACATGCTGGTTTGGGTCCTGAGGCCAATGCTGCATAAACCAGTAACTTTCTGCTCATCTTCTGTATTTGCACATTGGAGCTAGGGAAAATACAGAGGAAATTGCACCCAGAAGTGTGTATGATTTATAGTGCCTTGGGCCAAGAGATACAATTTATGCATTATGTCCTACATAGCCCAGCCCAGAGGCTCTGCATAACAGTCTGATGAGGATTTAATTTACTTCCTGTAGTGATAGTATAGTCTGTCACATCAGAATTTAAGTACATTAAACAGCAACACCATAAAACTTCTCATTTTCATTCATAAGTCAGAAGTAATTCCGGCAGGGAAAAAAAAAAAGGGATATTTCACATCAGAAACAGATTCTCATCTTCTGAGACAATTTTTTTTCTATTGAAAGTCTTAAGAGTGACATCCCATATACCCCTCTGATCCTTTAGCTGGAGACACTGAGAGGTGGCCAGGAAGCAATATCTGGCCACATGTGTGCCTCCTGTCCCAAACCCTGGGTAAACACAATAAATTAACCCTATGAGCAATGAGATGCCACCACACCTGCAAGGAACAGTAATTGACTGCCCGGACACTCCTAGTCCCTGTTAGCTCTCAGCCCAACAGCTTCATTTGAACTATCAGCAAGCAGGCCCTGTGCCTTGGGAAGCTCAAACACGAATTCACCCCAGGATCCCTGGGGTCGCAGGCAGCTGCGGGCAGGGCTGGGAGGGTGGCAGGGAGCTGGGTTCTGAGCAGCCTCTCCGTGGGCTGGGCTGGAGCCTTGTTCTGCCACCTCCCCACCCCTGCCGGCAGCTGAGACTCAGGCTCTCAGAACTTTGTCCTGGTGGTTTTCCTCTGCACCAGGATTTTACCTGCAGTGAGGTCTCAGACTCCTGTTAGGAGACTGCCAGGTGTGAAGCCCTAACACAGGCCAAGTGCCCCACAGTGTCATTAGGTGGATTTAACCAAATACCACATTGTGACTGCCAGCCCTGCACAAGACACTCTTGGAAATCCAGTCATCATTTCCCTGCATTGAAATGATGATGGGTTCTTATTTTCTACAGACACTTCCAGAGGAATATGCAAAGTATCTTAAATAAGAGATGAACGTGACATAGGTTAAATGGAATTGTTCCATAGGAACTCACTCCCCTCTGCCCACAGCCACTGACACTAATACTTATCTTTCAGACACACAGGCTCATGCCATAGAGACAGACTTCCCAAAAGATGAACTTTTGCTCACTTGCATGTGTACATTGAGTTCACTTAAAATTAAATTTTCATATATGCTGTTTTTCTTATAAATGACAAAGAGAAAATACTTGGCCAGACTTGGTAGATTGCAGACTGGGTAGATTGCTTTTAATCTCATTTTTCTGAGAAGAGTCTAGCTTTTTAAACAGGAGTTAAGTATTCCTGATATGAGTGCTCAGAGGGGCTGAAAAATCTCACAGCTCAAGAGCTTCCCAAAGTAGCTAAAGCACCACCTGAAGAAGTAAGAAGGAATAGAATAGTGTCTGACTCCTTTTCTCTTAAGTATTTTTGTACACATTTGTCTTTTCCTTATTCTTATATAGCAACCAACCGAAAGAGTTTGTCTGACAAACCTTCCCTTCTCCAGTTTCTACAAATGTAGGAATCCTCTGTGAAGTTCAAACACTAATTAATAAATTCAGCAGAGGATGAAAGTCCAGTTATCACATTCCATTAATACAAGTTTTTGAAATGCAGCTGCTAATCAAATACCAGCAAATTTACTGTAAAATTACTTGCATGTCATTTGATTCTGTAACTGAGGCAATTTAAATAACACTCAAAAATTTCTTGTTACATTAGAAAAGTATCTTTGCTATTGATTTTTTTTTTTTTTAAAGAAAAAAACAAACAGTACAACTCTCTTAGAGGGAAGAGCTAAAAAGATGATTTTGGGCATTAGCCACATGTAGTTGACTTTCTAAGTAAATGATGGGTCAATGAACACTTGGGAATTTCTTTAACTCAGAACAAACATCTACAGTGACCTCAGAACCCTTCTAATTCCACTGAACTGTCCTTCAATTAATATTAAAGGCTGTGACATGTAATAACCATGTAATCCTACTCCTTATAGCCCCCAAAAAGATTCAAATATCAGAGCAGTAGAGCACTTTCTGGACTTGCACAGGAGAAACAGCTGAGGAAATGGAAATTCTACAGGTATTTTTATATTTTTTCTGGAGTTCCAGTTACATTAATTTTAACAATTTATAATTTATGTTTCTATTCTTATGTAAGTGTTTGGTGTCTCCTTTCCTGAATGAAGCATTTCTCTCTAATCATAATGCAGCTCCTAAAACCCATTAAAATCAGAGACACAGTGTTAAAATGTCAAGTGTGTAATTGATGTGTGAAATAAATGGACTCTCAGGGCTATGTAAAGGGTGAGCAGGCACTCTGAAGGATCCTCCAAACAAAGGCAGCATTACTGCCTGTTGAAATACAACAGACAGCAGCATTTTAGGGCAGCTTTTATCACTGCCCTTCTTTCTCCTTCCTGACAATGGCTGTAAAACACAAACAAAAATT
This sequence comes from Agelaius tricolor, assembly GCF_023055355.1. Lineage (NCBI taxonomy): Eukaryota > Metazoa > Chordata > Aves > Passeriformes > Icteridae > Agelaius > Agelaius tricolor. Next base: position 213,146 of record NW_027269280.1, read on the forward strand.
CAACAAATAAAGTACTTCATTTGGGAAAAAATTCTACTGCAAATCTCCTATTTCTCTGAAACAAAACGAGAAAGAAGCAGAGCAAACAGCCTGAGGGTTCCCTCATGACAGCAGCAGACTGCCATGGAACTGAAGCTGGATTCTGATTGCTTTTTGTAAAAGACCAAGCAGCCAACACTCACTGAAGCCCTGAGCAAAGGTGGGAAAGGAGGAACGCTCCAATGACCTAGGAGGTGACCAGAGGAGCCCAGCTTCTGGCACTTCAGAAACTGGGAAATAATTATGGATCTTGTTTGAATGAAACTTCTACCCACAAAACAAGCAAGGCCTAATCTCTCCTTACTCTTTTTAGTTTGTTCAAATGGGAGACTTTTCTTCACACTGAAAAACTGTTAGATCTTGTGACTGCACAAAAAATGACATTGCTACATTTGAGAGATTAATACATCTATTTGGATATTTATGTAAATAAGGTTTGTTAACACATATTCATTTTTAGAGATGTATCATTTTGCACTATGATAAAATATTTTAAATTAGTCTATAATTCAAGGGCACAGAAAAACACCTTTGAAACACCTAAAGAGTACAGAGAGCTACAGGGATGGATGTATAGAGGGTGAAAATTAATAGAGCCTAACCTTCTAATCAGTCTGAAGATTTTAATTTCCACTACTACCAGCAGAATTTAATTGTCTATTTAATTGCATAAATGTTGCCAAGTATCATATTTTATATTTCTACAGTCATTATGAATATTCATCTAAAAATGATGATTGCAAATAGGTTGTCAATAGAGCAGATAGACAGTCTGAAATGTTTAATAACCGGCACGATGATAATCATCGACCCTTGTATAGCATTTCCCATCCAAGGTATATAATGGCCTCTTCTCTTCAAATTAACAAAACTTAATTAGGATACATTCCAATTACCTTGGGAGACTGCAGCCTGAGAGAGCAAAATGAAAGATTGGTCTGCAAGAAAGAAGCCTGGCCTTGTAGGCGAGCACTGAAGTACAACAGAGGGAAGCTGGAACAAAAAGGGAAAACTGGCACAGGTGCCAAGCACAGAGCCCAGGTGAGTCTGAGTGCTTTGGAAAATACTGAGGAATCTGGCTGCTTTCCCCCTTCATTACAGTCTTCAAGGAGATTGGAATCAAAATTTATTCAGTATTTTGGCCATTTAATATGGGAGAAATTGTCATCTCTCCAACTGACATTCAGGATTCCCTATTGTTTCATTATGAAAAGGCCACTGCTATGGCGATATTTAATTCCTCATAATAATTCATGAGAAACAACAATTTCAGTTTTTTTCCTTCTCTTGTATTTTTTGCTCAGTGTTGACAATAAATGAGAGATAAAGGCCTGATGAAAGTCTGGCATCTACTGGGGATGTTTGAGGAGCAGGTATCACACATACAAAACTACACTGAGAGCACAGCAGGCTTGCTTGTCCATCTCTCAAACCTTATATTGACATCTTTGCTTTAAGAATTATGTCAGTTCTGATAATAATTTACTCTACAGGCCCCTGAAGTTATCATTCCTGAAATGGAGATCCTCCCTGGCCACCTTGGGACCCAAAGGCAGAGCAGAACAGGGTGCTCATCTTAGGAGATGTGCAATGCCATGGCCATCCTCTCTGTCCTGCTGAGACAATCTGCCACCCTGCCCCAAACCCCTGAATTACTGAGGGAGCTGAGTTCCCTCCTGGGAGTGCCTCACACATCCCCCCTGCCCTCCCGGGCAGCCACTGCCTGCAGCAGGACTGCTCCAACCCATCACCTTCCTCTGCAGTAATCCCATGGGGAGCAATTCCAAGCCATGTCATTCACCCCCTCCCTCCACAGAGCCTCCAGACACTGACAGAGCTCTGTTAGAAAGGAACCTCTCACTGATCACAGCCAGACATTGATTTTCGTCATCCCATTATAATGAAACTGGAAATTACCATGATTTTCCTTTAACAGAGGAAAGAAGTTCTTTAATTAACCTGGGCTCCCTGTGCAGCAGCTGAATGGAAAGCACCTGGCCAGCAGAGCCTCTGTGCACAGAATGATCTTTACCCCAGTGCATACACGTGAATATTTGCATTTTCATATTTTTTTAATTTATGATTCTGTTTCACACTTGGTCAAAAGTGGCTCTACTTTTTTGGCAATTAAACCCTTCCATGTAATGCATTCCTTGCATTGGCAGATTGCAGTTCAAGGTAAAGTTCCTGTCTGGTATAAATCACCAGAAGTCTGCTGACTTGAATGGAGCAGAGTTGATTTACACCTGCTCAGGACCTGCCAGCAAACCTCTGAAACACAAAATATGTCTTTTTTCTTTTCCTCTTTTCTTTAAGCTGCTCCATTTTTATTACCCTTTGAAAGGAACTCTGAAGTGTTTACCTGTCAAGAGGATAAAATATTTGCTGTTGAAGTTCATTCCCTTAAGTTTACAGTGAGTGCCAGTGTCACAGGGGTCATTCTTTGCCCACTGCAAGCCCCAGGTTCTGGACAGTGGCACCAGGGAATGTTCAGAGGAGCAGTGAGTTCCAAGCACAGGGACAGAGCCAGCACAGGAGTTGCTGGGATGTTCTCCAGAACATTTTTGTAGAGATCTACCAGTGTTTGAAGGTCTAAGAGTTAATGGCTATATTAAAAAATTAGGGAATGAATGGGACATTTAAAATTCTGGTTTCCTTGTGATACAGAAGAGTGGAAAAAATTTAGAATAGTTCTATTCAGAGTCAAACTACCCTGACAGTTTTCTTCAAAAACATGTTCTCCACATGTGTGATTGGAGCCTCCTGCAGTGTGGGTGCTCACAACCCAGTGTTCAACCAGCCTCCAGAGCTCCAGAAACCCCTGACAATCTCTTGTGCTCTTTATACACAGAAAAAGATCAGAGCAGCACCACACACCCTGCTAGCATTTATTCTACTTCCCCAGAGAGACAGTTTCATTTATCATTAACTCCCTGGATGCTGAGCTGACTTGTCTGACAGCCTGAAGAGGAAAGGTTGAGTGTCTGCAAAGCTGCACTCTTAACGTGCTGCTTATTTGATATTTTTAGAGATCCTCACAACACTTCACAGTTGTCAAGCTTCTTGATCTTTTTATAGTTTGATTTACATAAATGTGTTTCTTTCCTCTAAATAAACATCCATGCAATTCAAGGCTTAGTTGATTTCTAGCCTGTTGCAAGTACAGCAAGAAAAGCCTTAAAAGATGAGAAATTATAGGGATGGGTATATTTCATTGACAGAAAGAAAGACTGTTTATCTGAGAAAATATTTTTTGGCAATTTCTGTACCATCTCAGTCAGGAAACAGTCTATAATCATAATGCTTAGAGACTACCAAACAAGTTTAAACTCCAAATATTGCATTATTCCTAAAAACACAAAGAAGAATAAATATTCCAGTGCTGTTAATTTAGAGCAGGCTGCTAACAGTTTAAACTATCTCAGAACCCACCACTTTCTGTGTAACTCCACATTGTGGTCTCTGTTTTCCCTTGTAATCTGTAAGGTTTCCAGTGTCAGATACAAATCGTCATCAAGCATTTGAAATTAAAGAGAAAATGCAGTCAGTAACCACTGTCTCAGGCCCTGGAGCAGAACATCTGCCAGAATGGGTCCCTCAGGCTGCCCTCCTGTCACAGGCTGAGCAGCTGGCTCTTGGTCCCGTGCACAGCTCTGATTTTGGAATGCCAATTCCCACATTAGGCAAGACCTTAGTGTCCCTTACCCCCTTGGAATTCTCTGCCAGCCCAAGTTCAAGCTGCTGCTCCAGGGCTGGCCTGCTGACTCTGCTCTGTCAAAATTCACAGTAGTTTTGTCAAAGGACAGACACCAGGCCAAGATTTCCATCCTGCAGAAACCCCTCATTTTCAAAATTGCAGCGAGGAGGGGGAAGGGGTGAAATTGCTTTTTGTTCTGTATCAGAACCCAATTTTCAGCAGTAAGAAATCTTCCAAATGTGGGAATTAAAAGAAAAACAATTAGAAGAATGGAAACAGAGTTTCTTAATATTTCTGGCATGGCAAGTAGAGTCCAGTCAGCCTGAGGAGGCTGGAGGTGAAGCCTCTCAAGCCAAATAGTCCAGAACAGCCACTGCACATGGTGTCCATGGAAGGATTCCTTCCAGCAGACTTGACCTGCCAGAGCTAAAAGAATGCCTCAATTCCATTGAATAAGCATTTTCCAGTGAAAAGCTGGGCTCTTTAACAACCTCTGAACACTTGAGCATCACACATCTCCTCTGCTACTTTGGCTTTCACCCAACAGCATTTGCAGCATGTCCTATTCTGTTTATGCTGTATATTCCCTACATTGTGTATTCCCCTGTCTGAAGCTGTACTTCAGTCTGATTTTCTTCTCCCCGCGGTTGGTAAGAATTGCAGAATTGCTCCCTAGAAGCCAGTGAATACAAAGAAAGTGTGAAGAGAGCCAAAACTCTGCCTGCTGTCTGACTGCACGTGTGACGTGCTCACCCTTAGCATGTTCCAGCTCTTTGCTTTCAGGTGCCCTGGGACGACAGCTCACTAAGGCCCATTATGAGATGAAAAAATACTTCATGATGGATTGAACTTATTTTGGGTGCACATTCAGAGCTCAGTGGTGTAACAGGGCTATCTTATATGAATCTTAATGCAGTGAAGGCAGGTTGCTTAGACTGTGTTTGAATTTCAGTATCAATTATTTTTTGGCTTTGAGAACAAACATTCAGAAGATTGAATGTGGAACATCACTTCTGAGCAGAAGACAAAAACAGATTTAATACAAGTATTCCAAAGAACAAAGGCCACATACATAAAAAAGATGAAGCTATATTATTTTAAATGTAGTGAGAGAGGAGCTCCACAGAAAATACTTTGTGACTAAATCTTTTAAGCTGAAGAAATTTTAGAGCTTTACGTGCAGAAAATGAGGCAGCACATGTCACACATACACAGAGGTTTTTGCCATGGTTACAGTGATCTCTGTGTTTACTGTCAGGTAGAGCTCTGTGGAGTGCTTTTTGTCTCAAATATTCTACGAGTATGAAGAAATGCTCTACCAAAGTGTGCTGCTCTGAACGTACAGGTGAAGTGTGAGCACAATGGCTTTTTCCCACTGATTACCAAAGAAGTGTTCTTACATTTTTCTGCTGATTGGTCCTTGTTCAAAACTGGTGACAGCCAGCAGCACCAAGCCAGGTATTCCATTGAGGCATCCTGCAGCACAACAACAGTGTGCCCTCCAAAACTGACTATTTTAGACTTCCTACAGCACTGGAGATCTAATTGTTGCTGAGGCTATTGATTATTCTTGCTGTTTCCAATTGCTTGGGAGTTGAGTATTTTTAGTGTATTTTAAAGTTAACATTGTTTGCAAAGAGAGAGGGTAGAAAATTATCAAAGTAGGAAGGGGCAGCAGTACAAGACAAATTTATTGTCTAGCAGCACAGTCTAATCAATACAATTATTAAACTGATGCACTAAGTGCATTTGTCTTGAGCCATGTAATTTTAATGTTAAATTCAACCAGAAAGAAAATACATTATTTTTAAGGACACTGAATTGTCTTTGTCACAGCAAATAAATAAGGTCACAAACACATTTTTTATCTCTGGTTCTTTCTTCTGTAGCAAGGTCAGACATTTCTATTACAGAATGGCTCGTCTTCAAAACAGTAGCAATCAATCAGTTTGTGTTATACTTAGACAATTAATTTGTCTTTTTCTGGAGAAATGATCCCAATTCTATTAATTTTTACATCTTGAAAATTCAGAGTTGATTGTGCAAATTGCTTATTTATATATATAAGATTTCTCTATTTCTAGATACATATTTCCTTATGTGTTTTTATATATATTGAATTTAATAAATTCAGGGACTGAAGAAGTAATTGCTTCCTGATGAACAAAAAAATAAACGATAAGAAAGGAAAGACATGTCTGTATTGGAAGGAAAATATATATATTGCAAAGTAGGCCCTTTCCAGAGAATGCAGAAGAGAAAGAATGAGAATGTATAAATTGTGTTCAATTAGAAAATCAGGATTTTCAGGGTACACTGAAATATGAGCTGAAAGGGGGTTCAGAAATATCATGCAATCAATCTGTTTTCCTCCTAACCAGTCCTCCCCCTGGTCTGGCCAGGCATCATCTTTCAACAAGTCTTATATTTCACAAGGCTTTTCCAAATTACATCTCTCTCAGTGTGAATGTGACCAATTTCATCCCCTTCTGTGCTTAGAAAACATGGAAAACTTGGCCTTCCTTTTCCCAGCATTTTAATCTGCAAAGGCACCTCACATGCCATTAAATACTCCGTGTTTAGTCCCTGTCACAGCACTAATGCTGCATTTAGTCCTGCACCGCTTCTTTCTGCACTGGTTCTGTTCTGAGCTGTCTTTTTGTGTTGTGTATAAAGGACCTTAACAGGCTGCTGCTTCTGACAAATCAATTCAAATTTCTTTTTGGACTGACAACTCATTTATAGGCCTTGTTGAGATACCTGACCGCGTCCTGGGAACTGTTCTTGGCATTTAAATGAGATTTAAGACCGAGTTAAGTTCTCTTACAGGTATTTGCATCCTAATCAGTAGGTCTTTACATCCCTGTGGGAATTCATTGCCATCCTTTATCCCCACCGAGGCTTATCACTTTCCATATATCAGGAATGTCCTTTCTCCTTCAGATCCCTATTTACCTAACTTGCTTGTGCTAATTTCCCCACAAATCATCACTGCTCCCTGAGAGGGAGATGCTGTAATGACTCTCCTGTATTTAACTTCGGACAAAGCCACTGAAGGGAAAAGGACATGGCCTTAAAAGCTTCTAACCATGGGAACAGCCAGACTTAAAGGCCTGATTTCCAGACAGCTCCTAGCAATTACTCTCTCCCACCTCACTCTGATTAGGTGTTGAGCTGAACGCGATTTGTTCAAAAGCAGTAGTGTGGGAAAAAAAGAATTAAATTTATAATTATTTGTGACACCGATAAATCCTTCTAAAATAACTCTGTGATGGGCAGTGAGTATTTGTTTGAATTCTCGAGTCTGTATTCAAATAAATAGCTGCATAAATAACCAGAGGCAAATAAATTGTCCCAGCAATAAATAAATTCCCTTTCATCCAACATGAAAAATATATTTGTTCTGAAAATGAAGTGAAGGAATTGTTGTTATAGAAGCTTCCTTTTCAGGTGATGTGTACCTCTTCTGTCAAATGCTTGTGAAGGACAAATTACTTATTATTATGTATGATGCTTAATTTCCCAGTGACAAATTGCACGTGATATCTCATTTCCTAAATGTACGGGTGAGAAGGAGTTAATGAATGCTGAGCAGTCTGGAAATGTTTTGTTCATTGTCTTTCTGACAATCCCCTAATCAGTGCTAGCTGTAAACATATCCGTAATTCATGTTAGGAAACAATTCCTGCAAGTTTAGACAAAGTTCCTGGTGAAGATAGATAGAATGTCATTAGACAAAAAAATTGAGTCATTTTTTCTGAACTTTTGACACATCCAGATGAAATTTTGAATATTAATCTTAGACCAGCTTGTCATAGTTTTTTAACTTCCTAAGTATTGACACTAAGCTAAATAAAATATGATATGCAACATCTTATCTTTGAAACCCTACGCTCAACACCTCTCTTAAATTGACTATGACTTGCAAATCAGAATTTATTGAAAAGGAAAATTATTCCAATGCATATCATGAAAAAAGCGCAGTAAGTTACTTCCCACAGGTAAACAAAAGAATTTAAAATGTTTCTAAAATTTAAGGAAAAAGAGACAATTTTTTACGGTCATATAGGAAAAACATTCACTCTTACAGCAATGACGGACACAGAACAACCTCATGTGGGCTTACCTGAGGTTGCCATGCCAAGTTCTAGCACATACTAATTAGCAATTAATCACTTAGATTGTGCAAGAGCAATTTGCAGACAGTCAGCACTATTGATTCTTATCCATTGTTTTTAAAACTGGCTTCTGTGCTCTGATGTTTTATCAGTCAAAGCTTTTCAGCCATGGACATTTGTCATTCCACCGCCCCTCTCCACACACTCATCACACTAACTACCGAAACAGTAATCAATCTGAACGGCAAAACAACATCTTCCATTTCTATTGGAAAATCCATCCCATGGGCTGAAATTTCAGAAATGACCACTTAGCTTATTCTTCACCGACTTCTGACTAATCTTGGTATGGAAAATAGCGTTGAGTCATAATGCTGAAAACTTATCCAACTCAAAAATCAGAAAATTGTTGTAGAGATTGAGAGAAATTAAATTCAAAATTGGGTTTGGGGTAACAATGATATAGAGCAGGAAAGCATCTTCTGAGGACAGAGGAACGCTTTCAAACCTTTCAAACCCTTTCCCATCCAGCTCCTGGAATTAACCACGGCAGGGATACCAAACCTTTCCTGGGGCGCTCAGCAGTGAATCCTGCCTCTGCCTGGCAGAGCCTTGAGAGCTGAAGGGACTGGCAGTGGTACCTGCTGACACAAATGTCACATTTGCACTCCCTTCCAGGAGGAGGAGTTTAGTTCAGGTATTTTCAGCCCCCAGGGAGTGCCAAGTGCCCCATTCCAGGGCCCTGCTGAGCACCAGGAATGTCCCACTGCCAAACTCTCAGAATTTCTTTGAGAGTGCTAGGAAGCATTCAAAAAAACTTGTACCCGAGTTCGCCACACATTGTTAGAAATAACTGAGGTTTCTTTAACAGCATGAGAGTGATATTTCACTCAAGATCTCCAGAAAAATAGCTATCAGCAGAAACTGCAGTCACAAGGTCACAACAATTTAGAAATAATTTCAATTACATTTCCTAAGGCTATAGTGTTTCTTTTGTGATGCTATCCTAATAACCTTTAAAGAAATGACACATTTGGGAAAAAAAAAAAAAAGACATGGCTTGAGGAGAAGAACAGTGGCCACAGATTTATGTAATATTTATGGATCCAGTTCTCAAAATAGAGGAACTGGAAAAATTAATACATTCTCTGCCTGAGGTTTTTCATCAGTAATAATACATCAGGTTTAATAATACTAGCCCAACACTACAATAAAATTCAATTCCTGTTTGCAACAGGTTTTTTTGCAGCTTTGGATGAATACCTCCATTATAGGCAAAAGTATTCCCCAGCACTTAAACTCCTGGCAAAGCTTGGCAGGGACAGGAGCAGTATCTTTGGAAACATTTCCTGTGCCCCTCAGTTTAAGCAGAGGAAGCTCTGAATACCAGCTCTCTGTTCCAGACACAAAAACGGAGCTAAAGCCATGTTCCACAATTCCATTTTGGCCTCAAATTCTACTTGAATCACTGACTGCAATCCATCACCTGAGCACATTCGTGATCTATCTGTAAGTGTTCACATTGCTACCAGCAGGATGCCCAGACCCATCATTCAAAACAGCAGAGCACTGTCTACAAATGGAAGCTGAGGGTGCTGCAATCACATTTAGCTCAAAAGGGTCTGGGGAAGGAAAATCACTGACCAAGGATACAGACCTCAGCAAGGAGGAATGCTGACAAGATTGACAATATGGCTTTGGGCAACAAAGAGAGGTTCATCATCTTGCAGCCTGCCTAAGGCTTCCAGCATGAAGCACAGGAGAGAAAGGCAGAAATATTTTATTACTGTTTTACACATGCATTTCCTTTCAGCTGGAAATGGGGAGAGGAACTGAAACAGCCACCCCTTCCAGTAATGAATGTTTCTGCTATCCAATATACATCAGCGTAAATGATAGCTATAGTCAAATAAACTGCTGAAGCATAAAAGAATTCAGGCATGGAAATGGAAAGTTTTGCCTCTGTCAAAGACACTGGGGAGTCTCACCTGAAAATAAATGTGTATCTACATAGAGAAGAATGTCATGCCAAAACATGGCTTATATTTCTTGAGCATCCTTTCCAGTTTAACATTAAACAATAACAGAAACTCAAAAGTCTTCAGTTCCAGGGTCTTCTCATTTCCTTAATACTTGACTTAATACTGTGACTATCAGACCATATTCTAATATTAATTTGTTCAGAGAAGAATGCATTGTTTGTTTCAATATTGTCAGCATGGTACTTTACCAGTTTGGACATCTCTCTTCCCTGGGTATCTTATGCATTCTGTGAGGTTTTTTAAAAAAGTTGGATTATTTCACTGTTCTTAATGAGCCTCTAAAGGAGTTAAAGTGCAGTACTATTATTGTCCTTGTCTCCCTTAAACACACAAATCTGTAGCACTGGGGTTCATTGAAAGCATTGTCTTTACTACCTAATAGCAAAAAGAGGTTTTGTCCTTTCTTGTAGAGGGAGAAGAGCTATGTTACTTTTGTAATTCAGGAAACTAAGTGAATTCTTTTTCCTTCATCATTTGTAGAGGCTAGGGAAGTGTCAAAATGAGCTTCAAGGTCACAGCCTGCAGCACGCTGTTAGCTCAGCTGACATCAGGAGATGTTCCCATTCAGAGGAACAGCAATTTCACCTCTGGATTATCTCTCTCACATCAGCATCAGATGTCTTAACCTCTCTGTGCCTCAATTTTCTCACCTACAAAACTGTGGCAAATGACACTGATGGCTGCCAATTCTTAACTGTTCAGAACACCTTGTCAATTGTGCAGACCACAAGTGTATTTTTAGATCACAGGCATCACAGAAATCCCAGCACATCCAAAGACCCCAGGGGTAAAATCCTTTTGATTTCAATGGGAATTGTTCATGCTTGATGAAACAAGGATGATGCACAAAAGCCTCTTGTCTGTTGGAACTGACAGTGACTCTGCATCTGCTCAAATTTCACAAAGATGAAATAACTTCTATTTTGGGGAAGTATTTTAACCTTGATAAGAATGTGCTGGGTGTAGTATTAAGTGGAAACCTTTTCACAATTAGAACTATTAACAGAGTTCACACTTAAAAACATTCTCCAATGTTGAAAGTCTCTTAAACTGCACAGGAAAACCCCAAACATTTTGGGTTAACATAAAGTTAATTTAGTGCTGACTGATATGTGAAAATTATTCCACATGCTTGATTTTCATTGACTCTTCCCTAACATCTGCTGCTGTCCTCAGCTGTGAGGTTCACCTCTGTCTTGACGCCGTGTGTGTGCAAGTCACCTGGCATAAACAAAGAGGTCACCCCTTGGATTCTCCTCTTTGATTTTAAATTTCTTTGGGTGAACTCTCATGATTACAGAGGTTGTCACAGTAATTCTGTGACAGAATAGAAACATAGAATGGTTTGTGTGGGAAGGGACCTTAAAAGCCCATCTCATTCCAACCGCTCTGCCATGGGCAGGGACACCTTCCACTAGACCAGATTGCTCAAAGCCTGAAAAATTAAATCTGGTTTTTCTGACTTTAAACAGCTCAAATCCAAGGCCTCTCATGGCTACTGTTAATTTTACATGTAATTTACTATAATGTGTATTTAGATTTCAGCATATAAAGTAGCCTTTCTGAATGCAAATGTTCCAACCTCAAGGTTTTGTAGGTAAAATCCAAGAAAATATGACCTTTAAGACAAAAAACCCTAAGTTTCTCAACAGCTATACCAAACTCTTAAACAGAAAGCTTCATGGAGGCTGAAAGTGAATATAAAGCTTCTTTTAAATTAAAGGTCAACACCAAGAACTCACTCAGAAGTAAAATTAAAATTCAGCAAGTGCCACAATTTTCTATAGGTTCCTAACTTGGCAAGCATTTTAACGTTAGAAAGGAAAAAGAATGAAAGGAACATATCTTTGTGTCTGAATTTCCACTAAGTAAGTAAGCCAATGATTTATTGAGCTCTGCCTTCTTCTTAGATCCTGGAATATCTATGAGCAATGTTTGATCTCTGTGAAGAAATCCACTTGAAATAGTCAAAAATATTTTTACTGTGCAGATTGATTATCAAGAGGTGTCAGTGAGGTTTGCCTCCTCTGTGCCCCTCAAGCCATTACTCAAGTGGTCCATGTAGCATTTTTCAGCCTCAGCTGGACTTCATGAGCAATCACAGAAATTATTCCAGTGAGCTCTGGGCAGTCAAGACCAAGTCCGCTCAGCAAACAGACTTTTCTGGTGTAAAACCAGTATTTAAAACACCTAAACACGCATCCTGGGTCACATTCTGAATAGCCCACTTTATTTGGTAAGTGGGCTCACATGCGGGAATGTCAGCAGGTAAATTCTTTGTGGAAACTGAGGCACAGAATTTTTTTTTTCCTTGCTTGCTTGGAAACAAAACCTAAACACCACAATAATGTGTGACACATTATTAATAACACACAATAATGTGTGACAGTTATTGAAAAGCATGGAAAAAGCATGAACCAAAAGGATGTCAAGCAAAGGATTCACTCAGATATGAGAATCAAATTACAAAGTGTATATATACAGCCATATACTCTGGATGCTTGATGAAAAATTCATCAATTTTTTGTGTTGTTGTGCATAATTTCAGAACAGAAAAGGTATTTAGAGCCACCTTCTACAGGAGATTGTCTCTGAGACTGTAGAATCAAAAATGGAAGACCAAGATAGGGAAAAATCAAGAAGAAATACAATATTGAAAATTTGGACCTATTTCTCTATGTTATTTTATGTATATATTTCACAGAGACTGCTAATCAAAGAAGTGCTTATTTGTAATGCACATTTTGCCCTCGGGTTTTCAGACCTACAAAGCACATTCTGTATCCAAGAACTGCATTGCTGTGTGAAGAGACCTGGCAGAGCAGCACATTGCAGCGCAGGCAGCACTGCTGATTGGCTCCAGCAAGGTACCTGCAGCTCACCTGGGCCTGCACAGGTGTGAGTGGTATCTGTTCCACTCACCCACCCGCAGCAGGGCACCAGGAAGGAGCACGGCCCCCTCTGCATCCTTGGAACGGCCCTGGAGCAGGGATGGCAGTGACACCCACACGTTCCTGCTGCCTGCTGTAAGCTCAGAGGAACAAGGCTTAATGCCCAGTCCTTTCCAACCTTTCAGCTTCTCTCTTACCAACAGTTGCCATAATGTTTTTCTAAGCCTTTCACAAAATGCATTAATACAACCTTGTGAAATAAAGTTATGGTTTGTGACTTATAAGTGCAGCACTACAAGCCAGTAAAGAATGACAACTTGATTTATAGTAGCTAACTTCCGAAATATTGTTTTTCGTATTGAGGAACACCTATCAAATCTCTGTGTAGCTCTGCAGACTTTTACAGAAGTCAATTTAGACACCACCAAAGCTGTGCTGCATCTCTGGCTGAATCAGGAGATCAGGAAAATACTAATCCTCTACTAAACTGCCTTCCACTCCCTAAAAGGTGGAGGTTAATAGTGCTTCCCACAGCTGGTTGTGCAGTGCCACCACTCACTCCAGCTCCTCTGCAAGACAGGGATCACTCAGTCTGTCAGCAGTTTGTGCAAAATTGAAATGCCTCATCTTCCTGATACCTCAATTTGCACATTCAGCTGGGTAACAAATTGTGTTGTACTGAAAATACATTTTATGCACGGCTTTAATTTCAAAAGATGCTGTGGAGATAATGCTGACAGCAATGTCCTGTTGTTACTTTATTAAGCAAAACAGGAGATGGAAACATGGTTCCTTTGGGTATGAGCAGCATTTGGATAATTCTGTAATTAGCCCCAGACTCATCTTATTCCTTTGCCCTGCAAAGACAGAACATGCAGCTCCCAGACAGGGAAGATGAAGCAGAGCTTTGTTTGCAAATTGCAGCGCACATTTCTGGAAGCACACAGCTTAGTGTCCTTACGTTGCTTTTACAAAAAATAAAATAATCAAAAAGTAAAAGCATGAGTGGCATGAATGAGGAAAGGTTGTCAGTACTGCCTAAAGTATTTCAGCCACCCAGAAAATGTGTGGTCTTATATGCACATTTCCTCAGATGTGCTGTGCTAGGAAAGTGGATAGTTCCCTCCTAAGGAAACAATTATCTTCAAACACACTTAAATAAAGTTAGCTTTCCAAAGTTATTCTCTGAAATAGCTGATATTAACCTGTCAGCATCAAGATAAATGGGTCTAATCTTATCCAATACACTGATTCTTTTGCTCCTATTAATTTCCATCTAGCCAAGCTACAAGGTTACAGAAAATCTATTTTTGGATACTTTTCAGTATTGATTAGGTATTATTCTGAAATGTATAACAGAATGGGAAATCAGTAGCCAAATCTTAAGCTTATCTTTATCTTGGGACATCAGTGTTAAGGTAGGTGATTTTCAAGTTCTTGTCTGCTGTATTTTCCAAGAGCTGATGCATATGGAAATTAATTATTCTGGATTCCTGGTGGTACCAGCAGGTACATGGTAATACCTGCTCAGTCAGTAATCAGATTATAAACCCAGAACTGTTATTACATTTAGACAAGAAACATCCAACTTTTTCTGACTTTATCAGATCAGCCTCTATTATCACAAACAGGGGAATAACTTGGCTCAGAGAGAGAGAACAGCATGGAGCTGTGACAGGGGAGGTTTAGGCTGGTATTGGGAAGAGGTTCTTCCCCCAGAGGGGCATTATCTGTTCAATTGCCTCTGGACACTCCCTAATATCTTAACCCTTTTTTTAAAATGTGATAGCCCAAACTGCACCAGGACTTGAGGTGAGGCTCTGTGTCCTGGAATACACCACAGATTTTTGATGACTGTCCTCTGATCAGCCATGGCACCTCTAGAAGAGATAGTTTATAGGCAGAACTTACTAAGGAAGAGAGGAAACATCTGACCTTGATTTAGCTGCTACAAAGGCACCATTCCATATGAAAAGCACAATCAAGCTGCTTTATTTCTTACAGATTACAAAGAGAAACAATTTAATAATGCAGCAATCCAGGGGAGGCAAAGCCATCCCAGTGCTGCGGGGACAAACATGCCTGTGCCTGGCTCGGTGGAGCAGAGCCACCTGGGCTGGGTGTGCAGGTTATCTCCAGGGCCAGGAGCACCAGGGCTGCCTCAGCGTGGTGCTCTGAATAATTACCCTTTCAGGGAAGCAGCACTAATTGCTTTGGCTCGAGCCCAGGTGGATTTTTGTTCCAGGGCTCGGGGTACCAGCTCCTCGTGGCACTGCAGGGCGCTGGGCAGGCTTTGTACTTGCTTGATTATCTGTACCATGGCATTCCTAGATAAGCTCATCCCACCTGAGAACTGCTGGAAACCGGAGCTAAGGGTGCTGAGAATATCTGCATATTATTTGTGGAGTAGGAAAATATGTCTTTGCTATAGGTGTAGGTTTAAGTGTGTCAAGAGGTATAGTCAGCAGTACATCTTCTCTGATGTACTGCTGATTATAATTAATATGAAAAATAAACTATAACTTTCATTATAGAACTTATCAAAACTAAAATAAATCACTTCAAAACATTTTTGCCTTCCAGCACAGTTTTGATGAACATACTTTCTCCTGGAAGGCAAATAAAAATGACATAAAAATCTATACACCAGAGAATTTCTATATAAGGTTATTTTTTTTTTTTCTCACTGAGACATTAAGTCTAGGTTTTCAATTGATTTCATCTTGTTATTGAACACAAAAGTATTTCAGCTTTGGGGACTAATGTAAAAATGATAAGTATTTAGAGCCATGCTTTACATTTTTGACTGGCAGAATGCCCGACATTTAGCAAATACTGACAAGCAGCACTTTGGTTCCGGAAGTCAAACAGTAACTGAACATCAGTTTTAAAGAGCAACCTCTCACCCACTATTATCCAGCTTTGTAACATGACTGGAATAATCTCTGAAATGTTAGTGTTGTCAAGAGGTCTGCATTACAAATGCAGAAATGGGAGGACTACATTCTCTGACCCTCGTGCTGACCTTTGTGTGGAAAATGCAGTTACTGACCTGAGGAATGAAGCAGATCTGTTGAATTTGGTTAGAGGTTAAAGCCATTCAATAAGTCCACTGATGGTTTTGCTTTGGGAAGGATCAGAATGAGAATGCAATAACACAAAGTCAACAATGGCAAAGCTATCCATAACAGAGAAAAAATAAACTTCTCATGGGAAAGCAGGTTACCCTTTTGCAATTTTAGACTTCCAGAGAATGAACACTAATCAATCTGATTTAAGAAGAAAATTTTTCTAAAGGGGAAAATAGAACTCCATTTGTTTACCTGCCTCTTTTTTTGCACCTCTCATACTTCTCTCTTCTTTTTTTGCAGACTTAACTTTTGCTCAGCAGTTACATCTACACAGCGTTATTATAAAATACTTCAAACCATCATAGTTTCTGTCCCCCACAGTAAGTAGTTCCTGACACTATTTAATGAAAGATAACAATAAGGAACAAGAATCTTAAATATTAAGCATTTATTTTAAACATTAAACAATTCAGTTCTGCTCTGAATTTTTAACACTTACGCCAACTTTATAAAAACTGAAAATGAACAAGGCAAAACTTCTAGTGTGAAAAATATACATCCCTTATGCAGGAGAAAGAAACTGGGAGCAGGACATTAGGGACACCCCACATTGCAAATATTTCAGATCACATCTACAGGAGAAAAAAACCACCATGTGATTTTTCCTATCATCAGGTCAACATGATCTCTGATACTGATCTTGGTAAAGAATTAGAAGTTTCAGCTAGTTTGCCAAAATGCCTCAGTGACTCTGCAAATTGCAGCACTAAGCATTTCTGTCCATGCTGTGAGCCCATCTCTGGTTCCACAGCAGGATGGGCCAGCAAGAGCCCAAACTGGGCCATTTCTGGCCCAGCAGCTGCAGAAGTGACAGCCACCATGACTTAGAGCCACTTGGAGACTTCATTGCTAGTGCCACTTGTCTGAGCCATAAAAAGCTCATTATCCTGAAAGCTGCACTTTGGTGTTATCCTGTAGGCAAAGTCAATACCAGGAGAAGTCTCACACACTATACTGATTAATTTTTAATCTATCATAATTGTAATCAGCAAAAATTCTTTTCTTCTGTGAAATGTGAACCCCTATTGCTTTTCACCACCTTCTCACAGTAAGAAAGAAATGACATTTTAATAGAATTTTATGCTCACTAAATTAAAATCGAAGGTAATATTTAATGAGGCATAATCCTGCTAGTCACACTTCCTCGATCTTAATTATAATCTCAGATTTTTTTTTTTAATGACTATCACTTTATTAGAAACTTTTCTGAAGGTTGGGGTATACCAGGACCAGAAAGTAAACAAACAAGCAAAGAAACCCATACATGTCCTGTCCTGGGCTTGGGGACGGCAAGGCTTGAAATGAGTAAGCAGCTTCCACCAGTTTTAATGCACTGAGAGAAGTACTACTGTCATTCTATTTGGGAATAAATCAGAAAGTTCTGACACCAGCAGTCATGTCACCAAACCTCCCTTCTTTCTTAATATTTATTAACTTTTTTGGCTACTGGGGTAGTCTTCAGAGACAGATACCTCATTTTTATGAGAGTAGCTCTACATGCAGCTGGAAGATGAAAACCCTGGGATCTACTTTGCAGTTCACTTCACCCCAGCTGCTAAATTTTTAATTTCAAGCAATTAAGAAAAAAGATTATAACTGGAACGTTGTTTAAGATTGAAAAAAACCAGAAAACAACTCACAAATTGCTTTACATGTAACACAAGTCTTGGAATTTGAAGTGAAGTATAATGTTCAAATAAATTTCTCAAACATTTGGAATTTATTTCAGTTCAGAAATCAAGCCACATTATCAAGGAGCATTCAAGGCAGTCAGAAGGAAATGTGTAGTTCTAAAAAATTATAGGAATTTTTAAAAAATTAAATATCCTGGTTTTCTACCAAATAGACACACTCCAAGAGTCTTTCAAAGCAATATATGCAATACTGAAATGGTTTTACACTGCATGTCACTTCAGCTTAAAAGGATAAAAAATTATTTCCTTAATCTTTTAATGCAGGTTTGTGTATTTCTTTTTTTTAACCCAAATTAATTTCAGCAAATTATGTGATTATAGCTATTTCCAAATCCTTTTCTGAACCAACAGATGTTCTTAAAACACGGAAAGCAACAAGAGACAGCAGGCAAAAGAAAAAGAATGTTATTCTGAGGAAGGTAGGGATTCTGAAAGAACCATTTTCAGAAGCCCAAGCCTGCAGACCAGACAACACAAGAGGCAATTCAGAGTATCTGTGAAATTACAAACAGAAATGAGATAGTTGACAGCAAAAGAAAAAAAGGACAGACATAAACTGAAAAATCACCGGTGTTTTAAATTTAAGAATAGATGAGGAAGATTGTTTGAAAACTCCAAAATTCTTATTTGCAATATAATTTTGAGGAGACAATGGCTCTGTCAAGGAACAATAGAAAAAAACACAGATAATTTCAGTCTGACAACCGACTGAAAGCCTGAGAAGCCACATTGTCCTTCTGGAAAGTACTAAAAGGAGGCTGGAGGAGAGCCAAGGAACACGGCACTCCTGTCTGTGGAAACACGGCACTCCTGCCTGTGGTTCCCCTTCGCCAAGGAACACGGCACTCCTGTCTGTGGAAACACGGCACTCCTGTCTGTGCTTTCCCTCTGCCCAGGAACACGGCACTCCTGCCTGTGCTTTCCCTCTGCCCAGGAACACGGCACTCCTGTCTGTGGAAACACGGCACTCCTGTCTGTGCTTTCCCTCTGCCCAGGAACACGGCACTCCTGCCTGTGCTTTCCCTCTGCCAAGGATCACGGCACTCCTGCCTGTGGTTCCCCTCTGTGGTTCCCCTCTGCCAAGGAACACGGCACTCTTGCCTGTGCTTTCCCTCTGCCCAGGAACACGGCACTCCTGCCTGTGCTTTCCCTCTGCCCAGGAACACGGCACTCCTGCCTGTGGAAACACGGCACTCCTGCCTGTGGTTCCCCTCTGCCCAGGAACACGGCACTCCTGCCTGTGCTTTCCCTCTGCCCAGGAACACGGCACTCCTGTCTGTGGTTCCCCTCTGCCCAGGAACACGGCACTCCTGCCTGTGCTTTCCCTCTGCCCGAACGGCACGGTCACTGCTGCTGTTACAAGGGCTATGGACTGGGGAGAGCCCCAATCCCCACAGCTGCTCCCGCTCCGTGTCCTGGCCCCTGGGCTGCTGCTTTCTCCCTGTATCCCAAAGCTCCTGCGCTGTCTGGAACACCCTCACCAGGACAGCAGCAGCAGCTCTGCCACATCCATCAGAAAGAGCTCCCCTGCCCCAGAGTGCAGCTCCCAGTACTCAGGGCTTTGAAAAGCTTTCAATAGATCATTTTCCTCTTTCTTTGCCTCAGAAAAAGTAAGGAAATGATGGAGAAGTTGATATGCAATAATCATTTGTCTATTGAACCCACACTTTCCCCTTTGAGAATGAGAACTGTGTTATGTTTGAATCAGTGCACTGAGATTACTGTTAGATATATGTGCATGATTCATAAACCATTGAAAAATACTAATCTGCCCTGGTTATTATGAGAATACTCTTTAATTATGCACACAGTTACATTGGTTCAGATGGAGAACTGAAACTTGTTCTAACTCAGATCTCTCTGAAGTTCATTTTCTGCAGCTCGTACATGATGAACATTTATCCATTTTCAACCAACCATCAACTAGTGCAATTATTTTTGCATGCTTATTAATCATATAGCATAATAAAATAATTTATTCCTAAGCAGATCCTGAAAAATGAGGTGTTTATAGTGATGTTCTCTGGTAAAGAGCAGCAGCTGTCACAGTATTTGAAGTTGTTATTAGTGCTGACCCCTATGCAATATATATATTGCCTTTCACAGGCTCAATTAGGGTATTTGGGGGTTGTATCTGTTCAGGATAGATGGGACAGTAAATAACTTTTTTTTTTTCCCCCAGGTCTATCTATTTAGCAGCTAGAGCATCACTGTTCCAGCGATTGCTACCTCAGGACTATGCACTATGGAATATCGAGATTTTCACCTATTTAAAAAGAGAAGGAAGCATTAAATATGTAATGGGCAATCAATTGAGGTAGTTAAGGACAAAAGGTGACTTCTAAACAGTAGCTATGTCTATTATCTGCACTGGATTAGTGTCACTGCCTTTGCTTTTCAGTGCTCTTGTCATCCAGAATGAATGAAGATTGATGGCTACTGTTAGTCTATTTGTTCACACTTTCTGTGGTTTGGTACCTTTCTGCTTGAAAACATTGTTGTGTAAAAAGGTGACATTCACCAGCTACATTGTTAAATTGCTTCAAATCATATGTTGATCAAAGTATCAGTGTAGTGCTACTGACTTAAAGCGTGACAGAGTAAGAGATCTCTGGGTCACTGTGCCCAACCTCTGCAATCACAGTCCTTAATGTAAATGACATTGCATCAATGACATTGCAGTGCTTGACCATACATCACATACGAAACACCAAAACCCTCAAAATATGCTATGTGCTTCAGAAAAGGGGAAAGGAAGAGATATTGCCAGTGTCCTGCATTTCTTAAAGCTGAGCGTCTCAAAAGGAGTTTGTACTTTCACATTGTAATCCTCTATCCACTGTCTGTAACCAGAGAGCAAAATTAGTACCAAATTATGAACTACCTAAGTAGAAAGGACAATAATTAAGTGAAATATTTGGCCTCTCCAAAGAAGATTTACAAACCTTACGGAGTTTTTATCCCATGTAGTGATCTAATGGATGCCCAAATTCTGAGAAGCCAATGATATAATTTAGTAGAATATGTAAAATTTGAGTCTTTAAGAGCCTCAGGGATGAGTAGGACTCAGGGAAGTTTTACATTAAATGAGTGTAAACAGATCATTATAAATAGTCAAATTCCTGTAGAGCCAGTAACAAGGTGGCAGTAATCACAGGAAAACTGGCAAAAGCCTTTCTGTCAGCAGATAGGCAGCACTACCTGTGTGCTCTATTTTTAATTAGTTAAAAATACTTACAGCCTGGTTTACATGCACATGAGGATTTAAAATACTGTTAGCAGTGGTTTCCTACTGTCTTTGGTGTGTTCCCATATAATTCAATCTAATTTATTTCATAAGGTGAAATTTTTAAGCTCTGCTTACTGAGTTATAAATTGATCATGGCATTTCACATGTTTGTGATGTGTTTGAGATATTGTTCTTCTCTTCCCACACAGCTTTTTAATAAAATGCTGCCAGTTTGATGACCTTCCCCTCTTCAAGGTTAATGGCCTGCTACCTACAAATTACTTTTCATGATACAACTTGGGTTATGAACTCCAAAATAGTCTTCTGATGGCTCTCCCTTCAATTTGTTTTAGGCTGAGAGAAAAGCAGATTTCACAATAGCAAAAAGGGCCACAGAAATGAAAAGAGATAATGTTGGCTTTAGAAACTTGCCTTTCTGTTCTTATAGAACACACAAAATTACTGCAGCAGGGTGATACTGGGGAACAAGTCCTGTCATGTAATGTAGAAAAGCTAAAAGCCTCTGAGATTGCCATTTACCACTGCCCTGACTCCTTTCTCTTGCATATGGAGCCTCTTGGCTAAAGACACTTCAGAGACAATAATTAGTGACATTGCATAATTGTAAAGGTTTATAAAGATGTTAATAGTCAGACAATCTAGAATATGCAGGCTTTGTTATCTTCATGGAACATCTGTTATTTAAGAGCCAACTGCCTAATAAACCATGTCCTAGCATTTCTTAATCCTGTCACAGTTTAAGAAGTTAAAAAGAGATTAAACTAAATTTGATCTTGGGAGGTAGCAGAAATCCTTGCATCCCATGGAGGGCAGTAAAGCAGAAGGTGTTCAGTACCACCTGGCAGTTTTAAGATCCTTCACTAATATATCACAGAATCCTTTACCTGCTGGCCCTTCCCACCCTTTAAACTTTGAGAGAGGATTCCCTGAGACACCAATGACAAGATTCCAGCAGCACATTATAACTCAATATCCAGGGAATACACCTTGGCTTTCAAGGTCTGGGAACCATTTGAGCACCTGCACTGTTGAAAAATATAACTCTGCCACTTCAACCGCAGTTTCAGTCGTAAAAAAGGTGTAAGAGTCTGTCCTTCTGACTGACTGCTGTTTTCTAGAGATCGTTTACTTTACATGAAGCCATTTATAAGGGAATAGAAAATCATGCAGTAGTGAAGCAGAGCTTTCTTGGCATATTTGTGGGACCCTTGCACACAGAGTATTGCAAACTGCTTAATTTCTTTAATTTTGAATAAAGCGTCTATTCCACTTTTATTTTGAAGGCTTTTTGAATGAAAACAGGCAGCATCCTGCAGAATTACACCCTGAAATTACTCATCACTTTATAAACAAAATAAGAGGCCAGATTTTTGCTTAAAGTAATAACAGTTCTATAATTGCCATTCAGAAGCTGCTGAAATTATGTCAACTTATTCTAACAGACAGTATGCCCAACCTTTTTTTGTCTTGTTGTTGGAAAAGGGTTGAAATTCTTTTATCTCTTTCACAAATACTCTCTCCATACATCTCTCTCACATTTAATAACTTCAGCAGTTCATTAGACTGTGCTTCAGAGCACTATGTTAAATTTACTTTTAGTTTCATTCTAAACACAGAGTTAGTCAATAGCTATGATGTACTGCTTCTTTGTCTGCAGAGACCATTATTAAAATCTTTACTTACAGCCACTTGTGCAATGCCTTCACCTATTTCAGTCCAATTTTATTCAACACTTTAAAATATTTTTTAAATTTAGACCCTTTTAAAGGATAAAACCCCATATTTTATGAGTTTCCAGGGGAGTGCTTTTCCTCGCTCTTAACATTCTTTTTCTTACTTACATTTAATGTCTTTTTTTTACTAGTGCACTGTGATTGTACATTTAAAACAATAAAATCACCCCCCCCACCCCCATATGTCATTTGGAAGGAACTGCTAATTGTAGCATCTTAACCATCAAACTATCAACTATCAAATATAAACTCAGTAGCCATCAACTATCAAATATAAACTCAGCTCCTATCATGCTTTACTGAAGAATTTTATTTACTTTGTGTAAGTTTTGTTCCTCTAGCACTGGCCTGGAATATTGGTCTGGTTTTCAACTTGGAAAAGTCCAAGACCACTGGGAGCACATCAAGCTTAGAACAAAACATTGACAAAATCAGCAAAGGTTTGAGTAACAGTGCAAAAGCAAACAAACCTCCTCAAAGTGGCACTCGGTTTCCCTTTGTGTCCACTGAAAAGACTGGCAAGGAAGCAAAGTTAGAAGCACCTTAAAGTGACTCCACATCTTGGAAAACTGGCCTTGTTGAGAGGTCTCAGGCTGAGGGCTCAGTTCCTAAAGCAAAACTGAAAAGCATTCAGGTTTTCTGACATGGTTTAGGACATGACAGTTTCAAGCTGTCCTCCTTAAGTAAAATGTGCCCTGAATTAAGCAAAATTTCCAGAAGTGATAAATCTGATAGTGGTACCCTAAAATATCAGCTTAGAAGCATCAGTGACCTATTATGAAATAGATGGTGTTAAAAGATTCAAGGCTTTTAGAACTGGGTGCTGCAGCACTGCCGTCAGAAGAAATCAGTCAAACTATCAATCTCTTTACCACTACACAAAATTTATTTTAGTTAAAACCCTAAGCCTTTCATTATCTAAATTAGAAGTATACTGTGTTTGTTGAATTTGGAGATTAGCTTGCTGTTACACACTGTAGTCTTACTTTGATGTCTCAGGATTAATATTCATGAGGTTTCAGACTATTAACTACACATGTACAACATCTAACAAGAAATGTATCTCACAGAGTTCAATTATTGTACAATGCTGTTAGTTCTGATTTTATCTTTCATTTTTCTGTGGATTCCCATGGAGTTTTCATAAAACCCACGTTTTAAGGTTGGTTGCGGCAGGTTTTTTGTATCGATGGATCTGGCCAAAACTTGGACTTTCAAAACCAAAGGATATCCTTCAATTTCTTTCTCATTTTCCCTAGTTTTGTATGAGTGAAAACTTTCAACTTCAGTTGCCTGAAACATCTGAACTTTCAGCAGAATTGGAAACCAGCAGAAACCGTTCACTGCTCAGTTCAGCCCAGAGGGTGCCACGGCACTTTGCACACCATTGGTCAGCACTGACTCTTGTCCCTTTCCAAGGAGCCTCAGAAACACCAAACCTCTGTAAGCTCTGGGCCCCACAGGCAGGCAGAAACACAAAAGCTCAGAAACGCCTACAGAGGGAATAATCCCAGAAGCATCAGCATCTCTGGAGACCTCCAGTCCAAGCTCCCACTGCTCTATTTCCAGCAGACATGGGAAGCCTGGGCCCAGTTTGCCTATTCTGCCTCATTGGCAGTATTCTCTTTCATTAACAAGCAACCAGATAAAATGCAGATACACCTGTTATGGCCCAGAGATATTTAACATTAAGAAGAATTTGAGATCTGTAAGGTGCAGCTAAGATTACCTTCTAGTCTTTTTCCTTATTAACCCATGAAGATGTATCAAAATACAGAACTGCCTTAAACCAGTCACACTCCTGCACAAATGCAGGGGCTCAGCAGGGAGCCAAATTACTTTCATTCAACATTATGGGCATAAAGCAAGTTGCTCTGTGGTCAACCTGACATTTAAATAAAGCAATTCAGAATGATTTCATTTTCTGGTTTATAGAAATAGTAATAAAATCTGTATTGGTCACAGTCATCATCTACATTAAAAAGCATTCTACAACTGACTCTGGATTGCAAGAGGATGTTGTAATTAATGGCTTCCTGCTGGCTGCATTTTTAGTCACTGCAATTTGCATGGAGCTGGAGCTCTTTCCATATGTTGGTAAATGACAAATTTTCCCCCAGTTTTCTTATAGTATTACTATTTCTACATTACTTTGCTGAGCATCTTAAACACAATTACATATTTCTTCCATAAGCATAATGAAATTGGGTTTAAGCAGGCCCAGAGGATAACAGAGAAGACCTCTGATTGACAGTGTTAAACTTCAGGTGAAGGTGGAAGCAAACTGAAGCTAGGCTGGGTTCGATTTCCCAGCCTGGGTCAGATTTCCTGGCCTGGTCACCCATGGTACAGCTCCACTGGCAGCAGTGAAACTGCACTGGTCTAACACAGGCTGGAAAATATCTGGGGCAGTCTTTGGTACCCAAACAACAATTATTCAAGATTCCAGGTGATTCAGCAAGTGCTACAATGATTTATAATCAGAATTCCAAATGCTCTTTGCTTTTCCATCATAATCAATGGAAAAACTCAGGAAACACTAGATAGACATACACACACACAAAGAAGAAAACAAGAAAATGAAAATTAGAAATCACCTTAGGGTCCTTCCAACTAAAGAGAAGTATGTTTTAACAGGCATGATTTAAGATCATTCTCTGTCTTCTGCCATGGTCTACAGTATAGAATTCAAGCTGCTGAATTTCATTGAGTACAATGATAAATATAATGGGGTATTCACTGCACTTTAACTTACTGGAGAACTCAATGAATGGAAGTGAAAAAAATCTAGTTTAAGTTCAGTTTTATGTTTTGTTGGGAACACTTGCTGTAACTAATATTCACGATTATTCTGATAGCAAGGATCCAAAGATTGAGAGATGCTGCTACAATAGCTGCAGTAGAAGATGCTACAAAGGAGGAGAAAAAACCCCAAAACAAAATAAACCACAGGCCAAAGACTGAGAAAAACAGGCATTTATTTCTTGACAGCTTTTATACCTGATATCTGTCACTTTTAAAAATGACTATTTGTATTAGACAGGAGTACAAAAGCTATTTTAAAAGGAAGCCCACAAGATAATAACTGTGGAACTGACCTGCGCTGCATTTATGAAATATCAGCAGTGGAAGATTAACTGCTGATATGGGACAAATCTACTAACTGAAACAAAACTTGCACATGGAAAAACTATTGGGTGGGGAAAATGGGCCTCATATCTACTGTGGATGCCCAGAGCTGGCTAATGCCACCTGCTGACCAGCTGACATTAGTTTGTGTGCATAATGCACAGAATCCCACTGCCTGCAGAGCTGGAGAGATGATTTGTTTCAGACTGGAGTTTGAAGGGTACAGCACGTGCAGAAAGGATCCCCTTCCTGCCTGCTCTGTTTGGTATTTGCAGAACTTTGTTCTTGCTGGCATTTCACCTTGCATGTCTCTCAGACATTTTAATATACTCACAACTGATACCATGCAGTAAAACAGAAGAAGCGCCACTCAAATGGAGAAATTTGTATAAAAAATAATAAATTCTTTGGATAAAAATATGCAGCCACAGAAAAGAACTTTGCTACACCACCACTATCCATCACACAGTGGACACAGGGAAACAAAAGTCTTATTTTCATTTTGTCTCCTTGTACCTATGTTCTGTTGTTGTTTATCTGGATAATTTAAGTACCAGAAGATTAAGCCATTATTGAGCTACTCTTCCTACGGAAATGAGAGTTACATTACAGTGTGCTCTCTGTTACTCATTAACAATACTTTTATTAATTCTTGGTTGGGTTCAATCGAATCTGACACAAAAGCAGACATCTCAACCAGAGGAGGCTTCCTAGATGAAACAAAGGCTGGACAGAGAAATGTGACTCAGATTAGTGGTTCTAGCCCCTGGAAAACAGGGCTCCAAGGATGGAAATTCTCCACAGATTCTGTACTAATTTTGCAGTACATGTTGAACATGCCAGTCAATTCCCTGTCTCTGGCAAGGGTTCACTGCACTCCTCCCTGTTCTCTTTAGTAATTCAGTAATCTTGACAAAATCTCATCATGCAGAAATCTTCTATTTCACAAAGTTACCAGAGTCCTTTGGCTGTGCACCATAAGGAAACCTGTGCACAGAGTCACTGAGCAGCAGTGACACCACCTTGGATAAACAGCACCTCAATTACACCAGCAAACATCTCCTCTGAGAAAAAGATTTCATATAAAAGAATATGTATATGACTTTTCATCTGTTAGAAAACAAAGGAAGAAAAATGCATCTAATTAGCAGAAAGCACAGCAGAAGCACAGCTCTCACCCTTGGCTATCTGTTAGGAGCAGAAGTTGTCTGTGAAGCTGGTGAGCATCCTCCTCTGTTCAACAAGCAGCCCCATGCACACCTCAGTAACCTTAAAACAAACTTAAATCTGTAATGCCTGGTCTATGTTCAGGAAAAAAGAAATCACAATGAATAATGGTGGTGGCTGCTATGGTGAGGAAGTGGAAGTTGTTAATTCCAGATTATAATTCAGACACCCTGAGCTGTAGACAAACAGAAAGAGATAATTTTGCTCCTGCAGGGAAGCAGTAAAACCTCTGAGCACGAGGTCTGCATGACTTTAAGCCATTTGCAAGGGGGTGCAGAGCTCTGCTTCACTCAGGGGTGTGTAATGGGACAGTGAGACACCCACACAGAAACCAGGGGTCGGGGCAGTGCTGCAGTGATCATGCACAGCTGTATAACTGAACATTGAGACAGCTGAATTCCTAAAAGCATTCATTCAGGACTCTGGAGACACAAAAACCCGTGCAGAAATAGCCCATACCAGAAGAACTCAGAGTTCACGGCTAAAACAGCAAAAGGTTCCGGGTCAGAACACAGCTGACCTTCTGATCAAGCCATTTGACAACTCCTGATCCAGAACTAGAAGAACTCACTTTCTACATGAGCACAAGCAATGTAGAGTCCCAAATATATTCCTTCATGTATTATTAACGTTTGACAGCAAATTACAAGCTTCATTTGGTTTTTTATGGACCTGAATGCTCCTCAGTCTTCACCCTCATCTGACCTCTCCTGAACTCACTTTTTAAATCTGAATTTGAAATTACAGTCCCTATCTTAGTGTCCAAGCAAACAAAAAAATTATTTTCCAACTTTAGTAGAAGAAGGAAGAAGTAATAAAACTAAACAAACTTGTCTCCAGTAGGATTCCTGTGGGTAATTATATTCCATACATTTGTAATTTTTCCAGGTCTCTGGTAACATCACAGTCACTACACCAATTTATAGGCATGTTTAAGCTAAATCTTCTCAAAACTCTGTGATTTCCTACATATGATTTCGGGCATATGATGTGACCTGGGTATTTAATTTATGCCTCTCAGTTGCTGAGCCATCTTTCTACTTCAGCTCTGGCTTTTACTTTTAGCCAATAAATCTGGCTAAATTCAGCCGAAATGTGGGAAGCCAAGCCACGTTACCCTCAGGGACACCACAGGCCTTTCTGCCTAGGTTACCCTGATGCATTAAAACCACAAAGCTGTGGTTCTGAAGTGCAGAGGAACTGCAGAAGCTCAGTGAATAAACAATAATTTGTTGTTGTTCATTTTCAAAAGAATGTGAAATACTGTTCTTTTATGCCCACTTCTAACATAAGTTTTAATGACACCAGATATTAAAATATTTCAAAGGATGCTCGCTGCTGCAGATACTCCTGTTGCCCACATCCCTATATAATTTTGCAGTAATTTCCTACAGAAATCTCCCTTTGTTCAGGCAGTGAACTATTGCTGAAACACCAAGAGAAGCAAACAGAAAATAACGTGCCCTCTATTGAAGGCGTAAATAGGAAATCTCTCTCACTTCCAGAGTCAGAACTGACAGTAAGAGGCACAAAGGTAAAGGGGACATAAAGATAGACCGTGTTTTTACAAAGCAGCTCTTTTACAAGTGCTGACAGTTTTGGTGTTTCTCCCAAGCACCAACGTTCCGTATTTACTGTTGCATTTCATTTTATGGATTTTTCCCCACATTGAGTTCAAACAGAATAAACAGAAGTTTGAGTCATAGCATGTAACATGGTCAGAAGGGGACTTTATAGAATTAGATCAATTCTTGTTTCTTATCCACCTGGATTCATAAATCACTTATATTGACTCTACTACTATAATCTCTGTGTTTGGTTTCTCAGGTTTCACAATCTATTAGAAGCTAGAAGAAGAGCTTTTTATGAGAAAAATAGAAGTCACAGGACTTTAACAGTGCTGTTCTCTCTTCTTCATGGTTTTTCTCTGAAGAATTTTTAGGAAGTTTTCAATCTCCGATTTTCCCCATATCCACATATTAAGTAAAACCCTTCACTCTAATTAAAAAAGCCCTGTGCTCATCCCTTTAATCTACTGGGCATTCCAGGTGCTGACTATGACAGCACCTCTCAACCTTCACAAGATTCATGTGAAATATTATCATACAAGGAAAAAAGGTTCCGAAACACACCACTCCTACAGAGGGAATAAGCCTGTGTTACCTGAACATAGCTTCAGTGATGCAAATTTCTGCTTAATAATGCTACCAATAATTTAATCACTAACCTGTGCCTTCATTGGCAGCCTGGGAATTGTATTGCCTTTGAATTTCCTGCTGTACCTTAATTTCTTGTCTCCTAAAATAGCAGGCTTTCATATGGCAAAGAATACATAAATCTGTGCCCCTCCTTGCTCAAGCTGCTGGCATTTCATGGAAAGGCTCCAGTGTGAATTGTGGCCCTGGACCACGTTTAAAACATGCAAACAACCTTGGCTGAGTTATAGGCTAACAAACCCATTTTCTTCAAGCAAATTATTCCTCTTTCATTCTCATGCTGTATTGATGTTGAATCAGAATGATTTTTCAAAAGATATCCAGGTCAATCCAATGATTTATTTAATTCAGTTAATGTGTTATGGCTCTAAAAAGGTGACTTTCATCATAATTTTAAAATTACCACCTTCATATAAGAGTACTAAAAACCTGACTAGAAAACAGCACAGTTTACTTCATTTTAAACCATTCTATTGAAAATAACAGTAAATTTCATCCCTAGAATACTGAATACAATAAAAAGTATAAACATAGTATTTTAAGTTTTTCCTGCAATTTCTAGAGAAATACATTACACCTTCCAAAAGCAGTCTGGATTTCACTTATCAGGGATTTAAACACTAACCCTTGTCACAGGTAGATCTCATTAACTGCTGGTGAGCAAGTGTTTCTTCTATCTTAGTCCATCACCTCCTGAGGTATTTCTAGACAAGCAGAATCCCACATTTTCTAACATATTTGAGTACCTTCTTATTCCTTTATCATCATTTTGTGCTTTGCTCGATGTCTCACTAGAGCAGTAAGTATTAAATATCACATTTTCTGTTCAGACCGATATCAAGATTCATAGCTTTTTTACTCTAATACTGATTGCCTTCACCTCCAACAAATTAGTAACTTAATATTAAACTCACACAACCATAGCAGTGAAAATTAAAGGAAACACTGGCACAGTTACTTAGGCTGTCACTACATTAAACGAAGGGAACTTTCATCAATTGGCTCAAAAAATGTGTCAATATTTAAATTGAAAAGAACACAAAATATAAAAAGAAGGGTTATAGGTTCTTGCTGAACACAAGAACCAGAATATTTTGGGATTTACAGATAAATGGGATTTACAACCCATTTCATTTGGTAGACATTAGATACTTGTGAGGTTGAGGAAAGGAAGATATCTAAACCCCAATGGAAATAAGCTGCATGCACACTCAAGCCTGGAGCTGTATCTATTATTTTCACAGCTCATTTCAATAAATGGCAACGTACTCCTCACACATCACAACAGCCAGCACCAGGCTACTGCCCGTGGAACTGGGGCTCCTGGCCAGAACCAGAGCACTGCCGGATGACAGATATGCTTTTAATAAAACAGTGCCCACAAGCAAATTAACTTCCTCAACATTTCCGTATCAATGGAGCTACACAGACCGAAAAGAAAATTACACCTGCC
Source organism: Agelaius tricolor (assembly GCF_023055355.1). NCBI lineage: Eukaryota > Metazoa > Chordata > Aves > Passeriformes > Icteridae > Agelaius > Agelaius tricolor. Next base: position 243,766 of record NW_027269280.1, read on the forward strand.
ACAACTGCACACTCCAGCACAGCCCAGGAACCGAGGCAGAGGAGAGGCCAAAGCTGAGCTCCTGCATCCCTGCTGACAGAGGGCACATCCTGCCCAAGGGGGTCCCAGCCCTTCAGGGGGAAGGGGCTGCTCTCCTGGGCCTGGGGGTGTCTGGGCACACCCACGGGGCCTCGCCCACGTGAGGGGGTTCCTTTGCCCAGGTGAGGGGGTGTGTTTGCCCGCCCAGGTGAGGGGTTCATTTGCCCAGGAGAGGATATTTGCCCAACCAGGTGAGGGTGCTCCTTTGCCCAGGTGAGTTGTTCTCTGCTGCTGCTGAGTGTCTTTGAGAAAGGTGGGGAGAGAAGGAAGCCACCCCTTCCCCAGGGCATCTGGAAGGAACCAGGGCTGCACCTGCCACTGCCACCCTGCTCACCTGACAGCAGTGAGAGCTGTGCCCTGGCCCAGAGAGCCCCCAGGCTGCCAGCCAGAGCAGCTTTCCCCACTAAAGTCCCACGGTTGTTTGCAAGCACTGTAGGATATTGTGGATCACACTAAGTGACAAGAGTGATTTCTTGGAATTTGTTCAGGGAAAGGCTGAGGCTATGCATTCTAAAAATCAATATAGTTTGAAGCTCCAGTAAGACATAATGTGCTGTAATATGTGCAGTCCACACACTATTGCACTTGATTAAAAGTGTGACTCCTCTTTGCTGGGAAGTCTTCTTGCTTGCATCGTTTGTACTATCACACCACACATTCAGACACTTCAGGTGTTTTGCCTTTTGTTGAGACTTTTTTTAAAAAAGTGTTTCAGGGTTTTTCTTTTTCTGACAGGCTTTCTCTCCCCCAAATAGAAATCCTGAAAAGAGTATCAAGCACAAAATGCAGCTTAATCTGCTGAGTCACGACAAAGCAAATTCACTAAATAGATAAAAGCACCCTTCACACAATAATATACTGATGGTGGTGGTAAATAAATACGCAGTGCTATTTGCTGGTTTCCTCTGTGTGCAATATATGAGGCCATTACTGCTTTGCTAAACTAACTGTGTCCTCCTAGAAAGATTTCCAATATCAATTACAGCACTGACTGCATTGCTACTAAATAGAGTTCCCTCTTGTGTTTCCTTGATTATATGCAAATATTTCCTAAATTAGACGTGTTTCAAGCTCCATTTAAAATTTAGTACAACAGGATATTGTGTCAAAATCGTGCAAGATAGAACATGACTGCAAGGACCAACAGTCTAGGCTTTATACCTTCTGGTTTGAAATGAAGGGAAAATAATTTATTCTAGATAACGTCATTTAACAAAAACTAATAAGATACTTTAGTTTTATGCTATAGAAATTATACCAGTTTTCTAAACTATTAAAAAAAATCTGAAGTTTAGCTCATGTGAGTCCCTAAAGCCCCAGAAATTATTCCAACAATAAATTAAGGACTTCAAAGTGTGATGTATTACAAGATGTTTTCCCATTACTCAATAAATTAAGCTGTCCAGTTGACAGGAATTTCATATGCAAAATAATGATACATGGAGGAATATATTAATAATACCCTGGAGTTATAAACTGCTCACCTCAAAATTTCTGGATTTTTTTAAAGATGCAAAAACTCTCATCTTGATATCTTTTATTATGATAGAATTCCGTCATAATCATCTTTTCTGAGTGCTGAGAGTCTCCAGAGAAATGCTAGGAGAGTACTAGAGAATACTGGAACAATGGTTACCAGCTCACAGCTGAGATGGTTCTGCTTAACACACTAAGAAAGAAATAGGAAGCTCCAATTCATGCAAGATTTCTTTTATTTCTATGAAAATATGCTTTTAATCTATCTATGTACCTACCTATTTCCTCTGGACTTAATAGTAAATTGCATGGTATTTTATTTTCTGTTAACTTTATTCAGATTTCTCTGCTAATATGAAAACATCTTACACTGTTATTACTTCCTCAAAATAAGAAAGCTAGAGGGAAAGAAAAAACATTGGTTTTCCCCATACCCTCAAGGGTTTGCAAGATAAGGATGCACTAAGAAGTTTACTTAAACTTTAATACCTCCTTTAAAATTTTGCACCTTATGCCACAGGAAATATGAATCAGAGTTTTAATACAGCATATGTCATTGTCAGCCATCTAAAGATGCTAAGTAAGCAGAAAACATCTCAGGATTTGGAGAAATTCTTGATGCTAATATGAGAAAATCCAAAATGAAATTCACCTTTCATTGAGGTGAGTACCACAAAAATACTAAAATTAGTTTATGGACACTGATGGTCTTCTCAATGAACACTGACATTTTCATAAATCCTTTGAGATATGTTAAGACCATATTTAAATAAAGGAAATAAAATTTCCTTATTTTTTTTATTGTAACTCTACAATATTTGCCAGTCATCTCACCTATGTTTTCCAGTGTAACATCTAGGTTGCATTTTATACAATTAGCCAATTTATTTTCTAATCCAATGGGAGATAACTTTTATCTTCAACAGTTAGCCTACCCCATGTAACTTTATAAATGTTGAATGGGGCTAACTAAATTTTGAATTAAACTTCATCTTCCTGATGAAATGCTTTCATTTTGAAATGCTCAAGTTTTACCGAGACAGAAATGTGATGGACAGTACAGTCTAGGTTTGGGTTTTTTAAGAAATATTTTTTTTTACTCTTCAATGGGCCAGAAAATAAATTATAAATATGTACATGAGTCTGTCTGTGAACATGTGCTTAAAGAAATCCCACAGAATGTTTCTTGTTTAATCCAAAACTGAGAGACGACTGAAAACAATCCCATTGCACTTATTCCTCAGCTCTTGAGCTTCATGACAGATTTGCTAAAAGCCAGGGAATTCAGTCCACTGACTCAGAGGTTTGGGACTGGGAAACGGCAGCATCAGCAGCAGGACCAAAGATCTGCTGGCTCTGAACAGAGATCCTGCAGGACACAAGGGCGAGCCTGGGCCAGCTGCTGCCAAGGAGCCAAAAGCCGTTCCTTGGTCCCTTCAGGAGCCCCAGCAGGTGCCAGGGCGCCCCAGCAGAGGGGACACAGCTCCCAGCCAGGGGGAGGCAGCCTGACTCCGGGAGTGCCACAGGCGTCCCCTTCCCCGCCTCCATCTCTGGGGCTGCACACTCAGCCCCACCGAGCGGGTTCCTGATGTCTGATGGTTCCACAAGAGCAGGGCAGGTAACTCCTGAAGGTAGTTTAGCTTCTCCCTAATACACTTTGCTTCTTCCTTAGCAGACCTGCCACACTGAAACTGCATTTCTACAAGTGCCATGTGACACACCGAGGGTACACTTCAAAAATCGGATCTCATCAGACTGGGTGAATTAGCATTTCTAGGGATAAAATGCCTTTTATTAGAGTGCCACTGAAGACTGGAGAGCTTCTTTTACAAACATTTTTCAATAAAACCCGGTGCAACCTACCTAAGGGTGCCAGGTGCACAGAAACATTGAGCCATTGGGGCATAATTAAGCCCCCTGTTGCTCCCCTACTGCTCCTTGCCATCACAGCTGCTTGTTTTCTTTCTGGAATAGAACCACACATGCTGATGGCTCCAGCAGCAGAGAGCTCTTTGACAACATCACTACAGATCTCATCACTGAGTTCCCATCTGAAAATGTGAAAATGCCAAATCCCACTTCAGAGGAAGCTGAAGCAGAACAGCACTTTGTGAAAGCGATGATCAGAAAACACTGGCAATGACAATCCAAGGCATCAATCAACTTGCAGCAAATGATATTATTGAAAGTTTTCAGTTCTGCAAAAAGCAGATGCATGCAAGATCTAGCACTGCCCATCCAAAACTTGATCACCAGCCCCAGCTAGAGCCTTGTTACTAAGAGAAGATTTATGCTCAAAAAAACCCCGAAAACCCCACAACCAGACCCAAGCTAGCAATAAAACCAACCAACAAAAACTACCCCGAAGTAAAGCACACCAAAGCAAACAAAACCAAACCCAAACAATAACCCACAAAACAAAAAAACAACAACCAAATGAAACCCCACAAACAAACAAAAACCCAAACAAAACAAACACTCCAAACAAAAAACAAACAAACAAACAAAACCCAAAAACCACCCACTTGAGATCAACCCTTTTTAATACCAAGACCTCTTGGACATCCAAGGATCACTAAGATGAAGCTGAGGATTAGACCACAGCTTTGTTTTACTTGACCCTTTGCTCTCTGAGATTTCTCTTGCTGGCTCTTCTACTCATCTGTACCCTGTAAATTAATTCCATGTTCTGACTGAATTTTCATTAGCCTTGACAAGAATATTTCTTATTGTTGGCATTTGAGTCAGGCAGTGTTTATGTCCTTCTGGAATTATTTTTGTTTAGACATTTAAAATACGTGGTGCCTCCTGTCTGGCACACTTAAAAGTTGAAAATCTTCCTTCAGTATTAATCTTGGGTCAGCAAGAAATAAGGGAATTGCATGTTTAAAGTGATCTTCATCTTGCTGCTATAAATAGAAGAAACTGAAATAGCAAATAAAGCTAACAAGAAGTGACAGTGGAGGATATTACTGTGTCTAAACAACCAGATGGCTTCTGTACAGGAGTATATATTGATGCTCCTCAAACAAATATGGGAATTTATTAGGCAAAGAAATCAGGGAGATTTCAAAACCAGCAGAAACTGGCATGTCATTGTTCAGAAGAGTTTTCTTGAGTGAAAAGAAGCAGCTCTTCTTTTAATGCATGGAAGGGATGGTATGCAGTAGGATTTCCTTATACACTGAATATTGTAGCTGTCTTATATGGCTTTATGTAGCTTGCACATCTGTTTCCTGGTAGGCATCTGGACTGCATCTTGCAGCAGACAGCTCACAGTAAAGATGTGCTGTTTCCTGATTGCAGATATTCTCACAAAAATGACACTGAGATGGGAGAAGTACATCTTTTTACAGACTAAAACTGTTACCTTGACCACTCTCTTCCACAAGTATAATTTATCATGGCTTTCTCACAGCACTCTGGTAAGAAGGATGACAGCAGATGAAGGAAAAGGAGAAGTCTAACCGACCAACAAAAGTTTACTTGGTTGTCCCCTACATCTAGCAGTTCCTCTCTGTCTTTTGACATGTACAGTAGAGAAAAAAACCAAAGGCACGAACTCATCAGAAACAGCATCACACACCTGAAGCCTCAAAGGAAGCCACTGTGTACTCCAGTGCTGCAATGCCAATCTCTAACACATCACCTGTGCTGCAGCTGCTGCCCAGACACTGCAGCTCTGCCCTCACAGTGAGGATGTGCAGATGGAACCTCACAAGCACCAAGGAGGTACCACTCAGGTGGAAGAGGACGCTTTCCTCAGCCAGCAGCTGCTGCTCCCAGCACTGCAGATGCTGACAGGCTTTGACAGGAGCCAAAGCCAGGTCAGAGCACGGAGCTCCAGCACAGCAGAGATGTCTCTAAAGAAGTCTTCCCACAACCCCTGCCAGGCAGCAATTAGCAAGATAGAACAGAGAGCTCAAAATCCAGATATAGCTAGTAAATTATTCCAAATCTGGATTAAAACCCCTGACAAACATAAACACACAAACTAAACAAACACACAAAACTAGGATTTCCAAGTTTTGTTTTAGTTAGCTGTACAGAAATAGTTAGCTTATAGGCATTTAGCTTATTTTCAAGATAAGCTAAATGTCTTTATGACCAAACAAAGACACTGAACAGTCTATCTTGTGTACCACAACCCTAGATACAACATCTGCTGGAAAGTGCAAAAAAAAATTCTAGATTCAAATACCTTGCTGTTAAGGAAATGAGCGTTGCATAATAGATGTCACTGGCATACATTAATTCAGAGAATTAGGTCTCTAATTTTATTATTTCCATCACCTTTATGCTTTCAATCCTCTACCAATTTTAATTAATTTGTCTCCTCTAGGCTCACTGGCTCAAAGTTCTTTGAATAAAGAATGGGGATAGGAACATGAAGGGGAAGCAGATTTTTTCTCCAAGCTCAGCCAGCTTTAGCAATTTTAGCTAAAGGAGTCTTTCAGGGTACAAGACACAAGCTATGTGTTGGGTTTATTACCTGGATTCTTAGTGTATTATGTTTCATATGGGTGTCCTGATGCCTTATCTCAAACCTTGGATTAACCAATTTTTTTTTTTTCCTCTCAGCAAACAGAGTAGGGGGGAAAACCCTCAAAGCATAAGTGCCAATCTGACAGAAACTGTGCAGAAATCTGTCTGAAACCCCATAAAAAAGAAAGGGCTGTACAACTGCCCTCTGCAGATCCAAGTGCTCACTCTTTATGGCATCTGACACAATCCTTGTGCCCCAACACTCCTCACTTCAGCTCTGACCTAGGCTCTCACTCAGGTAACCTCTGACTCCCCTGCCCCTCAGGCACAGAAACCTCTTAACTGAATGCAGAGTGCATAATCTGAGTGCTCTGGGGATGGAAATGAAAACCTGAGTGCTGCTTTCATCCCAGGGCATATTTTAGAGAGGTTTTCTCAGTGCAAGTCCTTATCATCTGCCTTCCCTATAATTCGTCACATGTTCAGAGGCCAAACAAATTATCCTGTAATCCAGTGGGAAAGGATCAAAGCTGGTTCTTTCTGCCTTATTGCATTTGCTTCCAGAAGTCAAGGAGGATATATCTGTGATAAGACTACAGAGAAATGATCACACAATAACTCTGGGCAGCTTTGAAGCGGGGATAATCAGAGCAGAGCTCAGTTAACCTGGATGCTGATTTCTTTTCCAAGGAAGATTTTTTGAGCAGTGAGTAGTAGGAAGCTCTGCTTCCCATGCAGACCATCAGAGCAGCAGGACAATGCTCTGGGGCAATGCTGAAAACTCTTTTCCATATTCATAGTTCTGCTGGTCAAGTTTTAAACTGTGCAGGCTACATAAGAAAAGCTCCCTAATTCACCTCTGTGTGGTGAAAATTTGGGAGATTTTGATAAAATTAAATTTTAAGCTATCGCTAATCAGTGGAGCAAAACTTGTGCAAGATCTGCCAATATACATTTTTGTTACCAAGATGATGGCATAACAGTTACTGGCACTCAGATTCCCTGGTGTAGCTCAATTGAATTGGTAAAACATAGACATACCAAATGATATTTTATACATTTTAGAATATCACTTGCATATTGTACCATGTCATAGGCAGAAAGTAGAGCCACATATCTAAATTCATGTTATTTTCTAGCTCCTTTGTTACCTGTGTGGGGGTTTAGTCAGAGAAGCAGAAAACAAGAAGAATAGTGGAAGCACTGTAATGGTCCTGCCTTACAGCTGGGATGCCATTATGATAAATCCTAAACAAACAAGATGAAATTACTGTCAGCAGCTCCGATCTCTAGCTGTTAAATTTCTCCCTCTTCGTAGATCAGAACTTGGGAAAATTCTGGACCACAAAAGATTTAACAATCAAGACAGGAGGATCAGGGTAATTCTACAGCCATTCTTATATGCTTCACTCAGTGATAAAAGCAGTTTTCTCTATGTTTCTTTCTAGTTCTACAATATGCATTTTCTTTTTGATCCTTTCAGTCTTCAGCTGTGGTAGAAAACAAGAAAAGAAGCCCCAGGACATTACAAGGACACACTGCACCACTGTAATGGTGTGCTACAATTTTAATTGCAGGCAGTTCCTATTTGGAACATTTTCCCCCATTTGGAAAACGTACTGCAGTAAGGAACAGGCCTGTGGATCTCATCAATTATAGAGAATTCTTATTCCCAGGTAGCCCTGATTGCACAGTCAGGCTTTGCTCCAGGTACTAGGGCAAAGTGGAAACGTAATGTTTTTACACCAAGGATGTGTACCAATGTAAACAAAGGCACAATAAAAGCATGCACTACTGAAAATCATAGATGTAAGCATTCAGCCCTCTCACCTTTTAATTTGTTAAAAAGGTAATTAGCAAAGACAATTACGAGATAAAGGCAATTTATTTTATGGATAATTGCATGCATTTCCAGTATGAGTAGATTTAGAATGGTTCACAAAAGTATTAAAGCCATTCATCTCATTAGCTTGTTTCCTGACTATTCAAGGTTTCTCTTCCCACTCTGTAGTCTCAGCTTTGCCAAATGATATCCAATGGGAATTGGAACTCATACTTTGGGCACCGTGGCACAGCAGTTACAAAAGCCTGATGTAAATTCTCTAAAACTACATATCACATTATCCTGCATGAGATGTTTTTGTGAAGCAGTAACACAGTGCATTAACTCAGCCACGCGTCGCAATGGCCATGTCCTCTATCACTTAACAGGAAAACATAACATAAAGCAAGATGCCTCCTTTAAAGTTTGTGCCATTTCAAAAAGTCTGAACTCATTGCAGGACCAAAGCAGTGCTGGTAGCACCCTCATGTTCAGCTTTTGCTGAGCAGTGCTTGCACAGCAAGAAGGGCTCCTCTGCTTCTCGCTCTGCCCCCACCAAACAGGTGAGAGGCAGAATAAACTGGGAGGGACACAACCAGGCAGATAACCCAGATTAACTAAAGAAACATTCCATAGCCTGGAACATCCATGGTCCTCACCAACAGAATGGAAAGCAAGGAATTTTGGAGGTGTTGGCCTGTCTTTTCCTCAGGAACTGGCTGGGCACTGTTCTACTGTGGGAACAGGGAGGAATGATTGCTTTTTCATCATTTATTTCAATGCCTTCTTACCTCTTTTTCCACTTATCCCTCACTTATTAAAGAGTTTTTTTGGTGGTTTTTTCACCCCAAACATTTCTTACTTCTACTTTTCCTTTTCTCCTCTCCTGGAGCACAGGCAAGGTAGGGAAGTGAGGGAGCAGCTCTGTGGTGCTTGAGCAGCCACCATGGTTAACCCACTACACTAAGCACTGAAAATAAATCATTAATAGATGACTGATGCAAAGGGCTGAAACAGGTAAATTTGGTATAAACTCCAAGTGTCTAGTCACAGAAAAAGACCACAGAAATGTTCCAAGAAGCCATAAGTGAAGAAAATACATAGCAAGAGTACAACAAAAATTGAAATGACAAATGTGCTCTCTGATGTATTTGGGAGGCAGCTTGTCAGCTATGAAATAAATAAATAATATTACATTACATTTCTGCAGTGCCCTTCAGTGACACAGAGCAAGGTGCTTTGTCAGGTGAAACACAGCAGAAGCAAAACAGTGCTGGTACATCAATGCTTTTCCAATGCAGTTGCAAAAATGCCCCAGTAGAACTGACCTAAGTGAAAATTATTTTAAATAAAGGCAAGCCATTATCATGGGAAATAAACAGAATCTGTTCTTCACAACTTCAAGTTGGAATTAAAAAACAGTCAAAGGGAAAAAAGGCTTGTGGAAGTCAGCAGCATTAACAGCCAGGATCAGAGGTGATCAAAGTAGGAAGCAAATGAATGCTTCTGCAGTTATGCATGTAAAGCTGTAATGAACTAATTTAAAACAGCAGCTTTCATGCTCCAAGTATTTCCTAAGGAACAGATTTAATCCATATTAAATACAAACACAAGGGCTCAGAGTCAGGCACTAGTGTAGAGAGAGTAAAAAAGAGGTCTGAACCATAAAATACAACGTGTCCACTCTCATTAGCATTTAACTGTCACAGAATGTGCCCTGGAGTTGGAGTTTAGAGTCCAAGATCAGCTCAAGTGGTTTACCAATGCTGCCCATGGTTTTAGACTCTGGAATTCTTGATTCCTCTTGAAAAAAATTGTATTTTTCTATATATTATATATACTATATCATAATTCACTTAAGGCCTGTACTTGTAACTATTTGTCAACAAAGGCCGAAGGCACAAATGGTATAAACAAAGCCCTGAATTCACCAAACCACCTCGAATGACAGCCATTACACTTGTTCAGCTTTCAGACACATAAGATGATTTCATCAATACAGCCCATCCATTAATGCCGCTGTTCCGGTGGAATTTTGTAATATAAGGTAGATACAACTCTTCAGGTAATACCAAAATCCTCAGAAATAAAAACCAACTGCAAGATGAAAAGAAGTCCAGTGGATTTTTAGAGGGGTAACAGTCTGTAATTGGTCATTTGTGAGCACATTGTGGGCTGACTGCAGAGGGAGGGAGAGGACTCGGAGGGTGCAGAGCTCTGGCACTCGAGGCAGGATGGACAATCCATTCCATTTACTCATCTCATACTCATCTATTTTATCTGATCACTTTTGATTAGTGCTGCAGTTTCCACTTTATACTTTGACTAGAGAACTCTGATGAATGCAAATGGGGTGAAAAAGTGAATTACAAAGATCACAAGAAGAAAAAATGAACTTCAATAAATCAAGCCATTTGAGAAGTCATAGCAGTCCTGAAACGTTCGCACTAATTGGAAAAGGGGAAATGTAAAACAGGAAAATGGGAATACCCAGAGAACTGCAGCTGCCCTGCTGGAGAGCAGACACCCGTTAGTGTAAGGGGGGAAGCTGCTAATCCTGAACCACTGCTGAGATGACAGGGACACCTCTGCTGCTGGGGAAACAAACACTCTGACAGTCTTTATCAGCACTTCAGGTTTGTCTTGTTTCCCTGGGATTTGAAAAGAGCAGAATTTGTCATTCTGCCAGTCCTATTACGTTATCACACGAATGTTAACACCCAACAATTACACACAGGGCTGAGCAACTTTGTTTCCTCGGTATTTGATATGTGAGGTACTTCCTCCACTGTTTGACATGTAAGGTTTGAAAATCACAGCAGCCTAATGCATTAGTAGCATAAGCACACAAATATCCCACACTCTGGTTGGATCCATTCCACCCATCTGGGAAATTAAAGCAGTCACCTCCATCTTTCTCTGCAGTCAAAGCACAGAGGGCAACTCCATGCATCAAAGAGAAGTTTGATCTGTGTTTCCAAGTGCAAATGCCATGCAACAAACAATACTACAATGTAATTTTACATCACAATTATGCTTCCTTCACTGAAAAGAACCCAAAAACATATGCTCCATCAAGTTAATGAAAGAAGTCTGATAAAACATGGATAAAATATCAAGATTGCAATTTGCATTTCAGGAAAATCTGCAGACCTGAGCTTTCAGCTCTTGCTCAAAGTGGAACAGGTCTGAAGGTTGTGTGGCACATCCATCAGAGTGCAGGAGTGCAAAGCAAAGGGTCCAAATGCTGTTCCTACCCGAACCATCAAGCCACTGGTCGATCCAGGAAAGCCACTACTCCTTTCTCTCTCTCCCAGCTACCCAAATTTCAGCTGGAATTATATTTCCTGAAGTGTACCTACAGAGTGTAATGTAAAAAACATTGTAATAAGAGTAAAGACTCCTTAGGTACTCTCCTAACTATGCTAATGTGCCTAAATCAACTTTGCATACTGATTACCATTCTAGAAAACATCTGCTGCCTCCACTGACTCCTAACTTCCCTCTTTCAGCATTTCCTGCAGGTTTATGGCTTATCTTTTATGCATATTGATCATGGTTTCAGCAGTTTCAAGTTAGTTATTTCTGACATCAACAAGGTTCTGAAATCAATACACACTGAAATCTGAGCATGAAAGCCAAAGGAAATTAAACCAATGAAGCATAGGACAAAACTATATAGTTTACTCATTCTAAGTTAGTCATGAATGTCCATTAGAGGTGTAAAATATCAGAAAACTTTCAGAACAAAAATTGCTTCCTTAGAGCAAGATGCTTACTGCTTCCATTGTCATGAGTGACGAAAAAAACCAGCCTAACATGGTGTAATAGCAAAAAGCATCTTAATTTTACAGAAATGGAGACCATGACCAGAGAGAAAACCAGCTCTTCTTCTGAACTGCAACTTCTGAAATTTAATTTTTGAAGGAGCTGGAGTTTAAAAGAGGAGCCACACTTTTCAATTTAAGGAAAATATTTGCATTCAATTATTTTTTTAGTCTTTTAAATTAAGGAGAAATTAAAAAAAAATATTATTACTAAAGAAATCCTTAGAATTTTGTAATACCCAACCTCTACGTTGGCACAGATTTTTTTGTCTTTAAACGAGTATTTCTTGTGCATGCCAAAGGCACATACAATGGCACTGGAGGGGAAGGCCAAGGGTGCTGAGGTTTGGAAAATCTCCAGCCACACAGCAACTTCACAGACACAAATCAGAACTGGAGGAATCTTTTTGCAGTTTTCAGTCATGGCACTCGGCATCTCTCTCATTAGCAGATTTACCAATTTTCCGCTCCTCAATAGGAATATTTTTTTGTCAGTTCTCTCTCTCGTATAAATTATTGCTAATAATTAAAATGAAATTCATAAGATGTGTGAGTTCATTAACTCCGTTAATGAGAAAGAACATTTTGGACCTTATTATTAGACTGTCATCAGTATCTGTTCGACAGCTAAATTAATAAAGTGATTATATTCAAATAACTCAGGCATTTGCATTTTATTTTTAACATTACATGTCTCTCCTGCTTGCTCTGAGACTGGGGAAAATTTGCTGGCCATGGAGGAGCAGAGTCTGGGTGGATTTCAGTGCCCTGGATGCCTGGACCTCAGCACTCAGGGGCTGAAACCTCTGCGGGCCAGGCAAGGGCTACTGGAGCCTCAAGGAACAATTCAAGCAAGATGTACAGTGGAGACATCCCTTGAAAATAAAGATATTGTGATCTCCTTGCTGCTAGAAAGCAAAAAGCCTGAAAGAAAACTGTAGAGAAGAGACATTTGTTTATCCTTGAAAGCATCAAGATAAAGCAAGACACAGCAATAATTCTCTCCTGTACCACACTCTTGGAATACCACCAACATTCTGTGAAAAATACCCAGTGGCTAAAAGCAATAGTCAGAGTGGAACCAGAGCTCCAGATGACTCCAGTTCCTGTGAAAAGCCAAGGGTGTTTTGTAATGAGCTCCATCTTTCTCAGAAAGACCCTCCAGCTATGCCGGGCCCTGCAGTGCTTTTCTGGGACATTGGTGCAGTCAAGGCACACAGAAGCTCAGCCTCAGCTCAGAGAAATGTTGCTATTCTGAAAATCATATGTCAGATGGGGGAAAAACGGTGCCAGGTAAAACATAAATGCCTAGATCATATTAACTCATAAAATCTACATCTGATTTTTAGTAACATGTGTCTGCTTTATACGTATCCCTCAAGCTGAAATTTCAGAACTGAATTTTTTGCTCCCAAATGGCATTCAAGACAATACAAGCAGCTTTCTTACCTCCACCTCCTCAGCACTAAAGAAAAAAGTAATGACCTTTCTTCCCTTCCTCATATTTCACAAGTCACAAGCTTCACAACAGAAAACAGTAATGGAAAATAAAACAGACATGTCCAGTGTGGCTCCTGCATGAACCAAAATAGACTTTAAATTTCATACTCTTTAAAGCCAAACAAGGTTTGCTGCTGCTTTTTAAGATGCTGTTAGATTTACCAAAGCCATGTGGAAAGAAACTACTTGAGTGAGATCAGTTGCTCACCAGATAAGTAGAGAGGAGGTAAGTGGAGGATTTTTTCAATTCAACTGAGACATGGTTCTGTCTCAGAACTCTGTCTCCATGGTGCCTTCCAGAAAAGTGCAACTGATGAGGAATTTAAAGCACTGCTTCTTGTACTGAGCCTGCTCCAGTTAGAGAATTCAGATACTTACAAAGAGAAATTTGGCTGAAAAAATAACCCAGCACCTGTACAACTGCTTCAATATTTATGCCACAGCTTCTTTCTTTCTTCGGGGCTGCACTCAGCTGCACAACTGAGCACTGCAGCAGTTACATTCAGATTCGTCCCAGAGATAAGGAGTGCACTGAGAGGTGTATTCAGACTGGTCACTCAAAGTGGAGCTGATGCTTTGGCTTGAACCAAGGCTGATCACAGTGAGGATGAAGAGGCTCCACAGGAGCTCTCTGCTGCTGGAGCTCCCACAGAGCACCCCAGTGGTTCCCCTGCCAAGGTCTCATGAGGACATGAGGACATCCATCCCATCCTGTGCCTATCCACCCCACTTCCTATTCCACTGTCCATTTAACAATAGTAACAGAACCACAGCTGATGCATGTGGCAAGCTCAGAGCCCAAGAAGCCTTTGACTGGTGGAGCTGAGAGAGGAGGGATGGTGCAAGCAGTGCTAAAAATCCAAAAAAGCCAATGGGCATCCCTGGAGCAAACACTCCTCAGAACAACTTTGAACCTGGCTTGATGGCAGCTAAACGAAGTCCAAACCAAACAGCAGCTCCTCAGGGATCCCAAATGTGGCACCAGTGCAGAGCTGGAATCAAACACCACAGGCAGGCAAGGAGATCTTGAGCAAAACATTGCAATTTGCCATTCTGGAATACTCTACCATAACTCTAGCAACAAGACAAGTGCATTTTAAACATTATCTGGCTCCTCACAGAACAGTCACACAGCTAACCAATAATCCAATGCAAATGTCTGTTAGCAATCCATGCAATCGCTATCCTAAAATACTACACATTCTTCTCTATTCACTAAAGCAAATCTCATCAATGACCAACCCACTCACACACAGTAAAAAAGCAACAGAATGTGTGTGTTGCTCTATTTATTTTTCCTCTCACCAGGAGATGCTATTTAAATCATTCATCCAATTACACGAGGTAATCACAGCTAACACAAAATTGTATGTACAGCATTACATCTTTGGCTTTCTGTGGGAAGAGCACCAATAGTGCATAGATGCAAACTTTCAAACACAAATGTAGTACTGTAACTGATATAAGAGGAACAATTCTTTTTCCCCATAGAAGTGTAGCAGACATTTCTGGACAGAGAGGTGGTATCATCCATAACAGCTTTTTTGAAGTAGGAACTGTATTTGCATTTAATATCAAAGCAGGGTTTTATCAATGACTGTAATTCAAAGTGAAAAGTCAGTCAGATTCTGTACATACAATTAATTACCTTTTATTGAAAAGCTGTTAACTCTAATGATATATCTATCTTTAATAACTCAATGAGGAATATTAAGGATAGGCTGAGATTCTCCAACTTAACTAAAATTATGGCATAAGAAACCTGTTCTGATTTAAAGTAACATTATATTTCACAAGGCTTTTAATGGGAATGTTTAATTTATGGCTTAAAATAACTTCAGTTCTTCAATTTAAAATGCTACTTTTTATTATATCTGTGATATACTACATGTTCACCTCTTCCCCTCCCATCAGCTGATGTTTCATTTTAGAGTTCTAACAGGCCTTACACGGGGCTGGTTACTGAGTTACACGCCTGCCTCCCAGTTTGATGCTGCCATTCCTCCCCTGCAGGTGAGAATGATCTCAGCTTTTACCAGAGCTTTTAAAGCACCAGAGACAGTCACTTCAATCCCCTGCCCTCCAAAAAAGAACCAAACCCACCTGTACAGAAAAACTGAAATACTTCAACATTTGCTAGTATTTTTTGTTCTGTGGATGCTCAAATCAGGGAAATAGCAGCATTATCAAGCCATTTTGGTCAGGATGTTTTATGAACACATAAGTGAGGTGCTACTGGTTCAAGTCCAACTATGAAAATAGTGAATGTGGCTCCCTTTGAAAACACAAGGTATCTCCAGAAATTATTTTTCTAAAAGGTAACTTTGCATATTAGAAATATTCAATAAAAAAAGAGAACATGACAAATTAAAATTAGCAGAGAATTTGGGCTAAGTTTTATACATTGTGCTAGAAAAACATGGGGGGGAATAATATGAAAATGTGAAAACACTTCATTTTGAGGTTTTTGGGTTTTTTGATATTTCATTTCAAACCTGTCAAAAACTCCACATTGTTGTCATCTTACTGCAGGGGCTCCATGCTGTTGTCTCCTATCACAAAAGTTTCACACCTTCTGGGTGTTTCTGGTGGGCAGCTCTCAGAGCACTGACTCTGCTCCTCACAAAGCAGCCAACTGACCCCAGCTCCCTTCTCACCCCACTCTTTTATAGCAATCTCCTTCTCATTGGGTACAGCTGTGGCCTGGTAAAGTCAGGCCTGTTCCTGATCTTTGCTAATTGGCCCAGCTGCAGCTCATTAGGGGTGAGATTGCTTTCTACACTATCTCTGTTTTCTTATATTCTATTCCCCTACACCACAGTCTTTTCCTGAGAAGGGAATATCCATGCATGCACCTCCTCTGAAGAACACACACTTGCAGTTACATCCAAATACAAGACACAAAGGGAAAAGCTCTCAGTGAGGGAAACTAGGGCAGCTATTGGATCTTTTACCTTCAAACCCCACACTTCCATTCATTAGTGATTAAATTCCAGTTTATATAAACAGCAAATTACCAAGACCACCAGGGTCTTTCTGCTCTTCTACTCCTGATGTTGTGTAAGAGCAAATCCAGGGGCTATACTGCTTCATGTGGAGTTATCTCTGCGGGGATGTGATTTTAATTTCTGAAGTTCTTCCTGACAGAGGGAAGTTCAAGGGACACAGTTACAGCTTGCAGAGAGAGCAAAGTCAGGCAGGAACTGAACTGTGAACTGAACTGTCTGCACTGGACTCCAGTTTCGTTGAGGACTGCTGTATTTCCTCTTCCCAAGTGACTGAGATGATTCCCTTTCTAAAGAATCGTTACAATGTTTTTTAAACGCAATTTTTCTAGGCAAAATAATTATGTCTCTGGCCTACATTCTAACAAGAAATAACAGAGTAACTTGCATGGGAAGTTTCACAGATAATAAAAACATCAGATACAGTATGCATTGTGTTTCTTTGTCATGTGAAACCATTTGACACAAGAACTCTTGAGGATTTTGCTGCCTCTAGTCTTTTGACACTTTCCTTCGATATCAGTTATCAATGTAGGGAGAAAACAGTATATCCTAATTTTTACACTGATTTAAAATAGAAGGAAATTTTGACTAACTGAAGTTGAGCAGAAATTAAGATACAGTAAAAAGCAACCATAATATTTCAGACAGATCAAAAACAATTATCTCTAAAGCAGCTTAGAGGGATGATAAACTACCCATTTTGGATTTAACACTAGAAAAAGGGAAAATGCTGACCTCACCTTTTTGGGCTCTGAACAGTATTCCAGAAATGCAAAATAAAGAGTTAAATAACTCTTTAAAAAAGCATAGGGATTGCTTCACTTTGCAGGAAACAGTCAACAATTATCTATTTGCATTATGAGCCATTAACTGGGGAGCAGACTTGTAGGTTCAGAGATGCATTAATGGAGCAGCTGTCAGATAAAAGGGTGGCTGCAGAAATATGTATTCTGCCATTTGTAACACTGATGTCTCTGTGAGCATCTGTCTGCAGATCAGTCTGATCCAAAGGCCACCAAAGAGCACAGTAATCTTCCCAGTGACTTATGTGGTACTGCCACAAGCTTGAGACAAATTTAAATCAAGACTGGGAGCCTCTAGATAGATGCTGCTAAATCCTGTTAAAATAGATTTAATTAGGCTTAATAACCTGAATTTGTCCTTAATTTGTTAGATGGGTCGTGCTGCTCCAGAGATCACCATGGTGGGTTAATACTGTGGTCTTAAAGTAGCTTTCTCCTCTGCTTAATTCTGTGCCATAATCCTCCACTAAGATCATTGTCACGGCTGTACATCAAAGACATAATGGTTACATATTATTGGACAAAGTCTTCTTTAATGATAGATTTGGCAAAAGGGGTTTTAGTGCTCAAGTAAAGAGTTTCAGCCAAATGCTCCATCAATGGATTCTTGACATCGAGCTTTGCATAAAAATGTTTGTCATTTGTTTGCAGCGTCTTCTTTAAATAGCTTTGATTATTATGTAGTATGCAAAGGGCAATTTAAAAAACACTTGAGGTGTTTCATGGGCTGTTAAATATGAAAAAACAATGCATTAATGGTCGCCATATTCGTACTATGCGTTAACCTAACAAGTTCCCCTCTCCAGTTTTAATAATTTACCTCCATATTTTACCTTGTTGGCATCTTTTCTCTGCCAGGGCTGCATCAGGGTTCAGTGCCACTGCATGGTGAGACCAACTGGTCCAGCAATGCAGGAAAAACTTGGGCTCCACTGGGGAAATCAGCAGCACTCTGCTCAGACACAGGCACAGCCCTATTCTACCAGGCCTAGCTGTTTTTACAACTTTGTAACTATTCCGGCAGCAGGAGCAATTATTAAAATAATACATCGTTCTTGTTACAAACAGAGTCCAAAGAGAGAAAAGAAACTCGACAGAAAGGATGGCAGAAAATGTTCACTGCATCAGTACAAATTTCTGTTTAAAGTCACTAAAACTAATTTTAATCAAGCTGAAATTATATTGCTAACAGCAAAACTCACACTGAAATGGATTTTTTTTTTAAATTTGGTCACCTTTCTTCCGCTGATATTAAAAGAAATCCTTCCAACTTGTTACAGGTTCAGAAGAGGTAGCTATGCTAACATAAACCCTCTAAACTAAATAACTCAGCTGGTAAAACCTCTAGTCAGCTCCATACTTCCATATTTTACATACAGCAACAGCCTCATCTTCCAGATTAAAACGATTTGTGCTAATAAGCATGCCCTGATACAGTATATTGTAACAGATCCAAACACCAACAGGTCTATTTGCAGACACCAAATGCAAATAAAGACTCCCGTGAAAGCCACAAAAAAAGTAAATGCTTTAAAAGTAGCTATCAGCAGTAGGAAATACTTAGATAATCAGGGAGCTAGGTTAGGACTTTAAACATTCCAAAGAGATCATTTGCTTTCTATGTATTAAAATCCTATTACATAGGAAATTACAGAAAAGTACTGAGAATTCTAAATCTCACAAACAAAGCACTGCAGAGCATACAAATTAGCACTAAATTAAGAGGAACTGCTGGGCAAAGTGACAAAAGAATGTGGTGAAGTTTTTGGAGGCACAGTGTACTGAAACAATCAAGTGGAAGAGCGGCCCAAAGGACAGGAAAGGACAGAAGTTCTCTCCCTGGAGGAGAGAGAGGAAAGCAAGGTCCCAACACCACAGAGCTGTGTTCACTCACTCAGTCAAAGTCAGATTCATGGGCTTGGTCTTCCTTCCTGGAGTCTTGTCACCCCACAACCAAGATAAGGCAACCTTTATTATTATCCCTTAATTTTCTCAGTGGTTCTCAGAATAAGGCCTCTGCAATACATCCTTTCTCCTGAATTTAAAGATCCCCGAGCAGCCTTAGGATCAGCCTGGCCCTGGGGGAATTAATGAGAAGCACACAGGGAACAGAATTTAATGACAGAGGGCAGTGTGAAACTGGGTGCTCTAATTCCATGACCAAGGCAAGCAGCGTCGAACAAGAGAACAGAGAGCTCAAGCTGCAACGGGCAAGCCATGGCTTGAGAGGACTCCAACAAGGTGCACTGCTGTTTCCAGATTTTAAACAGTACAAACCTGAATACCTGGCTCTTTAGAAGTCTAGGCAGAGAGTTGATGATTATATTTATAATAATACTACCAAGAAACCACAACCTGTCTTGCACATGACAACTGAACTTGGAAAATACACACCATAAAACCAAGGAAAGCATCATTATAAATGTACAAATCTCCCAATACAAGTTGAAGAAAAGAGAGAATAGGACATGGTGCTTCATTAAGAAACTTTTCTTTGAAAGCTGTGCTTAAAAGACATGGGATACAAAGTTAAAAAAAAAAAGAAAAACCAGTAGTTTAAGAAATATGTTTCAATTAGAGATATGACTGTTTGAAGGTATGTAGATCATCCAGCTTCAATTTCAGGAACAAATTTTATAGATAGATAGATTATTTGGTGAGCCCAGGGTTACCATGAGAGGAACAGAGAGGTAAGATTGGGCAATTTCTCTGGGAAGTTTTCCTTCTTAGGGTCTCAGGTGGAGTGGGAAGAAGAACTAGTTAAAAAAACCCCTGAACTTTCAGGATAACCAAAATAAAAATAAAAACTGATAGTCTGACAAGTATTCAGGGACGTTGTGACATCAGTCATGGCCCATGAGAGGAAGTGCAGGTTCCAGTTCCATTCCCTGTGATAGTGCTGGAGTGGGTTCTTCGGCCACCCCTCCCTCAGTAACAGCTGCTGAAAACGTCTGTAGAGAGCAGTTTTCAGAGATTCCAACAGAGACAGACACACTGCCTTCTGAAAGCCTCCATACTATTCCTTTGTCTTGGAACACAAAGGATTCTGGAAAACATCAGGTTAGAATCCATCTGACTTAGTCTCCTCTCAGGGGCTGAGGCTCCCAGTTACCTGTTCAAGCATTGTTCTTTCTTTAAAATCAAATGACAGGGAAAATCGGTCACGTAAGATCTCTTCTGAGAAGTTTGATAACACGGGGAGGCTCGTTCTGTGCAGGATCTCAGCTTCAGCATTTACCTGTTTCAGCTGTTCAGATTAATGTTTTCAGAGTTTTACTTTAGAATCCAGCACAATAGCTTTCCATCAGTGTGTGGGGTGCTTAACTTGGGTTACAGCCTGATTTTATAGTAGCTTGAACAGTTTAGAGCAATGCTTGGCAAAGGCACTAATTATAATTAGATAGCTTTTTCAGGCAATCATTGCACATAACTGTGTGCACAGAATGCTCAGCCCAACAGAGTCCTCATTTCAGACAGGATGTCTTCTCTAAGAGCCACATCCACATTTTTGGGGCTACAGCCCCAGCAACACAGAGGAACCAATTACCTGGGTTGTGTACAGCAAAAACCACTCAGCATAAAGTCACTAAAGCCAGGCTGAGAAAATACAGACCTAAGTTTAGCAAGAGATGGAAGCCTTGTGTGGAGGTGTAGGTTTTTACACAACCATTGATTAAGCTGAAATGCTTGTCCTACATGGTTTAAAGAAAAAGGAAGAAGATAAAAATATAAAAGCACTAGGGCTTTAGTAGGTTCAAAGCTCTTAGATATTCCTTACATCAGACTTTTTGTATTAAACTATGAACACAGCATTTCTTGCTCTGATTGCCTCAAATATAATAAAAAGAATAATTGCCACTTGAAGATTTCCAGTAATTCTCATTCCAGTGTAATTAGATGTAATGATTAGAATCTCTTCTAATGCATTGCAGCTCTTCCTTAGCACCAAGGAACAGTGATACAAGTTATTTGCATAATTATCTCAGTTAAATGAGGAACACAATTTAACACAAGAGTTGCCATTGCTTCCACCAGAGCTCCTCAAACCTCCTGCACAACACCACCGCGTTGTGCACTGACTTTGTAAACTGTTTGTGTCACTCCATGATCCATAGGATTTATTCTATTAAACACAGCCTTTTCAACCAACTCATCCACAGGCCGGCTGCCCCCGGTTTCTTGAGGGAAACATCTGCTTTACACCCCACAGACAAAGTCTCAGTGTTAACTGAGGCTGCCTGATCACCCATCAAGTTTCAAGCACCAGAAGAACAGATTCAGCTTCTGATCATCTGCTGAATCAAGAGTGGATCTCTGCACTAAATGTATCATAAATATTTGATGTATGTTAGCATTTGGAGTTAATAAGAATACTCCTAGGAACCCCACTAACAATTTTGTAATTCAGTTTTCATTTATCAACATATATGAACATTTAGATTCCAATTTCTTGGACCAGAGTCTGAAATAACAGCCACTTCTATGTTGGTTTAGCCTTTAAAAACTAAAGTTGATGATTCTGTTAGCTTCTCCACCACCTCCTCCATTTTTTCCTACATTGTGTAAGAGCAGCTGATGGAAACGAGCAGGTTAGACAGCTAAAGAAATGCTCTATCTAGCAAAGCATCACAAGACATTTGTGGTTCAAGAAGGTTGTGATGAATACCTCATATTACATCAATTCAAAATAATCCTCTGGTGTCTTACATCACTCCCTTAGCTTATTCATCATAATTTCTCATGATTTCAAGCTATTCCAGCTTGCTCTGCTTTTGAGAAAAGTTTCTTTGTAGCTTACCTTAGTCAGGAAATTTCACAAATCCTGGCTGACCTTGCTCTTTAGTCATTGTCTGCTCTTGTTCTAATTACAATAACTTATTCACTGCATTTCTGTATATTTTACAGATCAGCTATCTATTTCCAATTTCTCAGATACAAGAAAGCATTCAGCAATTTTTGTACGGTGCTCTTTTAACTGTATGTGCTCTTCCAAGCAGCTGGCTACTGATATTCACACGGTAAATTAAAAAGCAGATTTATTTTCAGAAAGACAACATAAATGAGCTAATCAGCATGACACTAAGTTTTAATATAAAAGTTTTAAAGATTTAACAGATACTTAGTTGGAAGCATTGCTCAGTCCCAAAGCACCTTTGGCAAATGTGGATACCAGCCAGGAAGGTTCAAGCCTGTTCTTTATGCGGCTCCATCTGTAGGCTGGGCTCGGGGCAGGAGGAGGCCAGGCAGTGTCTGTGCAGCACAAGCCTAAGCCAAGGCACCCTCCTGGTGCCAGCAGGGCTGGGCTGGCTCTGCACGGGCTCACCCTGTGGGGGCAGCTCCAGCCTGGCAGCAGCTGCTCCTCCCCAGCTGAGCCCTGCAGGGTTGGGGAGCTGGGGACAGGGGCTCACTCCCGGCTGCACAGGACATCACACACACATCATGTACAGAGCACAGCATCAGGATGCACCTCACCATTTCCCACAGCCTTTCACTCCTCCTGATTGTACCCTGCAGATTTGTAAAGGCTGAAAGTTCATGAAGGAATAGAAATGCTTAAGGCTAAGGAGAAAGCCCAGAACAAGGATCCTGCCATCCCTTCCCTGTTTGTACTTGGTCAGCTCTGTTCAAACACGAGCTCTGGGACTCAACACCGCTGCATGAAGTGCAGTAGGCTGAGCTCTCCAGATGAGAGCAATGATCTGATTACTGCCAGGAGGAGGTGCAGCAGAACTGGCAGAGGCTGTGACAGAGCTTGTTTCCGAAGAACAGATTGGATTTTCTCACTAGGCTTACAAAGGCTCAGACTGTTCCCCAGAACATGGTGTGCCAGCATTCCTAGGACAAATCCAAGAATTGCCTGTGAGCCCTCCCAACAGCATCTGTAGAACACCTTTTATTGACAGTGAACCAAACAAAACCCCACAGTGATCCATGTTCCTAACACTGAGTTACTAATTTTAACAGGACCAAAGACACCATTTCCAGCCAGCACTGGGAATTCTTGTCACATCAGAACTACGAATCTGTGAGACTGAACAAAACACTTCAGGAGAGTAGCTTACCTCAAGAAGTGGGTGTTTTGAACACTCTGAACTTCCAGGAAAAAAAGGTCAGTGTGATTTGAGGCACCTTTTTCACAAACCTTTCAGCTCTTCCTCCAAACAACTTGCAACACTTGGAAAAAAGGGCATTTTTGCATGTCATCATGACAATCAAACCTATTTTCACAATTTGAGAAGGGGAAAACTGAAAGAAATAGCATAGTGTCTCACTTGTCATAGCAAAAATAAAAAAACTTGACAGGCACAATATTTTGCCTCCCCTTCCAAAATGACTAAAACTATTCAGTGATGAGTATCTTTATGAGTTGTCTGTGCACTTGAAATTCTTTAAATTCTGACTGGCTGGCAGAGAGCCCTCTCCCAAGCTAACATCAATGTATCCAGACTTTAATCCTATGCCTGCTACAGGTCACTGTCACAGGAAGGAAATTGGACCAGACAAACATTTAGATGACTTTGCATTCATAAAACCCAAAGTAAAATGGAACTGGCACCTCCTTTTCTTCTTCCCCCTACAAAAAGCACTAAGGAAAGCTAAATCCTCTAGGTTTTGCTTATATTTACATATACATAGTGAAAGAAATTTAATTAAGTCAGCTGAAGTATAAAAAGCAAGGAACTCTGTTCTTTCTTGCTACTGCAGCTTTTTCAGCAAGAGGTCAAAATACCTCCAAACAGGAAAGCACTTCACATAAGTACTGTGTCTGGGTTATTGTCTGAACCAGGATTCTTGTTGTGCATGTAATTTTTACTGTATTTAAAAACACATTTTAATGTTCTGACCGGCGCTAGCACGGTCAGAACTTCTGGGAGAAGTTCCCAACGTAGCTATCACTTAAGATTTGCAACCAAATGACTACGACTAGGCCAATCAACATTTCTTTTTTTTGTTTTAATTTCTATCATTAAATATGGCACTTCTTCCCATTCTCCCAAAGAAGCTTCCCTATAACTGCTTCAGAGGTGTTCCTCTATCAGCTGCTTTGTGTGTGATGAAATAATCAACCTTTCTATGAGATTACTTTTATTTGCATTTTAGTGCACTCATCATCTTGATTAGGCAATAAGGATCCAAATTCTCTATAGTATATTCACTACACTCACTGAAAACCACTGTAATCCAAGAAGATTTAAATACTGCATTCAGAATCAGTCAATGAGCAAATATTTTTTCCCCCCAGACTCCTTATATCCATGCTGCGTGCAAAACAAGCATTTATATTCTTCAGACTTTGTCACTAAAGCAGCCAACCTTGTCTTTTAGAACTCACACTTCATAGCTCACTATTAAGCTCACACTTAATAATTTAAACCTGCTACTTAAGAGAATGTTATGTTTCCAAATACTGAGACTCTCAGGAAAATCAGGCAAAAATGCTACTCAGACATTTATTGCTCTGAAGTTTGCTGCATTTAGAAAATCAGCAGTGAGCAGAGCATGTAAGGGCTCCTTGCATAGTCATTTTCATTGCCAAACTAATTCCACAAGTAGCTGTCCTTGCATCTGTTGGCTTTAGGAGTTGATACACAACATGGGTTAAAAACCACCTACTTGCAAAAATTGATATGAAATCTTTGTCACAAATTCAAAAAAGTATTGTATAACTATTTTGCTAAAAGTATAGACTTAGAAGAAAGACAGGAATAAAAGTTGGGCACTGAAGTTGTGATTTACAGAAGTTGAAGGCAGAATGTCAGGGAGAAAGAGGTATTTAGAATAAGGAAAGTTATCTGTGCCTTTGAATTCACACAAGGATGTGTTCAGGATTCAGCATCAGATTTTATCTTAGCTGCAGAATTTCTAGAAAAGCATTATACACATTATTATATTATGCTAGAGGGATTGTACTACTGGACATCCATTATCCTTCCTCTCAAAAGCTTTCTTATTATTTTTCTGGCATTTATCTGGGGATATTTCTAAGAATTGCACTACCAGCTGCTGTTGCTTCAGGCTGCACAGAGGATTTGCACATACCCACAGCCAAGCAGCTGGGAAGCCACAGTAGGAATACTATTCTATCATGTATTTGTAGGCAAGCAATTCTTAGAAAAGATACCCTCAGTTGTGACTCATTCCTTCCTTAATAGGTACACCATTATTACAAATTACAGCTCTCACAATGTGTGAGACCCAGCTAGTGCACCATAATTACAAATGAAAGCTAATGATTCTTCTAATCTTTGGCTTTTTTGCATGGTGTGATCCTATTTAAGATCATAAGAAAAGTAATAACATCATGAATAAGAGGCATAGCTACATCCATCATTTTAAGAGAGGATTCTTTTCCTCTTCTGTCTTACTGAAGGCAAGAGATAGATAAAATGAAAGAAAAAACCAAGTCTCATTTAGTATCTTGAGATGGCCAAGAGCTGCCAAGCCTGTTCCCCTTGAGGACCAGAGGAAACACTGCCAGGTGCCAAGGCCCTAAGGCTCTGTCCGTCATCCTCCCTGCAGAGCTCTGCATCACAGCCAGGTGTGGGGCCAAAGGCTGAAGTGCCAGGGTGCCACAGGTACAACCCAAACACAGTCATTGCCCAGCCAAGGGGACCTCACCCCCAGCATTTCAATTTGGTCAGTGCTTATGACGTTGAAAAATTTTAAGCCACAGATAAAGCCAGGCCAAAATTACAGCTTGAAAAACTCAGCCCAAAAGAGAGAGTAAAATCCAAGCCTACCCTGTAGGCAAGGACCCTTTAAAATCCCCCTTTCCTTCAACTCCTGCCACATATCATCCCTTGTGTCTATCCCAGGACGAGATGAATCTCACACTCAGGTCCAGCATTGACACCTCAAGAGGAGCAAGTACCAGTGCCTGATGATTTCACTGTTCTTTAAATGCCTTTTGACAGCACCCAGTACATTCTCCTCTGTAATTTTTCCAGGCACTGAGGTTAGACTAAGAGATCATTGATTTCCTTTCCTCATCCCCTTCTTCTAAATTAGAATATCATTGGCCACCTTCCAGCCAACAGGAACCTCCACAATCTCCCAAGGCCTTTGGCAGGTGGTGCAAAGGGGTCCTGCCATGGCATCCACTAGGTCCTGCAGTGCTCTGGGATGAGCTCCATCAGGCTCCATGGACTTGTGAATACTGAGCTGGTCCCTTACAGGTTTAATGTTCACCAACAGAAAACCTTGCACTCAAGATCCTCTGACTCATGGGACCTGGCAGCCCAATCCTACCCCCATTCCCAGAGACTGAGCCAAAACAAGAATTGAAGGCCTCCTCTTTTTCTGCATCCCTAGGTGTGTGTGGCTCTGGTGTGACAGATGCCAGGTGTGCAGGCCTGCCAGCTGTACCAGCTGCCCGCTCCTCACACATCTCTTTATACACATTGCAATTATTATGAAGTACAGCATTGCAAAGAGAAAATCTGACAGACATCACACCTTTACTCATGCCATAATCATAGACGGTCACAAGGCAGGAAATTACTCACAGTCATGTAAAGTATCTCACTAGGGTTAACTGAAATGGCAATTTCATTTTATTAACTTTTATGTCCTTTGTAAGAGTTACAATTTCAAGATCAATCAAGACTGGATACATCCAGCATGATATTTCAATACATTTTTGATCATGCTTTTCAAGTTTCCTGTTACTTTCACATTCAAAAGGGACCACCACAGTTCTGCAGACAATGTGATGTATCTTAAAAGACTTCAGCTTTGCTCCATGTATCTTTATGCTCACAAGCTGAAACTCTACTAATTAAAAATTCCTTATTCAATATGTGTAGCAAATGAGACACCCAAAAGCTCTCAAGATATAGCTGTAATGTAGGACCAGCAAACATTTGCCAGCACTGACTGCCTCCTAAAACCACAAGTCCTTCTCCCTTCTTCCCACACAGGTTCATCCCCTCAGAGAAATGTGGTGACAGAGACCAACACAAACTTGGGGTGGACTCCACTACAGCCTCAATCTGCATGACAACTGCACTGACTGAAAATATTCCATAAAAAACAATCACGAGCACAGCATAAACATAAAAAAAGTCAAAGTTGTGTTACCTGATTTGCCAGTGACAATATTGGAATGAACCTCCCCATGCACCAAAATTGAAATACCCACATAGGAAATAACTTGAAAACATTATTAAAACTGTTAAAATAATGGCTATAGATAATGTGCTCTGGGCCTAATCCCTTCAACCATTTAAATACTCACTTGATTGAAGCTTTTGGAACCAAGGAATTTTAAAGGATATTAAAAAATTGGTAAGAGAAGCCTAGACAAAATTTTAGAAAATAAAATACCAGAGTGAATAACGCATGGGAAGATTTGCTGTGTTCTATGTTTATTTAGTATAATAGTACATATGAGTTTACAGCTTCTGAGGGCTGACTAATCACCACCAAATCTCTTGGTACTGGTTAAGGAAATCTCTACTAAGTAGAACATTCGTTAACACTGTCCCCAGCAAGCTGCAGCCGTTACTGCTCACTCACATTAAGCTACAGCCATTCCCTGGCAGATGTCCTAGTAAAATTGCCATCCCAACTCATTACATTTCCCATTATAGGAATAAATAATATATTCACTATTGAAATTAGATCAAAATATTGAAAGATTCATAAAAATCCTCCCACCTCATTTGGGAAAGAGGAGATGGACATTATCATAAGCACTTTACTTACTGCAAGACTTTGCAAGCAGCATATCAGTGTCACAGCTGAATTATGACAGTCCAGAAATGCCAGCCTTCATAACTACAAAAGTGACCACAATTTCAATAAACTGGAAGGACAAATGAAGGGCTATTTAACACCAGGATGAAAGGAATGTGTCATTAGCCTTGCATTTCTTCTCCCCTCCTTCTCTGCCAGTAGCTGCCTGTTTGCATTTCAAGATCAGTTGAAGTGAGGTTAGCAGCTTGTCTTTAACAGCATTTTAGTGGTGTTCAGTTCCATTTTACAGTCAGATCTGACACAGAAGATCTCCATAATTCAGCTGTTTGGGTGGCAGTGGCCGTGGTGGCTCAGGCAGCAGCCACACACAGTTTCTGATGCACGGGGAGGCACCTGGCACAGGTTCATCACACGCAGCCCTGCAGCCGAACCATCGGTGGTCTGCCCTGCACAGTGCAGTGTCCCCTGCTCCCTCAGCAGCAAACCCAGGGCAGGAGCAAGCACCAGCAACCAGGAAGGCTGGAACACCTGGGCAGAGATGCCCTGGCCAAAGCCACAGGAAAACAACGGCTTTGGACTCGGCTCCTCCAACATTCACAAAGTTTGTTTTCTGAAGTGAGTGCCACTGCATTGGGCACTTGGAAGCAATAACCAGTTATAAAAACTTACAAGTCACCATGAATTTTCAGTCTGATCTTTCCATTAGGATTAATTGTAAGCAGTGTAATAGTCATAAAGAAGCCCCAGAGAGCTGTAATTAATTGTGCCATTTGACTAATAAAATAATGTATATTTCCATTAACAAAACTGAATGCAAACAGAATTGATTTTCAGCTTTGATGTAAACACAGCTTATTATCTTGATTAATCCTTCTCCACGCTTTGTTTTCTGGAAGGCGTTTTTCTCAAATAAAGCCACACACAAACAGTAATTTTATCTTTATAGCCTCAGATATGATGTAGGAGCCAAGACCCGATACAAGAACACATTCCTGTTACTCATGCTGAAATCACCTTGGAAGTAGAGTCCTGTTAGTGAAGCGGCTGCATCAGCCCCGGGCTCAGCACCAAGAGCGTCCTTTTGAGGACAGCCTGGATGCTCGTGTCCCTGCCTGCCCCGGAGGGAAGCGCTCCCTGCCCCGGGCCAGCCCCGGGATTCACCGTTCCCCTCTGCTCTCGAGAACACCATTATCCTCACAGGCCTCTCAGAATTTCCGGGGTGCCTGCTAAAACCTTCCCGCAGTGACGCCTAATCTGGGAGTGAGAGCCCGTTCTGGGCTCTCCCTTCTATCCTGGGACTGCGAGCCCATTCCTGGCTCTCCCTTCTATCGTGGGACTGCGAGCCCGTTCTGCGCTCTCCCGCCTATCCTGGGCGTGCGAGCCCTCTGCGCTCTCCCGCCTATCGTGGGCTCTCCCTTCTATCGTGCGAGTGCGAGCCCGTTCTGCGCTCTCCCGCCTATCGTGGGCTCTCCCTTCTATCGTGGGACTGCGAGCCCGTTCTGCGCTCTCCCGGAGCCCGTTCTGCGCTCTCCCGCCTATCGTGGGCTCTCCCTTCTATCCTGGGAGTGCGAGCCCTCTGCGCTCTCCCGTCACCCCCGCACCGGGGCCGCAGCTGGGGCCGAACCCGCAGAACGGCTCAGCCGGCCCGGAGCCATCACCGGGCTGAAATACTCCCCCCTCTCTGGTGGCAGAGCCTATTCCAGCCCATGGGAAGAACTGCTTTTTCAAATTCTTCTAATTGCGAACCCAAAAGAGATGTTTAATTAACTGTAGAAACAGCCAATCCTGTCCAAAATGCAGTCTGATCATGGTCTCAGTTCTTTTGCCCTCAACATGGTAAAGTGCACATGAAGACAAAAATCTTAAAAGTACAGAAGATAACATCCAAATGGATTAGGACCAAAGCCTACACTGAAGTGCTTTCTTGAATCAAATTTTGAATCAAATAGCCCACTGTTTAATTAAAGAACTTCATTTACATTCCCACCTTTCACCACATTTAAAGCACATTGCTTAATTATATTCTTTAATCATGACAAGAGATGTAAAATCTCACTCACTATTTCTGCTCCTTAATTTGCAAAAATAAAAAAAAAACTTTACAGTTTGCATAAATATTCACTGAAAAATAACTGAAACACTGAAGATACACGAATATCCTTTGTGTATTTTCTGAACACACACTTTTCAAATTAGAATTTTTCTAAATTCCTTCCAGACTCATTATGAAAACAGAACACCATAGTGGGAAGTACAGTAGCACAGTTTGGACGAGGTACAGATAATCCATATTATAAAAGGTAAATTTGGGATTACTGAAGTAAACTTCACAAGTCTGCAGCTGGAGTACCACAGTGTCACAGTGGTGAACAGGCAGAATATATATTTACCTTATGCAGTATTTAAAGATATTGCAAACTACTCACTAATTTAAAACAAATTTTGTTTCCAGCAGCTTGCCTTAAAATCAGCCAGTGCTTGTTCAGCAGTAATGATGTTCTCCTTTTAGAAACTGCACAGAGCAGCAATTCCATCATTAAACTGAATCATAAATGAATTACCTCCATTTTTTTTCCACACAACTTTGCTTTGAATATTATTGTAAAGGTTCTATCATCATTTACATATGCAGCCTTAACAAGTAAGTTTTCTTGAGTTCTGTTAATCCCCTTGCCCTTTCAAGTTTTAAAGGCAGCCTGAAGAAGCTGCTGGCGTTGCTGAGTAGGTGAGAATCCCTCTGCAGGGAGAATCCACCAAGGACGAGAATCCCTCTGCAGGGATAATCCACCAAGGACAAGAATCCCTCTGCAGGGAGGACCCACCAAGGATGAGAATCCCTCTGCAGGGAGGACCCACCAAGGATGAGAATCCCTCTGCAGGGAGCTCTCCCCACCAAGGACGAGAATCCCTCTGCAGGTAGCTCTCCCCTCCAAGGATGACTTCATACTGCTCCAGGCCAGAATGCCCTTTACATCACTTACTTTTATTTTGTGTGCACTCCACCTCTCTATCCCTAGAGGTGACTCAAAGGACTCCACACAGTCAAATGTATGGGAATCACGATCCATTTAATCCCTTCTTGAAATTTTTCCGACTGGTACAGAGGAAAACGAGGGCACAAACACCCAAGGGTCTGCACTTGCAGTAAAAGCCCTTCTAAAGGGCTGTCTGCTCTGATCTGAGTGGCTGGCTGGGCGGCTTCTCACTCACTGCACAACAAAGCAAATTTGTTTGAATACATCTATTGTGGAGGCTGTCTCCGGGGCACCACCTTTTGTTCTCATTAGTGAAGGGACGCCACCGGGAATTATTTAATCTCAGATATTAGTCTTGAAAACTGTTTGTTTTGAGGGCATTTGGTTTAATATACATAACAAAAGGGGTAGACTGTCTTGGAAGGAGAAACAATTCTCATGTAGTTTTATCAAACATGACAAATAAGCATCTCTGAATCCTTTACTTCATTACAATTTCAGATGCAAATAAAGATAGAAATCTAAAATTTATACTCCTTCGGCTTTTCTTCCATCTCATAACCAGGGGAGAGAATTAATTTAAGACGAATTAAGATTGTTGTCAGCTAGATTTAAACCAACAATGAATGGAAATGCATTATGAAAGTGTTGAATGAGAGCCTAATTTCCCAAACACTACCAGCAATCAGAATTTAAATATCTTTTCACCCATAGCCTTTCAAAGCAGCTCACAAAGTATTATTTTGACCTTTGTGTTACAGATGAGGCAATTAAGGCAGAGAGTAAAAACCTCATAAGCTTCTTGAAAGTTCTGCCTTGAAAATTTTATCAGGGAAAACAATTGCATTTTTTCTGGTGAAAAGCTGAAATCAGAACCCTTTGCATTACAGAGGCGCAGACAAAATGGCCCAAAACATAAAATGTTGATGGAAAATACTACAGATAACTTAAGACTTAAACTCCCTCCAGCTCAGCCTCTGATTAGAAACCTTGGTAAATGCATGGACCTAAACTGACTCTCATTGCTTACATATGCATTTAGATTTCTGTGTATACAGCTTCCAGAGCATTCTACAGATGACTGATAACAATTCTGAAGCCAATATTTATAACCTTATTCAGAACTACAGAGTCACAGACAGGCAGTGGTACAGTGTCCTTAAAACTAACTCAACACTATTCATGCACTAGAGAGCAGAGCCAGGGAACACTGAGGTTTCCTTGCATTTAAGGAATTCTCTGGAATTTAGACTGTGATATTTTCAGGTTTTGCTTTCCTCAATAGATTCCTTTGGAGAATTCTCAAGGTAAACGTACCTGATCTCCCATAACCCTTTAACTCTACAATACAGTGCTGTCAAGGAACATTGCTTTTCCTGATCAGCTCCGCAACCAGCAGTGACAGCAAAGATGTCACGTATGCTTTACATAACATAAAATAGCTTTTTTCTTCTTCATTCATGAATTTAGTACAGGTCCAGGACATCAATTTTATTTCAAT
The DNA here is from genome assembly GCF_023055355.1 of Agelaius tricolor. NCBI lineage: Eukaryota > Metazoa > Chordata > Aves > Passeriformes > Icteridae > Agelaius > Agelaius tricolor. Next base: position 275,939 of record NW_027269280.1, read on the forward strand.
TCTCTTACTCTCTCAAACAGAATTGATAACAAAGCTGGTTTTCCATGAGAAAAACTAAGAACTTTATATTTCACCTTGACATTTTTCTATCTCTGGCAATATAAAATAATTTTTTTGAGCCAGATATGAAAAGCATACTGAGCTTTCATTGAAGATTCCCATTCCCTACCTTGTCGCAATGTCCATCAAAAATATCTACAAATACAAATCTTAAAAATACTGTATCTAGTAAATGAGTTGTTCAAAAAGTCATTTATTCTAGAACATAACTAGAAAGTTGAAATGTAAACAATTCATTCAAAATGCCTTTAATTGCTTGAAAGCATTTTATAAGAACATCTATTGATTTAAAACTTGACTCCAAGTAACTGCTTTCTGCCAAAATAAATATCAAAGCTTCCACAAATTCATCGAAAATGCAAAATTCGAATTTTATCATCTGTGTCCTGATAGACACTTTATTCACAGAGAATATGCATCACTCACTGGCAATACATAAGCAGGGAAGCCCTTGTTGTTCCAGTTAGTTATGTCCTACATTCAATACAAAATGCAGGGTTTTTTTTTTAATTATAGTTAACTAATTAGCAGTCTCTTAAGTTCTGTGAGATTAACTATCTTTTTCTTTGTTGCTGCAAAAATGAACAGAAATTTGGTGTAAGTAAGAAGAGAAGCAGCATTAAAGAAACATTGCATTGCTGAAAGAGAAACAATCAGAATAATGGACACAGGCTCACTTATTAATAGATAACAGCACCAGACAGAACAGGAGAGAGAATTTACAGCCAGAGATTGTGATTACAGAAATAAACTGCTGGCACATTTTACCCGTGGTAGCCGCCAGAGAGATTGCTTACCAAAGGTCCAAAATACAGAAGAAAATCCATTGCTGGATGCTTTCTCTCTCTCCTATCATATTACTGTATCTAATCTGGGATTCTTAGGAGATTAGAGTTTTCAGAGCTGTCTTCTGGGGGGGCTAAATGCAATAAATATCCTTCAGAGAACAACTTGGTATTTCTGTCACAGGATTTACTGCAGCTGGCTTTGCAGCCAAGGTATATTTTTCAGATATTTATTTGTTCTCATCAACATTAAAAGATTGAGAGTGGTTAAATAGAACAAAGGAAAATCAGCCAGAAAATGTGTATGATTTAATTAAAGAAAGAAATCAAAGGGATGATGGCCAACAAAGGAAGCTTAAATGAAAATTTACTACCTCTGGAAGTAACTCCCTGTGGAAGGTAATAAAATACCTGGCACTTGGGTTCCTAGTGAAATGAATCACATCTTCACTACACAACTCTTCCACAAGCATCGGAATAAAATCACTTCTCCCAACAGCTGCAACAGGATCTTGTTTTAAGATGAATAATATTTCTCTAATATTTATCTCATCTTCCTATTGATACATGAGACCTGTCTAGACTCTGTCTGCCAAAACTCTGGCTTCAATTTCCTCTTGATTTTCCAAGTCACTGATTACAGGAAAAACTCTGGATTTTCATGCTCTCTGGGGTGGAGGCAGCTTTTCTAACCATTATTTCCATGCAGGGGTACCCATTGGACATACCAGGTCAGCGGCTGGCAGGCCAAGATTTCGGTAAACAATAAAAAACCATACGGACACTTGGGGAAGTGTGCAGATGGGGAACCCAAAATCACCTGAAGAGAAGTTTCTCTATTAATTAGAAGTTCATTTAAAAATGGGAAGGCCACCCATGTGGTACTGGTGCATTGCTTTCCATGACACAATGCTTCTAAAACAAATCTATGTTTTAAAAAAATTCAAGTCTTTGCATGAGCAGAACCGTTCACATCACTTGCCTTGGACAAGCACATAACTAATTTAAAATTAGACACTGCACAAGGCTCTGAAAAGATTTGGTTACAGCATTTGATTCATTGACAACGTGCTTCCAGACATTTTTATACGTTTTATGGTTATTTTAGAATCCTGGTACTTTACAACTTTCTGCTACAAAAGTTTCCCAATTAAAACAGAAAAAATTACAATTCACTCACAAAGTAACACTTTTTAAGTGAATGTACAATTTAAATGTTATTGTTTCTTCCAAAATGTGTCTCTCTGGAATATATAACAGTTGTGATTTTCAGGGGAATAAGAAGAATATACATAACATGGTATTTGCAGCTAACAAACAATAGGACTTTCTGTTTTACATGCACAAACTGAGAAGGTTGCAGCAGAATTATGGGCAGTATTTTTAAAAGAATGCTCACAGTTAGAACCTTCCTCTGACATTAAATATTTCTCCTGGTAAAGCGCTGTGGCAACTATTTATCACAACCTGCATGGTTTGCATATTAATGTTGCAACCACCAGAAACGCAGGCTGTGTCTCCGCAAGGAGGGGATCTGGGGCTCGGGCACAGAGCTGTAATGTCAGAGGAAAACACCTTTCACATGGGGACCTGTGCTGGCTCCAGCCAGTCACCAAGGCAGCAGCTCCCATTTATTCTGCAGGGGAGGACAGCAGCCACGTGCCGGACCTCCAGGAGGAAATGCTGCTCCTGCTGAGTTCCTGGGACTCTCAGCACAGCCCCTGGAGGCTCAGGGGATGTTTCTGTACAGCAAGAGCTTCCACAGAGCGTGAAAGGTGCGAGCGCACACCCCACAGCCATCCCGTGGAGGGAGGGCATCACAGAGCCCTCAGATGCACTGCTGGCTGCAATTAAACTGCAGAACTGCACCAGCCTCTCCGACAGACATCGCTGGGGCTTTGGCAAGCCAAGGCAGTAAGACACAGTTCCTACCCTACGCTTCATTGAAATTCCTCGCAAAGGCATTTTCCCGGGACACTATGCAGCAAACAGACCCATGACATCCATATTCCAGAGACTTATTTGCATGGATTTCTTGCTTTCTGTTTTTCTGCCCTTTCAAATATTATTTAGAAATTATAAGCACAGGCTGACTGCCTGAAACAGATGGCAAAAGTCAGAGGTTTTCTATTCTCTCAGGAAGACACAGGTGCGGCATCAAATAAAAAACTCCACCAAGAGATAATACTGTCACTAAAAGGATTCATAAATACGTTATTTAAAAGACCAAGATGTCATTGGCATGGCAATACTGTGGGTCATATACAGATCTTTTCTTTAAAAAAAAATAGTACACCCAGACTCAATTTCACATTGGTATCACAGAAAATGCTGCTTTGTGTTTCTAGGGGAAATCAGACTTGCACTAAGCAGCCCTGCCTATGCCCAAGTACTCTGGGGCAATGCATTAAAATCCCTTTAAATGAAAGCATTACTTGATGTTTCAAATTTCATGAAGGAACACTTGGTTCTTGAATTTTACCTTTCTCCCTGTGCAGAGTAGGGAGACCAGTAACCCTGCTCTGGGGCATCAGTGCATTACCACACATTAGGGCAGTGACCAGAGCAGAGGGCACATTGGAGTTGTGCTGGATTTTGACCATTACAAGTAGTTTTTGTAGGGGGATAGAATATAAGAAAACAGAGATAGTGTAGAAAGTAATCTCACCCCTAATGAGCTGCAGCTAGGCCAATTAGCAAAGATTAGGAACAGGCCTGACTTTACCAGGCCACAGCTGTACCCAGTGAGAAGGAGATGCTATAGAAGAGTGGGGTGAGAAGGGAGCTGGGGTCACTTGGCTGCTTTGTGAAGAAAGAGTCAGTGCTCTGAGAGCTGCCCACAAGCAACACCAAGAAGGTGTGAAACTTTTGTGATAAGGAGACAACAGTTTTCTCTCAGTTTAAATGAGCAGAATTCATGTCCTTATGCCATTATCCTGGTGTAATAGCCTGAATATAAGCAAACAAAAGATAAAGACACAAAGTGCAATGAAAACTCAGCAGTTTGAAGCAGCCAGTCTGCCTTATTTTCCATTGCAATTTATTTTATTGCCTTGTGTACTAACACTAAACCACTGCATCGTTCAGCTGAAAGGGTGAATCTGGGATCTGTTCTGTTATCAATGTTATCCCCAGTGCACTGCAATTACAGAAACACCTGGTCTGAATAATTTCTCTACACTCTACTGTAAAAATTCAGTGCCCAACAGACCGAAATTCCACCTCAGTCTGCAATATAAAAATTGTATGTATAAGGCACTCAGATTTGTACAGGGCTGTGGACTTCTCCCCCGTGTCCTCAGTTACCATATCCTTTGTGGAACAAATTAAAAGGGAAAATGAGATTTGCTAAACTTTTTTCTGACATTGTATGCAATCAGCACTCTTAAAAAGAGATAGATTTGGAGGCTGGCCAAACCCTATCTGTTCTGGAGATCAGCCTGGAATTGTCTTCTGGGAACACGATTGGTCTCATTCCTGACAGAAAGCATCTCAGTCTATCACCTCCCATAACTTGATCCCACTAGCACCAGCAAGTATTTCTGAAAAATAAAATGTGGTTGAATATTTCTTCACTACCTTCTTATTTTTGTGGAGTTCATTTCTCTGAACACATTTTACCCAATGCTCATTTTGTGCCTTGCCTATGCATGATTTTTATTTGCAGAGCATTGCCAGTAAAATCTATTCCTATGTTAACATTGTGACGCAGACACAGAGTACAACAGAGATTTTTAAATGCACCTACAGCAAACCCAACACGAAGGGTTTGCCAAGTGCTTCCAGTTGGTTATTCAGAAAGGCAGCCTGCACACTTACAAGTTCTGAAATCCTGAGTGGTGCTGACAGCAATTCAGGTGAGCCTTGGCAGGTCACTGCAATGACCTGAACACAGGGTTATTTCCTGCTGGGGCTGTCAGCGACTTCAGGGAATGTCCTGATCTCCAAATGCAGCTGTTTCACCTGGAGCTTCTACCAGGCTCAGGGCTATAAACCTCAGGGTGCTCATCACTACAAAAAATTACTTTCCAGTCACCATGAAGTTCTTCAGCCCCTTCATAGATATTTTCACACTTCTGAGGTGACAAAAATATACATCATACACACACCATAACCTAGGGATTGGATCACAGGGTACTGGACCAAGACTAGAAGCTATTAACAGCAGAAATAGCAGAGTTTAGCCATGCTGCTCCCCCCTCTCACCTCACCTGTAAGAATCTGCTCATGGTCAGGAAAACTTCCTCTTAACTCTTGGCGTGTTCACAGAGAATGTGTGAAGCAGTGCCCAGGAATGACAGCCTTGCAAACACTGCTTGGCTGAGCTTATGAATTTACCTCCTCAGGAGCACCCAGTAATCTGCAAACACAAACTCTTGTGTTCTCTTGAAGGAGAGCACCAACCAAAGGCAACAAATCCCACCTTCCATGTTTGAGAGGAAGGTTTCAAACACCAACAACTTCATAGAGTAAATCCCTGGTAATTTACATGGGAGCAGAAATATATCCATGCAAAGTGATTGCAGTGTTCTACTTACACAAATATTTTCAATTTTAGAAATTTTTATTAAAAGGAAAAATTACCACTTCCTAGTGCAGACTTCATCTAAACAGTGCTCCTTGCTTCACTGTGTAAACTAAAAATCTCTTAGTATTTTTATAAATCATTTTCCAAGCCTTATTGGTTTGCTGCTAGAAGCAAAAGAATTGGTGTATTTCTTGTTTCCTGCTCATATGAATGCTAAATCTCCCCTGGTTCAGATGCTCTGCATACATATTATTCCTAATCCTGGCAACATGTTGTTTTGACTTCTTCAAGAACCGGGATAATGCAGCAAAATTATTCTTTTCAAAAGGAACAGAAACCACAGACTTGAGAAAATTTATCTCCAAAGTGCTCATGAAAGTAACAAAGTCTTCCTAGAATAGAATCCCACCTTAAGAACAATCATCACAAAGAAAGATGGAAGAACCACTAAAAAAACAAAGTAATGGAAAATGTTTTTTAAATCCTCTCTTATGTTCCCCTTTTGGTTGTTACTTAGCTCATTACATGAGTCTTTGTAAAACCAAAAAATCTCTGCCCAAAGGAATGGGACATTTAACGTAACGTGAACCAACTTCTGTTAAATATGTCACTTGGGAGAAAGTTGAGTGTATTTATTATACAGATGCAAAAAAATTCCAATTTTTTGTCTTGCCTCCTATGTGCATGCAAAAGAAGTAATACAGTTTCTTTATTCTTTTACTGTTATTCATTGCCCCCTTCACTATTGCTATTACTCTTCTAATTATGAAATAAATGGATTTGTTCTGATAATCTAAAGTTAAAAAAATTCAATGCTCTCCAGAATTTTCTCACATTTAATTATTTTTTGCTACATTTAAATTTTTTACTTCTAGTATAATTCCTTAAGGAGCCCCTTTTTCCTCTGAGGTGGTGAGAGAACAAGCCCACAATTTGCAGTGTCTTATATAACACCTCCTACTGGAGAAATACATCTGGGGCTGAATTCTTAGCTGTTGTGATTTCGTGGATTAAAAATTACTCTGAGCATTTGGTTTCTAAAAGATGGGACTGGGCACAGAGAGGCAAAAGAAAACTGACATTAGTATGTAAGCTGACATTTAGCTTGGGTGGAAGTTAATGAGCTCCATCCTGTCAAAGCCTGAAATTGCCTGTGAGCTTTCCTAGAAGATGCTTCAACAAATGAATATGAATAATTTTTCAGCATAAAAAAAACACTGATAGAAACTCCAACTGCTTCTAAGATGGGTGGGAGGGAGAGGGAGGATGCAAATGCATCAGGCCTGGCATGTGTGAGCAAAGGCAGAAGTGTGGCTGTTACAGATGCCACAGCAGCTGATGAGATGGAAGGCTGGGCCATCTCTTTGACGTGTGTTCATTCAGGTAGTAACATATCTATTTCCAGCCTAGGAAACAAGCCACAGCATCAAGGCAAAAATGTCACAGGCCACAGACTCTGCTTGAACACCTCTGTACAATTCAGAGGCAGCTGTGTGTTGTGTGAAGTACCAGCTTCTCTATGATATTTGATCTTGGGTGATAAATGTACCTGTGTAAAAACGCTTTCTGACAAATGAACGGACAAGAGATACAATTTTTATTGTAATATCATTAAAGAAAACGCTTGCAGCCCAGGTCCTCCATCTCTTTAGCAACACTCTGCAAGAGCTGTGCAATTCTGAGGGCCTCATTATTCAGAGCAGCAGAGTGGTCGAAAAGGTCTTGAAGGCCCTCGAGAGCTGAGTGACCTGGAATGCCCCACTGGGAAGGCTGTTGGTGCTTGAACTGTTGCACCCAAGCTTTTTCCACTCACTATTATTTGAGCCCTTGCAAAAGGCTGATCTCATAAATACTGGTTTCTGTGCAGTATTAATAAGAGATTCTGTGTTCTGACAGGACTGTCAGTATGGGATTGATAACTATGCTTTTGAAAGAGGTCCCCAAAAATGAAATTACAACACTCAACAGTTTCACATATAAATTTAGTAGTGAGTTTGGCATGTCTACACAATACACATATTTTAACCCCATGGAAGAACCACTGGAGCAGAGTGACACCTCACAGAGGATCTCCAGAGACCTTGGATTGCTGCCACAGAGCTGTTGTTAACCCAACATTAGCAAAGGGAAGTTTCCCAGATGCAACATGTAAGTAGCTCCTGCTGAGCCGTACAGTGCTGACACCTCTTTAGGTTTCTAAAGCCCAGCTTCTCACTAAACAGAAGCCTTCTGGTTGTAAAAGGATGGGAAGATGCTTTTAGGAGACGAGCAACACTTTGTGACAACCTTCTGAGCCTCCAAGAGGCACATGCTGCAAACTGACAGGTCCCTTTCTTTTTCCTTGGATGGAGAAGACACTTGTCTCATTCTATTCCCTTTTCAGTATTGTTGCTTTTAAAGTGACAAATGAATAAATAAACAACATCTGGGTTGCAGAGCAGCCATCTGGGAAAATCTTGGAAGTGAAGTGTAGAAGGGCCCCCAGGGAATGCTCAAGAGGCAGAGAATGGAAAATAACCTGCAGATGCACTCACCAGAGCCAGGGGCTCCAGCTTCCCTGCCGTGGGCATGGCAAGGAGCCAGCCCCACCTGGGCTGAGTCACCCTTCCCTGGTGCTGACAGAGAAACAGAGCATGGATGTGGCTCCAGGAGCCTGGCTGCTGAGAACCACAGCATCGTGCAGGAACTCTGTCCCCCTGCTAGACATTCTCTGTCTCTTCATTTTGAATACATCTCTGCTTTAAACACACAATAAAGATATTTAAACCACAGCTTTGAATAGCAAGGCATTGTGTGGTTGGTTAGGCCTGAAGTACAGTTCCATGGTCAAATCAATTTAATGCCTATCTTCCTTTTCCTTCCCAGCCTACAAGCTTGCATTCTCTCCCTCTTGTGCTGGCACCAGCTCAGCTTGCTGGGCTCGGCAGCCATCTCAATCAGGAAGCTGATTAAGCTGAGTATTAATAATTCTTTGCTTTGGGGCCAGAGCAGTTTCCTGAACTGGCTGATTACTGCAGAAAAACTAGTCCTAGGAGAAGGGAGAGGACTAGATTGTGGTGCAGGCTCACTGCACACTCCTCAGCAGCACCACAGACCTCCATTTTCCAGACTTCTTTGTAAAGCACATACACATTCCCAGCAAATTCCCAGCAAATGCTAAAAAGTTAAAAGGGAGGAAATATTGTGAAATGCCACTAGAAGGTAGTGCAGTCTAAGACTGAATACAAGGACTCTTGGGCTCAATTCCAGCCTCTGGAAATTTGCTGGGGATGAAATTCATTTATGTGCAGGCAGCTGTCCTGGAACATACACACCTTTTATGTTCCCATATAAATGGATATAAAGGGTTTAATGATGGATTGGCCAACTGCACTGGATATGGAGAGTAGAACTCTGCACAGCATCACACCAAGATAACCCAACACTTCTGTGAGTTCCATAATCACTTGGAGATCACTGAAGGGGATCAGTGACCATGCAGCCAAGAGTAATGAAATGACACCAAAAAAATGACAAAAATCTTTAGGCAGAATCTCAGGAAAAATTGTCTAAGGTATGACTATGAAAAAGACTCCAGGAGACAACAGCGGGAAGTCTCCATCAACACTTAATTAACAGGAAAAAGCAACAGAAAATAAAAGATGGCTAGGAATAATGTTTCACGCCGAACAGAACAAATAATTCAGTTCAGTTCCTTCTTCCATCTGTGCCCAGCCGAGCTGGTAACCCTGGCTTTGAGGTATTTCCCACTGTGCCTGGAAGAAGGGACGTGTCTGGAACGTTCCCTCCAATTAACTGTAACTTCCCAGGAGCAGCCGAGGTGGAGGTGGGCAAAGCGCGGCTGTTTCTGCCAGAGCCTGCGGGTGAAGCTGCAGGGGGAGCAGGGATGGGCAGCACAGCCCGGGCCCAGCCCAGCCCCGGCCAGCAAGGGCTCTGCACATCCCCTGTGCTCACAGGGACTCTCTAAACACAGCTTGATAATGCACGTTACAAATATGAGTCATCTGTGACATATGTGCATCTACGACACACGTAACTAGACAGAGAAACACAAAAACTCTCTTCCTCCCTAGCAGATGTCCTTGAAAATTCCTCAAATTCTTAAATCCATTCTAGCTGTTTACCTTATCAACCTTGCCTCACAGAGCACAGAAAGGCATTTTTCTAAGATTATTGATGTGCTGTAGAATACAAAATCTAAACGGGATACTGTCACATTCATATGGTTCTAAATAAATAGGGTAATCTTAATAGTCCTGAAGTCACTAAAACAGATATGATGCTTTTATCTGGGGCCACATATATATACACTTTATCAGTGCAATTACAGGTACAGAAGATTATATTTATCTTTGCTTTCCTGTGAAATGGAAAAAGAGGAAATTATTTGTCTCTAAAAGACTTGAATTGAGTGGAAATGGAAGATCTACCCATTGTGATAAACTAATTTTTTTTTCTTAACTCTATCAAGAGAAGAACAGTAAACAAACAGCTACAAATTAAATCATTAAACCATGCAAAGCAAATGCATTCAATCCTATTTAGGTCTGGGGGATTTTAATTCAATTAATAATTAAAGGTAATTAAAATGAGTGCTTTTCTACTGCTCACTAAAGAGGGCGGCTGTTGCTCTCTCCAGTATTCTGCTAACACCAGTGGCTTACAGCTGTGTGCAAGTCAAGAACAAAACTTTTCCCCGACCAGCCAGGCAGCAGCTGAAGCTGGACAGTACCAACTTTAATACTGCAAGCTCATTTAAAGCCCCATCGGGAGAGCACTTCTCATTCCCAAAGGCTTCAGCCAACGTAAACTACCCTCCTCTACAGCAAACAGGCTGCATAATGTTCTCTTCTTTTAGAGGCCAGCATCAACCTTGCTGCTAGCTGCCAGGGAAAATGCCCATTGCACATGAAAATATCTGATGCTAAGTGCACAGCTTCTCTGAGCACACAGAACTTCTTGCGTGAGAAGAGCCTGCAAATTTGTTCTTGTTTTTAAAGATTACATTATCTGCATTTCTCCCTCTCATCCAAGTGGATTTATGTGCAGAGAACTTAGAGGGGAGAAACTACACCAGCAAGGCACAGAGAGATTCATCTTTCTGATAACAATAACAACATCAAAGAATAGAAAGTGCAGAGGGAGATGAGAATGACAAATTATTCTGTGAGAATGATGGGTGGAATTGAAATCTTCCTGTGTCTATACGTAGTGGCATCATATAAGGCTGTCATTTGTACCACCAAACAGATCCAGGAGTATCTTTGGGTTATTCCATGAAGTGTTAATGGCAATTTTCAGGTAAGGTTGCTCACCAGCTCTTACAAATATGTATTTATCCATGCAACTTAATGCCAAATCAAGTACAATTACTGTGTGCTGTCACAGCAAAATCAACACTGAGTTTTTATAACTGACTTCAACAAATAACAAAGGCTCACAAACCTGTCAAGAAAAAAACCTGAATGATAAATTCTCCCAAAGACTACTGTGAAAAATAGTGATAAGTACTAGGTGCTTTCACTGGAAGTATTTTAGTGGAGATACTGATGTCAGAAATCCTGGAACACGTGGGGCACACTCTTTCCCACCATTCAAAGGTAATAGAGCAGGATGGATCAGTCCCTTCCTCACACTTGCAGGCACCTGCTCCTATTGATTACACAAGCACTGAATGTATGTTTCTAGATATTGTTTCATTTTCCTTTTGGTAATGGAAATAACATTTTCAATTTACTGCATGTTTTTACAAAATATAGTTCAAAAATCTTTTAGAAATGTTTTAAATAGCTTTATCAAAGAATTTCTTGTCCCATACAAAGACCTAAGATCCACAAGCATCTTGCTGTAAATACTTTTCACCTTCCCCAGTTTGCACTAGAAGAGTCATGGAGGCCTCTGTGGATTTTCTTCAGTGTGTAAAGCTGCAAAGCTTCAGCAAGCAAAAAATGTTTATTTACCCTTATTTACCATTGTTTCCTTCAAAGTCAGTCATTCCAATGACTTCCCTGCTATTATTAATATTCTAGTTTTCGTCCAAATGCATTTGGGAGTCAACTGGACAAGGGAAGATTTTTGCAGAGAACTTGCTGGGTTGAGGAGATGTGAATTCCTTCATACGCTTTTCATTTAAGAAGTTCCTGAAGCTGGCATTCCCCAGGGATTCTGAACTCAGTTCCAGAGACTCCCTTCAAGATTTCCTATCAATGACCTTCTTCAGTACACCTGAAATTCATTACTATGTACACAGGGTTCTGAGGGTCTGAGGTTCAGACTTAAACAGTGACTCCTCCTTTGATGCCTGAGGTTAAACAGCTTCAGAAAAAGCTTGGAAAGACCTCAAGGCATTCTGAGTTCCACTTGTTTCACAATTAAGTGATCAGATTTTCAAGTTTACCAGGGCAAATGATGAGAAGGGGATAATGGAATTTGGAACAAAGCTTATGAGTTTAACCATGGAGTTTGAGGGTGGGGCTGTGCAGGGGGAGCAGTGTAAACACCACTGAGAATTTGTCAGATGGTACATTGGGCACTTTGTGAAAGGTACATGCTGGAAGAGATTTGGAGCTCTCTCATTATATATAGATTTGGTCACCATGAGACATTCTCGAGAGCTTTTTTACCTTGGCCATATGAAGTTTGCATAAAAACATATCAAGCACTGATAATTTATGAAATTCCTGTGGCATATAGGTTTCCACTGTGTTTCAGATCAGTTCAACTCGGGATTGTTGCAAAACTTGAAATCTAGCTAATGGGAAACAAGATTTATGCAGAAAGAGATTGTTCCACTTCCCTGGAATGCTTTTTGTGAGGGTGGCAGTGCAGAGGGATGCTCATGGCATCCAAGTGCCATGTAAGTGTCTAAAGCTGACACTGCTGAGGAAGTTTGCTGCTACCCAAGTACATTAGTCATCCCCTGGATATTCAAGACTTGTTTGCCCCTTGAGCACACTTGAGGGAAATGTGACTGATGGCAATAAAACTACTGGCAGGAATGTGTTATTGCCAGCAGACAATAACAGAGTTACCTTTCTCCCCACAGGCATTTCCCATATATCTCAAGATGTTTGTTATGAGCAACTGATTTCTCTGGAGGAGCCTAAATGGTTTCTGTGCTCCTCGCAGACATTCTGCCATACCTAGATAACTCATTTTGACTCACACATTGATAGACATCATTTTACAGTCACAGAATGGTGGTCAGAAGGGACCCCTGGAGATCTTTCCCTGCAAACCCACTGCTCAAAGCAGGGCTAAGCAATGGGTTGCTCAGGCCATTGTTGAGTCTGTGGCAGGGATCACCTGCTCTTTGATCTTAGCTTTTAGCTCATTGCTCTGCTCCTCCAGATACAAATTCTGTCTAGAAATCCTCATGGTGAGACAGCTGCACAATTTCCCATTGCTGGTCCAGCATCAGGTTATGCATTTGCCCAATATATAGAATAAGTGTAAAAAAAGCCCTGAATATGCACAGAGGTGGAGAATGTGAGAAAATATTAGAGCCTTATTAAGTGTGCCATTTTGGAGGCCTGTCCTGACAATATACAGTAGAAGATGCCCAGTGGATCACCTCCAAAGAACTGATTTTATTGGCCATTGGAGGGCTAACCATAAACCTTTTCCCCTTCTACAGGAATTAGGTGCCATTCAGGCAGGGCTGTCTGCACACACTGGTTTTACATTCCTCGCTCAAGCTGACTGTGTCAGCTCCCACTGAACAAATTGCTGGCATGTCACTCACTCTCCCTCTGACCTGATACTTAGAGATTTCACCATTTCAATAGAGAAGCTAATTTACGGAATTAAGATTGGAACAAGAGGCCACACATTAGCCCACACCCAGCAGCATTAATTACACTGTGATGCCTGACCAGGTCCGAGCAGAGGCCACCTTTTCACATCAGAGCCTGGGATTTTGTCTCCAGCAGCAAATGAGGAATTCTATGAGAACAAGGCACACATCCTGTGACACAGCCCTCAGTGATCTGCAGCTCAGGCAGTTTCCAGGCCAGAGGTGGGATCTTCAGTTTGAGCAGCCTCAAATGAACTCTTCCCATATTTTTCCTCATTCATTGATTACACTTCACAATTCCTATATAACTTCTAGACAGCTGCCAGAGGTACCCAGACTATTGCATGAACTACCTAAATATCCTCTGGGTACTCTGATTTAACAGGTTAGTAAATGAATTACAACCAGGAAGAGAGCTTGAATATCAGAACTATAGTCAGCTGAAAATCCTACTGTTCACAAACTAAATAAAATAAAACCAGAAAAAAACCCCAAGCCACAACCAACACAGAGTGGGCAGAATTCAGGTTTCATCTTCCTTCACACCATGTGCTGAGGCTGACAGGGAGTTAGATGCTGCTCAAAGCTACCAGCTAATCACAACCAAACCTACTAACGAAAAAACAAATCTATTTTTAAAATCACTGGTATAATTTAAAACCAAGCACAGCCCTTGCTAGTGGGAGACTTCCAGATCCTTGGTGGATGTTGCCCATATTTCTATAGTTGAAGAATCATGCTCCTACTAAGAGGAGGTTCTGTATCTCTAGTCCTGTTGACTATGTCTCACATTGGCATTTAATTGTATTTGAGCACTTGAAATTGATATGCCTTATTTATGATTAAAGTGCTGTCAGCCTTCATAAACAGTGTATTAACACTAATTTCTAAACTTACTTCTAGATTAGCTAAGCTGCATCGATGAATTTGACACTAATGGTAGCAGATCTATGAAATACATGTGTTGAATATTTTATAATGTTGATATAATATCTAGAAATTAAAGAAAATTAAACTGTTACTGCGTACAGAAGTAGGCCATTTCCTGTATATTTTTAACTCATTTTCCACTAATTAGAACAGAGGGTATGCTTAGTTAGGCTTATAATTAAGCAATAAAACCCTAGTGATTCAGTATGCACTACTGGTATTTTGCTAATTAACAACTCCATGAAATCTAATAGTAGGTCTCTTATCATTTGAATCAATGAAGTATTGATCTTACAACAATATAGACATATCTGAAGAAGTAACTGTCACCAACTGCACTCGCATAACCTCATTTAAAATAAAATTTAATCATTGTAAGAGAATGTAAGAGATAACAAGCTCTTATGTATGGCATTTCAACTGTGTATAATTCAGTCACATTACAGTTACGTGAGTCAAAAGTGGCCTAATAACAGACAACCTGCAAAAGCAAAAAAGAAAGAATAATAAATTTAATTCTTGTTGGAATCCTTACTTTCAATGAGCACATAGATTTAAAAGGCCTATTTTATCAACCAGATTCTTACCTTATCAAGAAAAATTGTTACACAATATGCAGGATTAAGTCGAATGAGTATGGGTGCTTACTTTATGGATCCAGACTATCTTTTAGGACTCTGCAGAACTGAGTTTCCTGGTGGCTCTATATTTATAAAAGCTGTACAGGAAAATGCCATTTTTTTCAGGAAATCTCTCCCTCATTGCTAACACAGCCCCAAACCTCTCCTGTTCCTCAAGAAAATGGACAGTGAGCGTGACAAGTTTTCCTGACAGCAAGACCAAAATTCACGACAGTACACTTGATAATTATTCCAGCAGCAGAAATAAATACAGGTCAGATGTCTCTCAGGATGAGGTTGATGCATTTACTTTTGAACAATAATTTAGTTCCAGTTAATGAAGGCAGTAATATTTGAACGATGCCTTCTTTGCTACATTAAGTGATGCAAAAGTCTAATGCATGATTTGTTTTTTAAAATTATAATAGTTCCAGAATTTTTCATTAGTGAGTGATTCACCGGGCAACACCAGATTTAAATATCTGGCAAAGATTTCTTCTTATAAAAAATTACACACTCCTAAGCCCTGAACAGAGTAGGCCAAGGATGACCATTAATTTCTTGCTTCAGTTTCAAAGTCATTGGTCATTAAATATTAATCTGCACCCCAGAGGAACCAAGTGCATGGCCTTAGGCGTTGAAGCAGAAGAAGAGTTCCTTGTGATTTTTTTCAAGGCCCGAGCAGTCTCCAGGGGCTGGTAGGGAAGTAAAGAGAGTCCCTGTTGTCCCCTCCTGCCAGCCTTGGCACCACGTCCAGCACAAGCTGCGGCTGTGGAGCCCCCAGAGGAGCGATGCTGGTGCCTTGAGCAAGGTCAGCACATCAGTGCTGGGTTGCAAACCCAGAACAAACCTGTTCCACGGAAACTCTTTGTTCCTTCCACACTTCCAAAGACCAGTTCCTTCCTCCTGCCTCAGTTTAATTTTAAATCTCTGCTTGTGCATTCTGCCTGGGCAGCTGAGATCCATCCTTCATCTTTCTATCCGCACAGCTTCAATCCATCTCATATACTTCTATCTAGGGAACTTGGACAACTCTCTTAGAAGTCTCTTCAACTAAAGGAATCCCCTACAGATTCCAAGTGGATTATTTGGACATGCCATCTATCCCTCCAAGACAAGCCAAAGATTTTTTTTCTTATGATTTTATCGGTTTTCTTTCTTTCCCCAGGCACAGTCTCTAGTTTCCTAGCAGGGCATTCCCACCATGCACTGCTCCATATTCTAGCAAATTATCTCCATCCCAATCCTTGGCTGCACAACTTGCTTTTAACAATCACTGCAAGGAATTCGACCAGAACAGAAACAGCAGGAAAAAAATTCCTCTTAAGGAAGGAAAAACCACGATTATTTTCCAGGAGTGTTGAAAGAACTGTTCTCACACCTTTAGGAAAATAGGTAGTAAGCCTCATTTCTAGCAGGATGTCTGTGTCTCTGACTGGTCCTATTCCTTGAGCCAAACATCAGAAGATGAAAAATTAATGCCTGTGTCTGCAAGAGCCACATTCAGAGGTGTAAAACCCAAATTACTCATTAGGGGAAAGGCAGCGGAGAACAAATGTCCTGTACTGCAGTACATTCTCTTTGTTAAGGTTTGAATACCTTAAGGTAAAGAGAGACCAGAACCAGTTTTGGGGCTTGTGCTTGCAGTATAAAACAACCCCAGCAGAACTGCTCTTTCTCTTTAGGGGAAAGATCAACCACATGTACAAAGTGTCTGAAACTGCTGGAGCTGTAAGACTGGGGGTGCTGCCCAGTTCATAAAGCTCAGAGATGGACTGGACCATTAATGACTGAAAAATCACCTTATGTCCAAAACAAAAGAGTAGTTTTCTCTTAACATGCATAAGAGCATAACAGTATAAATTTCATACACCCAGAGAGAGATGTCATTCACACTGCCATTTCATAACCATATCAAAGCCCACCAGAGCCAGCCACGTGCATAGTGATGAAGAAAACAGCCCAGTAAAGATGGTGAGCTGAATTACAAAGCACTGTATTCCTGCACTGAATGGAAGCTGACATGCTAAAAACTAAAAGGGAATTCAGGTGCTAAGGTCCATTTATTCCTCCATGCTTCTGAGACTGCAAACTAGCTGGCTGTGTGCAGCATCCACCCACTCAGTCATAGACCACAAACAAATCAGAGCCACCACAACCCTAACTGAGGAGCAGACCAGCAACTGGAAGATTAAATGCTCCATAGATTGTTAGTGGCTGTGTAAATGACCCACTCCTCCAAATCATTGTTTAAGAGGCATTTTAAGGACTTTTAGGATAACTAATATATTTGGTTCCAGAATCAATATAGCCTGTTGCTAATGAATTATGTGTATTAGGAGTTAGGTTCTGTATACTTCAGACTGCTGCAAAAGAAAATAAGTTATAATGCACCTAAAGATTATGAAGAAAAAAAAACAGTTCAGTGGCCATACATTGAGCTTCAGACCATGAAAAGCCCAGCAATGTTACAAGTTTAACGTTGGTTAAATTACCCAAAGAGAGGAGCATCATGAAGTTATGTTTTCTCTTTCTTTTCCCTAAATCCAAATGGATCCTAAAAATAGCAAAAGATGTTTCAGGAAATTTTTTGAAGATGACAATTGCAGCCATGTTAAAGGGAACATCTCACTCTGGCCAAGGACAGTTAATTCTAAGGCCACATCTGAAAATCAGGAAGAGCTGGAACAAAAGCAACCATAATTATATTAAAAGTGTCTCAATAATGTAGTGTTAGACGTCAGAATATTGTAAGGAGGGGAGGGCGCAAGAATTAATAGTTTTATTGTAAAAATAAATTGCTCTGTTGTCCTTCTTTTTCTATGTAAAGCTTCCACTCATAATTGAGGCAGCTAAATGTAGCCTTTGTTAGATGGCCAGGCTGTTAGCACTCTTTTATCTGATGGCTTAATGCAGTACAGCTTGCATTATAAAAATGAACACTGCAAAAGAACATCGAGTTGAAAAAATTTACTAGGATCACGTTACTTTCTTAGGTAAGTACTCTTTAAAGGAGTTCAAGTACATATATGGATATATTACATGTAAAATCACAACAATGGGATTTTCATGTGCAGAGTATATTAAATTTATCACTGGTACACAATGAAATTGATCCATTGTGCTGCAACACGGGACTGATTTTCTAATAACTGGCCTAACAGAAAGGTAAAAGGATAGCATATACCTCTTGAACAGTCTTTTTTAGGTGTTGTAGACACATTTATGGTAAGTAACTTTAAAGGTGTTTACACCTTCCTAAAGGCAAAAAATAGAGGTATTAGACATGATGAAGGGCTGTTCTTCTACACTGATAGACAAACAAGGGGGAAATATTTGCAAAATGCTTTGGAGGACTGGAAAAAGGATTGGTACTTCTGGACGTACAAAATCTGTTTCGTCTCCCGATTGGGGTCCAAGAAACATTTTTGGATAACCCTCCAGTTAGTATCCTTGCTACGCCACCAGAGTTTTGCCTTGCTACGCCACCAGAGTTTTGCCTTGCTACGCCACATGGTAGTTTCCTTGCTAGGCCACAAGAGCTTCTCCTTGCGATGCCACCAGAGTTTTTCCTTGCTATGACACATGGTAGTTTCCTTGCTATGCCATATGGTAGCACCCTTGCTAAGCCACAAGAGATTTGCCTGGCTATGCCACATGGTAGTTGCCTTGCTATGCCACAAGAGTTTTGCCTGGCTACGCCACCAGAGTTTTTCCTTCCGACGCCACATATTAGTTTCCTGGCTATGCCACAAGAGTTTTGCCTTGCTACGCCACATGATAGTTTCCTTCCTATGCCACATGTTAGTTTCCTTCCTATGCCACATGTTAGTTTCCTTCCTATGCCACCAGAGTTTTGTCTTGCTTTGCCACATGTTAGTTTCCTTCCTATGCCACCAGAGTTTTTCCTTGCTACGCCACATGGTAGTTTCCTTGCTACGCCACCAGAGTTTTTCCTTGCTACGCCACATGTTGGTTGCCTGACTATGCCACCAGAGTTTTTCCTTGCTACGCCACATGGTGGTTGCCTGACTATGCCACCAGAGTTTTTCCTTGCTACGCCACATGGTGGTTGCCTGACTATGCCACCAGAGTTTTTCCTTGCTACGCCACATGGTGGTTGCCTGACTATGCCACCAGAGTTTTTCCTTGCTACGCCACATGGTGGTTGCCTGACTATGCCACCAGAGTTTTTCCTTGCTACGCCACATGGTGGTTGCCTGACTATGCCACCAGAGTTTTTCCTTGCTACGCCACATGTTGGTTGCCTGACTATGCCACCAGAGTTTTTCCTTGCTACGCCACATGTTGGTTGCCTGGCTATGCCACCAGAGTTTTTCCTTGCTACGCCACACGGTAGTTTCCTGGCTATGCCACACGGTAGTTTCCTGGCCATGCCACCAGAGTTTTTCCTTGCTGTGCCACATGGTACTTGCCTTGCTACGCCACAAGAGTTTTGCCTTCCTACGCCACATGATAGTTACCCTGCTATGCCACCAGAGTTTTTCCTTGCTACGCCACATGTTAGTTGCCTGGCTATGCCACCAGAGTTTTTCCTTGCTACGCCACATGTTAGTTGCCTGGCTATGCCACCAGAGTTTTTCCTTGCTACGCCACATGTTAGTTGCCTGGCTATGCCACCAGAGTTTTTCCTTGCTACGCCACATGTTAGTTGCCTGGCTATGCCACCAGAGTTTTTCCTTGCTACGCCACATGTTAGTTGCCTGGCTATGCCACCAGAGTTTTTCCTTGCTACGCCACATGTTAGTTGCCTGGCTATGCCACCAGAGTTTTTCCTTGCTACGCCACATGTTAGTTGCCTGGCTATGCCACCAGAGTTTTTCCTTGCTACGCCACATGTTAGTTGCCTGGCTATGCCACCAGAGTTTTTCCTTGCTACGCCACATGTTAGTTTCCAGGCTATTCCACCAGAGTTTTTCCTTGCAAAGCCACATGTTAGTTTCCAGGCTATTCCACCAGAGGTTTGCCTTGCGTTGCCACATGATAGTTGCCCTGCTACGCCACAAGAGTTTTTCCTTGCTATGCCACATGGTAGTTTCCTGGCTAAGCCACAAGAGTTTTTCCTGGCTATGCCACATGGTAGTTGCCTTGCTAAGCCACCAGAGTTTTGCCTTGCTTTGCCACATGGTAGTTTCCTTGCTACGCCACATGGTAGTTTCCTTGCTACGCCACATGGTAGTTGTCTTGCTATGCCACGAGAGTTTTTCCTTGCTACGCCACATGGTAGTTGCCCTGCTACGCCACAAGAGTTTCTCCTTACTATGCCACACGGTAGTTTCCTGGCTATGCCACCAGAGTTTTTCCTGGCTATGCCACCAGAGTTTTTCCTGGCTATGCCACCAGAGTTTTTCCTGGCTATGCCACCAGAGTTTTTCCTGGCTATGCCACATGTTAGTTGCCTTGGTACGCCACATGTTAGTTGCCTTGGTACGCCACATGGTAGTTGCCCTGCTACGCCACATGGTAGTTGCCCTGCTACGCCACATGGTAGTTGCCCTGCTACGCCACAAGAGTTTTTCCTTTCTACGCCACATGGTAGTTGCCCTGCTACGCCACATGATAGTTGCCCTGCAACGCCACAAGTTTTTCCTTGCTATGCCACACGGTAGTTTCCTTGCTAAGCCACCAGAGTTTTGCCTTGCTAAGCCACATGTCAGTTTCCTTGCTACGCCACAAGAGTTTTTCCTTGCTACGCCACATGATAGTTGCCCTGCTACGCCACAAGAGTTTTTCCTTGCTACGCCACATGATAGTTGCCCTGCTACGCCACAAGAGTTTTTCCTTGCTACGCCACATGATAGTTTCCTTGCTATGCCACCAGAGTTTTTCCTTGCTATTCCACATGGTAGTTTCCTTGCTATGCCACCAGAGTTTTGCCTAGCTAAGCCACATGGTAGTTGCCTAGCTAAGCCACATGGTAGTTGCCTAGCTAAGCCACCAGAGTTTTGCCTTGCTTTGCCACACGGTAGTTTCCTTGCTTTGCCACACGGTAGTTGCCTTACTACGCCACACGGTAGTTTCCTGGCTACGCCACACGGTAGTTTCCTGGCTACGCCACACGGTAGTTTCCTGGCTACGCCACACGGTAGTTTCCTGGCTACGCCACACGGTAGTTTCCTGGCTACGCCACACGGTAGTTTCCTGGCTACGCCACACGGTAGTTTCCTGGCTACGCCACACGGTAGTTTCCTGGCTACGCCACACGGTAGTTTCCTGGCTACGCCACAAGAGTTTTTCCTTGCTATGCCACATGGTACTTGCCTTGGAACGCCACAAGAGTTTTTCCTTCCTACGCCACATGATAGTTGCCCTGCTACACCACAAGAGTTTTTCCTTGCTATGCCACATGGTAGTTTCCTGGCTACGCTACATGGTAGTTTCCTGGCTACGCCACATGGTAGTTTCCTGGCTACGCCACATGGTAGTTTCCTGGCTACGCCACATGGTAGTTTCCTGGCTACGCCACATGGTAGTTTCCTGGCTACGCCACATGGTAGTTTCCTGGCTATGCCACATGGTAGTTTCCTGGCTATGCCACCAGAGTTTTGCCTTGCTACGCCACATGGTAGTTGCCTTGCTACGCCACATGGTAGTTGCCTTGCTACGCCACAAGAGTTTTGCCTGGCTATGCCACATGTTAGTTGCCTTCCTATGCCACCAGAGTTTTGCCTTGCGTTGCCACATATTAGTTTCCTTCCTATGCCACCAGAGTTTTGCCTTGCGTTGCCACATATTAGTTTCCTTGCTACACCACAAGAGTTTTTCCTTGCCACGCCACGTGATAGTTGCCCTGCTACGCCACGTGATAGTTGCCCTGCTACGCCACAAGAGTTTTTCCTTGCTATGCCACATGGTAGATGCCTTGCTACGCCACAAATTTTTTCCTGGCTATGCCACACGGTAGTTTCCTGGCTATGCCAACAGAGTTTTGCCTTGCTACGCCACCAGAGTTTTTCCTTGCTATGCCACATGTTAGTTGCCTGGCTATACCACATGGTAGTTGCCCTGCTACGCCACAAGAGTTTTTCCTTGCTACGCCACACGGTAGTTTCCTGGCTACGCCACAAGAGTTTTTCCTTGCTAAGCCACATGGTAGTTTCCTTGCTATGCCACATGGTACTTGCCTTGGAACGCCACAAGAGTTTTTCCTTCCTACGCCACATGATAGTTGCCCTGCTAAGCCACCAGAGTTTTTCCTTGCTACGCCACATGGTAGTTGCCTTGCTACGCCACATGGTAGTTGCCTTGCTACGCCACATGGTAGTTGCCTTGCTACGCCACATGGTAGTTGCCTTGCTACGCCACATGGTAGTTGCCTTGCTACGCCACATGGTAGTTGCCTTGCTACGCCACAAGAGTTTTGCCTGGCTATGCCACATGTTAGTTGCCTTCCTATGCCACCAGAGTTTTGCCTTGCGTTGCCACATATTAGTTTCCTTCCTATGCCACCAGAGTTTTGCCTTGCGTTGCCACATATTAGTTTCCTTGCTACACCACAAGAGTTTTTCCTTGCCACGCCACGTGATAGTTGCCCTGCTACGCCACGTGATAGTTGCCCTGCTACGCCACAAGAGTTTTTCCTTGCTATGCCACATGGTAGATGCCTTGCTACGCCACAAATTTTTTCCTGGCTATGCCACACGGTAGTTTCCTGGCTATGCCAACAGAGTTTTGCCTTGCTACGCCACCAGAGTTTTTCCTTGCTATGCCACATGTTAGTTGCCTGGCTATGCCACCAGAGTTTTTCCTTGCTATGCCACATGTTAGTTGCCTGGCTATACCACATGGTAGTTGCCCTGCTACGCCACAAGAGTTTTTCCTTGCTACACCACATGGTAGTTGCCTTGCTACGCCAGATGGTAGTTGCCTTGCTACGCCACAAGAGTTTTGCCTGGCTATGCCACATGGTAGTTTCCTGGCTATGCCACCAGAGTTTTTCCTTGCTATGCCACATGTTAGTTGCCTGGCTATGCCACCAGACTTTCCTTGCAAAGCCACATGTTAGTTTCCTTCCTATGCCACCAGAGTTTTGCCTCGCTAAGCCACATGGTAGTTGCCTCGCTAAGCCACATGGTAGTTGCCTCGCTAAGCCACATGGTAGTTGCCTCGCTAAGCCACAAGAGTTTGTTTGCAGGTAATTCCTTTCATCAATACAAGATCACAATGACCCCCTCACTTTCAATTTCCTACATACCTTTTACACATTCCTAACTTTCTTGTTCAGCTCAGCTTGTTTCTGTGTCATCTTCACCACCAGAGAGAGCTGAAGATAGAAATCACAGAGATACCAAACACCCAGGAGATGCTCCATGTCTTGCAGCACAGCTTTGAATCCTTTGGCTCTGCCCATTCGTTGTTATTTTTGGACTTGTTCCTGCCTGGCTGCTGCAGTGTCATAACAATGCAGTCTCTAAAGGCTCTCTCTCTTCAATCACTGCCCTGACACTCACAAGAAAAGAAGCCTTTTTAATCATCTTTTGATTCTGAGCTGTCTTTTTCATTGTTAATAATGTTGCCTATTTCTGTGTGACTAGGGGAAAAGAAAATTATATACATGCATATATACCAACAGTCATACCACAGTGGAAAACTGCCTATACAAGTCACATTTCTTATTTGTCACTGACAAGAATATTAACTGGCTAATTTTCAGCTGTATCAAAACTCTAAATTACAAGTGCCATGACTTCATTGATTTTCAAGGAAATTTTTTTGCCCCCCCCACCCCAAGACTTGGTTTTCATTCAACAAACCATGAACATTCATGTATTACACAAACAAATGTAATGATTGATATCTTCCTATTGTCACCTTGCAGTTGGAGGTCTCTTGTTTAATCCTTCCTATTTGAATAATGATTAACATAATAATTAGATTTTTACATAAAGCCATCCAGTTCCCAAAGGAACTGCAGATATTCTGTTGAATATAAGCTATTCAATTCTCCTTTAAACAAAGGGCAGAGTTTGAAATTAGCCATAATAGACCAGCTGATTTGTTGGACAATTTAGAAGCGCATCTTCTAAATTCAAGTTCTTCTTAATATCCTTTCTCCAGAAAAATTCCTGGGTACAAAAGGCTAATTTTCCCCACTACATCATCTGATCTATTAGAAGATTTTATATCTGCATACAGCATTTTTTCTTCCTATAGTCTTAAATAAACAAAATGCCTAAAATAAAATCACTAAATAAAAGCATAACCTGAAAATCAGACTCCAGACTCTTCAAAGAAGATTTTCTACATATTTACTCCATGTGATTGCTCAGTCTTTAAAAATACTTTTAAAAAATGCATGATGTTGCAGGGAATTGTAGAGAAAGTATTAACAGCACCAAGCCAGATTGCAGCAGAGCATGTGACTACCCCCCTGCACAGCTCTCAGCAAAGAGGTTTTAGATAGGTCTGTGAAGAGTTCTGGAAATCCAGGATTTCAGAGAGATTATGAAAATCCTCCCAAGATAGATTTTAGGGGATAAGGGCAGACACCACCACCCCAGAGTCTCATCATCTGCAGTGATGTAATCTTTATGGAGGATTTGGAACTGTCTTGTTTGACATCATCTGTCTTGTTTGACAGGGTGAATGTTGGACACCTAAGAAACAGAAACCAATACAACCTTAGTGGGAAAGTTTTAATTGTTGTCCTCTTCCAGCACAACACCAAAAAGCAGAGGAAAATGTCAGAACAAAATTTAGCAAAGCTACTAAGCTCATCTGAATTTGTACTGCAGCTAATAACACTTTCCTAGCTTACTTTCAAGTAACAAGGAGTTACCTTGAACATTTGGTCAAATGAGTACTTTGGAGGACAACTTTGGTGGGAATTATTTAATCTGAGTCTTGCTCCTGGGTTGCTATTAGTTACTTATGGTAATTAGAAAGGAAAGCTTGAATGGCTGCTGCAGTTGCCCTGTGATGGCTCAAAACATGTCTAACTACATCATTCCAGTGTTAGTAACTGTTTCTCTCCTTCCCAGCCTCATGGAATCACAGCAAAAGAAGCCAAAGCTGAAGGACAGGGTACCATAGAGGCAAGGAGACAAAATATTGGAAAGTCTGATCTTGAAAACACCTCCTTGCCTTTGGCGATTGATTTTAAATAGACTGACAATACCCCTCTTCCTCATGCACAAGTAATAAGCATTTGTTTTCATGATGAGGTTAGAGCAGAACAACATCCCTTCTATCATTCCACTACTGACACTGATTTTTGAAAGATCACAAGCAGCTGAATGCAGAAAAAGCCTCAAGAGAAGGGAAAGAGGCTACACTGACTCTCATTCCAGGGTCCACAGGCAAAGCGAACCAAGCCTGAGATGTGCACAGGTCTCTGTGTCAGGTTGAGGATCAATGTGGGAAGTTCTCCTGCGTATGCATCGGTCCAAAATCTCCTTCTCTTGCCTTGGGGTGCTTTATATTGTTTTGACATAGCATCCACAGTAAAAACAAGAGCTGGTGATTCACACTGCAACATGAAAATAAACCTTCTGATAAAGTGACACTGCCATACAGCCCTCAGCTGGCTGCCTTCCCACTTGCACCCCTTGGTGACATCCCCAAAGCTGGCCAGGGGCTCAGGGGAAGAGGGTCCAGTCACCATCCAGAATCCCTGATGTGCTCCATCTAGACCAGGACATTCTGATCTTTGGTGCACACTTGGTGCCCAAGGCAAAGGGTGGGCTTTGCCCTCCCGTTCAGCCTCCTACCTTCTATCCATTGCTGTCATCAGCAGAGATACCCCCTTACAGAGAAGGCACTAAAACAGGGAGACTTGCCAGTGAAATGGAGCGTTTTTAGCTGAAGAGTTAGAGAGCAAAACACAGAAGATCAGTAGACTGCTAACTCTGTGTATTAAAGAGAGACTTATGGATATATTTTAACATTACCCCTCTTACCTCCCCAAAATGGGAAATCCCATTAGCAGCATAATTAGCCCTCCTTTAAGTAGCTAATTACACCTAACTCAGCCATAATATCTAATTACTGGTTTATGCACTCTGAGTGGTTTATAACATGAGAAATTACTGAGATGAAATTAGATCAAAGAGTAACATAAAAGTATTTACCTTTCAAACAGCCTTTGAAGGCAGAGGTAGAGCTGGAAGGGGGCTGAGGTGGTGGAAGAGAAACTGCAGCTTGAAGGTAGAGCTACATTTCCACAGTGGTCAACATCTGTTCCCTTCAGAGCCTGTCTTCATTCGTGTCCACGTGGGGATGTGTGCTCTGCACCATGAAGGAACAGGCCAGGCTGTGAGAGCGTTTGTTACACCTTCATCATGTGCCAAGAGGTGGATGTAATTACTCTCACTGCCTTTGGAAGATCATGGAGGGAAACCTGAAGCAAAAAGCTGCAGGAGAATCATAGGGAGCCACGCTGCAAATCATAGGGAGCCAAACCTGCAAATTCTAAGGGCCTCTGTGGTGTTACCATAATGAAAATATATTATTTAAAATGTCTGTACAATGGGAAACAAGATTTACCTCATTACAGGGAAAATTTTAAATAATAATCAAAACCTCACCTTATTTTGCTGTGAAATAAACTAAAAATGCAACTAACATTCCCAGTATGGGAACTGATGTTGAGATAAGGATGGAAATGGTGTTATGCCAGGAGATGAGTGGGGTGGAGGGGCTTTACTAGATGCTAGTCCAAAAGTCTGAGGAGTGCTGAAATGATAGGAGAAAAAAAGCATTCCTGAGAATGCTCTGCCTCCTTTCTCATATTCTTTCAATTGCAGTCATAAACAGCAACCAGTTTTCCTTTTTATGCTTACCAAAGTTGCATAAAAGGCATGTCAGTGGCAAGGAAGTGTTTCAGAGTGGGATGCAACATCCATTCATGTCACTAAATTCTATGAGAAGTCTGTGGTCAAATCAAGACTGATAACATCATGAAGGCAATAGCTTATGCAAGCAGTATCTCTCTTGCTCATGATTTAGAACAGGGAGGCACTGCACAATAGTTTAAGAACATTTTGCCCATCTCACTTCTGTCACAGTGTACAATAATCCTTACCCTTCATCGCTCTGTCCTTTCAGAGATGCATCTGTACAAGCACAGTTCCAATGACTGGCAAGCAGCAGGCGAGTTGAACTTCACACATGACAGAATCAAATTAGCAGAGAAGTCATAAATGATGCAGATAGTTTGTCATCCATTTCCCATAGACTGTACAGCTAATTACAGATTCTGCAATTACTGTGGCATATGCTAACCAAGCATCCCATCCCTCACTAGTGTTATGCTCCATTACACAAAGTTCAGGATGGTTTGTGGTTCTGAACCACATAAACTAACAGCTGAAAACTGGTGTGATTCAGGTCCCTTCCCACAGCCTTTTGCTTGCATTTGTTAAAAACAGACATCCTGCTTCCTGGGAAAGACTAAACTCATTTGAAAGGTAGCCTCATCTTATGGATAGTTATTAACATTACCAATATGATTAAAATACAGTGATTGAAGAAAAATATTCATCTTCTGTGTGTTCATGGTTTCTGGGATTTCTACACATTACTAGTACACAAACAACAAGAAAGTACAAAACCCAGAAGGATGATGGACAGGATGGAGATTTTACTGGGAAGCTTCTGAATGCAGGACTGAAAGGGGCAAAGACAACATCAAAAACTGGAAATTTTTTGCTCAATTTCCTTCCAGGATAAAACCACTGAACTGATGCAAGTCAATTATATCTCAGCCTCAGAGGCTGAGGTGAGGAGATGGACATGTGTTTCTCATTTGACTTTCTCAACAAAGAAAAAGCTGAGTGTATTAAATACCCATATAAAACATCCCCTATTCCTTTTACAGTGCTTCCCACGTCTCTCATTTTTTCTGTGAAAGCAGATTAGCTGCTCTCTCACAAATTATTATCTCTCCTGTGTTCTGACCTATTCTTTGATGTGACTTGCAATAAACATCTCGTTATACTCAAGCCCAGACTTTTGCAGACAGAGGAAAGAAACCACACACCATTGCTGCCTAATGTCCAAAACAAGGTCAAAACATTTAAGACTTTTCATATTTTCATGATCCTGTCATATGCTCTAGCTTTTACTAGACACGACCACCAAATCCTCCTTGGATCAATTATGACTATGACATTAATTTCTTACACTTAGGCATAAAGCTAAACCCACAAATACTTTGCCAAGCAGTGTACACACCACTGTATTAGAGACACTAACACTTGAGCACACTTTTTCTATTAAATTTCAACAGAAAGATCTCATTGCATATGCAAACATCTTTTGTGTGTGTAAGAAAGGTGGGACAAGGAATACCAAAAGATATACATATTTTTGCCTAATTGTTTACTCTTAGTACTGCCTGCACAATTTTCCCACAGCTGCATGGATAGATGCCATTTCCTTCATGTCACAGAACAAACAGGTTGGTTGCTGCCAAGCTTTATTTATTAGCTGAAACAGAGATATTTGATAATTGTCACTAGAGAAAGAAAATGGGACTTCTGAAGAAGCCTAAGGGAATTGATGTCCATCATGCAGTGAACTTCAAATGGAGTTGGGCTTCTAATCCTTTAGTACTCTAAGAAAAAAAGAAAAACTAAAGGGAACATTTCAATAACTGGATTAAGCACATAAAGAAAAGTTACCATCACTTGCATTTATGCAGTCAATGACTGGCACAGAGTGCTGTGGTTGAACAAATGAATGCAAACAAAAGAGGAACTAATTTAAACAGAGCAGTCACAAGATTCTGCATTATTTAGGTTCTGCTCATTTTTATTATGGGAATTACTGAAATACAAAATAGTTTTCACCCTTTGGGAGTTCATGGGAGTGTTTTTCTACTTCACATATCATGAAGGACACTAACAGTCTGTGCATAATTTAGCTCAAACAGATGAGTCATTAGACAACAGAGAAGCAGCAACAACTCTGATACTAATGTCTGTCACCCCATGTATTAGCTGGCACTCCTCTAGGTGCTGGTGTCCCCAGGAAAATGCAATGAGCTCCCCTAGAGCACACACAGACCTCTCTTTGCTGGCTTTGAAGAGAGCTCTGGCTATCACAGATTGTCACAGTCCTGACTGAAGAGGCAAATCCTCACTGCTCTACACTCAGTGAAAATCCACATCCAAGCAGAGGTGCAGCTCTTGGTACTGCCCAGGAAAGCCTCCCAGGAGGAGGAAGCCATTGCTTCTCTTTTTAGATCATATATACGAGACCTTTAGGACACAAAGGCACAGCCAACTTTTGCTGTGCCCGCACCAAATGTCCCACAACGTAATTTGAACTGATATTTAAACCTCTACCCTTGGTTATAATGCAAGCAGAAACCCATTATGATCACTCCCACTAAAGGAAACCTCCTTGGGTGTGATGCTGACAACCAGCTCCCTGCAGTGCCAGAGGGTCAGAGCTTTCTCTCTCTTTTCTTGCAGAAATCAGCACTATAAAGTTATTTAGACACTTCAGCCTAGGACCATGTCCAAGATAGGGAGAGTTATACTCTCTGTAGTCTTAAACAAATCACCTCATGCTCCCACACCTCTGTGCCTTAGTTTCCCAATAAAATGTTGAGATAAAACTCATTCCAGTTGATAGGAACACGGTGCAAATTAACCTTTCCAAAATACAGCAAAATCTTCTAATATACTGCTAGATTTCTTTAGAAATACAGCTTAATGAAAACCATGGTCATGAGCACATTTCTAAGATTCTGCAAGACAATTTCATTCCACAAAATATTTCTTCAGTGCATGTAAGAAAGAAGCACAGCAGATATGTGGACAGAGAATCACCAGAGAGGAAAAAATGAGCTATTGCAACATACAGCCCCATGTGAAGAGCAATCAGCAGTTTGGGGACCCTATTATTGGGTCCCCAACATATTATCTGTCAATGGGGACCCTATTATTGGGTCCCCAATATATTATCTGTCAATGGGGAGAGCCAATTGTGTCTCCCCATTGACAGAAGAAGCTGCAAAACGTTGCAGAAACTCGTGAGGCAGCAGCAGCCTGCTCATGATTACTTTGGCTGGCATAAGATAAGCAAATGGCTGATGGCCGGACCTTTCTTGGCAGAAAGCTGACAGACATTGCCTCTTCACTTGAAACAATTCCTGGAAAGGCAGGAGTGATGGTGCATCTTTAACTAGATACTGCTCCTTATCGAGGAGCTGCACCTTTTGCTCTAATAATGATTTCAGAAACAAAGGACACACTACTCTGGTACTGTGAACAGAGAGCTCTTAGGGTGTCTACATTCCCTCTCTCCCCCATTAATAAAAGCTTCAGTTAATAACTAAGCCTGTCTGTTGTTTCAAGGGCAAGGCAGCAGGCATATTTTCAGGTGTATAAACAGTGACAAAATTTAGAAAGTTCCAATAAATAAACATTTTCAGCCTTTTCCACATTCTCATTTTTAGATTTTCCTAGTATCCTTTCTGACTTTTTTGAGATGAAAGCCTTTACTAGAAAACAAGAGACCACAGTGACTTTCAACAGCAAAACTACCAACAAACCCAAACAGAGTTTCCAGACAGCATAGAAGTCATTAATTTTTTTTGTTTCCAGAAGGTATCAGCAATCCAATGTCAGATTTTGAACTACAGTATGTAACATATAAAGACTGTAAACAAAGTACACTCCTACACTGGCAGTTAAAAGTGCAGAAAAACTGACTATTGAATCAGTAAGAAAGGTTTTGACTATGATGCTTCAGATAACATCCAGACAATTTTTACACATTTTCACAGACTTGCAATGATGCACATGTTCCCCTCTGCAATGCATGCAGGCCCCAGCCACAGGTGGGTGTGGAGTGCCTCTGTTCCTGAGAGGCAGGGATCTGATCTCACCCTTCTTGTGTGGCTCTTATCTCCACCCTGTGATACCCTATAGAACCCCCCAGCTCTGCCTGTGCCCTGTCTCCATCCCACCCTCCTCTCTGCGGGCAATAAATGGATTCTGGAGCTTTCTGGAACAAGGACCCACCTCGTTTGTTCCCCTGCCTGGCAGCTGTACCCTCCCTGGACACAATGAGCCCAGCTAAAATGCACTGCAGCAAGAGCTCCTGCTTCTCAAGGCATCCTCCTCACACACCGACAGCCAAATGAGAACAGGGACATGAGAACTCCTTCCAGGGCCAGGCCTTATTGATCCTGCCTCTCATGTCAAACTGGCCTCCAAAACTCAGGTTGAAAAAGTTGATGAGGCTTTCTGGCCCCAGGCAGATCTAAGCTCTCATGGAAGAGCAGACACATTGGCAGCCCTCCGGATGCACAGAGGACTTGTCCAGTATGTTTTCAGGGTGACACAGCATTTATCAAAGTCAGTTAGAATGGTACCAAAGACTGATCTTCCCACAGCATTTTGGTGTTGCTATCTCATTGAAAAAGTTCCTTACCTTTCTGGTGATTCCTCGTGTACAGCTCCTCACAGCACTGGCTCCAGCTCTCCTCACAGCACAGCCAACAAACCCCAACTCTCTCCTCACCCAGCTACCCCCTCTTTTGTAGCACTCGTCTTCTTATTGGGCACAGCTGTGGCCTATTAGGGGCAGGCCTGTTCCTATTCTTTGGGGATTGGTACAGCTGCAACTCCTCAGGTGTGAGCTACCTTCTGCACTATCTTTATTTTCTTACACTCTATCCCTCCACATTTTGGAATACTTGTCATGGTATTTGAAAAAACTGTTGACAAAAAAACACAGGGGGGATACTGTGTGGAGTTAATATCCCTGTTTCCCCCTTAGAAGTTGTGCTCTCATCTGGTGACACAAAACAGAGAAACAAGAAAGAGTAAAATCATCTCCAAGACACACAGTAATGAGCCCTTACCATGCAATGAAAGAGGTACCATTTTCATCTGCTTAGAGGCATTTATGGCATAATAAATGTACTTTTATAAAAAATACAACTGTAAGTAGAGAAAGAATTAGCTGCTTTTAGCATAAAGCATTCCTAGACAGGGTGATCCGAGTGTTTGTGGCATAGAACATTAAAGAAAGACATATCCAAAAAATAAATTGTAATGGTGTAGCAGTAAATTCACACTCTCTCACCTATAGACAGCTTCACAGCTCTCCAGCAACTGCACAGAAGTGGAACATACAGAGGAGCCAAGAAGACGCCAGCCACAGAATCTGTCACTTGCTGATTACTGCTGCTAGAAACCTGCCCCCACTGCAATCCATTTGGCATTCCCCACCCTGCAGCTGCAAATTAAATGAGAAATGCCAGGCTGGTGTGTCTTACACCTCTGCCTGGTTCTCTCCCAGCACCAAACACTGGGATTAAAGGGACTGAGGCCAGC
This sequence comes from Agelaius tricolor, assembly GCF_023055355.1. Classification (NCBI taxonomy): domain Eukaryota; kingdom Metazoa; phylum Chordata; class Aves; order Passeriformes; family Icteridae; genus Agelaius; species Agelaius tricolor. The sequence continues at coordinate 307,972 of NW_027269280.1, forward strand.
ACTTGCTCAGCACGTGCCAAATACTGTGTGAGAGTGCACTGTACCCCAGAGGGGCAGGAGCTCCCTGGCCTCGTCTTCTCATTTGGTGAGGTTGATGAATGTTATGGTTTTGATTACATTTGTGCAAAAGTGAGCACAGAGGAGGAAAATCTGGGCAAGTGAAGGCAAAGAAAGCAGCTGGAAAAATCTCAAATTGCAAAAAGCAAAGACACTTCAGAAGGATGAGTTTTGCTTTTCAACAGCTTCCTCAGATGACACAGCTTTCAGCTGTGCAGCTCTGCAAAATGCTGCTATGGCTGTGAATTCATCAGTGTGGCCTAAATCAAGAGAGGTGTCACTGTCAGATAAATCTAGCAAAATTTAAAAATCAACTTTGTCCTTTCCTTCCTAAAGTAGCATTTAGAGCAGGAATTAGCATAGCATTGAACTAACATAGCATTTGAACAGGAGAGTGGAGATTCCAGTTGCCTCTCAGGACCGGTCTCCAAAGACAGAAATACTAAGTCCCAGGAGGTTATAACTGCATATATCAGCATAAACTTTTTAACTCTGTGCATATTTGTGTACCATTTAGAAGAGAAACAAAAGAAAACACTTAAAATGGGGTCCACAGAAACCCACAATAACTGTTTCTCTTAGCAGAGCATTCTAAGTGCCAAGTTGTTCACAGTGGATGCTGCAGCATCTGGCTCTGTTTCCAAAGCAATGCAGAAAATTCAACCAGGAGTAAGTTCCACATGGCATAATCATCTTCTGAACAAGTATTTCCTGCAGAAACAACCACTTTTGAGTATTATGTGAAGCTGGGCATTTCAAGACATAATTTTAATTGCTAGTGCCCATCTTAATTAGCAAGAGTTATGTTCCTTCCACAATGAGCAATTGCATAGAATAACATAGTGGAAAATTTCAAGAGGATTTTTCCACTTTGTTGAAGGCACTGGAGGTATACAGTGTCTCTTCAAGTGCTGCACACTTAACCCAGGGCTGTGACAACAAATTACAGCACAGTCTGAACCCAAATGCCCCATCACAACCCTGCTTATTTCCTGTACAGACACACCGAGTCCTCTGGGACAAGACTTCATCTGCAATGCCCTTAGTGACTCAGATTTAATCTCAAGTGCAACGTATAGGGCTAAATTTAGGGCTAAATTTACAGCAGTACATCTGTGACTTCTCTGTAGTTTTCCCGTGTTAATGTTAGGCTTAGCACAATGATAAAGGATCAAGAAAAAAAAAAAAAGAGAAAAGAGAAATATAAGAAATTGTATAAGAAATTGTGGAGAGAATGAAAGCAATTAATTACTGGATATGTACAGTGTATAAGCAGTAGCAGCAGGTACTTCAAAATGAGCAGCGCAGAGCTGAATTTTCATGAAAGAATGTTCCTGCTGTTTCATACCTCAAGGCTCTTTAATGTTAAATTTTACGTCTCATGCGTGCATGACACAGTCTGATCTTCACCACTTTCCAGCTCTCTTCAGCAATCCTAAATGTGGATTGGGATAGCCTGCATAGGCCCTGGGAATATCCAGTCCTAGGCTCTAAGGGAGCTGATCCCTCAGACGTGCTCTCAGACCCTTTTTCAAGGACTTTTAAAAGTTTTCTGGAGGTCTGAGGACAGGGCCATGGGCTACACAGGCCCCATGGCCTCTCCCTTTATTCAAATAAAGCCAGAAAGGACTCCTCAGTCCCCTTTTTGGCCATAAACCCCTGGTGTTTGTGGATTAATTTTACTAGCAGGTGTAACACCATGTGACCGTGTTCACAGGGGTTTTTGGACTGGGGAAGAGACGAGGATTTGACTCCGTGTTTCAGAAGACTGATTTATTATTTTATGATATATATTATATTAAAACTATACTAAAAGAATAGAAGAAAGGATTTCATCAGAAGGCTGGCTAAGAATAGAATAGCAAAGAATGATAACAAAGGTTTGTGGCTCGGCTCTCTGTCCGAGCCAGCTGGGCTGTGATTGGCCATGAATTAGAAACAACCACATGAGCCCAATCCCAGATGCACCTGTTGCATTCCACAGCAGCAGATAACCATTGTTTGCATTTTGTTCCTGAGGCCTCTCAGCTTCTCAGGAGGAAAGATCCTAAGGAAAGGATTTTCCATAAAATATGACTGTGACAGCACCAAGTGGAGGTGGGTGCCTGGGGGCTCTGGGCAGGATTGGTGTTTGCTGATTGCTGCCGCTCATCTCGTGCTGTTATTGCAAACAAAAAGAGCTGAACCTGCAGGGATTGGCCCAGCAGGGGTGAGGGCCCTGCCTGGAGGGGAGCCCTGGGCACAGGAGGGGGGAGCCAAGGCTGCAGAGCATCCCTGGGGAAAGGCTGAGGCACTGCAGGACACAGCTGCTCCAGCGCAGCCAGAGCTTGGGAGGCACAATAGACACACACACAGATTCATTTCTTCCCAGTCCTTCTCCTTTCTCTTCCTCAGGCTGTGCCTTTCATGCTCCAGATCTCGAGATGCACAGCATGGGATGTGGCGTGTGGGAGGCAGCTCTGTGATTGAGCTGCTGTTTTAAGTTAAGTTATATATTGCCCATAAATGGTTATTTTCTGGAGCTTAGCATCTTCATTAAGAATCACTTTGTGCTGAGCATTTCTATTAGTCAGCTTGAAGCTGCCTGTTTATGCCTCTAAAAAAATTTTCACTCTGCAGTTTCCAAGTTTTTAAGCTTTTATTGAACGCTTTCAAAAGGAAAATCCCTCTCAAATCTTTTTAAAAGAGGAAACCACAAACAACATCTTTGACAGAATTCCTCTTTATTTTGAAGAATTCTGAATCAAAATCATGAATGATATTGTGGAAATCAGCTTTTTTAAATTACCCAAATCCAGAATTAGCTGAGATTGCCATAAAACCACTCATTATGTAATGATGGTCATAAAACAGCAATTCCATTTTATTCTGAGTTTTAATTATGTGATTGCAAGGAGTATATTGATTGAATTCTTAGAATGTTTAGTGGTGTTAAAGATAATATTATGACATTTTAGCCCATGTTGTTCAGAAGTACTTCTAAATGGCACCAGAATTCATATGCTCCACCTACCCTCCTTTGTATGTTTTATTTTTCAATGAAGTGGGAGTTTTTTAATGCAAACATAGTGCAGTTCTCCTTATGACCCCAAGTGACAGAGCAGGGTGGCATTTCTACCATCACACACTGCCCAGTTACTCCCTTGTCCAGCCCTTTGAATCTTCATCTTCAGATCCTGGTTCATCTACTCCAGTCCAGTTGTTTTCAGTTGGATTTCATCATTTCAGACTATGCAAGACCCCTTTAAGGATCCCATAGATACGGGCAGTTTCTGGTCCTGGTCCTACAGAAAATAAGGTTTTCACACCTGATTAATTTGTTTAAATGAACAAACAAATAAATGGACAAACAAATCCATCTGCTTTTCTTGTCAAAACATAAATTAGGTTATCTGAGATTACTTTTGGTCCTACACTGTGAACATCCATAGATTGCAAATGCATTCATCAGAGAATGTGTGACCAAATACTAGCACAGAATTCCATTTTAGAGATCAATGTATAGCTCTTGGCATCATTAGGGGCAAGTTTCATGCATAATATAATTACTGCATCTTATAAATTAAATTATATTAATAAGCTGATCTCTTTGGGACAGGAGCTGTCACTTGCTATATTACTGAACAATGCTTATAATGCTGGGCTTGAACCTCGATGGAAAGTGAGATCTGACTGTGAAATTGTAATCAGGAAAGCTTGGTAGATTTTCTTCCCTCAATTTATACAATTGCTCAATACATTTTTCTCTATCATTTTAGCCTTTTTCTTTTGACAAATATTGATGGGTTTTCCAGAGCTTTAATGGAAGTGAAATTGTCATGATAAAAACCCCAATAATTGCATGTGTTTCTGTAAGTGTTACAAGCCAGAATACTTTGTTGCAGAAAAAGAACTCAAATTAATATAGTCAAAGCTACTTAGTCTTTTTAAAATCTTCTACTCTGAGTCAATCACAGCTCCTCTGAATTGTAATTACCAGCAGTACCTTTACAGAAGTACCTGACTGGTGCCTGTCTTTATAAGAGACTTGGCTTGCAGCTGTTTATTAGTGTCAATAAACATTGCACACAGGTATCAACAGGAGAGCTTGCAGGACCAATATTAACAGCCCTCAGCTATTTTAAATTGTAACACCTAACTGCAAAGTATTCTTGATGCTGTAATTCTTACTCAGAATTTATTTAAGCGATAAGCAGGGGAATTTTTCTCCATTTTATCCTGGTGTTCTGTTACTAAATCCAAAATTTCTAGAGGTGATATCATACAAGTATAAGTATATAAGTACCAGTATAAGCAAGACCAGCACTGTAAGAAAAAGTCAAATTTATCTTGATCCAGCACCATTTTTTTCTTTGGAATGAGAAGGCAAAGATTAATCTAGATGGAGAGGAAGGAAAAAAAAGCAAGGCCAAGGTAGATAAGCTCGTACTGAATGTCTCAGGCAATCCATCTCTCTCTGAGTTCCTTACATAATTACACATCTGTCCCTTCAGTAAGCAGGTGACAAAGCAGGTGACAAAGCAGCTGCAAGTGGACAGGGGCAGCAGCCCCCAGTCCCACCCCTGGCATCTCTGACCTTGTGCCACCCCGAGCTGGGAGTTCCAAACTCAGCTCTCAGGGTCACTTCAGTTTCCTCAGAGTAAGAACTTCCCAAGCCAAGCAAGGAGTGAGAGCAGGACACTCCCAGGGGCTGCCTGATCCTGCTGTCCCTGCCTGGTGAGAAATATTCCTGCCTGATCCTGCTGTCCACATCTGCTGGGAATGCTCCTGCCTGGCTGATCCTGCTGTCCCTGTCTGCTGGGAATGCTCCTGCCTGATCCTGCTGTCCCTGTCTGGTGAGAACACTCCTGCCTGATCCTGCTGTCCATGTCTGCTGGGAACACTCCTGCTGATCCTGCTGTCCCTCTCTGGTGGGAATGCTCCTGCCTGATCCTGCTGTCCCTGTCTGCTGGGAATGCTCCTGCCTGATCCTGCTGTCCCTGTCTGCTGGGAATGCTCCTGCCTGATCCTGCTGTCCCTGCCTGGTGGGAATGCTCCTGCCTGATCCTGCTGTCCCTCTCTGGTGGGAACACTCCTGCCTGATCCTGCTGTCCATGTCTGCTGGGAACACTCCTGCTGATCCTGCTGTCCACATCTGCTGGGAATGCTCCTACCTGATCCTGCTGTCCCTGTATGCTGGGAATGCTCCTGCCTGCCTGATCCTGCTGTCCACGTCTGGTGAGAAATGCTCCTGCCTGATCCTGCTGTCCCTGTCTGCTGGGCATGCTCCTGCCTGATCCTGCTGTCCATGTCTGCTGGGAACACTCCTGCTGATCCTGCTGTCCACATCTGCTGGGAATGCTCCTGCCTGATCCTGCTGTCCACATCTGCTGGGAATGCTCCTGCCTGATCCTGCTGTCCCTGTCTGCTGGGAATGCTCCTACCTGATCCTGCTGTCCCTGCCTGGTGGGAATGCTCCTGCCTGATCCTGCTGTCCCTCTCTGGTGGGAACACTCCTGCCTGATCCTGCTGTCCATGTCTGCTGGGAACACTCCTGCTGATCCTGCTGTCCACATCTGCTGGGAATGCTCCTACCTGATCCTGCTGTCCCTGTCTGCTGGGAATGCTCCTGCCTGATCCTGCTGTCCCTGCCTGGTAGGAATGCTCCTGCCTGGCTGATCCTGCTGTCCCTCTCTGGTGAGAAATGCTCCTGCCTGATCCTGCTGTCCCTCTCTGGTGGGAACACTCCTGCCTGATCCTGCTCTCACAGTCTGCTGGGAATGCTCCTGCCTGATCCTGCTGTCCACATCTCCTGGGAATGCTCCTGCCTGATCCTGCTCTCACAATCTCCTGGGAATGCTCCTGGCTTGGAGCTTATTCAGAGCCAGGCTGCCTCTCCTGTGGTGCTGCTCGTGCTGCTCTGCATCCTGACTCATTCTGGAGGGTTTTGTTTTGTCTCACATATGCAGAGACGTTGCATTATTCATTCTCTGGGTATGACACCTCTCGTGGTCTGGATGTTTGTAGTTAGATAGCAGCTCTCAGGCACACCAGGCTGGAAGATGCAGTTTTTGCATGGAGATTTTCAGCAGTTCACTGTAATGCAGCCACATTAGGGAAGAACAGACTATTTTTATGCATGAGAATATTCCATGTCCAGAAAATGCTGACCTTATTCTGGAAGACAGTGCTATTGTCTTTCATCCAGGTGAGCAAGTGTAGCAGATACACACATTCACAAAATTGCAATTGTCCTGGAAGATGTGCAGTGGAAGGAGGTGCTCAGGGAGCCCAGCTGTTACTGTAATCTTGACCATGCAGACCTGTCTGGTGTCACCTGGAGCATTTTCCCAGAGCCACTGCTCATCTACAGCTGCAGGGTGATCAGTGACACCCGACAGTGCTGGGGACATCCTCAGGGAACCAATGGAATAAAGCAGAGATTGTAACTGAGAGGGCAAACAGAGTAAATGATGATATCTTGTTCTTCCAGTTCTGCTGTCTAACAACAAGACTATTTCTTCATGGTCCACACTCTCTCTTACCTCTTGCTTGCATATAAGATTTTCTTTTCTGCTGATGATTTGTGCACTTTTGGCCATGCTGCAATGACAAGACAGTGACATCTGCTGACCAGTTCTGTGTATTAATTCTATTTTTTGATACTTTGCCATGAAGTAGTTACCCCAAATTCTGGTAATTACTGTAAAAATCCATTAATTAAGAGAAAACGTCGGCAAGACCCATACAGTGTATACAAATGTCACAATTTTTAAAGTATTAAGTGATTTCTTATCCACGTAGCCAACTGAGTGCCCAGTGCCACCAAGCTGCTTCCAGTCAGGTCCTCCATTGTCCTCAGGTGTCACCTGCCTGTGCTGGGTGTTTGGCCTGAGCTCTTGGCTGGCCACAGACACAGAGGGCTGTGCGTTATTTTTAGATGTGGAGGATGCATTGAAATGGACCTGATTTCTCTATATACTTAAAAAAAAACCAGAAAAAACCAAACAAACCAAAGCAAAACCCCCCAAGCCCTCAACCTTATTTGCTGCACTTCCTGGGCCTGTTAATTCCACAAACAGAGGCACCAGTGCTGCTCCTGCAGGCTGGGAAGGGATGTTTGCATCCAGCCTTTATCAGCCACTGCTGGGGCTGCTGCAGCTTTGTCTCTGCTCCATCTCACTGCTGGATCACATCATCACCTCAGCTCTCAAATGTTCCCTTTCTTTGTGCCCTCCTCTATCATTTCACCAGAGTGTCTGGAAAGAAATTTAAATCATCATCAGTTACTAATCTGTGCTATTGGTATCTCCACTGAGGTGAATAAAATGCTACAAATGTTTTAAGTCTAATTTCTCTGCATGTTGATTCTTTCTACATTCACAGCTCCTGCAAGGCTTTGTAGATATGCAAATTATGTGTGATCCATTTTTGGGAGCAAGTTTTAATTATTAATATTTTTTAAAAACCAATAAGAATAATTTTTGGAGTTGTTAGCTATTTTAAGTTACTGTCATTTTCCTATCTGTACTGCTGGGTACAAATAAAAATGGTGATTGCAGTCCCCTGACTTAATGAGGGTAACCTGGCAAGTAGTGGCACTCCAAGGCTTTTGTTCTACCTTTCTTGTTTTGCCATCATCTGAGCAAAGAGGGATTTTTCCATAGTATCATTATAAAACTTTCATAAACAATAATGTTTTCCTGATTGTAAGTGGTATGTTTTAAGTTGCATTTAAAGCATCTGAAAGTAATTTAACCCAGAGCTACATGGTGTCACTTGAGAGAAGAAAATCAAGATTGCTTTTGAATTTGCTGTGACTTCAGTAGTGCTTGTAATGGCAGCTCAAGCAGCTGCTTAGAGAAACAGTCCCTGAGCATGCTGGGGTGGGAGATGTGTCTGTGTGTGCAATTTCCAGCTTCAGGAGTCCTTCAAAGCTCCACTGCCTCATTCAGGTCGCTCTGATTCCCTTGACCTTGTGAGTACTTTAACGTTGTACTTTCCAAAAATTTTTGTTGCAGCTGCAATTGAACATTTTAATTTGTTTGGAGTGCTATTTTGCAGTGGATAATGCTATAAAGCCAAATTAGAAAAATTACAATGCGTGTTCATACAAATTAATTATTCCTAATGATTTCCTGCCCAAATATATATTCCTTTCTGTGAATGAAATGGAAAGATGATTCTTTACTCTGGGAAAATGTCCATATATTTATGCAGATCTTAATTTGCAATCTCATTATAGCTCTGAATTACACTAAAATGTATTTCTATTAAAATTTTGAAGATTTTTTTTTTCTTCTTGACTCTTGTCCTGTCCCTGCTGCCGCAGGTGGTTTGAAAATGCAGCTGGTTTATGGCTCTGTTCAAGGTTGCTCTGGGGCTGTAGGAAATGATCTGTTTTTTCTTGTGGCCATGAGGAGTCTGTTGGCTCTTCAGTGGAATTTCTGTCCTTCAATCTCTGCTGTGCAGGGCGTTTGTACCTCAGCTCCAGGGAGCTGTCACTGTTTGGCTCATGGAGCACTGCAGATCCTGGGCAGGAAGGGAGCTCGAGTACAAAATATTTCTTCTGCATCTGGACACAATCAAATATTGTGAGCATGGGTCTGCTAAAACACAGATCCTATCATTTATGTAGTGATATTTTTCTGGTAATGTAAGGTGTCCAAGCAAATGATGACAATGAATGGTGAAACCCAGTAGAAACCTTTACTTATTTGTAAAGAAGGGCAGTACATTTTGATGATGTTATGGGAATGATCACAAATCATTTTGAGAAGGTCTAAGTACTATTAGCAAAGGAAAAAAAAACTTTTGTCGATGCCTTAGTTCAGCAAAACAATTTCAGAGTAACTTAACTGTGGTGTTACTGTAGGTTGTATTCAAATCTTAATGCCTGAACCTTTTCCATTTTTAAACAAAATCTCACCTCTGTCTCAAGTGTAACGTCTTTAAACCTGGACCAATGGGCACAGAGGCTACCACGGTCTGAATTCCACCAGAATTCCACAGCAGCCTGTCCAGCCTCTCAGGAGGAGGCAGAATTAATCACTCAGGTCCAGACAGGTGTGACTTCCCCCTAATGAACAGAAAATGCTTTTCCTGCCAGAGACTGAGAGACAAACCTTGCCTGGGGCACGCTGGCTGCACAGCAGCATCCACAGGAAGGAGTGGGAGCAGAGGGGGAACATTGGCTTGTGTGGTCTCACAGTCCTAGCTCCAAACGGTGCAGGATATCAGTGTGGACTCCTCTGCCCCACTAACTCAATAGATTTTCCTCCCATTGTAGCTGTGATAAGGGAAGAAGTTGCTCAGGACACTCACAAAGCTGAGGGATTTGTCATGAGGTGATTTATGCTTGCTGTACAGTCCAGACTCCTGGGCAAAGAGGTAGACACAAAATATTTTATTTTCTTTGGAATCATGTACCGGATGTCCTGCCTTGCACAAACGGGGCGAGCCTTTGAGAAAGGATGTGCCCACAGTGTCAGCCCAAGGCAAATTCTCTCAGATATTTCTCTGGACCCAGAGCTCTGCCAGAAGCAGTCTGATCCTGAACCACATGCTCTCCCCTTTCATAAACCTACAGTGTGTAAGCTTATGTGATTTCACAATTTATCATTCCATCCTGTAATTCCATAAGCTGAACTCTAAACACTTACAATCCTACTGGTGATGCTTTCCTTTCTCTCAGCTGTGTCCACCCAGGCTTATTGCTAATTAATGTCCTTGTTCCTTAGAGCACTTGGTGTCTGTCCCAAAGGGCTGGGAAAAGTGCAGCAAATGGAGAAGCTGGTAATTCTGTGGGACTGGCACTGACTGGAAAGGCTGAGCCTGAGTGCAGCTGTGCAGGACCTGCTGCCTGGGCACTGCAACTGCTGCAGCATTCCCTGCTCTGTCCCAGGGGAGAGCCTGCTTTCCCTGCTGCTGCTGTTCAAAAATGCAAGTTATTGCCAGCCAAATGGTTGACCTGGAAATGTTAAATGAGAGCTAATTCAAAACCAGCCGACTGCAAAAAGTTTTGGGCAGGGAAAAAAAAAAAGAAGAAAAAGAAATGGCAGGAGCTAAATTTGGAAGACAGCGAAAAATCAATTAATAGAAATGCATTTGAAGTAATATGCAAATGAGGCATAAAAACTTATATAACATGTTCTGTTTTGGCAAGAAATATAGGACAAAATATGGAAAGAGTGATGAAAGTGGATAATAATGGTTTGAATGTTTTAAACAGGTTAGAATTTGTAATATTTTCCACTTAAAGTGAATGCAGACCTCATATGTTGCTATTCAAAGGCTTGGAAGTGTTTTTTCCTTAACCAGGAGAGGCAATAATGGATGTAGGTCAACATGCTGGAGAGTTGGTTGGATGAGAAAAACGAATACAGAGGGGCAGGAAGATGCATTGTTTAATTCCTCTTTCCCTCTCTGCATGCTGTGCAGGTGCTGTTTGATGTCAGCAGGTAACATTTCCCTCCCCATTTTAATTCCACCCAGGGAGCCCCGCTCCTCCAGTGCCACTGGCAGTGCACTCTGTTCCAGCTCAGGAAGATATCCTGATTTATGGCATAATAACAGGATCATTTTTCCTGCTCAAGCCAGCAGTTATCAGCAGTTTTGGTGATGTGTTGGAATCTATGTGGCTATAAAGGCTCTTTCCAGTTAAATCAGTTTTGAAGATAAGCTGAGGCGTTTGCAAAAATTGTTTTATTAAACTGCTTCATAGCTGTTCCATTCCAGCATAAACCCACTTGACTTTTCTAAAGAAAATTGTGTTCCTCAAAGGTTTTAAGTCATTGATGGCTTATGTGGCCATAACTTGCCCCTAATGTCAGTACAGAAAGAAAATATTTAGGCATCCTATTTTCTCCCTCGAGGGCCGCTCATGGGCTGGGGGGGACGTCCCTGCCCACAGCAGGGGGATGGAAGTGGATGATCTCTGGGGTCCTTCCAACCCAAGCTTTTCTCTAATTGAATTGGTATGGGAAAGGGAAAGATCCACACACTGTGTGTCATGTCTAGAGTTAAAGCAAATATGCCATAAGACATGAAATTCCAGGTGAAAATAACTAATCTTTTTTTCCTATCTGTGGTGTTTCACATAATTGCTGTGCTGCTGTTGCTATGGTAATGACAGCAATTCTCTGTCTCTATATTGTCCTCTTTTCTGTCATTTACATCTACTTACATGTGCTCACTCTTCTACTCAACAGATGAATTGCCCATCTACATCACCTTTTTTTTCATCTTGCTTTACAGCCTCATACAATAAACTTATTTTTAGTCTACACAGAACTTAAAAATAGATATATGCTTAGAGGCTTTGCTGGGCTGGCACCAGTGCTGCATTTCTCACATGATCAGCCACCACAGAAGCGATGGCAGCGCTCTCTCACTCTCCAGAGTATTTCAAGGACCTCTTAAGTGGGTGCAAACATCGTCTCTTGACCTGCTTTAGCAAATTGGCATCACGAAGATTGAAATTGGCCCCATGCTATTTCAGCAGCCATAAACTTCCCTCCTCCTGTGTGATGCTACATTTCGAACTTGGCTGAAGGAGGAAGGGCTGGGGAGAGGCTGCTGGCATTATCCATCCCTGATGGGGCAGTGTGTGTTTGGGATTTCTTGGTGTGCAAGGCTGCAGATGAGAGAGCTCTGACAGTGGGCACACAGCCACAGCAGCAGCAGAACATCACACAGGACAACACTGGCACTTCTCCAGAATGGTGGACGCTTCATGTCATCTTTGTGAAAATCTGAACTATTGATTTGGTGGGGAAAAAAAGGATAATGGAGTGCAAACTTCTAAGGTGGAGAAGTTCTATTACAAAATGGTTTGTGGCTGATTATCCAGACTAACCCTGCTTGGAATGGGCTTGTCCATGACAGTGCCATGCAGCAGCATAAGAACAGTAACCTGGGGGTGTCATTTGTGCAAAAGAAATAAAAATGGTGCATGTGCTACATGAGGGAGGAAAGGACAAGAGAGCCTGTTCTGGCTGTTTCTCTCTGTTTAATTTGTGATCCTGGGAACTGGTTTGGTTTGGCTCCCATGCTGCACAATAGCAGTGCCATCCTGGTTGATTATCCTTGTGGCTCCTGCTCTGATACGATCTCTGGGATCCTGCCATCACTTAGCACAGCATCTGCTATTTTTCCAGAGACAAAGATAACTTTGAATTCGAACTCTGAACCTTTCAGCATCAAAGTATCCAAAAGTGGCCTCTGCTTCTGCATGATGTGTAGGAGAAAACCCCACAGTGGACAGATGGTGAGATGCTCTTCTTTCCAATATTATCTCTTCTCAGCCTCTTGCCCCAGTTTCTGCAGCAGACTTTTATGTTCTTGGAGAAAATCACGAGCATCAAAACATGAGAAAATGCAAATGCTATCATAGAATAGACTAAGCTATGAAACAAATAATGCTATTTTCTTCTCAGTTTTCAGACAAACATTAATCTTGTCTCATTCATCTGAAGAATTCAGGTTTTCCTGTTTCCACTGTTCGGTGGCAGGTTCCAGCTGCTCTGGAGTCCAGCCTGTGTGGGCCTGGCAGCTGTGCAGTGTCTGTAATTGGTCTCCTGCCAGTCTGGGGGCTGTGGGTTTTCTCCTGCTGCTCTCCCCTGGGGCTCACTCAGGTTTTTTATTTTTCAGCACCACTTCCCTGCCGGGCTGATCCCCAGGGAGGGCCTGGTCTCCTCTGCTGGCACAGCTCCCTCAGAAAGAGCAAACATTGCTTGCTTGGAGCTTACGCTGGGTACAAAAATGTGCTTCAGGGGTAGAAAGCTCTTGCAATTCACCCACAGATCTGTGTGAAGGTAGAAACAAGGCACACCCCATAGCTGGAAGTTTTGTAAATTAAACAGAACCACTGCAGGCTCAATTAACTGCTAAAGCTGCATAGAAAGCTCCAGAGAAGTGCTGAGGCGATTTTGGCTCTTTTCTACTTTTGTGTTATACAATATAATGGCATTTATGTATGTCCTGCCTTTTTGGTTTCACTCCAGGAAGGATTGAACCTCAAATCAAAGCAAATTCAAATTTTGCACTCACAAAGACCAGAAACTGGTTGAATAATCAAGTTTTTAAGAAAGTCACTGAGGGAATTCAGGAGTTGAGAAGGTGATTTTGGGAAGATGAAAAGATTCAAGTTTTTAGTGGTTTACCTGGAATGTCACTCTCTGAACTGACTGTATTTTTAACATTTTTTGTATTTGTTTTACAGGGGTGATTACCAAGTCATATAGTTCTTGTCAGCTCTGGTTCAAGGTCTGCTATGTAAATCTGGCTATTTTTTCATTTGCCTCATAATGGTATTTTAAACACAGATCTTGAACTGTACTTGAAAGGAAGAGAGACTTTTATCCAATTTACATGCCAGAAATTAGCAATGAAAACTGACATGAAAAAAATACTTGTGGTTCATCCACATACTGATATAAAAATCCAGCTCTGCAGTCCATAGCAGAAGGTTTTAATTAAGTCTGTTCTGGTCCACAGTGCAGCAGTAACAGGAAAACATTAATTACCCTGAGCTATAACAGGATGTCTCAAGATCATGCTGAGAGCCTCTTTCTCTGAAGAGCCAGAGATCACTGTCACATTAGCTGATATGATCTTTAGTAAAGCTTTGAATTGATTAGAACTTCTCTTTTTCATTGGAAAGAAAAGTAATTCACAGTAACCAGCACAAGTTAAAGAGAAAAGAAACAGATTTCAATATATAATGTGTTACAGGTATAAAGTAATTTTTTTCCCCTAAATTTGCCGTATTTTGAGACCTCTATAAGATCTGCTAAATCTGTTTCCATTGTATCAAAACTTATTTCTCGTGAGGAGCTCTTGGTCTCTCCAGGTGAGGGCAGGTTTTCTGTACAACCTTTTTCATTTCTGTATGGAGATGGCAAAGATTTTTCCAGAGGCAGCTCTGCTAGGAGCTGTGTCTGCCCATCACCACCCCGAAGCACCTCCAGTAAAAGGCAAAAGAGGTGTGGGGAAAAGGAGGAGGTTTGTTACCCTGGCTGTGCCCATCCAAGTGGTCTACAGCAGGGTTTAATTCTCTGCACTGATAAATATGTGGGAGAGTGGGAAGTGACCTCAGATCCCCTGTGGGGCTAAGATACAGGCCCACCCTTTTGTTCAACCTAATTTATAATAAGTATTCATTTTTAACAGTGCTTCAGTGTAAATCTTTTAGTAATAGTCCATCCTCTTGGAGCCAAAGCTATAACAAGCAGCTTGATAGGAATAATTGGTGCTAAAAGATAGGTTAAAATGTCTCTTTGTCTATAAAAATGTCTCCCTTTCTGAATCAGTTCAGCATTTTCTTTCTCCTTGAGAGGCAAGGATCTTTGGGCTGTAAAAGGATAGAAAAAGAGTTTGTTTTCATTAAAAATTCAGTTTTTCAGAGATGGGTTAGAAAAGCCCCATCCCTTCCCTTACACTGAGCAGATGAAGAGAAGATTTCTTCCAGAAATTCACCAACATCTGAACCAAGCTGTGAACTGTGAACTGCTCTGGGGCCATGGTGGGGCCAGGCAGCTCTGGGATCAGTCACTGGCTGGAGTACTTCATTATTAATAATAATAATAATAATAATAATAATAATAATAATAATAATAATTAGCCAGGTGCCTCTGGTGAGCAGGGGATGCTCTTTGTGTCTCAGTGACACCAAAGGAAGCAGCTGCAGCTCACAGAAGGTGCAAGAGGTACTTTGGACATCTCTTTTCTCAGATGATTAACACAGCCCATGTCTCACAGAGCTTTCTCCTTTCTTTCCTCATCTCTTTGCACAAAAAGTTGATTTTGCTTATCACTGCTTTAATTTAGTGACCCACTGAATGACATTTATAACTGAAGGCATGGAAGCATCCAGTGATTACTTTTTTTAAACAGAGGCTTTTCCCTTGGTTTTCCCTTGGGCTGTTTTTCCTTCCTGCCCACCAGATCCCTTGCTATCCAGGAAGCAATTCCTTTATTTCCTCTCATTTTAGGAAGGAACGTTTTTGCAAACAGTTAAAAATACTTTGTAGAGAAGTTAAATGCAATGAGAAGTGGAGATCAGGACCTCTTATTTTCAAGTTCTGTCAGCACATTTTAAAAGTAATCACCAGTAAAGCCAAGGATCCTTAGAGAAACAGCCCTAAAGCTGCATTTGCTGGGAAAACAGCTCTGAGTGTTTGGGGAGCTTTCTCTTCTCATGCAGCTTCAGGTCTCATTCCAAATGGCAAGAAGTGACAGGCCACAAAGGTCTTACATTCATGATGAGTTCAATCCTCCTGAAATCAAGGAGTTTTGCTAGGAGCTTCAACTGGGGCTGAGATTTCACCTTCAGTTTTTTGAAAACATGTGGGCTGCTTCCCAGTTTAATGTGATTTATTCATCTCTTCCTTTTAAGTTTATCCTCTGATTAGCTGAGTGAGTCTTGTGTGGGACCTTACTTAAAAGAGGGGACAAAGTGTGGATGAGAGAAGCTGAAAGAGCCAGAAAAATCAAGGGTGTTTATTAATGGTCTCTATTATTAAGTTTATTCTTTCATGTGGCATTCCCACAAAAGGTAAAAATGTACAAATAGCTGACAAGGAGAATAATCAGAAGGATGAATAGCTATGAGACGGATTATTGTGCTGTTATAAAGGAAACAAAAAAGGTATGAGAGGAATTTAGAAAGAAATATTAAAATTACAAGCCATGAAAGTGGAGCTGGAATGCGTGGACACAATGGCAATTTCTGTGCTGCTCATTGCTCCAGCCATTCAAGCTCACACACAGCTTTGCCACTGAGGAGCAGGGGATTTTTGCTGGAGCTGAGTAGCTGCTATTGAGTGCAGACCCACGGCCCACTCATCCTTCTCCAGCAGATGCACAAGGCACAATTCCCTCTGTAATGTGCCATGCTGGGAGCTCCAGGCTCATCATCTGTGTCCTGTCACTGCTCTGTGTCCTTGTGCACACACTCAGCATCAAAGACCTGCCCTGCCCTAGTGAATTCCTCTAAGAAAATCATCCCTGTGCAAACAGCATCTCTAATTGCCTGTCACCTTGGCAGGTACAACAACTCTCTGTGGTGCCTTTGATAGCAAGGGCCACAGTCCTGGCTCCTCCTTGTGAGCTGCTGACAGCAGCCTGGGCCCAGAAACCTTCACTGGGTCGTTTGTGCCTGTGTTTGATGACAAAGCAGGCAAACAGGGCTGTGAGATTGGTGGCAATGAGCACGGTTTGTGTTCGTACTAAAGGTGGATTGGCACCTGGCTGCTCTGCGGTGTAGCCCTGCCTGGTGTCTACCCTGTTCTTTTGTCCAAAACTGTGAGTTCTCTATAATTTTTTTTTTCATCTCCCTGTTGCTTAGCAGCCTTTGGCAGTTGTTGATGTACCATTTGATATGTACAGACAGCTCATGATGCAGCCACGAGAGCTGGAAGTTCAGATTTCCATCACCTGATTTTTACACGTACTTCATACAAACCTCTACAGAGCTTCAAGTGCAATTTGGCACATTTGCTGTCATGGAATTATGGAATTTCTTACCCTGCTATCAACAAGCTGTGTACTATTACTTAGAAATCCACTTCAGATAGCCATTAATTATGCCTAGTTACTGTCAAAATAGTTAATTTCTTTTCTTTTCTTTTTTTTTTTTAGGCTTAATAGCATGCTATCATCTGGCAACCTAATCTTTGCTTTAATGAACAGTACCAACACATTAAAATGATGTGAAAATTATTACTTTAACTTCACAGAAAAAATATATCATTAGTACGAGAAACACATTAAATTCTTCAAGGATACCTCAAGTGCATGGATTTTGATGTTGATTAGAAGCCCTTCTGCAGAAATTGTTATTTTAGGATATTAGCAACCCTTTTTTCCCAATAAATTGCCACTCTCTGTCATAGCTTGATATATATATTGTGTACAGATAGAATCTTAATGCATGTAAGAACATCTCAGAGGGTATAGCTAAGTAGTTAAAATACAAATAATCACAGTTTTTGATGATTTTGGCTGGAGGTCTAGGGGAAAATAGCATAACATACCTGTGTCTAAACAGATTCATGTGGAAGAGTACCAATGTATAGACAAATGGACAGATGATTTTTTGTGGTTGTTGCACTGTTATCTGTTTTTCCACTGAGACTCCACCTGTGTTTGTTGCAAAAGCTTGTGTGCAGTTCTAGATGATCTGGTCTGTGTTATGGAAACCCCTCATACTCCTCATTTGCTGCTGTAGTTTCATAAAGGGAGCCAGATGAGCTGCACTGTAGGGTTTCCTCGGGCTGCTGCTGTGCCACAGAGCAGCTGCAGGTCTGGCACAGCTCAGGCTGCCCCAGGCTCAGCTCTGGGGTGGAGCTCAGACAGGGCAGGGCTGCAGGAGATGCTGGCTTGGCTCCATGTGCACCAGGGCAGCTCCATGGGAGCGAGGGGCTGGCACATCTCCTGTCATGTTCCACTCTGCTTTCTGGTCCAGCTGAGCTGTGCTGGGGCTGGTGGCACCGGGAGAGCCACTGGCTCACACCTTGTTCATCCTTGCTTTCCCTCACAGGAGCAACAACCTCGATATTTCACCTTCTGGGGACCCTCTGTGCATTTCTGCAGTCCCAGAAAGGCAGCTCTGTTCTCCCAGTCATCAGCTCTCATTATCTTGATCCATTTTCCTTTGATTGGGTATCTAACTTTGTTCAATGTGAGGATTGTCCTGGACCTGGAGCCAAGGGGTGGAGGCCAGTGGCGCTGGGGTCTGCGTTTGTTCCTGGGCTGGCTGATATGCCCAAGTCCCACGTGCAGAACTTGTGTCACACCTTGCATCAGCCCCTGGCGCTGCTCTGCCTCCCCTGGCACCGTCCTGGGGACATTTATATTCTCCAACAGCCTCTTCTTACCTTTACATTTTTTCCCTAGTTAATTTATGATTCTTCAGCCTGCATTTCTCATACATCCTTTCTGGTTTTTGAAGATGACTTTATCTCTTGTCTCTGGAGGAATCTGACCTACAGTGTAATTCAATATATTGCTTCAGAGCACCCAGAGTGCTGTGACCCTGCATCCCATGCCTTAATCTTAATTTCTGAATCTGTGTGAAATGAAGCCTGCATATAGATAAATTTGTCATGGAGACTTGAATTCTATTTTGTTTTTTACCTTTCTGCCAGTCCATGTTTTCACACCCTGAGTTATTCTTGTTTATTTCAGACCTTCTTTATCTGAGAGAGGGAAAAAATAAAGAGGTCTGTTTTGAATTCCCTGTCTACCATCTAGCATGAATTTTTATACCAATAACACCAGCAGATTGCCATATGTACTTTTAAGTCCTCTGCTTTGGAGATAAGATTGATATTAATCCCATCTTTCTCAGTAATCTCCTGAAGTATTTACCTGCCTGGAATGATCATATTTGTTCATTTTTGGATTCTAAATTCTTTTAGTTTTAATATCCCTTCGATATGCTTTTCATTTCAAGTTGCCTGGATGACTCATTACTAGTCTCAGGTAGAGAATGTATTTTCTGTGCCAGCCACTGAATAACAGCTTTAGATGGATTCTTTTCTATGGATGATTTTTATGATTATTATTTTTAATCTTAGATATGTCTCCTTTCATGATGTGCTACTGGGTACTAGCAATAGATCTGACTGTAGTTTGCACTGAAACTCTTTTCTGACCATTTAAAGGAACATTAAAGTGGAAGTAAATTATTTGTTGCTTTTTCCTGATCCTCTTAAACTGCCAACATAGTGAGAAAGGGATTTGGTATAAAAGACAGCTTTATTCCAAAGGTCTCTGAAGAAGCGATAGAGAGTTCAGTCCCCAAAGGATAAAGGTGAGAAATTTGGCTGTATGTTGGTAAATAAAGTGTTGTATTCCAGAAGACCTAATTTAGAAGGGAATTGTTGGAGTCCTGTTGGAGTCCCAAGATTAATTCAGGAGAGGCCAGTTCCCACCCACTGCAGAAAGATGATCCTTATCCCAGGCATTTTGCTGCTTTTGTCATACAAAGCATGGAGCTTAAAATGCCAAGGTAGCCAGGCTCATAAGAATTAAACTGGACTTCAGAAATACAAGATACGGACAAAAAACTGAAAATAATTGAAGATGGTAATTGAACTGATTAAACAACCATCAAAACCAAATTAAATGCTTTTAAAGTTGAATAAAGTATATAAGCAAATATGAGAAATTAAGCCTGAGGAAACTTTCCATCCATTTCTCTCTACTGGAAGATACAAACTGCAGTTTCCTGGCTGTTTCTAATGTAACTGCATTATAGGAATACACCTGGGAGACCACCAGATTAATGGGGGCTGCAAATAATCTTGAAACCAAAATGAAACGTTCAAAATAAGGGAAGATTGCAAGTAAGTCTTAGAATTTTCTTTCCCTAAGGCTAAAGCTAGAGGGTAGTTGAAATTATATTTGAAATGGGTTTTGTTTTTTTCCTTTATAATGCATTCCAATTACTCCCACAGTGAGTAGATCTGGTTTCCTCAGCCTGTTTTCAGAAGACATTACTTAGATTATAGATAGAGGCACAATTATATGGCCAGACATGCATTAGCAAAGCAAGAACTCCTTGCACCTGCAGGCTCTGCCACCTGTGTGGCTCAGGGTGCCAGATTTGGGCACTGCTATTGGAGATGTCCACCAGCAAAAATCTCCCGTTCAAAACCATCTTCTGGTTTCCTCAGGATTTCCACCTTAGTTATCATGAGCAACGTTTCTCACTGAGGAACTCAGAATTAGCACCTGCTGTGTTCAGAGTCTGGGACCTCCAAACTTCCCACCCTGCAGATGGAAATCCCTTTCTTTCCTGAGAGTCAGGGCAGCAGAACTGCAATGGTTTGAATGGAAACAAGTGGGGAAAAGGCCAGCTACAGACATAGTGCAATTTAACAATTTAGCTTAAAAAACAGTAGACAAACCCAATGTTAAAATGCAAATGACACAAAACCTTTATGGCTCCTTCTAAATCTGCTCTCAAAGCAGCTGCTAGGCTTTGAAGCACCCCTTGATGAAGGGAGTTGGGATTTATGGCACCTAAAGAATCAAATTCCTTTTGTCTTTCAGTTAGTACATGACAGGAACAAAGCAGTACAGAAATAAATAGCAGTTTGCTTCCTGGTTTTAATTAAGTTTGGCAAAATAAGGTCAGAAGAGGAGTATTTGAAGTTGCCTTGGGGATTTTTCAGTCAAACTAATGCAAAAAAATGTAAAGAAAAATATGAGATACATTTGGTCCATCATTGTCATGTCTATAATTGCTTTGGAATCAGCCTTGTACTCTACAAAAGAAATGTGAACAATTTCTGTTGGCATGTTTGGAAAATGGATTGACCTGGTGTTTACTCAGTAAAATAATTTGATGCAATCGTGAGCCACAGCTGGTTTTTAGCATTTGCAGAAGCCAAGAGTTGAAGGGAAAAAAAAGAGCAAGCAAATGTTGGACGTGTTGGAAGTGTTGGAAACATTAAGGATATTAAATATTTATAGCAAATAATTGTTTCTGCATTTTGGTCTCCAAATGAGTGTAGCTCTTGTGTATTGGGTATGTGGTTTATTTGCTCTGAACTGTGTGAGTCTGGAAGCTTTCTGCACTGTTTGACACAGACATCTCTGAGGCCATGGATGGCTCATCCTGCAGGTTCCTGCAAGGAATGGGCTCAGAGAGGTGGGAGTTTGTGTGGAAAGTTCACAAGGAAAACCCAGCGAGCGGTTAAGAAGTACAGAGCATCACCCAGTTCCCATTCTCCTGCCTCTTTATCCTCTCAGCCTGCTCAGCATCCCAGCAGCAGCCAGATGCTCTCAGGCACTGAAGGTTTTGGTCTGAAACCCCTCGTGGGCAGGGGAAATCTCTCCCTGAGATGAATGTGCTGGCAGACACATCCCTGCAGGGGAGTGGAAGTGGAGGCATGGTGTCCCAGAATCAAAGAGTTCAGAGGAACATTTGGAATACGCTGGAAAATCAGGAGAGAACACACCCCATCGTTTTCAGAAACACACTGCTCTTGTTTCTCCAGATAACCTGCAGTTGTGATTTCAGCTGTCTGGGTTTTAGTAGAACACACCAGGGTAAGTCCATATTGTGAAGTGTTTCTTCTGACTGGCCTGCAAAGAAATGATGGCAGGAATTTGCAGTAACAAACTCATGCCTGTGTTCCAAGCTGAAGGAGAGGTTTTAAAAAACATCTGAGGAATGTGCAGGATTTTTTTGTTTAATCTTCAGTGCTGTTCTCTCTCTAATTGTTCAAAAGCATGTTGATAAACAAAAGACATCCAATTCTTTGGGTTCAGCTACCTCTGGGTGTTTTAGCCCATCATTCCAGCAGTCTTTCAGCTTTATCATATAGTGTTCAGTATATTCTTATCTTTCCTCATTATACACCTTTGTTTCATAGATAATGATTATATTAATCAAAGCCCATTTTAATGAGTAGTACCAGCACTTTTATTCTTAACATTTCAACCTTTTTTTCCCCTCAGACCATTTATCAAATACATCTGTCAAAAATACTTCTTGCCTACAACAAACATTATTTGAAGTCATACTCCAAATGTGAAAAGAACAATCTATTTGCTCGCAGCGAGGACAGTTCTGTGGTTGATCAAGAATGAGGGTGTCATTGTGAGATAATAGTTCAGGGACAGATGATTGATGTCACTCACTGGAGCCTGTGCTTGGAGCACAGGCAGAGACACCAAAGGCTAACTGGACTTGAAGGCTGAATTCCCATCTCGCCCCTACAAATGAGCCATCTCAGCTGGGCTTGGAGCAGTTGTTCAATCAGCAAGGAGCAGCCTCTGCTGAGATCCCAGCGTTGTTCCTATTTGTCATTAAATGGGGGTCATCAGTCTCCCTGACTCTCCCTGCAACCTTTGTATTAAATTTGCTGTAAAGCAAACAAAAGCACTGATTAGTGAGGCCTGCAGATGTTTGTCAGAGCTACAGGTGCCTTTCTTGACAGGAGACTGAGTGTAAAAACAAATCTCTGTAAAATAAAAAGCTTCTGTTAATCTTGAAAGGTGGGAGGAGGATTATGGATAATTGAAGGAGGGAGAACAAAACTGCTAGATCTGAAACATAAACACATTGTCTTTGTGTCCATCAGATAATCGATTTTTGTTGCTCCTTTTCCTCAGCTGATTTGTCTTGGGGGAAGTTCATATTTCTGAGATAACAAACTTCATTTTACCTTGGCGAGCAGCTTGTAGAAATACAATTTTTCTTCTTTAACCACAACACAATGCTGGGTGGTCAGTATCATGCTTCTCCTCACTGTACCAGCTTGTGGAGTGCTGGGTTTGTTGCCAAATCCAGGATTCTGGTAATTCCCTGCCTTCCCTCATCCACATCCAGCTCTGCATCTTCTCCATCCTGTGCACACCCCCAGATCCTTTGCCTCTCCTCTCTCAAAGTCCTTTCCTTCTCTATTTAAAAACTCTTTGCTGACTTGTGATCACTTCCTGATTATTTAGGTGAAAATTTGGTTGCATTCGGTTGCATTGCTACCTATACATGTAAATAGTTCTGTTTTTAAACTAAGAAATGCAGAGATGTAGCTTTTTGAAAACACAGACACAAAATGGTTTGATGCTTTGCATTTGGGTGTACTGCAGCTGGAAATAATATTCCTTCCCTGTTTGCAAGTACATAGAAAAGTGTGTTTCTTGATCAAATAAATACATTTTATTGCACTGTAATTACAGATGGAGAGACAGAGGGGAACCCTTATAACAGAGACAAATATATTTGGCAGAAAAATAGCTTTAGGACTGAAAACTAAAGAATATGGCTTAGATAGCGTGATAATGTTCTTTGTAGAAAGCTCTGAACAGATCAGACTGGCACTACTGGATAACTGAGGATGCTGATTATAGTCAGCCCTTGGCTGTTTGTCTAAAGTAAACTTGGGATTGAGCATGGATTTATTTGGTAATCATAGTAGTTCAAGCAATTTATCTAATCAAGCACACTGCAAGTCTTCATCCACCACCAGATTTTATTTCTTGCTTGGATCTTTCCGCCTTATGTGACTTGAATAAAAATTTTCATAAAGCCTCTAGATTTCTGTCCCAGAATGGATGTTCATCTGTGAGCAGGTCCACAGGCAGGAGAAGAGAGTTCACTGAGGCAGCAGCAGCAGCAGCACAGAATCTCCTGCAATCTGCTCTGAACTGTGGCAGATTCTGTGCCTCAGAAAATCCAGTTCAAAACTTCAGGAAGTTTAAGCAGGGATTAATTTGGCCACAAGTGTTGTACTGGCCTTCTGCAGAGATCTGAAATCTTGCCAGAATTCATACCTTGAATGGGCTTGTTATAATAATCTAAATTAAGACAAGATAATGTTTTGTACTTGCAGGTGGTGCAGAGGGAAAAAGGGGGCTGATCTTGTACCAAAGAAATGAAAATCAAATGTCAGTTAAATCAGTTAACTGCACACCTGAGCCAATGTGAGGGCTTCAGTGCCTGTAAGACCTTGAGTTCTGAGGTGAAAGCAGGCGCAGGGATCACAGCAGCCAATGCAGCTCCTGGCTCTCAGCAGCACGCAGGATGTGGCACCATCTACATTTGATCAGTCTGCTTTCTGACATGGGTATTCCTCAGTATTTATAATTCTTTTGATTAGATTTACAGCCAGAAATGCCTATTAAAGTAGCAGGTAATTATACACATTTTCTTATTTTCCTCTTGCTCTGCTATCTGAATTTAGCTATGACCCTGGATTTAGCCACAGTCCTGAAGGTGAATATATGCAGAATGTGGCTGCTAAAGGTGCCCACAGGTGTCTCTTGCTTCCTGGTAGCTGAAAGACAAGAGATTTGTTCAGGGTCAGAGAGCACCGTGTCCCTGAGGCCACACAGCCCTGGGGCTGCAGCTCCTGCTCTGGGTTGCAGGCAGACATGGATGTCATGACCCTGCTTTGGGAGATTCCTTGTTTCCTTGAGCTCCTGGAGCCATGCACTGACTGCACATGGCAGCACTGAAATAAAACCATGCAGGGAATGCCCATGGCAGCAGAAATGAAACCATGCAGGGAATGCCCATGGCAGCACTGAAATAAAACCATGCAGGGAATGCCCATGGCAGCACTGAAATAAAAGGCCGGGCAGGAGATGTCCAGAGGCCCATGGCCCTGGCTGGTGGCACCCTGAGAGTTGAGGGCCTGCCCTGTGGGCACAGGAGCCTCTCTTGGGAGCCTGGCTGTGCTGCTCCCCACAGCTGGGTGCAGGCAATAGGGGATCAGTTCAAGGGGCTTCAATTCCTGCTCCACTTCCTGTTCTCTCCAAACCTATTTCTGTGAGTAGCCTCAGTTTTGGTGGTGTTTGCAAACCTTCCTGTGTGACACCACGCTGGTTCCTCACTTTATTCTCAATGTGGAGCCATTCAGAAGCTTCATTTTATGTGGAAATGGAGCTTGCTGCCTTGAACACAACTGAAATGTTTTTCATCCCATTTTTAACCCCTTTTGAGATGTCAGTTTGCAATGAAATGTGAATTCAAGTCATTTCTGCCTGAGGTGCTCCCCAGTTCCTGGGGTTTGTACTCTGCCTCATGCCAATGGTTTTACATGTGCTGTTTAGCCCTTCTTGCATCCCTCTCATCTGAGCTCTCCTCAGCTCCTGGGGGATTGGTTTTATCGTGTTCCCAGCCCTTCACTTTCACACATCTAAAGCATCACTCTGCTCTGTTCTGAAACCCCAGCACCTGGTTATGCTCATGCTGAGCAAAATGAAGTACCAGAGGCAAGGGCAGAGCAATTAGAGCTCTGAAGGATCTGCAGCAGTTGCTGTTTCCAGGAACAGCACTTCTGCAAGATGATGCTGTGATTACCTTGCTTTGAAAGTGCTGCAAACTCTTTCAACAACTTCCATGGGCGTTTGCCTCCAACGGAATGACTCCAGTTTAATTTAAATGTAAATGAAAAGTACATAGTTTAAAATGTTTAACAGGCACAGGAGGATTTTGCACAGAGCAGAATTGTTCACGTGCTGCGTTCTGCCGTGGTTATTATTCACTTATGGCACATCTAAAATCTTTAATCAGCTCCAGATGACTTTCTCCCTCCCTCTCCCATCCATGTAGAGGGTCTTTAGGAAGACTTCCCAAGAGCTATGCCAGCTTGGCTTCTGCCAGATGCTGCTGGTTTCCTAAATCCTGCTGCAAAGTGGCTTTCATGATTGCAGAGCAGAACTAATGCCTTCTGATTCTTTCTTTGCAATGAGTAGCAAAATCCAGGTGTCAGTTCCTGCAGTAATTCTGGGTCCTGGCAGGCTCTCCTCGGGAGTTCCTGCCTCTTTTCACTGCAGTAAACTGTAGGTTTGAAAAGAGGGACAACAGGGAGTCTCTAACTCCCAGCTTGCAGGCGTTCACAGAGACTGTTCTGAGGTTTGGAGCTCACTATAAGAAGCCTTGTCCATATCTTCAAAGCCTTCAGGATGCTCTGCCTTCTGCAGAGAAATCCTCAGGAGTTCGCTGTACTTGAACAGTCTTTCCTACCCATAATTTAGGTATTATTCCAGTCATTCCATTAGTTTCACTGTGGATTTTGATCTACCTTATGTCTATGTAATCTCCAGTCTGTTCTTTTGCAATAAGAAAACATTATTTTTCTTAAAAAGGCACAAAAATAGGACCAGGCCAATACTTCTGTTGCACACACCTGTGGTACAGCAATGCTCCCTGCCCTGGGGCTGAGGTATCCAGGTTTGTGAGCAGTAATAGCACAGGGCAGTTCTGATATGATTTTATTTCCTGTGAAACAGCAACAAGACTGGTATTGCAAAAAAAGCTCTTCTTAACTGGCTGAATTGTTGCAGGTTCTAGTTACAGGATCTTCCTACAGGCTTTTAAATTCATCTGCCCCCCAAAATTCCATTTTTTTATCACCTTCAGGCTTTGCCAGTCTGGAGTTTTCCTTATTACATACATCTGCTAAAAGTATTAAGTGTAGAAATTGCTTTTAATGCCATAGCATTAAAAATAGATATACTGAACCCTGCTGAAAGTCACATTATTTTGAATTGTCTGACTTGCAGGGGATCAATAGCCTGAGAACCTGTGAGTAGTATGGACAATTCATTCTTCACACTGTTCAAGAGCTGTGGAGTTAATCCTGTATGCGGCAAGTTTGTCAAATTAACAGATTCTTCAGTTTTGCTCTGGCTGCTGCTAGGGATAAGTAAATAAAGATGGAAAACCCACCCATCTCCCCAGGAGCTGGGTCCAGCCTGGGCAGGCTGCAGCCACAGAAGTAGGGGATGGTGGCATTTGGGATGGGGGCTTTTGGGATGGGGGCTTTTGGGATGGTGGCTTTTGGGATGGGGGCTCTTGCACTGAGAGCTGCAAACCAGATTTTGTTCTTGGTGCAACCCCCGGGTTCTGCATGTGCCAATTCTGCCGAGTTCCTGCACAGAGGAGCTGAATCCACATTAACAGGGTCTGGCTGACACTCACATCCTGTGCTGAACACAAGAATAGCACAGACCAAGAGACCAGGAGCAGGAGTTCCCCAAGCAAGTGCACCTCATGCACTGTGTGTTAGCAAAAGGTAGGATTGAATTTACTCTGCAGAGCAAGTGTGATAAATAATTGCAATCCTTTAGTTAGTCACTGTAAAGACGCTCCATAAATAATTACTGATTTACTGACAGCAATTTGGTTGGTCTAAGAACCCAAGATTAATAACACACTCTGCTTGTTCTCTGGAATAATAGCTTGGGTGCCATTTCTAAACATTATATATCTTTATCTTGGACTCTGATAACTGCCAGCTAATCCTGACCAGAGGAGCTAAGAAAGTGCAGCTAAAATGGGGATTTCTTTCATCTCAATAAATCTCTTTCCCTTACTGCCTTTTTTTCACCACAGTCAGGTTTCTAGTGAGGCAATCTTAATTTATTAGTTTAATCTGGGAAATTAGTTGCTGTAGGTTTTGGTTGTATAGATCAATGGACAATAAAAAACATTTTGACTTGAGTGAGATTTCTTTTCCTTTTGCAGGGATGCAAAGAGAATACTGAAATATTTTAGGCCATTATTGTTTCAGAGACTAAAATTCAAATACTAATGAAATATTTCCCTTAAATCTCTGCAATAGCTGTCTGCAATTGTGTAAAGACATAACACATTGAAAGTTTAAATAAGTAACAACTGTTAGAAGTTCCCCCTTCCCCCAATATTATTACAAATTGTGTTTTAAAGAAAGAAAAACAGAAGCGTTTTTGAAAGTTTCTAGCTGATTTGGGAACCCAAGTCACACCATTGATGACATGGGACTGAAGCCACATAGTTGTACCTTCAAAAACATTTGTTGAAAGTAATTGGACCGTAGCTGCTACTTGAACATTTTTCTAGGTCTCATTTGCATTTGAGGAGTTAAGGATGTTTTAATGTCTGTGCCACCATGATTTAGACTTTAAGACCTGTTCAATGCCTTTTACTACTTGGCCTTCCAGCTGCCCAGGCACTTATGAGAGCAGGATTTGGCTGTTCAAATCCTTTAGACCTTGTGGTGATTAGTGCAATGGCATGAGAAAAATTAGAGCTGGCTACTTAAACATGGAGCTAAGCACTCAGCAGCTTATTACAAAATGCTCCATAGGCTAGGCTTGAATCCAGGGTGAGCAAAAACCACAGAAGTGCTCAGGGTGTTATTGAACAGGGTCCAGCTGGTGTGCAGAGAAAGTAACCAAGGGCCTCTATCCTTGTGCAAATAAGAATGACTGTGCACAGGAAGAATGATTGTGCACAGGAAGAATGATTGTGCAAATGAAGAATGATTGTGCACAGGAAGAATGATTGTGCAAATGAAGAATGACTGTGCAAATGAAGAATGATTCTGCAAATGAAGAATGACTGTGCAAATGAAGGATGATTGTGCAAATAAGAATGACTGTGCAAATGAAGAATGACTGTGCAAATGAAGAATGATTGTGCACATGAAGGATGATTGTGCAAATGAAGAATGATTGTGCAAAGCAAGAATGATTGTGCAAATAAGAATGACTGTGCAAATGAAGAATGATTGTGCAAAGCAAGAATGACTGTGCAAATGAAGAATGACTGTGCAAATGAAGAATGATTGTGCAAAGCAAGAATGATTGTGCAAATAAGAATCACTGTGCAAATGAAGAATGATTGTGCAAATGAAGAATGACTGTGCAAATGAAGAATGATTGTGCACATGAAGAATGATTGTGCAAATAAGAATGACTGTGCAAATGAAGAATGACTGTGCAAATGAAGAATGATTGTGCAAAGCAAGAATGATTGTGCAAATAAGAATGACTGTGCAAATGAAGAATGATTGTGCAAATGAAGAATGACTGTGCAAATGAAGAATGATTCTCTGCTCCCATATTGCTCTGAAATGGGCAGTACCTGCAGGAAAAGGATCAGGCCAGAGAGGGAATGCTCTGCCTGTGGAGTGTGACAGCTCCAGTGTCCCCAGCTGCCACTGTCACCGCTCCAAGCCTGGTTTTGGGGCACAAGCCCCTCCTGGCAGGGCTCAGAGCTCCAGAGCAGCCCGGGCTGGGGCCGTGCTCCCCCAGGTGCCCTTGGAGCACGGGCAGAGCCCAACCAGCGCAGCCACAGCCCAGGGATGCTCCTGCCTGCTCCTGCCTGCCTGGGATGGCACTGGGCACACGAGCTGCTTGCTCTTTGCCTCCGTGACAAATGGATCTGAGACTGTTCTTTTAACATTCGCATGTTTGCAGAGTTCTGCTCTTCTTCTGAAGGGCTCTGTGGGATTGGCAGGGCACCCTCACTTGGCTTTTTAAAGCCCAGGTTGCATCTCAGTACACTTGTGTTTGCAGGGTAACACAGAGTATTTACTTCTTTTCCCATTTCTTTAGTTTAAAACAGAGATGAAAATCAGTGACTTGTTTAATGGGTTGAAAAATCTCCACTGCTACTCTGACACTGGACTGCTGTGTACCTTATGCTGTTTTGTTTCAGTTAGGGCATTTTCCCTGAGACGTTATTTTCTTCATCATGGAATGCAGTATGAGGTAGAGGTTGCACTTCAGAGACAAATACCCGGTTACAAAACATTCGTTTTTTTCACCTCGCTGTTTCCATTTCTCCTGGAAATGTCCCTTATGTATTCATTAGAGAGAGGAGGGATCAGTGTGGCACAGACTTGGAATAAGATTCACACCAGGAGTTGTGAAAAGACAATATTGAGATAGAGAATGGAATTTTTTCATACATAGGAGATAAATACTCTGAAGACACAGTATCTGTTTTTGATTTCCACAAATAGTTTTCTTCCCCTTACATTTCCATTCTGAAATTACATTTCGGTAAAAAAACCTTGTATTTTTTCTTTTTTGAAGTGAAATGGCATGTACAGTAAACTGCTGTCTTTAGCAGTAATGGCTTGCTCAGGACTCCTTGCTGGTAGCTAGTGAACCACAGATATATCCCAAGATGAACAATTTGAACAAAAAGTAGCACAACATTTACTTGAACTCAGCAGCAAACTCCGATTGAAGAGGGTCTGTTTTGTTCCCCAAGAACATTGGAGTGCTTGACCTCAGCACAGAAATAGGCAGGGAAGTGTGGGGGTGATTTATTCCAATCTTCCTTTTGCCAGAAGCCAAGTTTGGTGCACATATTTCTAGTTCATCATGAGCTCTATCAAGTTAGGAAACAAACCCAACAAGTGACTAAATATTTTCTAGCTGGCACTATGTATAGCCTATTGCAGTATTCCATTTTTGTAAGTCTTCAATATTCTTGCAGTTAATTACAGTTACTTGACTCATACAACTAAAAATTACATGGGAATGGCAAACTGTGAACATTTGTGACAAGATTTCAGCAGACAGTCTGAGTACCAGTAGTTACTCTGAAGGAGTAAATAAATGTCAATGTCTTAGTCAGCTCCAGAATAAGACCTGACAAAAACCCTACTGAAACGATGAGAAGTCTTCCAACAAATTGACTCCATTAGGCTTCAAATTGGAGGGTTTACCTACTAAAATGGGATGGTATTCAGCTGTTTGTACTGTTTGTGGCATACTATTAATTATAATATTTTTATCTTTGAATACTATCAATGATCATATTTATCCAAAATGTCTGTAGCCTTCTGGTGAGAGAAATCTTTCAATCCTGAAGCTTCCTGTCCTGTAAACAGCCAGTACCAAATTGTGACAGCCTGATGGCAACTTGTGTTTTTCTGCTGCACTCTGTTTAGCTGGAAGATAAGTGAGACAAGAAAATTAAAAGTGACGAAGATGTGAGGCAGCCAAAAGAGCTCAGATTTTCAGACCATAAATGTTAAGGTGTAGAGACATACTGATATATCCCTATATGCATCCAGACATCTCCAGAGCGGCAGGCTTGCATCTGACCCAGAATTTGACTTATAGCTGGGACACAGGAGTTCAGCTGAAATAGACAACGGAGGTTGCATTAACTCAATAAAAAATGTAGGGCCCGACTCAAAAATCCAGCATCTTTAACAGAAGTCAAGTGGCTTTCTCATTTGTCTGGCCAGCTTCTATCAAGCTCATTACTCTCTCTTGATTAAATCTTTTCTAATGATTCCTGCCTGAATGAGAAGCAGAGAAATGGGAGCCACCAGTCACTCCTCAGGCAGACTCTGACAGCAGTGTGTATGACTCATTTCTGTTCAGCTGGATCTCTTTGATTCTTCCTAACCGTGAGGAAAAGGGTTCCATCAGCAGCAGATATCCTAAGGGTGTAAATTCTGGGGAAAACTTCTACTATGTTATAGCTGGCAGTAATTAGAAGACTAGAAAAAATTGTTGCAAGTTTATCAGGAATACATATAACAGTGAAAAAAGGGAACCAATGTAGTAATGCTAGAGATTTACGTTGTTACAACCCATTTGTCTCACAGAATTTCTTTATCTAGAGGAGAACAAAGGCAACATTTGCCTCTGGTGGTTCTTCTCTAATTGGAGTCTATGAACAGTTTGGTCTCACCTGAGAATGAGTGATGGGCACCTTTTGGCCTGGGCAGAGTGACTTACAGGAAGGGCACCCTAGTCAGGAGCAATAGGTGCACAAGCTCTTGTGATGCAATCAAATTTCAGTCAAAGTCATGGACAAATTTTCATTTTATGCAGAGGATTCTGTTCTGTT
This sequence comes from Agelaius tricolor, assembly GCF_023055355.1. Classification (NCBI taxonomy): domain Eukaryota; kingdom Metazoa; phylum Chordata; class Aves; order Passeriformes; family Icteridae; genus Agelaius; species Agelaius tricolor. The sequence goes on from NW_027269280.1 coordinate 339,116, forward strand.
CCAGCCCCAGCACTGGCATGGTGCTCATGCCTGCGCCTGGCCCTGCCCTTTGCTCATCTCTGCAGGTGCAGGTGCCTCTGCTGCGGTCTGGATGCTGGATTTGGGTGGCATGTGTCAGTCACAGGATTCATCCTTCTCCAGGCTGCAAACCCTGGGAGAGAGGCAAGGGAACAGCTCCTGGAGTGAGCCTGTGCTTACAGAAACTGAACCTGCTGCCCTTCCCTCAGCTTGGCCTTCCAGGTAGGAGAGGGAAAATTATTCCTTTCTCCCCAGCCACCTTTCATTTCTTATTTTGCTCTTTTATCTATTTTTCTCATGAGGCTGATCATAAATGTTGTCTTTTCTGACAGAGAACTCGTCTGCTCTGGGCAAGATAACAAACATATGCTCTTTCTGCCACTTTCCTTGTATAAAATAACTTTTCTTATTCTATTTGCTTTGCTGCCAGTTCTTATCTGGAATTTGGATCATAAACCAAGACTGTCTTTCTCCAGGACCACTAAATAATATAATGTCTGGTAAATTGTGAGCATTTCTTTTTTATTTTGTTCTGAATTTTATGATGTTTCAAAATAGACTTGGTAACTATTCATACCCTATAGAAAAGTCAGAAGCAAAAGCCCTTTATCTTCTTCATTTCTGGCTGTTATGTTGACTTGTTTTAAAGTGTTGTCTTTGCCTTCTTTATTGAAAATTGGCTTTTTCTGGTAATACTGGTGTGGGTCAAGGTCTGATCTGAAGTTTACTGCTGTTAGTAGCAAAACTTTTGCTGCCATCAGGAGTGTTATTTGTATTTATAATAATAATGAATAGCGTGTAAGCACTGCACACAAAACTGCTCAAGAGAACACTTTTCACAGATTAGGGCAGGGTTTACTGTTCTGTCTTTAAATCTCCTGATATCTTCAATTGCTAAAGAGAAGAGGATTAATTTTTTGACTGAGATGCATCAGGGTTTAAAGCATTTCTCATCCAGTGGATCCATCAGGACACTCCTGTCCTGTTGTTGCTGTGGTGCTTGGCTCCTGGAGCCCCGAATTCCTGGCTGGCTGAGGAGCACAGGGGACATCAGGACAGCAGGACAGCAGGACAGCAGGACAGCAGGACAGCAGGACAGCAGGACATCAGGACATGGGGTCTGGGGGCAGCTGAGCCCAGGAGGGGCAGGAGGAGCTGGCTGGGGCAATTCCCAGCTGCTCCTCTGGAGCGGTGTCAGAGGAGCCCTGGCACAGCCCCAGGAAGGGCTCTTTAAGCTCTTTGCTGCTCCAGAATGCCAATGGAATTATTCATCAGAAAATCCATTTGAAGCGCTGCCTGCAGTTGGGGTTTCCATGGAGACTGCTGACCTTGTAGGAACAAGGCAGCTCGGAAGCAGCCCCTGTCTGGAAAGGCTGTGCTGGGATGGGAACACAGCAGATCCAGCTGCGCCGCTCTGAGCAGGCTCTATCCAGATGTGAAGGGTTTCAGGATCAATTGTTTCCTTCTTCAGATAAATCCTGCATTTGCTGCACCCCTGCAGGCTGTGGGACAGCAGAGAAACTAAGGTGGAGAGCAGGGGCAGGAAGCATTCCTGCAAAGGGTGGGCAACAGGGCCTGCTGGCCTGGAGTGCTAAAGGGTGAAATAACCTGAATTATGGGAATTGATTCACCTGCTCGTGCCTGTGCCCATTGCATGGAGCTGGGAGCAGAGAATGGGCTCCCTTGACGGGCAAATAATAATAATAATTATTACTTATTGTTATAAATTCAAACTACGTTTGTGCCCTTGTTCTGTGTGTAGAGGAGAAATTCCTTCTGTAGGAACTGGCATCTAAGAGCCCCCAAATCCCTGCCATGCCAAGTTCAGAGCATAATAGTAAATAAAGCAGCCAGAGGTGGTGTTCAGCCAGCAGCCACCATTCCGAACACCCAGCCAGGCCAGGAGGAAGCTTGAGGCTCTGGGAACATGAGCCAAAAAGAGGAGGGCAGGTGAGGGCCAGGAGCAGAGCCTCAGGGGGCTGGGGTCAGTTCTGGCTGTTGCAGAATTCAGCCAGAACAGCCCTCAGGTGGCCCCAGCCCTGTAATTTAATTGATGCTAATTCACAGCACTTCAGGATCTGCTTCCCAGTGTCTGGAGAGGATGTTTTGAGAAGAGCCCTTGGCCAAGGATGGATTTCTGTACATGAGTGCTTACAAATAAGCTACTTTACCCCCGGGCTTTAGAGACAGCCACAGATTCTGTTTGTCACAGAACCTCAGTCCCCCAGCCAGGCAGAGCAGTGCCCTGAGCCCATCTGACAGGAGACAAGGAAAATGCAGATTGCAGAAAGGGACATTTACAGTCTCTGAGGTAAGTTCTGGCAAGGCCAGGAAGGAAAGGCCTGAGGAGTTAAATGAACTGAAAAGGTATTTATGGGAAGGGAAGTAATCAGCTTTACAGAATGAAGAAGGGAGCAAGACCTGTGAACATATTTGATTGCCAGGAACAGAGCCCAGCTGCCTTTCGCATCCCAGACAAACACAGTTTGAGTTGCAATTGCTTTCATTTTATAAAAGCCACCATCTGTAGGGAGAGAAAGCAGGAGGTCGAAGTGGAGGTAACATAACCTCTTCCCTGTGCCAGTCCCAAAAATTAATCCTGCAAAAGCAGCAACCTGTAGACCATGTAGGAGGCAATTGCCTGCATTTTGTGACATCTGTTCTAGCTTCACCTGAATAGATAATGCCAGAGAGGTGAAACAGAGAACTTAGGGGAATGACTGCACAAGTGATGAAAAAGAAAATTGTTCTTAAAGGATGGTGGGAGGTACCTAGTGGTAGTGATGCACTTAAAGAATGTTAATTGCCATATAGATAACTGGAATTTGAGACTTTGAAATGTGCTTGTTTTTAAAGGCCAGGAAAGGTCAGCTCTCAGTTCTCCCTTTCTCACTGGGAAGGTGCAATGTCTCACAAATTATAGTACACAGAAAGAAAGCAGAGTTGAGCTGTTTTGTGCTTCCCAGTGTGCATTTCTTGTGGTGTCATTACCAAGGCTGTTATCTGAAAAAATAGCTCTATTAAATGAAAAGCTCTGGTTTGGAGAAGCAGATTATCTCTCTTGCCTTGTTAAATTACTGCGCTGATGCACAGCCAGAAGGGACTGTGTTTTTCCTGCCGTTAGATGTTCACAGGACCAAACATTTTCCTAATGAGAAGGCATTATTAAAAGCTGCTGTGCACGAGGTTTTGTGGTCGGTCGTGACGAGCTGTGGACAGTGGGAGGGTTTCAGGGAGGTTGCAGACACACGTGAGCTCTGCAGATGGACCCAGGCAGGGAACGTGGCTGCAGCTCCAGTGCAAAGCTGCTGCAAGGAGAAACGCCTTGTGCTCCTCTCCTCGGGCCTTGTTAGAGCCACCTCGGGCACGGCTGTGCTCCTGTGCCAGCACCGTGGGGACCTGTGACAGCCCTGGGCCCTGCCCCAGACCCTGGGCAGAGCTGCTGCAGGAGAAACGCCTTGTGCTCCTCACCTCGGGCCTTGTTAGAGCCACCTCGGGCACGGCTGTGCTGCTGTGCCAGCACCGTGGGGACCTGTGACAGCCCTGGGCCCTGCCCCAGGCCCTGGGCAAAGCTGCTGCAGGGGAAACGCCTTGTCCTCCTCACCTCGGGCCTTGTTCGAGCCACCTCGGGCACGGCTGTGCTGCTGTGCCAGCACCGTGGGGACCTGTGACAGCCCTGGGCCCTGCCCCAGGCCCTGGGCAGAGCTGCTGCAGGAGAAACGCCTTGTCCTCACCTCGGGCCTTGTTAGAGCCACCTCGGGCACGGCTGTGCTGCTGTGCCAGCACCGTGGGCAGCAGGGACAGCCCTGGGCCCTGCCCCAGGCCCTGGGCAGAGCTGCTGCAGGAGAAACGCCTTGTCCTCACCTCGGGCCTTGTTAGAGCCGCCTCGGGCACGGCTGTGCTGCTGTGCCCGCACCGTGGGCAGTGGGGACAGCCCTGGGCCCTGCCCCAGGCCCTGGGCAGAGCTGCTGCAGGGGAAACGCCTTGTGCTCCTCACCTCGGGCCTTGTTAGAGCCACCTCGGGCACAGCTGTGCTCCTGTGCCAGCACCGTGGGGACCGGGGACAGCCCTGGGCCCTGCCCCAGGCCCTGGGCAGAGCTGCTGCAGGGGAAACGCCTTGTGCTCCTCACCTCGGGCCTTGTTTGAGCCGCCTCGGGCACGGCTGTGCTGCTGTGCCAGCACCGTGGGCACCGGGGACAGCCCTGGGCCCTGCCCCAGGCCTTGGGCAGAGCTGCACCTGCAGCACCTGCAGGCCCCTCCTGGCCACGGGCTGCCCACGCCTCTCTGCCTCTAGGCCAAGGGTGCACCCAAAATAAAACTGATGGCAGAAGTTCGGTTGGAGCTGCTGTGGATTCAGAGAGAAATTATTCGTACAAGTGGCTGTTTTGCAGTCATATAAAAGGGCAAAACTATTACTCTTTCTGTCCACTGAAATGCTCCTAAGCGCTCCCCTGATTTTGGTTTTATTCCTCATCTTCCTCCAGAATATTATGAGCATGAACTAAAGCCAGGGTTTTGCAATGGCAGAGCTGCTAATTGTGCTGCAGTTTTGCTGTGGTTTTGTGTGTGTTTGTGTGTGTTTTGGTTTGTTTTTTTTGTCTTGAACTGTTTTATGCTTTATTCTCTGTTTGTGAGTAGGTATCAGCAATACCTTAGCTTGGAGGATGCTTAAAGGGACACATTCAGTGTCCAATCAAGCCTGATTTTGTTCAGTAACAACAGAAAATAACAGGGGTGAGAAAAATGTCAGTTTTGCCTTTGTTGTAGGTGAATGAGCAGCCCAAAGCACCTCTGGGGAGCTCCCCTGAGGCAGCAGAGCTTCCAGCAGAGAAAAGGTGGGTGAGGATCCAGGGCAGAGCTCAGACATCCCCTGGGACTCAATGATTCTGCCCTGTGTCAGCAGCTGGGCAGAATGCTGATGTCAGTGGTGCAGTTAGTGCTGTAATCATCCTTGACAAGATGAAATATGGCCTCTGAATTCCAAGAACATATGGGATTATTGAGAAGGAAAATGGTGTGAACAAGGGCAATTATAGCAATAACTATCCATGACACACTACATGGAGCCAGCCAAGCATAACACTGATATAATGAAAATATTTTTAAAGGCAAACATGATGTAAGCCAGTGCCAAAATTATCTAATTTATTATTCTGTCATGAATGATAAATGTTAATAACCTCTGTGTTTCACAAAATAGCAAGAAAGCTTTCTTTTATGTATGCCTTGCTACATGGTTTTAAAGGAGACAAAGGGAAGAAAGAAGATGAAAAGCCTTTCTCATCTACATTCTAATCTTTAATTTTTCAGCATATAATTGCTCCAGTTATTTTTGCACCCCTCACCACATCTGCACACCTATGCAGCGCAGAGGAGGCAGCTGGCAGCCTGGTAATCACCACAGAGCCAGCCCTGACCTTGAGAAGGAGCTGCACCCCTGTGAGGGAGCTCAGGAGATTGAGATGTGAGGGTTCTGGACTTGCATTGTTATTTTCAGATCAATGTAAGAGTAATAAAGCCTCCATACAAGAAGTATTCTTTTAGAACCCACCCCTTCTGACCTGCTGTGGGCTGAAGGCAGGCCCAGAGCCAAAGCTTCAGGCTCAGAGCTTCAAAGCTTGGCCTGGCTCTGCACTGAATGCCAGGGGCTCCCTCTCTGCTGGGGAGGCTCGGTGCAGTTATTCTCTATAAAGAAACATCAGGCATAAAGTTTACAGAAATATTGCCTGCACATCAGCAGGTCTCTCACAGGATGTGTAATTGCTCTGATGGATAATTGCAACAATAGCACTGACAGGGAACCTTCATTGTTATGCTGTTGTTTACAGCCCATGTCAAAAGAATCATTTTAATAAATACAAAGTCCTTTTAGGAAATTAAGATTTCTTCTTTATTTGAGGGAGAAATACCAACAAAACAAAATTATTTTACTAATTACTGGCAAAGTCATTCTTGCTACATTACCTATTTTTAAAACTCACATTTCATTCAATTAAGATTTCATACTATTGACAAAATGATGCTGCCCAAAAAAAAAATATTGTAATAGCTGCTCTATACAAGCCCATAAATAAACAGCAAGATTTTCAAGCTTCAAGAGACTGAGGACAGAAAGAGATTGTTTAAAGATTCATTTGAGCATTTCTTATTCAGTACATTTGCTGCATTCAGTACCAAGAAAAACACTTTGAATCAAACAAAAAGAATGGATATCGATGGCAAGGGAACACATTTCTGCTTGGTGGGGATTTTCACCAGTTTACCAAAACCAGAAGGAGCCCCATCCCTGATGCTGTGTGATAAATTCAGTGCCCCAAAGCTCACGGGCCAAGAACAAGACAAAAGTGCTCCGTGCCCAGGGCCTGCAGGCAGAGAGGATCCAGGGACACGGGGGTGAGCTCACCACACTGCCTGCCCCTTTCCAAAGGACAGAACAAACACCTTTTCATGCCTGTCTCAGTTTTGGTGAGCAATTTTAAACCAGAGCACACCTGGATGAAGAACTGATGTAGCCCTTTGGAGCAGTGCCACTGCTGTGTCTCTTGTGTGAGGAGTTTTCCAAATGGACACAGGATGGTCACAAAATGACCAGTACAGCACTGGAGGAAATGCAGGTAAGGAAAATTGGGCAGAGGGGAATACTCTTAAAAATAAAGATTAAAAAAAAAAGCTTTTATATGTTGTCTGGTTCATTCACAGAACTTTGTGCTATAATACAATGATTAGAAAATTATCAAGGAGAGTTTCAATCTGTATTTGTGGTCACAATGTAAAAAAAACAAAAGCAGACCAAAACCAAAAGAACTCATATGGTCCAGTATCAAAAATATGCTTAAATACATTGTGTGCACACAACACAAACCCTGAGCACTGTTATCACAGTGCTCCTCTATTCCATCTCCTCTGTACATTCCAAGGGCTCTGTCTACAGGGTCTTTTGGGGAAAAAAATCATTTTCAGGCCAAGAAAAGCCCATATATTTGCACAGCTGTAAGACAGAGCAGTGCAGAAAAGGCTAGGAGAAAACCCTTCAGAAAAGCCAAAATAAAGACCCAGCCATCTACATATTTAGCTTTTACTGAGCCTCTGTTTGGAGTTAGCTGTCAGCCACTGGAGTTACTTAGCATTAGGAAACATGAGATTAAAGCCCGTGGATTTAAATGTGTGGTGTGCAGTTCTGCTGTGTTCCAGCTGCAGAAATCCAGCACTAAACTAAAATAATTTCTGTAGAATGTTCTGAGCTGTAAGCTTGGGTGGACTCTGGGCTTCCAGTTTGAGGATCACACCAACAGGTCTTGGATAGGAAGGGGAAAAGGCAGAAAAGACTGGGCCAGACTGAAAGAGATAATTATTTTAGTGCAGAAGGAAACAGGGACAAAACTTGGTTTGGATCAAACAGAAATTAAATGCATTGAGTTTTTCTAAACTTTAAACTCCATGTCTTTTGGATTAAACACCAGACTAAATTCAGTCATAATTGGTGGGTATTTCCTGTTCCTAAAGATCAATTTACTTTCATTTAACTTTTTGATAAATTTACTATTCAATAGAAAATTTCCACTCTGCACATTAGAGTGTAAATACCTTTTCTCTTGGAAACAAACAGCCCATTCACTGGGACCAGGAATGGTCTGAGCTGCTGAATACACAAACATTTAATTAAGGTTAAAAAACCCAGCATGAAACATCTTAGCAAGAGATGAGGTTGAAGAGTTGCACATTTTCTGCCTGTCTGGGGTTTTTTTTGCATATTTTCTGCAGTACTTTGGCAGCCCAGCGGATCAGTGAATTCCCTGCTGATCTCTGAGGGCTGAGGCACAAGGGAGCGCTGGGGACGGGAGCTGTGGCTGCAGAGCCACCCTGGGGAGGGCCTCCCCTGGGCACGTCCTGGATGCTGAATGAAGCCCAGAGCGAGCCCCAAGGGCCCTGCCAGGGGTTAAACTCTGCCTGGCTCCAGCTGGGAAGGTGGGGTGGCCCTGCCTTGTGCTCCAAACACCGCTCTGAGAACCCACAAAACACAGCTCAGAAGAAAAATTACAGTGTTTATTTCCTCCTTGAAGATACTTCATAGCAGTACTAAAGCAGAAGCTTCTAAATGCTGAGCAGGGTCTAAAAGCACAAAAGAGACTGCAGAGCCCTGTTTAAAAGCTGTCTGCAGGAAACAATGCACAGAGCTATTTGCAGGCTGGCTGTCTTCACAGTGTATCAGTGTGTTCCATCCTCGTGGCAGCAGTTCAGTGTCTCAAAATGACCAGGAAAAGGAGCAAGGTAAGTCACAGTGCCAGCTCTTGGTTCCTAGAAGCCACAGTGAGTTTGCAAAATGCGCTCGATGGAGAGCTGTGGATTGCAGCCCCGAGCTGCAGGCAAAGCAGGGCAATAATTGAATAATTCGCATGGCAATACAGACACAGATCAGCAACAGAGGGGCTGGGGGCTGCTCTAGGACAGCCCCAGCCAGTTTTGCCTCTGATGATAACATGGCAAAAGGAAGAGCTAAAATGCTAAAGATGCACATTTACACCTTCCAGGTGCTGCTCATGTGTTCATGTGTTTATTAGCTCTGCTCTTCCACACCCACGCTGGGAGTGGGTACTTGGAACCTGCTTCTCCCTCAAGGCCTGGCTTCCTTGCAGCATTTAGATAAACACCATAATATGTATTTGGAATCAACTTCACTTTGATAATTCTGTAAGGTAAAAAATGTAAACAGAGAGAGCACAGCAAGCCTGGAATAGTCTCATTACAACATCACAATGGGAAGCATTTCATTTTAGAGCATAAAAACCCATCTTTTCAGAGGTATGTTGCTTTCCCTCAGTTCTGGGAGCTGGAATGATTCAGGGAGCAATAAGCCCTTCTTGCATACCTAGGGTTTTCATCATTGCTGACAAAACCATCCAGTGTATATTTGTGCTGGTCATTTTTACAGATATTGCTAATAGCCAAGTGCTAGAACGTGGTACAGTTTTGAAGGCAAGCAACGAGGGCTATTTACTCAACAGAACAACATGGCAATTCCCAATTCATTAGGCAGTGATTTAAAACCCAGTTTTCTGCTGTCACTGGCAGTGACAGGAACAGCTGGTGGACACGGTGTGGAGGTCCTGAATGTGTGGCTTGGTTTTCTCTGAGGAGCTGCTGCTCCTGTCACACTGCTGATAAATCAATGCGGTTTGCTGAATTGCTGCTTTTATCCCAGGTGTTCAGCTTGGTGGGGGTTGTGCCTGGCCTGTTCCCAGTCATCTGGAAAATAAAATAGTATGGAAAATCTATTTATTTATTTATTTAGCCAAGCAACTCTTGCCCAGATGAAATAAGAGCTTGAAAGCATCTATTTACATTACAGGGTTGTCACAGGGTCTGGAGAGCATATGCCATAAAGGATTCTTAAACAGTTATTGCCAGGATCTGAGGTGATTGGCAAGGATCACTTAATAATACCTATCACTTCAGATGTCTGGTTCCTTATAAAAACAAATGCCTTCTGTCTCAAGACAATCTAAGCAGAGCTGGAAAATGACATTCACGTGTTGGTTTAACAGTAAGAAAGCCCTACCAGAGAGCCACCACCATCAGAGCAATACATTGCCAAAATGCTGCCAAAATGCAGAAGTCCATTGCAATTGGTGGGAATGGCCCTACTGAACCATACCCAGAGCTCATAAAGCTGTTTGCTTTTATTTGATGGTTTCCCAGAAAGCAGAGTTTTGTCCTTTGCTTTCAAAACAGATTTTAAATCTGCAACTTCATGCTTGCTGGTTCCACCTGTCTGCACCTTGCATTAGGCTGGTACTAAAAATACCCATGGGCCTGCTCTGTTCTTTCCAACAGAATTTAATGGGAAACACTCTCAAATACAGTAGGGGAAAAAAGGAGCAATACTTACAATGTCTGAATTGAAGGGCTTCACGTTGATGTTGCGTGTTGAACTACTTGTGAGGGACCAGACCTTGGTTTTGTGCTTAAAGGCAGCTCTAACCTTTGGCAAAGAACAGCGAAACCAGCTGAAAAAGCTGTGTTTATTTTCACAGGTGCAGCCTGCAATCATTTCCCCTTTTTCCTCTCTCCACACAAATGTCACTGTGCTATTAAACAACAAACAATCCACCCCTACACTTTTCTTTGTCTTTATGGACTTTTCCCAGTTTCACATTTTCTGAGGGAACACAGAGCCCCAGGCTGGAGCAGGAGGTGCCCGAGCAGGCTCCCCCTGGGCTGCACAGCCCTGACAGGCCCAGGTGCCACCAGGACAGAGATGGAGCAAAATTCTCCACCAAGTGAAAATGAGCTGCAGAAAGGACAGATGGTGAGACAGGGAGGGGAGACTGGTCAAGGACTGAGGCTGGAAGTGACGGCTGTGGAGATCTAGAACATCTTGGCTCATCCTCCTGTGATTCTTTTTAATACCAGTGCATTTCTGTCTGGGAATAAAGCCCTTTTTTACCCAGCCACTTCTGTACCCAGTCCATGGATGTTTCTTTACAATATCCGAGTTTCACTTCTCGGGAAGAAATTCTCAAGAGTTCTTGCTGTTTAGCTAAAGGAGTATTTTAGATATGCACAGCCTGTGAAGGAGCCAGTAGGCCCTGCTCTCCAAAAATAACAGCTCACATCAGCTGTGTGGTTTTTGAGGATAAAAATTATGAAAAGTTTCTGAATTTAATTTCTCATGAGGTTCCAGAAAAAATTACAGCAATTCAAATATTTGTATTTGATCTAAAACATTTGAAACTTGAAGATTTCTAAGCCTGGGGGAGAACAGAATAAAGAAATATTTTTCCTCCCTACCTTTAACCCGCCTGCTTAATTTTAGTTGATTTCAATAAAGATCAAGAGTTCCACAGTCAGACCTGACTCTCCAAACTGATTTTGGCAGAGATCACATCAGTGAATGCTCTGGGCTGGAATAGGTTGGCACATATTAACAAATAATAATTTCTCCACAGAAGAGGTGAAGTGCTGCTGTTGCACGGGAAGCAGCAGCAGGTTCTGGGGCAGAGCTCCTCATGAGCATCCAGGAAAAATCTGTGCAGAGCCAAAGCTGCCAGGGTCTGCACTGGGCACTGCCCTGGCAGGACTGGAAATGGCTCACACAAACCATTTCTTTCAGCAATACTTGTGGCTGGGCATTTTCTGCTATCTGCCACGGGAGGAGAGGATGCTGCAAGCCAAATTTACATCAGCCTTGTCTTGGCTTCGTCCCAGTTGTTCTAATGAAGCCTTAATGCAAAAAATGCCTCAGTCCCCTACCAACACCTGAACTTCCTGCCAAGAAAAATACCTGGAATATCTTGTGCTCAGTAAGGCTTCCCATTAAGGACTGCATGAGCAACATCCACAAGTATGTTTTGCTGAGAATAATATTTATTTTCCTCCCTGGGGCTGCAGCTCTAGAGAGTCCCCAGCAGGGACTGCCAGGGTGAATCTGCTCCCACCTGTGAAGCTTTCCCTCCCCACAGTGCAGTCCTGCCTGCTCAGCCCCCAGCTCCCAGGACAGCTTCCTCCTGCTCTTCACTGCTCCTCTTATCTCGGTTCTGTGCTTCCAACCTTCCTCCAGTTAAATGCCAATTAAAACAAACGTCAAGCGCGGGTAAAAATGCTGCCAGTCACGGAGCCAGAAGAGTCATGGATTAATTAAAAGGAAAAGGAAATCAGTGACATAGCAGGCAATGATAATGCAGAAATTGATTCACATTTATGTTCTTTGAATTTGGTAACACCAAATTTGGTTACATACCTCTGAGTTCAGAAGACAGTGAAACAGGAACATGAAAAATCCCTGAAAATGGAAAAAAGGGAGAAGGGTGAGGTCTGGCTGTGAAAAATCAAATGTTTCATACTGTGTTTCTCTCAGTATGTACAGAACAGGCATCAGGAGCTGGAGCCCTGTAAATGTCTGAGTGCACTAAACCAGAGTGTCTCAAGTGAAACTGGAGAAACCTGCAGCACTGGGTAACTGTGGGGCTTCTCTGGAACTATTCCTGCCAAAAAACACCTCCTGAACTTTGCTGTACTGAAGGAAAAATCTGGCTGAAAATAGGCAGAAATTCTTGTTTCATGACCACAAGAGAACTCTTGGTTTGTGGTTGCAAAGACCAAGGAGAGGGAAATGCTCTTAGGGAAACACCAGATCAGGATTTTTCAGGTTAGAAAAGCAAGGTATTAGCACCAGGAGAATTTTCACAGCAGAATTTTGCTATCTTTGGGCTTTTAGTCCAATGCTAAGTGAAAAGTCCAATGCAAAGTGAAAATCCCTTTCCCTCACAAAACAATTTTATTTTTCTGGCAGTAGTTTTCAGCACCAAGAACCCCGTTTCACTATTTTTGGATCCACAGTGGTGGTGTTTGTTTCCAAGACAAGAAAGGATTTTCAGGAGATTGTTTTTCCCTCCTCTTACAACCACTGCTTGGGAATGACCTGTAACATGCCTGTATACAGGTTATGCCTGTGCTGAAATGTCTGCTTCAAGCTAAGCAGATGTTTACATTCCCCCTTGGACAGAGCTGCTTTTCTGGATGCTGTGCCAAGGAGATGAGGGCTGAGTTTCCTGCATGCAGGAGCTCTGTACAGCACAGGGAATAGCTCCACTTTTGATCTTTCCCATAAAGTTCTGTTTGCTTTTATTTAGTCTCAGTAATGAAGCCTCAAATTGGCATTGAAAAATTGGCCTGGTATCTCTACAGAAGAATCCTGCCTATGGTACACGGTGCTGCAAGAATGAATTCCATTTCATTTCTGAGGCTCAGTGCTGTCTCATTTATTTAATTATTGCTACTGGAAACTCTAAGGAGTGGGATACGAGTTCTGTTCAAACAAAGACAAGCAATTGCCAGCACTCTGTGCTTAGCACAGACTTAAAAGACAGAGGAAGGAACACAGGATAAAATGCAATAAACATAAACATGTGAAGACATTACTAATGAGCCATTTAATTGGATCTCAGAAGCATTTCTGTAGCCATAAACTTCCCCACCAGATACTTACCTGTAGTGAATTAAAAACAGCAAATATGTACTGAAATACTAAAGCTTGGGCATTGACAGCCAAAATGCCAAAGATCCACGAGCTCCCCAGGATTGGTAAGAGAACAGCCACGGCTTTAGCTGTTAGTCTGTGGGAGAAAATGAAAACAGGAAATTGTGGTGAGACCATTAAAGAAATGTCAGCCTCCACACCAAGGAGTTTATCAATTCTGTTCTGGCAGCAAGGCAGCAGGCAGAACTCTTCTTTACTATAAAATTCTTTTAATGGGAAAGATTTTAATTATGTTTTCATCTGTGGAAAGGGGAATAACAAAACATTGGTATCACACAGGATAAATACAGGTGGTGAGTCATGAACTGAGGGAGAAGGGAAAGAGATCTGAGAGATGGTCATAAAAACACATAAAAACAGGGCAGTCATGTCCTCAGTTCACAGAGAGGTTTGTAGTGGGCAGCCAAGTGCAGGAGGCAAAGGGCAGCGAGTGCTGCACATCCCAGCCCACACACACCCACAGCCTGTGCACCCCAGATCACCCAGAACACTCACAGGCCACTCACAGGCCAGGGGAAACCAGCCCTGCCATGGGGGCACTGCCAAAGAGCCACAATCCACCTGCAGGAGGAGCAAATGAACACCTGTGCACCCTGAGATCACCCAGAACACTCACAGGCCACTCACAGGCCAGGGGCAAACCAGCCCTGCCATGGGGCACTGCCAAAGAGCAGCAATCCACCTGCAGGAGCAGCAAATGAACACCTGTGCACACCCAGAACACTCACAGAACACTCACAGACCAGGGGAAACCAGCCCTGCCATGGGGGCACTGCCAAAGAGCCACAATCCACCTGCAGGAGGAGGAGATGAACACCTGTGCACCCTGAGATCACCCAGAACACTCACAGGCCAGGGGAAACCAGCCCTGCCATGGGGGCACTGCCAAAGAGCCACAATCCACCTGCAGCAGGAGCAAATGAACACCTGTGCACACCCAGAACACTCACAGAACACTCACAGGCCAGGGGCAATGGGGACACTGCCAAAGAGCCACAATCCAGCTGCAGGAGCAGCAGATGAACGCCTGTGCACACCCAGAACACTCACAGAACACTCACAGACCAGGGGCAATGCCAAAGACATTTTGGGACACTGGGACACTGGGGCATTTGGGACATTTGGGACACTGCCAAAGAGCCACAATCCAGCTGCAGGAGCAGCAGATGAACACCTGTGCACACCCAGAACACTCACAGAACACTCACAGACCAGGGGCAATGGGGACACTGCCAAAGAGCCACAATCCAGCTGCAGGAGCAGCAGATGAACGCCTGTGCACACCCAGGCACGTTTCCAGTGCCAGCCCTCAAGGGATAAACTGCCCCTCCTGGCCAGCTGAGAACAATTTAGCAGGAAAAGCCAAAGAAGGGAGCAGTCCCCATCTGGAACATGTGCCAAGAAGGCAGATCTGACCAAGCTTCCAGCACCACAAACACTTGGTGAGCTCCTGTTGCAGCCCGTGGGATTCATGCAGATTGATCAAATCAAGTGTTTAAAATATCAGTTAATTCAGTCTATGTGCAATTACAGATAGAGAAGCCATGGGGCAGAAAAGAAACAGGGGTAGTGAGAAACAAAAAGTCAGTCCCTGCTTACTAAAACCATGTCTTTTAGAAATGATCAGATTTCTATTTAGATGGGAACCCATGCAAGAAAAAAAAAAAAGCTGTTTCAGGGAGATTAATGTCCTGCTTGTGCCTTGTGCCCCCTTGTACAGATTAAAGCACACATTGAGAGAAATGCACAGAGCTGCCTGACAGGAGACTGCCTGTAATTACAGCAAACAAAACAAATTATATTTTTGTACAGTACAATTCAATGAAGAAATCTTTTAATTAAACTTAGAGACAAGATGTCTTGTTCATTTCAGTGACCTGAGTACACACTTCATTATATCCTCAACTAAAAGTGTGTCATGAAGTTTACAGGGAAATCTGGGACAGGGAAGCATCTAGATTTTTTTTCTGTTCTGGTTTGGGTTTTTTTCTGTATTGATTCATATCTCTGTATGCTCAGCCATGAATATTTCTGCTCAGTTCAATCTAATTCTTCAAGGAATTGTTTCAGTCAGAAAATGAAGGAATATCTTAAAGCTTGAGGTCCTATTTAAATTTTAGAATGCATTTCAAAAGATCCAATTTTAAAACAACTTATACAAGTTTATTTTTGTGAATCAAAGATGCTCTGGGTTTTTTTTTCTCTGATAGGATTAAAGATCCTCCCCAAACTCTAAGATGAAATATGCTGCATGGGGAGCTGCCAGCAGAACAGCTCCTGCCATGGACTTGGTGCAGGGAGAGCTGTGAAATGCCACTGAGCACCCAGGAAAATGCAGCGTGCAGGACCAGGGGCTGGGCAGGCCAGGGAACACCTGGGATGGATCCAGACCCTGGGAGGGTTCAGGTGTTCAAACACCTGGGGATGGATCCAGACCCTGGGATGGTTCAGGTGTTCAAACACCTGGGGATGGATCCAGACCCTGGGATGGTTCAGGGTTCAAACACCTGGGGATGGATCCAGACCCTGGGATGGTTCAGGGTTCAAACACCTGGGGATGGATCCAGACCCTGGGATGGTTCAGGGTTCAAACACCTGGGGATGGACCAGGGACACCCAGACCCTGGGATGGTTCAGGGTTCAAACACCTGGGGATGGATCCAGACCCTGGGATGGTTCAGGTGTTCAAACACCTGGGGATGGATCCAGACCCTGGGATGGTTCAGGGTTCAAACACCTGGGGATGGATCCAGGGACACCCAGACCCTGGGATGGTTCAGGGTTCAAACACCTGGGGATGGTTCAGGGTTTGAACACCTGGGGATGGACCAGGGACACCCAGACCCTGGGATGGTTCAGGTGTTCAAACACCTGGGGATGGACCAGGGACACCCAGACCCCAGGAGGGTTCAGGGTTAACCCTCTGCAGCCTGAACCAGCAGGGATTGGTACACCCAAAACTGCCTTCACCACAAACCACCTCGTTTTGTTTTCCCCTTTTGTTCTCACACTCTCTGGTTTCATAAAATTTTCAGTTTGGAATATAATTTTCCCTAACTATTTTGTTGCCAAAAATGTTATCATCGTTTCCCTTTGAGTCAGAGCATAAAGGGCTTCATCTGATTTTGTAGCTGGGGGCAGAATAGTCAGGCAGTCAGTTTTCAGTATTTTCAAAACCATTCTAACAGTTTGGATTTCCAGAAGCCTTTAATATTGCAAATTACTCATATAATTTTAAAAATCACGTTTAAATAAAGATGGCTCTTCATTAAGCCCAAAGTTCAGCACATGTGCAGCAGAATTCCACAGCTGAAATGAAAATACAATCCAGATGTGGAATTTTCCATGCAAAAGAATTAATGTTTCATGCACACTCATTTAGAAAAGCAGCCATGCCAAGGTGAAATTCATTTAAGACTGAGGGTCAGCTCTGCCTATGATTCTCTTAAATCTCAGTAAGACTTTTTTTAAATTTTCCCCTAGTTATTGCACAGCCTTCTATGCTTACCTGTTTGGAACTTCATTCTGTGTAGGAAATTATTAATTCATGGTGTTTATGGGCTTTACCTACCAATCTAAGGACCCAGCTCTTTTGTCTTCTTCCACCTACCCCTCCCCTTCCTACCCTTATTCCATTTTAATCTTTTAACTTTAAAAAAGAAAAATACTAACTGTAAAATGCTGCTTCAGAATGCCATTAAGGTAGCAAGGTTAAAAAAACCCGAGAAACACAAAAGCTAATGTTGCACTAGGTGCATTAATTCTGACACACTGCACATACTTTATCTTTTCTTTTTATTCCAGTTTTCCTTTGGTACATGAATATTTTAGTAGATTAGTTCTAGTAGACTAAGATATAGAGCACAATCCAATAGATGCTTTTGGGGAAGGAATACTTCCCCATGCACGACTTATGCTGAGCAACCTGAAAAAAAACAGTCACTAGCATCAATGGAGCTTTATATTGTCCCTAAAACTGGTGACATAAGGCAGTAATTTGGGGCAGGGGCTGTGCTTACTTTGCAGGTACTGTGGTTCAGCCCCACCAGGAGTTCAGAAACCTTGCTAGAAGCCTTTTTCTTGTGCCCAAATGTGGCAGAAAACAGAACAGCCATCTAAATGTCTCCCGAGTGCCCCTTCTCATGCCTTGGCAATTAACAGCCTCACAAAATTAACAGCCTCAAATTAACAGTTCCTCACATGCACTTTCAAAGCTCAGGTACTGTCATTTTCTGCAGTCCAATAGCACCAAGTTTGGTGAGATTTTGTCTCTCTGCATCTAAACACACTGAAGGATCAGTCCTGGAACTAATTAATGAGGAACAAAGCAAACCCAGCACAGAATCTCCTTTCTAGCGTTACATTTTGCCAAGTTGTTGTTTTTGGGGTTTTTTGTAAAAAAAAAAAAAAAGTCATTACTTAGACAACTTCTGTAAAACACAAAAATACTTAAGAGTCTGATTTAATTTTTACATCTGGAGCACCTGGAGAAGCCTTTGGGGTACAAGTATCTGCATAGAGCCTACCTGTGAGTTCAGGCTGTGGTTTGGGGCTGCTCACACCCTGCCCCTGCACCAAAACCCCTTGGGCTGGCAGAGGCTGAGGGAGCTGCACTCACCCAGAACCCAAATGGGCCCTGGCAGGGCTTGGGGAGCTCCAGGAGCCCAGGGAATGCCCTGCAGGTGTGCAAGGGAATGCCCTGCAGGTGTGCCAGGGAATGCCCTGCAGGTGTGCCAGGGAATGCCCTGCAGGTGTGCAAGGGAATGCCCTGCAGGTGTGCCAGGGAACGCCCTGCAGGTGTGCCAGGTCTTGGCAGCCCAGGGAATGCCCTGCAGGTGTGCCAGGTCCTGGCAGCTCAGGGAACGCCCTGCAGGTGTGCCAGGTAATGCCCTGCAGGTGTGCCAGGTCCTGGCAGCTCAGGTAATGCCCTGCAGGTGTGCCAGGTCCTGGCAGCTCAGGGGCTGTCCTGCAGGTGTGCCAGGTAATGCCCTGCAGGTGTGCCAGGTCCTGGCAGCTCAGGGGCTGTCCTGCAGGTGTGCCAGGTAATGCCCTGCAGGTGTGCCAGGTCCTGGCAGCTCAGGGGCTGTCCCACTCACTGAGCACTCATGGCTGAGCCCCTCTGGCAGAGAGCCAGAGCCCAGTTGCTTCCAAAAGCCTCAATCAATTTTTCAGACACAGGAACAGCATTCACTCCCTCCATTAATTGCTAAGCTGCCCATTTAACATCCACTCACCCTTTCAATCCCCAGTTAAAAAAAAAAAAATGTTTTCCTTCCCTTTTCATGTTCTCAGGGTTGAATTCTATTTCCTGAGAAGTAAAACCTTCTTGACAGAGCTCTTTTCCCATCCAAATTTCTTCATTGGCCTTTTTTCAGTTGCTGTGGTTTCAGCCCTCAGCTCAGACAGGATTTTGCAGCCTGCTGTGTGTCTGGCTGGGGACAGGCTGTTGGGCAGCATTTTAACCCAGCAGAAAGCAATCACCAGGGCAGGGAGGTTTCTGAGCTGGACAATTACCCCAGCTGTGCAAGGGGCACAGGCTTCAGCACCTCTGAGAGGGATTTCCATTGCCAGCATCATCCCAAATCCCTGCAGCTCCTGGAGACAGCAGGGACACTTGTCCAGGAGCACAGCCGGGCCCTGCAGAGCACTGTGCCTGCAGCTGGTGTGGAGCAGCCCCACTGAGGGTGCCTGTCCCTGTCCCTCGGTCCATCCCTGCCCTGAGCACACTGCCCACGTTCACACCAGCGCACAACGGCCACGCTGACACCTTGCAGAGAGAAATTTCTCTGCTTGCAGGGAGAAAACTTTATTACTTCTGTGAAGGGAACCCTAATTCACAAATCAATTTTATTGGGTCTATATGGAGCACTAATCCTTTTAAGACTTCTGACACCCACTTTTCTGTCATGATGCCTGCTGAAGTAAGAACTAAATTCAGACTCATAAGCCAAGATTATATAATCATTGGAGGAAATACTGTCTAAAAAAAAGCAAAATTCCTTCACCACAATTCACAGAACAAGACAGCTCTTTTAACTAAAGTTTCTCTCTTGTTTCTTGAGCTCTTCTCTAGTCACTTCCAGCAGTACCCTTTGTGTTTTATATAAAAATAAATAAATCCCCAAACCTGTGATTAACATTTCAGACTCGTGGCTGAAAAAAGAATAATTTGATCGCAGTTTCCTGTTTGTTACAAGCAGTGTTTACTCACTCCTCAGCTGGGAGCTGGAGAGGCGCTGGGAACCAGGCGCAGCAATCCTGGCTGTGAATGAAAGGGATTTTCACCGCCAGCCCCGTGTCTGGGCCGGCCGTGCTGCCCCTGGGAGCCCTGAGCACAGCCCCAGCGGCTCCGTGCAGCTCCCCGGGCACCCTCAGCTCCCTCCTCGCTCCAGGAGCAGCGCCGAGAGCCGCAGCGCTGAGCTGCCACCAACAGCAGACGGACAAACGGAGCAACAATGGTGACAGCTCATCTGCCGCACGGAATGAGGCAGCAAAGGGCACGAAAACCACGGAACAGCCTCCAGGGCTGATGCAGAGCCACCGAGTCCACCTGGCTCAGAGCAGCGAGCCCCCTTGCACTCCTCAGGAGGAAAACCCCGCCTGTTGAGTGTGAGGAGCGCCCTGGGGAGCCGCCCAGCTGGGCAGGCCCAGCTCAGCCCAGAGCCAAAGCCCGCAGCCCCTGCGGCCCAGCAAAGCTCGGAGAGCAGCGCGGCACCGGGGCAGCTGTGGGTGCTCTCCGAGTGACACCAGGGCAGCTCTGGGTGCTCCCCGAGTGACACCAGGGTGACACCAGGGCAGCTGTGGGTGCTCTCCGAGTGACACCAGGGCAGCTCTGGGTGCTCTCCGAGTGACACCAGGGCAGCTCTGGGTGCTCCCCGAGTGACACCAGGGCAGCTCTGGGTGCTCTCCGAGTGACACCAGGGCAGCTCTGGGTGCTCCCCGAGTGACACCAGGGCAGCTCTGGGTGCTCTCCGAGTGACACCAGGGCAGCTCTGGGTGAAACCAGGGCTCTGACAGGGCTCCTGTTCCACGGGGCAGAGCTTGCACCCCGAAAGGACACACAGGGAGTTCACCTGTGCTCCTGACTCCAGCAGCAGCTCATGAATCCCTGCAAACACACAAACACACAAACACACAAATACACAAATACACGTGCACCTCCCCTTCCTCCTGCTCCTCCTGCTCCCCTCTGTCCTGGCTGCACCGTCGGGCTGCTGGCACAAGGAATGTACTTTAATCAGCACATACACACTTGCTTACCTAATCTGGGGTGATTTCTAGGCAGAACTATAGCAAATTAAAGGGGAAAAAAAGACAAAACTAATAACTGCAGAGGCCATTTCCCATTTCCCAAATGTTATTTGCACTTTCAAAATAATGGTGTGAATCTGACTAAGAACCATTTACAGTCACTTCAGATCATTGCTTTCTTGTGGGTGTCATTTATAACCCAGGAAGAGGCCGCTAAATGAGAGCATTGTAGCTACAGAAAAAAAACATTCTAGGCTGCAACAGCAAATAAATTCAGATTGATTTTTATCCCATGAGTGGGAAGGGAGGTGGAATTGCTCCTTCTCTCAGTGTTAACAGTCTGCCCTCTCCCCACAGAGCCTCACAGGAGGGCAGATGCTGCCACAGCAGCCCCACCTCTCACACACCTTCCCAAAAATCCTTCCCAAAATCCTTCCCAAAAATCTCAGACTGCCTTTGGAAGACACAGCATTTGCCCAGGACGCAGGAGCCTGGACTCCAATCAGGCTTTGCCCAAGGGATTGCCCTTTCCATTTCTGCAGAAAAGCGTCTGGACTCCCTGCTTGGTGCTCATTCTTGCCTGTTGAACCTGTCCCACAATTATATATTGAATAATTAAATATTGTCTGGCTCAGAGAGAGAAGGTGAGCTCCACAGATTAGTCACAAGGCACTCCCTGAGAGAGGAGAGTCCTTCCTAATCCTTGCTTTATTAATATTGCTGAATTTATATTAAACATTCAGCAGAGCAGGGACTGAAACTCAAGTCTCACTTCAAATCCCCATCAAGCCAGACAAAATTAAGGCCATGACCAGAAATGGAGCTACCTTAGGAATTTTAACACTGAGAAGGCAATTCCACGGGCTGCAGCACTGACTTCAGCACCTAGCCAGGGATTTAGGAATCCCTGTCTTGCTGAGGCTTTCCACAGACAAAATCCCTCGTCACTTCCATTGCTTCCAGGTTCTAAAAATACAAAAAAAAAACAACTTCCCAAAAATTAAGTACTGAACCAAAACATGTCCTTCTCCTTGTCTTTAGTGCAAGTTATTAAAAACAAACATGAAGAATTAAAACATAAAGTCACTGCAAGCTGCATTTTAGGAGTTTGTGATTTCCCCAGGGAAACAGAACTTGCAGGGGGATTTTGCCTTCCTTTTCCTGCAGTTCCTTTCTCCAGCATTTTTGGTACTAATTCTCTCATTGCACTGCTGTTGAGGCAGCATTCTCTGCTCCTCAATCCCCAAGCCCAAGGTAAGAGCTCATTTCCCACTGAACTTTGCCATTAAGTCATCAAAGAAAACGGGAGTTATTCTCACAGCAGAAGAGTGCTCCACAGGCAGGCAGGGGGGCAATGAACGGGTGAGGATGAGGATGAGGATGAGGATGAGGATGAGGATGAGGATGAGGATGAGGATGAGGATGAGGAGGGGCTGGGCCCTGCCCTGGAACCTCTGCCGGGCCACTCAAGGGACACCCAGAGGCTGCCAGGGAATCTCCATCCCTGCAGGGCTGGGGCTCCTGCCCTCACTGGCCCTGCTGCACGTCTGTGGGTTTATTTTCAAAGCTCTGGGTGTCTCTGGGCTCCCTTTCCTGCTCTGCCTCTCCTGGAGCAGCCCCAGGGCAGCAGGAGCTGCTTCCTCTCCTCCGTAGCAGCTGCCAAAGGAGCGTGCAGGACAAACCTCCCCAGACCTCCTCAGGGCTGCTGAACAGCCACAGTGAGCAGGGACAGCCCTGGAGGACAAACACTCACCCAGGGGTGCACACTTGGACAGCCAGGTGCACACAACGGGCAGGTTCTTTGTTTCAATCACGGGTTACACTTTTTGGGAATCCAAAACTGTGGCTGCTGAAAATGCACGAGGCTCCAGAAATGGATGACAGAACAAATTTCCCAGGAGTGCTAGCTGATGGCCATGGCCAGAAGCCAAAATAATTAAATTCTTAGAAAATCATGTGGAAAATGAAAGCAGTTTAAAAGGAAAAGAACTGGCCCTGATGCTTACAATAGTGAAGATTTATTCCTTTCTTGAACACAAATGTTCACTTGCCTTTTTCCCACAGTGTTTGGTTCTTCCCTAAAAGATTCTGGAGTTACTTTATAGAGCTAAGAGGGGGGAAAAGAGACAAGAAAATATTACCCACTTCCATTACAGGTTTTTCCTAATAGTCTCACAAAAGCAAATTGACAAGAAAGTCAGGAGGGATTCATTTGGGTTTTTAAAAGAAAATAAATTGCAATTTTCTAATAGGTAAGGGTGGTAGGTTTTTTTGGTTTTTGGGTTTTCTTAACATACCATGCTATTATTAGGGGCCAGTTTGTCTGAAAGGTAAGACAAAAGAGCAACAATATGTTCTCACAACCAGACAACAAGAACTGAGGAGGATTGGGTTTCATCCAGTTTGGCAGGAGCAAGCCCTGGGTTGAGCAGGTCATGGTGTTAGTTCTGTCTCTAGGTCAAAGATACAAAATAATTGACAAATATGGGTGTAAAGTCAACAGGAGCAGCAGGGTAACCCAACCTTGGCTGCCCTGGGCACTCTGCATGTGTGAAACTGCTCTGATCCTGCACATCCCTGTCCTGGCACAGAGCTGGGGCTCAGCCCAGGGGAGGGCACTGCCTGGGGCAGCTGATCCCAAAAACAGGAGAGAGCAGCTGATCCCAAAAACGGGAGAGCACTGCCTGTGGGAGCTGATCCCAAAAACAGGAGAGAGCAGCTTATCCCAAAAACAGGGAAAGGCACTGCCTGTGGGAGCTGATCCCAAAAACAGGGAAAGGCACTGCCTGTGGGAGCTGATCCCAAAAACAGGAGAGAGCAGCTTATCCCAAAAACAGGGGAGAGCACTGCCTGTGGCAGCTGATCCCAAAAACAGGGGAGGGCACTGTCTGTGGCACTGCCTGGGGCAGCTTCTCCCCAAAACCTGCCCCCCTGTCTGTTCCAGGACAAGGAAATGCAGGTCTCAGGGGGTCAGATGCTGCCTGTGAGTGAAGGCTGGATGTGATCCACTCTTCCTCCAACATCTACCCCTGGCTGGATCTTCCCCTTCCCCATTGTCCATCCTTTTCCCAAGCTCCCAGGGCACTTCTCCCATGCCATGACAGCATCCTGCACCCTGTCCTGGGGCAAACTCAGTGTGAGGCTCCAATCTGCATGGATCTGCAGCAGCCCAACCCCTGCTAATTTAATTGGCTCCATCTCTGCAAGTCATCTTGAAACAATATTCTGAAAATTAGCCTTATTGCTTCATTTACAGCCATCTCAATCTTCTCTATAGCTGTTCTATCCTGTGGGGAAGGTCTCAGGGCAGTGAAGTGGGGTGGCAGACCCAGGGTAACACAGAGGGATTGCCAAAAGGGCCCCTGGTGCTCCCTTCTCCCTGCAGGGCAGGAGCTGTGCAGGGAGCTCTGCCACGGAACCCCGATGGGAAAGGGCACACAGGGAGGGGAGAGGCTGCACCAGAAACACGGAGCAGCTCAGAGAGAGAGAAAGCACCAGCAGGCAGAGCTTTCAACAGCCCCTGGGCCAGGAGGAAGCAGAGGAAGCAGCAGAGTGGCAGTGCACATCTCTGCTGCCTGGCCAGACCAGGAGGACAAAGTGCATGGGGCCTTTCTTCCCTAGAAATGTCAAGACTTGTCCAAAGCACAGGATTGCATAGAGCTACCTTCATTTAATTAATTACAACTACAATGAAACACAGTTTACAGACCTGTTTTTAAGAGTTATAGAGCTAGCTTCATTTAATTAATTATTATAACTATAAGAAACACAGTTTACAGACCTGTTTTTAAGAGTTATAGAGCTAGCTTCATTTAATTTATTATAACTATAAGAAACACAGTTTACAGACCTGTTTTTAAGAGTTATAAAGCTGTAGCCAGTGGTGAAAACCCACTATGAATAATGTTGTTTTCCCTGCTCTGGGATGTCAAACCAGGCACACCATATGCTAAAAATGAGAAGTAGCCCCTACCCTGTGCTCCATGTATTGTGTTGGGGTTTGAGCTTTCAAGAAAAGTGTGGTTCTTTGGAAAGACTGGAGGCAAGCATCAAAAATTATTGGTAATCTAGAAAACATGGCCTGTCCAAAATGGGCCAGGCTCCAATTCCTCCTTTCTCAAACTTTCCTTGAAGAAACACCAACTCTTTAAGAGAAACAGAAGCTTCTGAACGAGTTACTCCCTGAAGAGACTGAAAACTCCATCACCAGAGGCCTCTACCAGTAAATGTGATTGTGTTCTACACACATTTCAAAATTGCCAGAGACAATTACACAGCCATTTGCCACTCCTTGGCTGACAAGTGGCAACAAACTGCACATCTGGGAAGTTCTGTGGCCCAGAACACCCAGAAAAAGCAGATTCCTTCTCTGGGAATCTGCAGTTTGGCAAATATTTCTGCCTTTTAACCCAAAGTCAGCGGGACCCATATTTTAATTGAGGATGACAAAGTAGCAACCACGTCAAATCACGAGGAGAATTTGTGCGGAGCAGCGTGCGCCCCGCAAGGAGCTGAATTCTGAGGATGATCTCTTGACCCCAGCAGCCCCAGTGACCCTCAATTACCCAACGACATCAGCAGAACAATCTCCTCCCGTTTCCATGGCAACGGCAGCAGCACCAGCGAGGATCAAGGTCAGGCACACACACTGAGGAGTGGAGTCATTTTCTGTGCTTCACGAGAGCTTCAGCTGCAGCAGTGGCTGCTCTGCATCCCTGCCTGCATGCACAGCCCAGGAAAAGAGAGCCAGGACTGCCCGGGCTGCCCAGTGCAGCTCTGTGCCTCTTACTGTGTGCCTGAAGAGAGCACCTCAGAGTTTAAAAGTGTTTTTGATGCTAAGAGAGCACCTTTTCTTTATTGCAATTACCTGTATCTTCCATTTATTCTATTTTATTTGCCGATTGCTTTATTGGGAAAATACATGAAGCCCACTTAGCTAGGGGCTGTGTCAGACTGGGCAGTGATTTACAGGCTGCCCAGAGCTCTGCACGAGGCACATGCTCAAATAACATTTGTATTCTGCAATGCCACAACTGTAATATTTGTTCTTATTATTCTGCATAAAGCTGACACAGAGTTCCAGCATTATAAATTGGAGCCAAGGGTGCAAATGAAGCAGCTCAAGCAAACTCTTGAGGTTATTGCTGTTCACAGGGAATTGTCCCATTTGTGATGAACGAGCAGCAGTTAATTGTTGCTCTGGAACCAGGCACCAAGCTGTGACTCACAGCCCCGTCCTCCCACCAGCACTTTCATGGCTTCAAATCTGATATTAAAAGATGGAAAACTAAATCCAGTTAGGACGTTTAAAAAACAAATTAATGTGCACTTCAAAGCTATAGATTTTTAAAACCTGAAAGTTTCTGTTGCTGTAAGTCTAGAAGTGAAGGAGACAAGCTGTCCTTCAGAGAACTCTGGCAGCAGGAGGGACAGTGCAGTGACAGCACCACGTGCTGCTGCTCTCAGATGTCTCAATTCCATTCTGTTAACAACGCCCTTACCCTGACTCCTCTGTACCCGGCACCTGGTGTGCCACCAAGGACCCACCAGGAGTGATCCAACCTCAGCCACGGGGCCAGCAGAGAGTTCTGTGCTCACTGAGTGCTGTGTGAGCCCTGGTTTGCCTTAAGGAGGTGAGGTGGAGATGGGAACCCCCAGGCTCTGCAGAGGACAGGTCAGAGAGTCCTGTACTCATTGAGTGCTGTGTGAGCCCTGGTTTGCCTTAAGGAGATCAGATGGAGGTGGGAACCCCCAGGCTCTGCAGAGGACAGCAGAGAGTTCTGTACTCGCTGAATGCTGTGTGAGCCCTGGTTTGCCTTAAGGAGATCAGATGGAGGTGGGAACCCCCAGGCTCTGCAGAGGACAGGTCAGAGAGTCCTGTACTCACTGAATGCTGTGTGAGCCCTGGTTTGCCTTAAGGAGGTGAGGTGGAGATGGGAACCCCCAGGCTCTGCAGAGGACAGGTCAGAGAGTCCTGTACTCACTGTGTGCTGTGTGAGCCCTGGTTTGCCTTAAGGAGATCAGATGGAGGTGGGAACCCCCAGGCTCTGCAGAGGACAGGTCAGAGAGTCCTGTACTCACTGAGTGCTGTGTGAGCCCTGGTTTGCCTTAAGGAGGTGAGGTGGAGATGGGAACCCCCAGGCTCTGCAGAGGACAGGTCCCAGCTGCAGCCAGTGCCCATGGAGTCTGGCAGGGAGTGGAGGGCTGGAGGCAGGGAATTGATCCAGCCATGGGTCAGGAAGCACAGCAGAAGCTTCCAGACAAGATGATCAACAGCTGGAGGGTGGCTTGGAAGGGCCCCTTCACCTCCAGCACTGATTCTGTTCTGTTCACAGCAAGGTTTCATCACAGGGATTTAATAACCAGGTTTAAATAAACCTCATTCTCTCCTGACATCCACATGTGAAAGCAAACATGAATAAGCACCTCCAATAAAAATTGGTTCATCTGTATACTCAGAAAAACCAGCACCTGTTAAAGATGAAGTTTTCCCTGCATATTTTGTGCCTGTTTTGTCTTGCTGCCCTTCCTAACACAGAGAGGAACAGGCACAAGCATCAGAGCTGTTGTTCCTTTGGAGCCAGTATCAAGAAATCCTGCCTAAGGAGCAGTGACAGACACAAAACTCCTCCCACAAAGGACAGTTCTGGCTCTGAAAGACACGGCCCAGGAAAAATCAAGCCATGGAAGGGCTCCCAGCGTCCCCCAGCTCAGACAGGGCTGGTTGCTGCTCCTGGCAGCAGAATTGGCCCTGGCAGGCAGGGTCCCACACCGGTGAGAGCTGCTCAAGGCACACACTCACACCCACTGCTTTGCAACTCCCCTCCCACTGCAGGAAGCTTGAAGATATTGGATCTCTTTCATCAGTTTAAGCCTATTTCTATTTGTCCCTGTTTGTCTCCTTTTTGCAGGGCAGCCTCCCCTCTGCAGCTATGCTTTACATCCTTCTAATCTTTTAATACTCCTCCCAAAATGTGCCTGAAATGCTTCTGAGCAATGACAGCGTGGCCTGGAGCCTTTCTGCAGCCTGTGACTCTCAGCATCTGCCGTGAAGAAAGCACTCCCATTACTGTCATTATGGTCTCTGAAAGATTAGCACTTCCTCATTAATACCCTCATTGGCAACACTCAAACCCATGTTATTTTTAGTCTAAAACCCTGAGTCTAATAAGGAGACACCCAAACTGCATTTGTATTTGTCATATTCAATGAGCCAAAAATTTAATTAGGTTGAAGACATTATCATTGGCAGTAGCACTTCAGCTCGCTAGTTGTTACTGCTTAATACTTTCATTTTAATTATTTCCTTTGTTGCCAGTCAACTCATCTCCTTCCAACAGTGTCTAGGAGGGGCATCCCTCATGCTGTTTGAAGCCACGTTCAATGAGCACGATTCCTTACACACAGTGAGAAACTGGGAAGAAAAGGAGCTGCTGAAAGCAGATTTGGCCTGTCACACTGCTGTGTCTAATGGATGGCTCTCCTTCAGCACTTGGAAAAAGCTCTTTTCTTTTTCATTAGAGCTCACAAAAGCAGGTGCTCCCTGCCTCTGAGGGCTGCCTGCAAACATCTGCCACCCAGAAAGGCACAGAAAGGATTTTCTGTTGCTGTGGATTTTGAATCCCTGTAGACTTTCAGGAGAGTTTGCAGACTGTAACTTGCTCCTCACCTTCCTTGTGGAAGGAAATGAAAAATAAAAAAAAACAGAAACATTCTCTGATGGCATCCCAAAGAGGTGGAATTTAGTTATGGAGGAGATTGTGGGATGGCTCTGGCAGGAGAGCTCTCGTGAGAGCTTCAAGCAATGCTGCCATTGGCAAGAACATTCTGTGGAAATGAACGGCTGGGAGTGATCCTTGGACACCAAGCGGCACCAAACAGGAATGGAATCACAAGAACAAAGTGCAGCAAATGCACATTTGGAGCTCTCAGAATACCAGCTGATGATAAAGCAGTGAAGGTATCAGCACTGAATCCCAGATTTGCATCCCAGGCAGGAGGTGGCAGGGCTGGGGAGTGTTTATAAACAAAGGAGAACACCGAGGCAGAGCCCTGGGTTCATAAACAGAGGAAAACGCCGAGGCAGAGCCCTGGGTTCATCAACAGAGGAAAACACCGAGGCAGAGCCCTGGGTTCATAAACA
This sequence comes from Agelaius tricolor, assembly GCF_023055355.1. NCBI lineage: Eukaryota > Metazoa > Chordata > Aves > Passeriformes > Icteridae > Agelaius > Agelaius tricolor. The sequence goes on from NW_027269280.1 coordinate 367,564, forward strand.
GAGGAAAACACCGAGGCAGAGCCCTGGGTTCATCAACAGAGGAAAACGCCGAGGCAGAGCCCTGGGTTCATCAACAGAGGAAAACACCGAGGCAGAGCCGTGGCACGGAATGATCAGGGATTAAATGCATGAGCGATCTGCACAGCAGCCCGTGCTGCAGGGGTGCAATCGATGCCTTTGTAAAGTGCTTTGGAATGGCCAATTACTGACTGTGAGAGCCAGGTGTCTGCAGCACCTGAGCTGCTCAGGACAGCCCCTCTGGACAGGGGGAAACGCTTCTGTACAGCTCTCAGACAAAAAAGGAAGGAGCAGGTCTGCATCAAAGCCACAGGCTCTGTTTCAGTTTGCTGGGCAGGGCTTTGGGATCTATTAAAAATGCAGATGGAACTAGCACAGCAGCTGACATGACTTACTCCCCGTGCTGAGGTTTTCCTGGAGCCCTCTTTTGCTCCCATTCACTACAGCTGCTGCCATTTTTTCCAATTTTCAGTCATTAATTTAACTAAAGAGAAAACATATTTTTCCAATGGAGAACTGTTTTACTATTTCACTGAGTTTGAGGGATGAAGAAAATAATAAATCGAGAGAAAGAATAGGGTAAAAAGCAAAGAAATATTTCTGATTTTGCTGTAATTGCTTTCTCCATGGATGATTACGATAGCTATCACTTTTGGTTCACTGAGTAAAGCGTACAGTTTATAAAAAAGACAGAGATTTTTCCAACTCATTGGACCATTTCAGAGTAAGCAGTGAGAATGTATTTAATAAGAGTTGGACTTGGCAGTTTATTCAAGAGAAGTTAATGAAAGTGTCTCCTCTGGACAGCAGCATGCCCAAGTGAGCTGGCTGGGAAATCACAGGGGGCTGGCTAAACGTGGTGTGTGTGCTCTAAACTGAAACCACTCCTGCAGTGGAGACAAGCTGGGCGTCCCCTCCTGTGCTGCAGGTAATGGCTGTCAGTGCCAAACACATCTCTGGCAGCTCCTTGAGTTACACCTTAACCCTTGCAGCCAGGGAGCTCAGTCCAGTTATTACCTGTGCCAAATGATCGGGCAAGAGCTGTCCCCATGGGGAAGGAAATGCGCCCTTGTCCAACACTGTCCCACTGGGGATCCCTCTCACTGTAACACAAGAGGCACCTGCCATGCAGAAAGCAATGAGACCTTGAAAGGGGTGGGCAGTAAGCAAAACCAAAAACTTATTTAGGCCCTTATACGTCAATGAATGAGCTGAGTGAAGTCTTTGGATGCAGCAGAAATAGAGTTCCAATGGTTCAAAACTCAGAAATGTAATCATGTGCCTTTTCAAGCACATGAGCAATTCCATTAAAATAATCTGCTTTAATTGCATTAAGCTTAGAGAGGCTACTGCTTAAACTCAAACATATGATTAGTTATGTCCCTAAAAAAAGAATGGATAATTCAAACTAATGCTGTATGTATGCATTTAAATATTTCAAGGTATTAGATTCAGCATTCTATAAACTAAAACAAATCAGCTTTTTGGCAGAAAATCTGTTCCCTGGATGCAAGACATTCTCATTAAGCCACAACTGGATTATTGCTCAAAATTATTTTGCTGAGAATCAATAGCTAATCCTCTGATAAAAGGTCCAAGAATAATAATGACAACTAAAGGAAAAGTTCATATTCCACATGTGTTCAATATGATTCAAAAACAACACAAAAACATGATCTTAAGTAAATTCAAGTAATAAAAGGAGATTATAATAATTCTTTGCTCAGCTCTTTCCAGTAAACTGGTCTTGCAGAATTAAAGTTTCAGACACTAAAAAAGTAGCTATTTTCACACACATAGGAAAATTACTACAGTGACCAAATACTTACTATTCAGACTGTCACAGGAGTCTATCATGCTTTAATTAGTGTCTCTGACCATAAAGTGTTTAATTGTATTCATTTTGCCTTAAATTACTGGGTATTTTGCAGTTTATGTATCATTAAAGCTTAGTCTTTTATGTTGCATCTTAAATTCCTTTTAGGGGCACTGTTTTTATTTACTTTAAACAAACAAAGGAGCACAGCAGTGGCAGTGAGAGCAGAGCAGGATGTTCAGCAGGATGGTCTCTGATGTCTCCTCTGTGACAAGCAGCATCTGAACCTGAAGAGACCAACAAGCCAGGAGCTGCACTTTGTTCTGGGGGAAATGGGAACGGGGAAGATGAATAATAAATTCATTTTTGGACACTAAAAGGAATTTTGTTCACAACTTTCTTTTCTGTTTTGGCTTTTAAACCTGAGGTTTGCCAGCTGCTGCCTTCCAAGCAGAGCACTGGCTCACCCTGGTGCACATTCTGCAGTCACGTTTGAGTCAGCATTTGAGAGGACCTGCTGCCACATGGAAAATCAGGAACAATTACTCTAAATAATTACATCAGTTTATTGCTGCTTGTTGCCAAGAGAAACAAGCCTTGTTGGTAATATCCACTTGCATTGCCAAGTAACTTAATTTTTCAGAAAGTAAACATGCTCCAGCAGCAGCACTTCTCCAGCAATAAACTCCCTTTCTAGCTGATCCCATCACGCCCAAAACGTGTCTCTGTTGTCAGGATTTCCTGAGGTGATCTCTGCTCAGGCGAGGGCTGAGCCACCACACCTGGATTGAGACGTGCAGAGATGGTGCCTGAGCACAGCCTGGGCTTCCCTCTGCCCCTGGGGAGAAATCAGAGCTTTTAGGGCAAGTGAGAGGAGCATTCAGCTGAGGCCAGCAGCTGCAGCAGGAGCCAGCAGCCAGGACCAGGAGCCCAGGCCGTGTTGTCAGCTTGCCTGGGCCCAGGAGTTCAGGGGACACAGAGCCAGGGCAGCTGCTCTGCCAGCAGCAGTGCAGTTTAGTCCTTGTCAGTGGCATTAAAGCTTTCCTTTGGCAGCAGAGCCAGGCCAGAGGCGAGCCTGAGGAGGGGCCTGTGCTGTGACACCTGCAGGCTGGGATTTCTGCTTGGGTTTGAGCTTGGGCTTGGGAACGTCCACAAGTGTGAGGCCACTCAGCCTGGTGCTCACAGACTGGGGCGTGTGCTGGCCTGAGCCACCAGGGACAGAGGTGGCACTGGCACCTCCTGGAGCCCCTGCCACAGCCCCTTCGGTCAGTGCTGCCAGGCCCCAGCTCACGGTCACTGTAGGGGTGACCCTGCTGGGAAGCTGTCTGTCTGTCCTGCTGTCTGTCCTGCTGGGAAGCTGTCTGTCCTGCTGTCTGTCCTGCTGTCCCTGCTGTCTGTCCTGCTGTCTGTCCTGCTGTCCCTGCTGTCTGTCCTGCTGGGAAGCTGTCTGTCCTGCTGTCTGTCCTGCTGTCCCTGCTGTCTGTCCTGCTGTCCCTGCTGGGAAGCTGTCTGTCCTGCTGTTCCAGCTGTCTGTCCTGCTGTCTGTCCTGCTGTCCCTGCTGCCCCTGCTGCCCCTCCTGTCCCTGCTGTCACAGCAGCTCACTGTCTGCCCATGTACATCTCACCCCAGCTGGAAAAGACAGCACTGAAGTTCCTCTTCTTTTCTGCCCCAGGTTTGCTGGGCTGAGCAGGTTCCCCTCCCCAGCTCCTTGCCCCGCAGCTCCCATTTTCTGCCCCTGGCAGTCTGAAAGCACAAGCCCAGCTCTGGCTTGTCCCCCCTGGCTGCTGAGAACAGGGGCCAAAGCCTTCCTGCCTCACCAGATCCCACCTTCACCAGCTCTGCCTTAGTGAGCAGGCTTGATAAACTGCTCCTGCCACAGCCCAGCTCTCAGCCATGTCCATGGGGTGCAGCCCCCCGGGATGCCTGGCACCCCCTTGATTTGGGTACACAAAGCAATCTGCAGCCTTCGGGGATCCCTCCCTCAGCCTGCTCGACTTGCTGATCCAAAAACTACCCTGCAGTCCTTCCCCACAGAAACCACCAACCTGTCTGCTTCTCTGGTCTCTGTGTGTGTCTGATTTGTTCTGCTGTGCACATCCACCCTCCTGGGTTAACAGCCTGCAATCAGCTCCCAGGAGCTGTGATGCTGGAGCCACGGGGATTGCACACCATGAGGAAACTTCCCCTGCACCTGCCACATCAGAGCCCTGCTGGGTTCTCTTATTTCTTGGAAAATACACACAAGGATTTCATACTAGCATGTAAACTCTGTACTATAAAGGCTTTATAATTATCTTTTTTTCCAACAGACCAGTTATTTTCCCCATGACATCCTCTGAACATAAAACTCTACTTCATCATGCCTCGCTGCTATGTTAAATCAGGATCTGATCTGAACATGTATTTATGCACTTCTCTTTTCAAACTTTCTTTGAGGACCCACTTCTTTAATGATATGTACAGAAGAACTATTCTCTAAGTTCTATTTACCTGCTATTGTATTTTGTTGACTTAATTTATTTCTGTGAGGAAAGCTGTTCTGTAAGAGCATATTTCCACTTAATAACTTAATGGTTCAAGTTTTCAGATGCATCAACCCTCTGGTAATAATTTTTCTCCACTTTTCTCCCTGTAACTTTTGTTAGGTCAAATCCTGAACCCGTAATGTGAAAATGACTTGGCACAAAGAGCATCTCTCAGCCAGGGAACCTGGAGGAGTCTCATTTGCAGTACAGAGTTACCCCATTCCAAATCTACAGCTGATAATATCTGGGCTAAGAACATATGTTCCTCATTAATGTTCCTCAACCAATCATTCATAAATCAATTTACTTATGTGCACACACACAGTTTAAAAAAATAATGTGTGTTAGTGTGCAGGCTACAGTGTGTATTGAATCCACTTGTTAAAATACAGTAAAATATCCAAATACATGGAGCAACCTCTGGAGCTCTCTTGTCCTTATGGAGATGTGTCTTTGTCTTCATATTTCTAACAGTGCATAGAAATGGGCATTGACCATATACAGTTATTTGCTTCCTAAGTTTCTATATTTCCTTCATATTTCTGAAGGTCACAGGAGCTCAGCCAAACCTGAAACAGTCATTTTAATTCCCAGGCTTCTCATTTCACTACAGTGTAATTATCTTATTGATTTTTGTGTAGACTTATTTACTGTTTTTCTTTTCCTGTTGGATAAGTGTGCAATAAGTAAACTAACTTCAATTAGGTAACTGTCACCAACATTTAAAACCTAATGACAATATCAAAATTACAGAAGTAATCCAAGCATAAAAATTATTTTTTATGATACCATTTCAGAACAGTGGCACCAAATCCTTATCATACAATAACCTGTGCCTCAGAAACATTAAACACAAACCATCATCACATTTTCCTTCTATCTAAGTTCCATATTCTTTTCTTTATATACAGTGTCATTTCTTTATTTGGACTAAAGCTTCTTCAGGAGACACAAAATAGAATATTCAACACCTTAATTTAGCCCTGATATAATAAATTATCTTCTTAGCTACACACGTGTTATCTCTATATATATTTCAGAGACCAGAATTTGTCCTTGTACATTCAGAGGAATCTCTGTGTGTGCCTTACATTTCCCCTCCAGGCTCGCTGGTGCTGTTTCAAAGATGAGTCACTCCCAGAGGCCACCACCCCAAGAGGCTCCAGGCACTGTGATATAAAGATCTGCTTGAATTTAGGCACACATTTGAATCCAGTGTAAGCCTGTGTGCTTTGTAATGTCAAGAGAATCTTAAAGATAAGCATATGCCTAAATATTATACTGAACTGGGGCTAGAAACAAGGTCTGTGCTCAGAAGAAGCAGAATTGCAATAACCCAGTAGAGATTGATGATGCTCTGGGAAATTCAGCTTTTGACCATAGCAGGAAGAGGAAAGTCTCCATTTACAAAAGGGAAAATAATGAATCAGCAAATGCTGGAACCTGCAATAGGCAGGGGAACCCTTCAGCTCCTCTGAGCCACAGGTTTCACCCGTGCAGCATGCAGCTTTAATAAACACAGGTTAACTGGCTGCATTCAAGGGCAGCACACCAGCACCAGTGCTGGCTCTCTGAGGAGGGGTGGTGTCAGTGCTCTGGGAGCAGCCCATGGTGTAACACTGCTTCTGGGAGACTGGTGTTATAATTTCAATGAGAAAAACTTACTTGAAGGCATTAGCATCTCCATGGACCTTGTAGTTGTCTGCACTGATCCTGGAGATGACTCTTGTGACAGCAATGAGGATGCCAATGTTGACCTGGAGGAGGAGGAACAGCCTTGGTCAGGAGTCCCAGGGGAGGGTGTGGTACCAGCCCAGCAGCAAACAGGAGCCGCCTGTGCTGGCTTTGTTGGCCAGGAGAGGCTCCCAGGGCCGGGCTGGTGTCAGCGATTCCCGCCCCCACAGCCTTTCCCCTTCCCTCAGCAGCGCCCCTGCCTGATCAGGAAACCTGGATGGGTGCACTGCCCACAGCCAAGGTGCTCAGGATCCCCACACAAAGCAGTACCCTGAGTGTAGATCAGTACCCCGAGTGTAAACCAATACCCTGAGTGTAGATCAGTACCCTGAGTGTAGATCAGTACCCTGAGTGTAAACCAATACCCTGATTGTAGATCAGTACCCTGAGTGTAGATCAGTACCCTGAGTGTAAACCAATACCCTGAGTGTAGATCAGTACCCTGAGTGTAAACCAATACCCTGAGTGTAGATCAATACCCTGAGTGTAAACCAATACCCTGATTGTAGATCAGTACCCTGAGTGTAGATCAGTACCCTGAGTGTAAACCAATACCCTGATTGTAGATCAATACCCTGAGTGTAAACCAATACCCTGAGTGTAGATCAGTACCCTGAGTGTAATTCAATACCCTGAGTGTAGATCAATACCCTGAGTGTAGATCAGTACCCTGATTGTAGATCAATACCCTGAGTGTAGATCAGTACCCTGATTGTAGATCAATACCCTGAGTGTAGATCAGTACCCTGAGTGTAGATCAGTACCCTGAGTGTAGATCAGTACCCTGAGTGTAAATCAATACCCTGACTGTAGATCAATACCCTGAGTGTAAACCAATACCCTGAGTGTAGATCAATACCCTGAGTGTAGATCAGTACCCTGAGTGTAGATCAGTACCCTGAGTGTAAACCAATATCCTGAGTGTAAACCAATACCCTGAGTGTAGATCAATACCCTGAGTGTAGATCAATACCCTGAGTGTAGATCAATACCCTGAGTGTAAATCAATACCCTGAGTGTAGATCAGTACCCTGAGTGTAGATCAGTACCCTGAGTGTAAACCAATATCCTGAGTGTAGATCAATACCCTGACTGTAAATCAATACCCTGACTGTCAATCAATAAATACCCTGACTGTAAATCAGTGCCCTGACTGTAAATCAATAAATACCCTGACTGTAAATCAATATCCTGATTGTAAATCAATAAATACCCTGACTGTAAATCAATAAATACCCTGACTGTAAATCAATACCCTGACTGTAGATCAGTCAATCTTGGGTACAAGACCATTTTAAAGGAGCAATGAGAAAAATATGGTAAATCTGAGCTCTGCTCTTCAAAGGCTCTGCTCTTTTTGATGTCAGGTCCAGCAGAAATATCAATAAAATGAAAAGAATTCCCAAGAGAAAAGCAGGAAATCTTGAAAAGACTAACACTGAAAATGTTCAACAAAGGAAAGTTTGTGCTGGAGTCACAGGTGAAGGAAGAAGGAAATCTTTATCTCTTAAAGGAAATGTGGCAAAGACTGTGTTGCTGTGCAAAGACCTTGGGTTTAAAGAAAAAAAAGAGTAGACAATGTGAAGGTGAAAGGCATATTTCCCCCTTCCTGTCCAAAGTCACACATGAGCTACAAAGCATCAAGAACAAGGGTAGATCAAAAACTATCCTGAACTACAGAACAAAAAGAAAGAGAAGACTTCAAAAGAAGTGCTGTTCCTCAGCTAAAACTCAATAATCATCCTCTACTTTGACATAAATAGTCTAACTCTGAGGACGAGAGGGTGAATTAAACATGTTTTAATTTGATTATAATGATTTTCTTGGGTTTTTTTCCAAATCTTCTGACCCCTTTTTTATTTTCGATTTTTAAGGGCGGATCATCCCGTGCTGTAGAATCAGAGCATATCTGCAATAGTTCATTTTTGCCATGGCTCTTGAGTTTATCCAGGGGCCATCCTGTGGAACTGCCAGCTCCTCAAGTGTGCCTGCTGCTCAATTGGCTTTAAGAGAGAAGAGGTGAAATTCAATGCTCTTGGGACCATTTTCCCTATTGCTACCAAATCATATTTTGTAAATAACCTGTGTAAATCCTTTGAGGTGGTAATGAGCACATTTGAGAAAGCCATTTCTGTGGTGTACTCAGAGCCTTGCCAACTCTCACTCGCACTGCAGCACCAGGAAAATACAAAAAGCAGGGACAGAACAGAGAGGCCCTGGCCCTGCAGCCCAGGGTCTGCTCCAGGCACACAGAACTCCCTGGGTTCTGCCCCATCCAGGGAAGCACACCAAGGCAGCAGGTGGCTGATGACAAACAAACCTTCTGCCACAAGTTTTGATGTCTTCTGTCAAAAATTCAGGTACTTTGTCAAGTCGGGATTTTCCCCCTCGACTGAAGACACGTCCCAGGCCACTTGGGCTGAGCTCAGTTTGGTTTGCAAATGAACTGCAAGGGCTTTTAGTAAAACTGCTTTAAGAGGATGATGCAGAGGCGTGTGTGCTGTGGTTTGGGGCATGGGGGACAGGGATCTCAAATCCCTAAGATGTATGGAGAAGCCAAAAGACCTACACATAGAAGGAGCTATTTCCTTCATCATAGCCCTTGACTCAAACCCCAAGGAAAGAGCGTATTTGGTGAAGGAATCTGTGTAGGGCTGGGAGGTTCTGTGAATTACTGCCTAGAAAAGCGTGTGTGAGTGTTCCTCCCCAGTCACAGCCCCTCCACATCCTTCTGCTCTGGGCTCCGTGAGGTCTGGGCAGGATAAATGTGGATGGACTGTGTCTGCCTGGTCCCTGGAGAGTGGGAGCTGAAAGGAGCACTCCCCTGTTTTCCTCACAGCATAATCCTCTTTCTTGGCAGAGACACTGCTGATTGAACTAGTCAAAAACTGCTTTTTGAGAAGTATTTTCAGACTTAAATGCTAGTTTATGCAGCTGGTGGCTAATTTGTTATTTAAAGAACACAGGCACACATGCACACACACCAGATAGTGTTTAGCCCTGCTATTTCCCTATAGGCACCAACACATTTTTCAGCTGGAATTTCCAATGCCCAGAGAGGTAATTTGTCAGCTCTCTTGCTGCTCTTTTGGGCAGAGCTGGGTTTAGACTATCTAACAAATTGCTCTACGTGGATCAACCTTGTGAGCTCACTCTTTCTCTTTCTGAAAGTATTTGCATCCCTACAAGAACATCATTTGAGCTGCACAAATGTTAGATATCCTAAATCAGAGCCAGTTAACCTCTTGCTTTCCCTGCCAAGCAGCTGCACATGCAGATTTCAAGAGGCTGTGCTGGCTCAGGTGATGAGCCTGGTGTGTTTGGGTGACCACCACCCTTGGGCAGCAGCCTGGGAAGGTTTGGTGTCACTGACAGCATCCACTCCCTCCTTTGGTGCTGAGCAATGGCCAGAAAGCAATGCTAATGTGAGGAGGGGACACTTGAATATTAGATTATTTTAATTGCTCTCCAATCATCTGTATCTACACACCTTGGAACGCAAACTGAGGTGCTGACCTGGCACAGGTTCTCTGCAAACACTCCTGACCCCTGGAACGAGCACAGCTACAACTCCCTGCAATTGAACATGTGAGCATCATTCCCCACCTGCCATGGAGTGTTTGTGTGCCAAAACACTGCAGCTGTGAGCCTGCACCCCTGGGAAGGGGCAGCTCATCAGAGCTGGACCCAGAAACTCACCTGGGCAGCCTTACCTGAGCCCAAACTCACCTGGGCAGCCTTACCTGAGCCCAAACCCCCCTCACAGCCCTGCCCAGCCCAGCTGCCCTGCCTGAGCCCTGCAAGCTGTGCTTGTACCTACCAGAATGACAAACATGGCTGGTGCCACAAAAGCCCAGATTGCTCCGTCCTCCAGGGAGAGCCAGCAGCTGCAGGGAGATCAGAGATGTTCCAGAGGAAACACACAGGCATTTAATCAGTAATGTTATCAACTAAAAAAAAACCCCAACTTATAAAACAACCAAAAGAGAGTGCAAGAAGGGGATGAATTTTGAAAGCAAGGGAATGGTAGCCCATGAGGACAAGGCTCCTTCTCCCTGACACGGGGGCCCAAGGTGGGATCTCACTTGGGTTTGTCACACAGCCAGTGCCACCCCTCTGCCCCAGCCCAGCCTCAGAGCAGCGCAAAGCTGCCAAGAGAGGAAATGTTTTATTTGCAATTTGCTGCTCTGGTGTCCTCGGCCACAGGCTGTTTCAGGGCTGGAGCACTCTGAAATGTCTCATTGCAGTGAATTTCTCCCATTGCAGCCAGAGGCAAATTGCAGCCCTCCCCTGGCTGGTGCTGGGGAAGGGGCTGGCAAACACAGTCAGGCCCTTCCTGCAGCTCTGAAGAGATGAACCACTTTGCCACCTGTAAAATTATTTTAGGATTAAATCCTATGGTGCTCTTTCGGATAATTTTGCTCTTCTTTTCCTAAATTAGAAAGGAAATTAATTTTCAACGTTTTGGACATTATCCATTCCAGATTTCAGGTGTGTAACTGCGGTTTTCTTTGGAAGGCTGAATATCTTTAATCAATGATTACTCTCATCTTGGTGCAAGCTTTTCCCCCTGAGCAGGGAGCTCACTGAGGAGCTCTTCAGTGAAAAGCAGGAGAAGATCTCAGGAGCTTTTTGTGCATCATCTCTGCGAAAACCAGACATGAGGCTCCTGTGTTTAACAACATCTCTACACAAGTCATCTCTTGCAGCCTCTCTCTGCTGCTCCTCAGGGGGATCCTGCAGCACCACAGCCCAGTTAACACATTTACAGGTTTCCTCCCCACCAGGCTTTCACCCCCATGGCACCTGCAGCGAGGGCTTTTCATACTCACTTGCCACTTTCTCCATAGCTGTCCAGGGACGAGGTGGCAGAAATGACACAGATCACCAGTGGGCAGCCTGCAGCAGGGCAGGGAAAGGCAGATCCAGAGGCATTATCAGCAATGAAAGTACATCTTCCAGTGAGCCCTGCAGGTTCTGCTAAATTTTGTATGAACCGCTCGGAGCCACTTTCAAATTCAGTCTAACTTGAGATCCCCCTGCAGCTGTTTAATCCAACATTAATTATCTGATGTCAGACAAAATGACTTTTTAATACAGTACCAGTTTAACTGTTAAACTGGATCAGTGCTAATGTCCCTGGGAACCACAGGCCTGTTTAAGCCTGGGTTGGCTTTATGGACTTGCTGCTCTTGCTCTCCAAGCAGTGCTACACGTGAAGCAGAATCAGCCTTATTTAAACTACTTTAACCACTGCCAGGTCCTGTTGTGCCACTTCATTCCAGGCCAGGAACGGGACAGGAGGCAAGGGGTTTATTGCCAGCAGTTCTGAATGCAGTGAAACCCATCCCTTCAAATATTAAATGATTGCTTGCTAATTCCTGTATGATTTAATAAAATGTGAAGGTTTGAGCTTTGATCATCTTACAGAATTTAATAAACAGGTCCCAGACAGAGTATTAGACATGATAGCTTAAAGTATCAATTTTCTTTTTAATTCTTTAGGTTTTCTGCATGAGGGTTTTACAAAATTCTCTGACAGGCAATTTCTGCTTAATTTTACCACTATCATTCTCACAAATTGTGTAAAGTTTTCCAGTACTGTCAGAGGTATAATTTTTGGAAGAAGTATTTTCATTCTTTAATAACTGCAGCTAGAAGGACATTTATGAATATTTATATATTTATATGAAGCTAAGTTTATAAATATGGGGTATCCTCAGTAGTTAAGAAGCATTGTATTTTGAAAGCTTCTGTGTCTTCTATACAAGAAAAAACCCTAAAGAATACAAAAAACCTGGCTGTAGAAACTCTGTGGTATATAATTCAAACCAATTTTAGGACATCCATTCTAAAAGGCTAAGTATGCCATTTATTGAGAAAGAGGAAGCATTAGACACAACAGAAAGTGTATTTCCTTCCAATGGTGAAAAGATCTATTTGCTTGATGGGGATGAGTATATTCTCCCAATTTATATTGGGAAGTTCATTTTCTATGATTTTCTTCTGCTGTGTTACATCAGATCTGGGCAACAAAAACCAGGAAATTATGGAATTGATGTCATTTGACAGCTCAGAACAAAGTCTTCACTCTGTGGCAGTTTCTGCAGGAGAGGAAAGTGGCTGAAGTGGGAGAACATCCAGCACCACAGACTCTGTCACCTGCAAATGGAGGGCCTAGCAATCTTTGCTACAGCAAAGCACCAACCCATGAGGTCTCCTGACACTCCTGTGCCTGTTTTTCACGCATGACTCTGCAGGCTGCAGATGGAATAAGCACTGGTGTGAGTCAGAACCACAGAAAGAGCACAGCAGGGAGGTGAGGCCTCCCTCCCTCGGTGCTGCCACCGATGGGACAATCAGGGTCTGGTTGCAGAGGTTGTGGCATTCCCTGCACTGGAGCTGGCTCAAGGACTGCACCTTTTGAAGTGATTGCAGTCAGAATTATGCATTTTCTCATCCAACAGACCTGCTCTCAGTAAGGCAAACTGTGATCATAAGATGACAATTTCAAATATGCTTCTGAATATAATCTTGTCCTATAGTGAGGAGACTTAAAGTAAGCAGCTACTAAATGCTTACCCCATCCAATTCCATAATAATATAAGTGCTTGCTTTCTTCTGACCCAAATACTTTGATCACCATGCTGTAAAGATGAAATCCTTCCACCAGCATCCATGCAAACGCACTCAGGAAGAAAAAATGAAGGAGAATGGCCAAGATCTTGCAAGGCAGCTAAATTAGGAGTAAAAATGAATACATTAGTTCTTTGTGATACAGTCACATCAGTTTTCTTTTTTTTTTTAACTTCTATAGACATTTACAGGCTAAATGCTAAATCACTGGAATAAAACTGTCTTAGAAAGCAATAGACAATTCCATTTTTCTACTGCATTTTCAGATAGCTTCAGAGTAACAAATCCTTTCACCTTTAAAAAAATAATAAAAAAACCCCAACAACATTGCCAAATGTGGTGTGGAAATCCAAATGTGTTATTTATTTATAACAGTAGGAGAAACACTCCCAATAAAGTCTACAAAATATTTAGGGAATCAAAACTGAGTGTCTGCTGTGAGCCTGCAGTAAATACAGGAGTCAGAGAAGCGGGGTACAAGTGCTGTCCTGTTCCCTGCTCCCCGCTTCTCCTTCAGGTGCTCCTCTCAGACATCTTCAATTTTTCTCTAAGCCCCTGTCTGATCAGCCTTAAAAACAGGAGAATGGAATCCTTTCTTCTTCCCAGCCTCAGGGGCTCCCCACTGGCCTTTCCTCACTCTCTGCTTTTCCCTTCTCCTTCCTCACTCTCTGCTTTTCCCTTCCCCTTCCTCACTCTCTGCTTTTCCCTTCCCCTTCCTCACTCACTCCTTTTTCCCTTCCTCACTCTCTGCTTTTCCCTTCCCCTTCCTCACTCTCTGCTTTTCCCTTCCCCTTCCTCACTCTCTGCTTTTCCCTTCCCCTTCCTCACTCACTCCTTTTTCCCTTCCTCACTCTCTGCTTTTCCCTTCCCCTTCCTCACTCTCTGCTTTTCCCTTCCCCTTCCTCACTCTCTGCTTTTCCCTTCCCCTTCCTCACTCACTCCTTTTCCCTTCCTCACTCTCTGCTTTTCCCTTCCCTTTCCTCACTCTCTGCTTTTCCCTTCCCCTTCCTCACTCACTCCTTTTCCCTTCCTCACTCTCTGCTTTTCCCTTCCCTTTCCTCACTCTCTGCTTTTCCCTTCCCTTTCCTCACTCTCTGCTTTTCCCTTCCCCTTCCTCACTCTCTGCTTTTCCCTTCCCCTTCCTCACTCTCTGCTCTTCCCTTCCCCTTCACTTTTCCCTTCCCCTTCCTCACTCCCTCTCTCGAGGAGCTCTCAGCAGGGTGGCTGTGCCCATCACTCAGGGACAGAGCAGATGTGACTGCAGGATGTCCCCATGGTGATGTCCCCACCATGATGTCCCCAGGGTGATGCCCCATGAGAGGACCTGGTTTGCTCTGCCCCAGCTCAGCTCCCCAGCCCTGCCCTGTGTGTGGCAGGCTGCTGGGATGGACACTGTGCCCTGCCCTGTGCCCCCTGCCCTGTGCCATCCCCCTGTGCCATTCCTCTGTGCCCCCTGCCCTGTGCCATCCCCCTGTGCCCCCTGCCCTGTGCCCTGCCCTGTGCCATCCCCCTGTGCCCCCTGCCCTGTGCCATCCCCCTGTGCCATCCCCCTGTGCCCCCTGCCCTGTGCCATCCCCCTGTGCCATCCCCCTGTGCCCCCTGCCCTGTGCCATCCCCCTGTGCCCTCCCCAGTGGCTGCTTGTCCCCAGCCCAGGGCAGGGAAGGCTTTTGCCTCCCTCAGCCCCAGGAGGCTCCAGGCTGTGCTGGGGGAGCTGCACCAGTAGGAACCAGTTTGCTGCCTCAGATGTTAATGGTTCGTTCCCTCTGCAGTGTGAGCTGAGCTGGGCTGGGCTGCCATTTTATTCTTTATGCTGATGATTTGGGATTTTGTACTCCAGTGAAAATTAAAATGTTGGGACTTGGTAGAGCAATGAAAATGGAGGCTTTCCTGCCCAAGCTCACTTGGACCAGTGCAAGGACATTCTAATGCAAATCCAATGGGACTACCTGTGTTCAAAAGCAATAAATTTGGGGTTAATTTGTGTAAGTGAGGTCTGTATGTGGTTTAGTATTTCACAAAGTTCAGTGACATATTATTAAACCAGATTAGCTTATTGACAAAAGCTGTAAGAGCCTTTCCAGTTAATTTTATCATAAGGCTATAAAATCCACTTTAATGCCTTTTGATTTCTACCAGAAGATTGGTCCACAAAAATCTAAATGCAACATAAAGCTGACATACAGGCTAGTTCTGTCAAATGGATATTTTCCAGCTTTAGAGTAGCCAAACAATATGAATCACAAAGCAGCAGAAAAATGGCACACAGGGAAGTAGCAGGAGGCTGGTCTGCATAGAATTTTGTATAATACCTAGTTGCAGATTTGTACATAAAATCCATAGCAAACTTGCTGCTCATTCTGGTTGGGGTTTCTGCCCTAATTATTGCTCAGCAGTTACTCTTACATGGCAAAATTGCCTTCTGTAAAAGCACTGAGAAGCTGAGTCCTCACACACTAAACCCAAGCATGTCTCCCTTGCTGCCCCCTGTGAAACACCCACTTTTGGCAGAATACCTGTGAAAAGGCAGGTATTTTCCTGCTACTCTTAGGGTTGACAGCTGGAGGGTCTGTGGAAATAGAGAAAGCAGCCCAGCCAGCAGCAAGGTCTGTCCTGCTATTTCTGATGAGAAGGTAAAGCAGGCTTTCAGAAGGGCCAGACAATCTTTGTCATTTTTGTCCTGAGGACAGTCTTAAAACAGATCGGTAATTTTACAGCTATATCACAAACAAAAGCAGCTTGTTTCACCTCTCCTTTTGGATGTTTCCAGCAATTCCAGGCAGGAGTATTGAGTGAGAAAGAGACAAATATCCAGAACTGCAGATAGTAGAGACATTAGATTTTCCTGGTTGTGCTGGAAAAAGCCCAGTGCTGGCTAACACCTTATACTTCAATTTTCATTTTCCTGTGTCTCAATAATATAAAGACACAAAAAGACATCCTGATTTTGGGAAGAATTGCCTTCCATGATCAGTTGACTATTGATGATAGGTGTCAATGACCAGCTTTTTATAAATAAATGAGTAAATTAGGTGTACTTGAAAGATTAAAGTCCTGTTTGTGAAGATGGAGCTTTATGGTTAAAAATCATTATTATTCTACAAAAGAAAAAAAGATCCACTGTTATTCTACAAAAGAAAAATTGCTGCAGAATGAATTGTAAATCATTAAATAACGCATCTGAGAATAGCAGGGAATGCTGTGTGCCATATCTGCAATCAAAACTGCAACGTCCCCAGAGGCAGAGATGGGAAAGGATGGGCAGGCTCAGGGCAAGGGGCGATGCCAGCTGTGGGCAGGGGGACACAGGGGGTCCTGCAGGGCACCCAGAACAGCTCAGCCCCACTCAGCAGCCCCGCAGAGGTTACAGACTGACCCTGCTAGTGCAAACACTGCCTCCCTCTCTGGAAACCGCTGCTCAGCAGCTCAATTACTGCTGCAATTAAAGGTATTTAGGCTGCTCTCAAAGCTAGTCAGGAGTGGGTAACGACAGGAGACCAATAAAAGGATGAATCACAACCCCCCGGATTCCAAGAGGACAAAGCATAAATATAAAAGCCCAGCAGACAGTATTTGCATCAGCTCTGTCAACTTTCAGATCTTTACAGAGTTATCCCAAACAATTATAGCTCTTATAGAGGAGGCAGGGCTAAAAAATCCACAGATTCTGTGAAGCATTTTATTTCCCAAAGCCTGGGGTGTAAAACAGCTCTCGCTTCCCGGTGCTGCCATCCCAATTTCACCAAAGCAGGTTTGGGACAGGCTTAGGGGGAAATCTGCACCTACTAAACTGCAGCCTGAGTCCGTGTGAGAGCTTCCCAAGCTGGACTAAGCAAGCAGGACCTGAGTGTGCCCAAGGCAGGTTATGAACGTGGGTGGCTCTGGGGCTGGTCCCTGGAGAATGCGGCTGCTCCAGCCCACAGCTGGACACAGCTGGAGCCCCACACCAGAACAGGCTGAGGCCCTGCTGGCCTTGCTCAGCTCTAAAGAGGCTTTCACACATCCTCTGAAGTGACTCAGCCGAATTGTCTGACAATTTGGGATGGGTGCAAAAAAAAGCCCTGTGAGAATACCTGACCCTGTCATGCTGGTGAACCTTCCATTGCCCTCGAGCCCATGTCCTTTCAACGGGGTTTTAGCCCTCTACTTAAAGAGGATTATTTTCATGCCTGGTTTCTACTGTCTTCAGTTTCATCTTTTGCTGCTCTCCAATGTCTCCATTTCATTTTCCTTCCAAACCATCCCCTCTCATTTTCTCCCTTGCACATTGCATGACTCATTCAGGACCCACCCGAATGTTAAACAGCAAAAGAATATGAACTTAGTTTTCCAAAGTGCTTTTAGGTCCTCAGGTAATGACTGCCTGTGCAAACCAGGCATTACAGTTATTTATAAGCATAGCAGAAATTCAAGAGATCCCATTTGAGCTGAATATAAATTTAGGTAGATGTTGTATTGGCAAAATGAACAATGTGCAAACCTCATATTTACTTCTATTGAGAAAAAATAACACCACCACCACCCCCCAGTAATAGAAACCACTGGCTGCTTCTGAAAAATAATGTGGAGCAGCAGCTGGTCACAAGGTTAGCAGAGTTTTTACCAGCACAAACACAGAGCACCCTGGAAGCTTATTGTAAAATCAGGTTTTGCTTCTGTTTTTCAGGTGGAACTTTCCATCTCATGTTACTTTAAATTGCATTTTTAAAATTAACAGTGGAAAGAAATTGGTTGTACTGGTATGTGATGCAGTTAACTTGGCCTGTTTGTCTTGCTCTCACTGGGCTGCTTTGGATGCCAGTTTAATGGCTTAGCCCTGGTGCCCTGCCTGAGCATTTCCCCTGCAGCAGGATGGCGTTTTTGGCTAGGGAGTGTTGTTAAAGCCGGATCTCCCCTGCAGAACCTTCCCTGGCTGTGCCCGCGCCCCAGCAGAGCCTGGAGCTGCCCCAAGGACCCCAGAGACTCACGGTTGCGGGGCTGAGCTGGAAGCTGGCCAGCAGCAGGGCCTGGGCCAGCAGCACGGCGCTCGACAGGTTGGCGTGGATGTGGTAGCGCTGGTTGCGGATGGTGCTGACGGACCTGCGGGGCACAGAAACACCTCAGCACGGCCCAGGGCCTCCCGTGCAGCAGCACCAGGCACCCCGCTGGCCCTGGCTGCGGCTGGGCTGACCCTGGGGCCTCGGGAGCTCTGCTGCCAGCAGCCTGGGCAGCGCCTGAGCAGAGCACCCCTCTATGCCGGCACAGCACAGCGCCCTGCACGTGGCAAAGGGACGGCCAGGGGCAGAACACCAGCAAGGGCTTGGTCCTGGAGGGTGCTGAGCTGACAAGGAGCTCACACCCCACAGAAAGCAAACCTGTGCCCACTCTGCGCCAGAGCTCCTGGGTTTATTTTGTTGGTATTTGCCTTTCTGGGAAAGGAGGGAACGGGGAAAGACATTGGTTCCAATTCTGATTTATACAAGTATAACTTCTGAGAAAGATAGCTCCATACACAGATGGGCAGTGCCTGTCTTGACAGGAACCTGACTGTGGTTTCAACATCATTTGAACGTATCTCCCTTGGCTTTTCAAAAACCAGCTGGAAATCTGACAAGAACAGGCTTTCCTGGAAGTCTGCTGACCTCGTGTTTCTGTTCTCATCCCAAAATAAGAAACAGAAAACAAAAACATTGATCTGAACATCCCAGGCTTGCCTTAAATTCTGTTCTCTTTGAAAAACAAACAGTGCTGGTGATAACAGGTTCCTATTCCAATGCACCCTCCTGCTGCACCGCTCCATGGAGCGGGAATGAAGAGGGAGGGGACAAGAAGTACTGAGATCCCAAACGTAGCTCAAGGATGCTCTGCCTGGTTTCAGTGGCTCTGTGTTGAGCAGCTCCACAGGCTGGGCAGTGTCACCCACCAGGGCAGCAGGGCTCACTGCCCCCCTGGGAAGGGGCTGCCCTGGCCAGGACATGGAGAAGCAAAGAACTTGCCAGATTCTTCTCCACTTATGTCACAGTCATCTAACACCACATTGCAAAATTCCACTTCAGCTGCTTAACGAGACCCTGCTCTCCAGTGAAAAGATAATCAAATTATTTTCAATTGGCAGTTTGAAGGATGCTGTATGTAGGTGGGGTGCTTAACCCTGTGACAGTCAGCTGGCTCCAAGCTCTCTTCCAAGTCTTGTTTGCCTCCAGCTCCTTGAGGAGTTTTCAGCCCTGCTGCAGCAACACCTCCTCCTTTTGCTTCTTTTTCCTTTTGAAACACCCTAACATCTAATTCTGCCCTCAGACTAAAATGGAGCAGATCATTCCCCTTAGCCTAAACATGCCAACAGCACAATGGCAGACAGGCAGATGTTGGACTTATTTAGAGTGGATTTTGCCACACATTATGCTCTTAATCCAAGTATGACCAACAAAAATCTCGAAACTTGGAAATAATACGGGGTCTGGAAAAAAACAAGCATTGCAGTCAGTTTACTGAGATTCAGCTAGTCCTTTTCCCTAGAAACTGGCCTCTAAACAGCATGTCCAAAATACAAGAAAACAAGAATCAAACTCTTAAGTGAGAAGAATATGGTTTAGTGTGTGAAAGGAGACAAGAACCCCAGTCCTTGCTGTACTCCCAAAGTGCTGCACAGCCTTGGACAAGTTACTTCACCCTTAGTCAGGTTTTCTGTTTCTTATTTAGACACAAACCTTTATGAAAGCTTTTTTCCAGAAATGTTTGTACGAAGCCCAGCTGGGCCTCAAACTCATTTGTCACTAGGAGAACATAAATAGGAATAAAGGTCCTGAGTGCCCTGGGGCAGAAACCTTCCCAGCAGAGAGAGCCCTCACAGGGCTGCCCTGCTTTGGGCAGGAGGTGCAGAGGTTTCTAACCACGAGCCATGGAGTGAATTCCACACTGCTTACAGTGTCCTTCACCCCACTAAAGCACCACAGAAAAGCAGCCTGATGGAGAACAGCGAGACACTCGAACATCGACGTGGGCTGCATGAGGTAATTGTGTACGAGCTGTGTGAAAATAAAGTCAGGCAGCCAGTGCTGACTGAGACTTCCTTACTGGGCACTCCTTTCTGAACTCCTGCCTCACAGACACGACAGTGGAAAAGCAGGAGGTGCTGTCAGTGTACGCTGAGCAACCCAGAGATGTGGGGGCAGAGAGGGTGGGCCTGCAGTCCCTGCTCACCTGGTACTGGAGTCCAGACCAAGGCCTCCTGCAAGGCTCTTTGCAAGGTTCCTGAACTATAGCAAAGCATGGACAGTTAAAAAAAAAATTAAAATCTCTCACGAGATTAAAATGGCTTGCTATATAAAGACCATCCCATTTCAGGAAATGAAAGTAATTTAGAAATAACCAACCAAGTGTTACAAATACACGTGCAGAATCTAATTAAGGAAGGTTGTAGAATTAATAGCCTTTGTTTTATGCTGAGCAGCTGAAGTGATCCTGCTCGCCTTGCTGCGTGCTGGCCGCTCAGCAGGTATGAAGCAAAAATTACTCACGACAGCACGGCGAACGTGACCAGGGTGATCGTCAGGCAGACGATGGACAGAGCACAGCCGATGTAAGTGATGGAGGAGAGGGCCACCTGGTGTTCTCTCGTCAGCTGCAGCAGGGAGAGAGAACAGGGCTGTGAGCTGGAGTCACACTGAGAGACCAGAGCAGAGCTGGTGTCACACAGAGAGACCAGAACAGAGCTGGAGTCACACAGAGACCAGAACAGAGCTGAGAGCTGGTGTCACACAGAGAGACCAGAGCAGAGCTGGTGTCACACAGAGAGACCAGAACAGGGCTGTGAGCTGGTGTCACACAGAGAGACCAGAGCAGAGCTGGAGTCACACAGAGAGACCAGAACAGAGCTGTGAGCTGGAGTCACACAGAGAGACCAGAGCAGAGCTGGTGTCACACAGAGAGACCAGAAGAGAGCTGAGAGCTGGTGTCACACAGAGAGACCAGGACAGAGCTGAGAGCTGGTGTCACACAGAGACCAGAGCAGGGCTGTGAGCTGGAGTCACACAGAGAGAGACCAGAACAGAGCTGGTGTCACACAGAGAGACCAGAACAGAGCTGAGAGCTGGTGTCACACAGAGAGACCAGAACAGGGCTGTGAGCTGGTGTCACACAGAGAGAGACCAGAGCTGTGAGCTGGAGTCACACAGAGAGAGACCAGAGCAGAGCTGTGAGCTGGTGTCACACAGAGACCAGAACAGAGCTGAGAGCTGGGATCACACTGAGCACACACAGAGAGCAGAGCAGAGCTGTGAGCTGGTGCCACACTGAGCACTGCCAGCCCTGCCCTGCCCACAGTGTCCCTGTCCTGTGTCACAGCCCAGGCCCTCAGCAGCAGCGGCTCCTGCTGTGGCTGCAGGGCTCGGGCAGCCTGGGCAGCTCAGCTCAGGAGCTCACAGGGCCCAGCGATGCTCCCAGGGATGCCGGCAGTGATGCAGCAGCAATGCCCCCAGGGATGCAGCAGCAATGCCCCCAGGGATGCAGCAGCAATGCCCCCAGGGATGCAGCAGCAATGCCCCCAGGGATGCAGCAGCAATGCCCCCAGGGATGCAGCAGCAATGCTCCCAGGGATGCAGCAGCAATGCCCCCAGGGATGCAGCAGCAATGCCCCCAGGGATGCAGCAGCAATGCCCCCAGGGATGCAGCAGCAATGCTCCCAGGGATGCAGCAGCAATGCCCCCAGGGATGCAGCAGCAATGCCCCCAGGGATGCAGCAGCAATGCCCCCAGGGATGCAGCAGCAATGCTCCCAGGGATGCAGCAGCAATGCCCCCAGGGATGCAGCAGCAATGCTCCCAGGGATGCAGCAGCAATGCCCCCAGGGATGCAGCAGCAATGCCCCCAGGGATGCTCCCAGTCATTCCCAGCCCTGTGCAAGCACCACCATGCAGGGAGAGCCAGCAAAGCAGAGAACCCAAAGCAGAGAACCCAAAGCAGAGAACCCAAAGCAGAGAACCCACCCACCAGAGCCATCCACAGCCATGAAATGACCGATCCATCACTGGTTCTGTGCAAGGGATGGAGCCAGCAGTGCCTGCTGAGGGAGCTGGGCTGACACTCCAGCATGGAAACCCCAGCACGGACCCAGTGGGAGCAGCAGGAGGGCAAAGCTCTGCTCCCAGCCTCTGCTTCTGCCTGCTGGCATCTCTTGTGGAGGTAATGCAATTTTTGGGAACATTTAAACTGTAACCCCACGGTGCTCTCCCCCAGGATCTGCGTTAAACCTGGACAGAGTCAATGCAAGAAGGACAGGGTGGTTTGGCCACTCCAATTAATCAGCATGTGTTTTAACTTTCCATGCAAGTTCTCATAAAAGAATGACAAAAGAGCCACACCCAGCAAAGGGAGCCAGGCAGTATTAATATGTAATAAGTAGAACAGAGCAAGGCAGGAAAAAGCTTTCTCATCCTAGAAGAATTTTCAAACATTTTTCCTGACTTGATTTTGGACAGACTTGACATTTTCATAAACTGAAGGAAAAAAAATTACTCAATCAAAAAGCTTTAATTATGATGCTTGAAATACTGTGTTATTGTTTCAATCTCAATTTACTATTGACTAAATTCCAAGCTTAAAAAAAAAATCATTGATTATAACAAAATACTAAAAGGAATGGTATCTTTCCAAAACTTTTTTACAGCACATTTATTTAATAAAAACTAGTCCTTTCACATATGTTTGGGATTTTCTATTATTTTCCACACACACACAATAAAACTTCCCACCCAAATGAAGTATTCCATCAGAGATTATCAAACTGAAGCAGCTCTACCAAGAAACTCCCCATTAAAATTCCTTTTACAGGAGTGAAATAACGTGCCGTGTGGTCATGGGAAAGCATTAATACAGACAAAAAGATGTGTTGTGAGTGTGGGTTTTTAGTGTAAGTACCTGCCAAGCTCACGTGTGCTGAGTTTCCAGCAGAAGAGCTCAGCAATCTGAGAGCCTGTAAGGGATGCACTGAAAGACAACTGTTGCTATGGTGTTACTGTTCCTAGGAAATATGATGCAGCTCTTGAGTATTTTTTCTTTGCCAGCCAAAGACACATTTCTTTTCCCTGACTGGACAGCATCAATTACAGAAACAAAAGAGTTCTGTGTACTGGAACAGCTTTAAAGCTCCAGATAATTCCTACAAAAGAGATGCTGTCATCCCTCATCCCCAAAGAAGGCATGTGCAGGCATTCTCCACAGAATGTTCCTGAAATAGGAACAATCTGTGTGGTAAATGGAGCAGTTTAGAAGTGATTTCCTCATCAGGTACATTCATGTCCAAAATGCATGGACCTTATTTCCTGGTGCCTCCACCCTGTTCCCTGGCTGCAGGTGGCTCCCAATTCTGCAGAAGGAGGAGGGGAGCTGGGGAGGCTTTTCAGATGTAAAGTCACTCTGAAATCAGTATTTCTCAGCAGTCCTTAAGCCAGAAAATGTTCCCTGGAGAGCTTCCCTGCTCAGAGAGAGCTCAGATTTACAGTGCTCTGTGCTGGTGCTGCACTGGCAGAGACCTCAAGGGTGCTGTGCCCTTACTGTCACTGACAAACGCAGAAGGTCCAAGGAGCAAGCCAGGGGAAATGGGCAAAAATCACAGAAAGGCCTGGGTTGGGAGGGACCTCAGAGCCCCCCCAGTGCCACCCCTGCCATGGCAGGGACCCCTCCCACTGTCCCAGGTGCTCCAGCCGCAGTGTCCAGCCTGGCCTTGGGCACTGCCAGGGATGCAGGGGCAGCCCCAGCTGCTCTGGGCACCTGTGCCAGGCCTGCCCACCCTCCCAGCCAGGAATTCCTTCCCAAAGTCTGCTCTAAACCTTCCCTGTGAAGCCATTCCCCCTTTCCTGTCACTGCCTGCTCCTGTGAACAGCTCCTCTCCATCTTGCAGGACCTTCAGGTGCTGCAAGGCCACAGTTGGGTCAGCCTGGAGCCTTCTCCTCCCAGGCTGAGCAATCCCAGTTCTCTCCATGTGGGAAAGGTGATCCATCCCCCCCAGATCAAACTGTTTGGTTTTTCCCATAGTAATCCAAAAGAAGATAATGATCACCCAGATATTTTTTTCTCCCCAATTTCTTTGATGTTGTGTCTCTAAGAAAGTCTGTCTCTGGGTTTTAGTTCAGTCTTTCTCCAGAAACCCCTGCAGGGCAAGACAAAATGTGAATCCTCTATGACTTAGAAATGAAAAAGCGAAAAAAAAATCTCTTCTACAACAAAATGTACAAAATTCACTGAAACCTGAAATAACCTGCCCAGGTCCCTGCATCTGTGAGCTGGAAATTGCTCTTGCTCTGGTGAGCAGAACCAAAATCTGATGAGGCTGTAAGAGTGCTGCTCCCGAGCCAACACTCAGCCCAGCCTGGTGGGAAGTTCCTGCAAAGCAGCAGCTCTGCAGGGCAGCTTCCCCTTGCCCCTGTGAGGGACAGAGCTGGGCTCAGCCTGAGCCAGCTCCAGCTGCAAGGCAGGGCCCAGAGGGGCTGCAGGGGCTGCCCTCAGAGGCAGAGCAGCTCCTGCCCATGCAGGTGTGAACTGCAGGGAGAGAACGGGGAAAAACACACGAAAGAGCTCAAAACCAGGCTGGGGATGATCTCCAGGGTGTGCAGCCTCACTGCAGGGCTGTGGTGAAGGAGGGAAAAGAATTTGTATTTAAGGACACCAGAGCCCCACAAACCTCCCACCCCAGCTGCCACAGCACACCTGGATGTGGTGCGTTCCCATCTGAGGGCATAAAAGGAGCAATTTGTCAGAAGTACCTGGGTTGTCAAAGCATTGGGCCTCATTAATTAAGAAACGATTTCAATTAATTCCAGTGCTCTGATAAGGGCTGTTTTTACCTAACCTCAGTTTGTCTTTTTGAAAGTTTACAGACTTCCTGCATGATGTGGAATGTAAAACAGTAATTTGGGATGGGTTTGTAGTCAGCGCAAAAACTCTAATCAAGCTGCATTGCTATTATTAAGGAAAATAGCATTAAAAAGTACCAAATAAAACACTGAGCAAGCTGTGAAGTCATCCCACGAGCCTGATTCTCACACTTGTCCCAATCTACATTAAATTATTCTTTTCTTCTAAAATGTTTAGCTTCCTTGCATTGATATGGTCATTCTTCCACCCTGAAAAGCCAGGAAACGAGCTCGTGCAGTCAGGAGTGTCAGCAATACCAGCACTAAGAGACAGATGTTTCTGAGTTTCTGCTTTGACAAGGTAAAACCAAAAGTTCCTCCCACCCTTTCAGCCTAGGCTGTAGCAGCCCCTGCCCTGGGAGCTGCTGGAGGCCTGGCCAAGGCAGGGGATGGAGCAGATCCACGCTGCTGTGGCACAGCCCACTGCCCCAGCCCTGGGCTCCCTCCTAAGAGGAGTTACTACATTGCTTAACACGTCTGTTTTGGAAACTCACAGGCAAGCCTGAGAAACGCTCCTGGAAAGACACCAGCTCAGGCTGCAAGTACAAATCTTTCATTTATAATGCTGTTCACAGAAAAAAAAAAAGAAAAAAAATATAGAAAGTGCTATCGAACCCCTCTGTTTATAAATAACTGCAAGGAAGATGAAAATATATTATAATAATGAGATGGTACTTTTTGTAGCTGGAGGAGCTGGGAAGGGTCATTCAGGCTGAAAGCCTTATTCAGTAGGCTCCACAGGAAAAATCGTTTGTGTCTAGAGGGGAAAAGCTCCTTATTCCTGTGAAGTGACTGAGTGAGCACACACAGGAGCACTGCAGCCCCCGGCCAGCCCAGGGCACCTGCCTGGTGCTCCCTTTCTCCAGGGCACATTTGCCCTCCTGCCCCTGTCCCTTACTCACCTCTCAGGCCACTGACTGCACTCTTCTGCTTGGCAAAGGGTGAACTTGGCCAAAGGAAAACACTTCCAACCTAAAATTTTCCCTTCACATACTGCAAATCATCTCTCTATTTCTGCCTTCAGAGGTCACACATCAGACAAAGGCTGAGCTCAAATACTCCAACTAGGGCTTGTCATAGCTGATCCTGACAGCTGTACCAAGTGACAGCTTCACTGTTTAGACACCAAAAGCAGTAATTTCACTGTCCACACTACTTTAGAAATCTCCTTTCTGAAAAACAATTTGTCCTCCAGAAAAAGGCATGTTCCTGAACCAAGAAAGGTTTCACAGCCTCCAAGAGGAGTCCTGCAAGCTGAGCAGGAGATCACAGCCCTGGTTTGTATTTCAGCCTCAGTCCCTGGCACAGCCCAGGCTATGTCTGCACGTGCCCATGAGTGGACACACTGCATTAAAGCAGCTGTTTGTTCACTGCTGGAAATGCCACGACAGCTGCACTCTGCCCCAAGTGCAGACAGAAGGTGAGTGAGATTTCCATCTCCCTTTTGCTCAGCTTTGCATCCCACAGGAAATCCCTGCAGTGCAGATGGATTTTCCTGTTCATTATCTGACAGATCTGCAGGGGCTGCCCAGCACTGAAATCCCCCCAAACCCTCTGCAAACCTGAGCATCCTCCCTGAGCACCTCCTGGGGAGCAGTTACAGCCAAATCCACTGAAGTTGTACCTTTAAAATGTAATCTGAATCCAATTAAGAAAAGGATGAATAATTAACTTTGGCAGCCTGAGTGTCTCAGAGACATTAAAACGCTGGCCTTGGCTGATGAAGCTAATGGTTTTAATTGCCTCCAGAAAGGCTGCTGAAATTCAGTCTCAGCCCAGAGAGGCCTTTATTTATATGTTAAATAATAATAACAACAATACAAATCTCTGTTTTCCTTCAGCTTGCCAAGCACTTTGTTAGGTACAAAACATTCCATTTTTTAAAATGAACATCTGTGGTGAGTTCAGGAGGCTCAGTCTGCTCCTGAGAGCACAGGGTGGATTTTGGTGGGGCCATGCTGAGTGGCACTGTACAATCACCACCCACAGAAAAGCCTCATTTGGTGCACAAACTTCTTTTCTCAAGCCACCATGCATCAGATACTGCAAATTTAAAGAAAAAATGGCCTCTGAGAGCCACAATGCAATCATCTTTATCAGCCATTTCCAGCAGAATTGTTTTTGAATTCCCCTTCTCTGTTAACTCCACAGCTCCCAGCAATTTCCAACAAAGTGCTGCAGAGGGGGATTTTCAGGATTAAAGGCACATTTCCCTCCAGCCAGCCCAGCCTGGTGTTGCTTATTTAAAACTTTTCACTGTGACACAAAAAATACAGAATTTTCCAAATATCTCTGCCAAGATATTAATTGGTATTTTTAAATGCCCACATCATCTTTCAAAGTAGTTCTGGGCACTGTGTCATCAAACAGTAGGGGTTCTGCTCATTACAAATCTCAAAGTTCTTAATTCAAATGAAGCTTGAAGGAAGCATGGCAGGGAGGAAGGACTCAAGTTGTGAGGTGATATCAGATTATAATAAAGTCTGGGGACTAGAAAAGCTGATATTTCCAAGTTCTTCTAAAATCTGTGAGTGCAGAGCAGGGTGGGGTTTTTTTCTGCCTTCCTTTCAAGTCTAAGCCTGCAGGAAATGTTTAGTGCTGTATTCACAGCAGATTATCCCAGACTCAAGGAGCTGCTCTGTGCATCCACCAGGGCTGGTCCCTGCCCTCTGCCCCAGCAGGAGCAGCTCCTCCTGGTCTGCCCATCCTGCAGGGCTGGTCCCTGCTCTCTGCTCCTGCTCTGCCCATCCACCAGCAGGGCTGGTCCCCTGCTCTCTGTCCTCTGCTCCTGCTCTGTTCATCCACCAGGGCTGGTCCAGCTGCTCTCTGCCCATCCACCAGGGCTGGTCCCCTGCTCTCTGCCCTCTGCTCCAGCAGGAGCAGCTCCTCCTGCTCTGCCCAACCTGCAGGGCTGGTCCAGCTGCTCTCTGCCCTCTGCTCCTGCTCTGCCCATCCACCAGGGCTGGTCTCTGCTCGTGCTCTGTGCATCCACCAGGGCTGGTCCCCTGCCCGCTGCCCCAGCAGGAGCAGCTCCTCCTGCTCTGCCCATCCACCAGGGCTGGTCTCTGCCCTCTGCTCCTGCTCTGCCCATCCACCAGGGCTGGTCCAGCTGCTCTCTGCCCTCCTCCTGTCCCATCCAGCAGGCAGACCCGAGTGCCCTGGAGAGCCCCACAGGGGGATCAGCCCCACAGAGGGGCACTCTCCTGCCAGGCTGGGTCTGAGACCCCTCAGGGCAGCTGAGGACAGTCAAACACCAGCTCCCAGGACAATTCCATTCAGTGAGCGTGTCCAGCTGTGTTTCCCCAGGCTGGGCTTTGGCTCCAAAGGCCCGTTTGGATCAGGGCTGGCACTGGGTGGGGCTGTGCCCTGGGTGCCCCTGAGCCCCCAGCCCAGCCCTGGGGACAGAGAGGCCCCTGCAGGAGGCACAGCAGGCTCGGGCACAGGGTGACCACACCTAAGGAGAACAGTGATGGATAAAGGTGCTCATAACATTTCGTACTGCGTGGGGAGATCCTTCAGTCAGCAGGGAGAACTGGCTGCCAAGTGGTTCAGTGCTTTCATTTCCACCACAGAAAGGAAGTCTGTGTTCTTTTGGTGAGTATTCTGATTAAAATAGGTACTCTATCATGCTTCTCAAACAAAGCAGTTATTTCGACAGTTATAGCACTCTTAAACATTCGTGCTTTTCCAAAATAAAAAGTCATTTTTGCTCTGCCCCGCTGAGTGAAATGCAGTAAGTGCCAAACAATTCTCTGAGGAATTTGAGGGTTTAGTATCCTGCAGCACTAGCCCAACTTTTCCCTTGTAATTCTGTGGGATTAGGGACAACCAGAAATTCCCCAATTTCCTCCCATGGAAATCAACAGCGCTGTCCTGGCAGAGGGGCGGAACAGCAAAGGAAGGAACAAACTCAAAATCAAGAAAATCAAGTTCAAACCAAGGGTTCGAAATCAAGAGCAGCGCTGGATTTTCAGGAAGATGAGCTCGGGTGCCCTAAGGACAAAAGGAACCTGACACCCAATCCCAGTGTGAGAGGAGCTCCTGCACAGGGACAACGATCCCTGCCGTGAAATGGAGGGGCAAGGGGAGAGACCCAGAGAGCAAAGAAAGTTTACAAAGCAGCACTGGAATCAACACCCAGGCTGATTTATCTTTGTTCATCTGATGGCTGAGCCTGTCTGAACTGTCTGTGGGGACCTTCTCAGTCACACGAAATGTCACTGGTAATAAAGAGGGACCAAAAAATCGCAATGCCTACCCAATTTTTAAATATGCAGCACAAAGAAAAATTACCGGACTTAGGCATTATTCTTTTTATGTTCCCAGCAATGAAAAGCATGCTGAGAAAAGTAATTATACAAAAATTACAAAACAGCAGAAATCAGAGAGTGCCACATTATTTCCATTTCATTGTCCTATTTGAGTGTGGAACTGGCTGAAAATTTTAAGAAAACAGCTTATGGTTTCAGACTGCTATTTTATTGCACACAAAGTGCAGTGTTTGATTAATAACTGCAATATTAGATTTAGGAAACAATGCTCCAAACTGATAAATTACCCATCTATGCCCCATATTTTTGAAGCATTTTGCCATACCAGGACTTTTTCAAAACAGCCTTTATGAACACGAATTGATGCACCTTTTTTTCAATCAGCCATGCATTATCAAAACTCAGCTATAACAGTGAAAGCTAAAATAAAAACACATCTATTGCCACAAGAAAAGAAATTTGGGATGATTTTCTTTTTGTAAATAGAAGCTCACAGATGAATACCCAAACCTTTTCAGAATCCTGGGCTCCCTAAAAATGCTAAGGGTTGTTTCTACAGTTCCACCATCAAGATCAGACAGTTTTAAGTATTTTCCCTGTATAAACACTTGTCTGCTTACAAGCCCATTGGTGAGCTGCTTGAACTGTATTGATTGATAGTCTCTTCTGAATCGTGAACAGGCTACAAATGGCATAAAAACAAAGTCATTTCTAGCTTTAGAAATGCAGAAAACGTGTTCAAAACCCCAAACAATTTCTACCACAGATTGTATAACACTACTGCTTAGCTGGAAATGTCCATCCACATCTGAACTTTATAGGAGCCATTTTTATATTCTCACATTTGGAAAAGACAGCAAGAGGAAAAGCAGGAAAAAAAGAACAAATTAGAGAATGGTTTAGGAGACATAAATATTTCAGCTGTGTCCTGCACTGGTGTTCTGGGGGAGGAGGACCCAAGGTTCAAACTCTATTTTTCTGTGGGAGAAAATGATTGCTCTTTAAAAGGATTTTTGAACCCTGGGTCCCCAGGTGTCCACCATCCTTTAGCTGAAGTGACATTTCCGTGGCAGATGGTACAAATAGCCTGGCATGCTTTGTAGCTGTTGGATCACTACAGAAACAAATCTGCCAGATGGCTGGCATGTTCCTTGGCAGGAGCAGGGGTCCCTGACTGAAGGGGGAAGTGAAGCTGCCCAAAATGCAGCGACAGCATCTGAACATTCTTTGAAGCCCTTTTTGCTGCAGCTCTGGGCTGGGCTGGGTTCCTGCTGTCTAGGAAGGAGAGCTCCTGTCTGAGTGTGTGCC
Organism: Agelaius tricolor; assembly: GCF_023055355.1. Classification (NCBI taxonomy): domain Eukaryota; kingdom Metazoa; phylum Chordata; class Aves; order Passeriformes; family Icteridae; genus Agelaius; species Agelaius tricolor. The sequence continues at coordinate 397,758 of NW_027269280.1, forward strand.
AGGGCTGCTGCTCTGCCTCTCCTGTCCCTGTCCCTGCCACTGTCATTGTCCCTGCTGCCACTGTCCCTGTCCCTGCTGCCAGGAGCCCCCAGCACAGAGCTGGGACCCCAGGCCCAAGGGGATGTCCCATGTCCCATCCAGCAGGACACTGCTGCAAACCCCTCAGGCAGCTCCCGGCCCTGCCCCACAGGGAACAAACATATCCACATAAATGGGCTCCTTCTCTCTCCCACCACAGGTGCACAGTGCACCAGGGGCTGCCCAGAGGTTTGTGCTGGGTGGGGGAAAGCCTGGAACTCTGTGCACCAAGGAAGGAGAAGGACAGGAGCTCCCAAGGGCAGCTGCAGCAATGATCTATTTGCATTCTATCTATCTATTTGCTACAGGGATTTCTTTCCCTACCTCGGGTTCCCCATCAGAAGGAAAAGCTTGATCAGAGCAAACCCTTCACGTCTGCACAGTCCCTGTGAGCCAGTGTGTGCTGGGAGGTGGCACTGAATGATCCTCAGCCCCTGTGAGTGACCCACACCAATGTGTGCTGGGAGATGGGAGTGAGCAATCCCCAATCTCAGTCCCACACCAGTGTGTGCTGGGAGATGGCACTGAGCAATCCCCAATCTCAGCCCCTGTGAGTGTCCCACACCAGTGTGTGCTGGGAGATGGCACTGAGCAATCCCCAATCTCAGTCCCACACCAGTGTGTGCTGGAAGGTGGCACTGAGCAATCCCCAATCTCACTGACCTGGCCAGAGCTGTCCAAGAGCTCCCTGCAATCTCCACCTTCTGACTGCCTGCTGACCTTAATTACACCCCTGACACTTCTCAAAGGCAGTCAAGGGTTGAACATGCTCCTTCAGGAACATTCTGCTCATCTGCAGTCCCATTTTACCTTCAATCAACTCATTTATTTGTTTAAACCACTTGATGCCCACTGATCTCCAGAATTCAAAATAAATGTTATCATTCTCAAGTGAGGACCAGCAAGATAAACGAATGTCAGCAAGCAGGAATGTGGGCCAGGCTGATGCAGACACAACCCCAGAGTGATGGAACACAAACAGCTCCAGCCTGCCCTGTGCTCCAGCCCCTCAGCAGGCACCAGGCAGTGCCAGGCTGGCAGCTGAGCACCACATGGCCAGGAGCTCTCCAAGATGGTCACTTCAATCCTGAGATTGTTACAGCTGCTAATGCCACACCTCTGGAGGCTCTGAGCTGAGCTCATCAGCAGCATTGTGTGTGTCCTTCTTTCACAATCACCCTGGCTTCAGTGCCTTAGGGCTCCTGCTGAAACCAGGGTAAGAGCTGGAGTGCTGTGCAGCTACATTTGCAATCTGAGCTCAGTTTTAACCAATTCACAGCCTTCAAAGCTCTCCCCATCCTGGTGCAGATCCCACAGACATCAGAGTGATGGCTCATTTTGCCACGTTTAAATTAATATCCCAGAATTTCAGATTTTCCTTTGCCACTACTCTCTTTCAATTCCTTTCTCTGAATATTGGAATAAAAATGATTTTTCGTCTCAGCAGATTTCAGCCTTTGGAGATTACCTCCAGCTGGCAGACACTAGAACAGTGACTGAATTAACCTGACCTGTTCTGAGCAAAGATCAAGAAGGAAAATGGAGAACTCACAGCTTGTTCTCAAGAACTTTCTGGCATTTCTGTGCTCCCTAGAAATCACACCCACCTGGCAGTCTGTGCCACAAATGTCTGACAGTTCCTCAGCACCCCTCATCTCAGCATCTCAAGTGTTCAAGAGACAGCAGCAGGAAGTGCAAGGTGCCCTTCAGTTTTGTTCCCACGAATGTCTCAGTGGAATAAAATGGAATCCATGTGGACACTAATTCCTCCCCAAGGCAGGTGCATCAATTAATAACACAGTTCTGCAGTGCTGAGGAACATAGCAGGGCATGGATGGGCACAAGAAAGGCACAGGATGAGTTTGTGAAGGTGAGAGGGCAGCAGGAGCAGGGAGGGAGCTGGGGCAGGGCCACAGGGGCTGCCAGGGACTGGGTCCTGCTGCACTCTGCAGCTGGAAAAAGCCACATTTAACCAGTGAAGGAGCAAATTTAACCAACGAAGGAACAAATTTAACCTAATTTAACCAAAAAGCCACATTTAACCAATGAAGGAACAAATTTAACCAACGAAGGAACAAATTTAACCTAATTTAACCAAAAAGCCACATTTAACCAATGAAGGAACAAATTTAACCAATGAAGGAACAAATTTAACCTAATTTAACCAAAAAGCCACATTCAACCAATGAAGGAACAAAGAGAAGGACTTAAGCAAGAAGATTCTTGCTGGAATTTAGCACAACTCAGGGACCCCTGACCCTGATTCCAGAGCTGGGGCTCAGGGACACCTCGGCTTTGGCTGAACCCCTGAGGGTCCTGTGCACTCCAGCTGGGAACAGCAAACTCTAGAGAACTGCAAGGCCACATTAATGGGAAGCTCATGGCCTTTTTTTGTTTTTGAGCAGAAGGAAAATCGAAGTGAGGAGGAGCTGAGGGACTCTGATCAGCCTGAGCTGCTCCCAGGAGCTCCTGGATTTCCCCAAGGGCTCTCCCTGGGGATGCTCTCCCAGCTCTGAGGCTGCTGCACAGGCACTGCCGTGTGCTGCATCTCTTTATCCCTGTCAGTATCCCCCTTTTTAGAGCTTTAATTGTTTTCTGTGCACCTGCCTGCCTTTCTGCAAGGGCTGGCAGAGCCGTGCACCCCTGGTTGTGCTGCATGAACGGCTCTGAAGGTGCCCCTGGAGGGGCCTCTGCTCCCCTGAGAGCTGCTTGTGTCTGTACCCTGGGGAGAAAGGGAATGGCACTTTCCACAGGAGAAGGGAAGTGTAAAACACCCAGAGAATTCCCATGAAAAGTTAATTCCCCTTTTTTTTTTTTTCTGGTACCAAAATACAGCTTTTGATTAAAAAATCTACAGTTTTCAGGCAGTTCATTTCCAATTACTTATTTCCATTTTTTATGAAAAGCAGACCCTTTTGGGTAAGAATCTAATTTTTTCCAGAATCTAGAGAAAAATAAACATTCTGTCAAAACCAGTGTTCATACAAAAAAATGTGATCCATTTCAATTTGTTTGGCCACAGATGTATTATAGCTGTGTAAACAGAACTGTTCAAATGTGGCAGTTGCACACTCCCACCCTCTTTTACTTGCTTCATATTATCTGTGCACTTCCTTTGTGAGAAGATGATTAAAACATACAAAAGTTCAAGATCAGATATAACATCACTGCAATAATGTCTTAGAGCATTTGTTCCAAGGGGTGATTTAAATGGGCCCTCTGAACCTCGGCTCATGAATTTCTGAACATGGTGAACAAACACAAGGATGTGCTCAAAACCCACAGCATTTTAACATTTGCTTAAGAGGGTTCCAAGGACACCTGGGAGAAGTTTCCAATTGTCATGTTGGTTCAGCAGGGTTTACTCAGCAAGTGTTTTGGGAATTTGTGGCTGCTGGCACAGCTCGAAAGGCAGAAATTCTGTCTTGCCTGACTCGTCTTCATGCCAATCACACAATGAAGGTAACAGTTCTTTTCACTAGTTAGAAAAATTAGTACCAGAAGAAAATCCTAATGGTCCATTTAAAGGAAATGTCTTGGACAAAGGTTTGGGATGAGATTTTCCTTTTATCATAAAGGGGAAAACAAAGCTGTGGAAAAACATTCTGGTGGATGGAAATGCATCAGACCAAAAACTCAAGGAGAGAGAAACTATTGAAAAAGGAGCTATTACAGGACTGTGAGGCACTGGAAGGTCCATTCACATCCAGCCTTTCCCAGTTATGTGTTTCAGACCTCTTAAGGAAAACCCGATTCCAAAGAATTCTGTATGAAATATCTTTGATCTCTAATTACCAATATCACATGATACTAAAACTTATGGCAGCATCCCATTAATCATCACAATCCTAAATCTGTCTAGTTGAAAGCTGGGCCTTTCAGAACTATTCCCAGTGGAGAACCAACCAATCTTCCAGTGACATTTAATTGGTGCTGTCCTGTTTAATCCTGGCTAATTCCCTGAATGCTGCTCTTTAAACAGGGTTAATAATAGCACATTTCTCCCAAGACATTTCTGTCTCACAAGATGGGAGGTCTTGAGGCAAAGCTGCATTTTATTATCAGCCTGAAGAGTTCCTAGAAAAATTGTACTTGGAAACCAGATGGGGTCATTAGGTGCTTCACAAGCAATAAAGAGAATAATGGAGAGATAAAAACTGGATGGCCTGAGGAAGCCAACCCCCCTTCAAGTGGACAGACTGACACAAAGGGCTGGGGTATGAATTAACTAATTAAACTCTCTGGACAACACAACAGAAACAAGAAATAAACCCAAGCTGGGTACAAACACACCCAGTTTCAGGCACTTAGGTGAAGAGAGGATGTAACTGATGTATTTATGGTTCATTTCTAACAGACAGAGTCACTGCCCTGCCGAGTCTCACCTTCAGAGGCACCACTTGCATCAGGATGGCGAAGTTGGTGAGGTGGTTGCAGAGGCACACGGAGTAGTTGAGGTCCCCACTCTGCCTCACGCAGCCCTCGCTGGACCAGACGCCAGTTCCATTGCTGGGAGGCACAAGAACCAAACGTTACCCCTGCCAAAATGCACCTGCTGGGGGCTAAGTTCACATGCCCCGTGCTGCACAGGAGATGGAAAGCTCTGGAATCATCTCAGGCTGGAGACCCCCCAGCACTGTGAGTGCCCTCTCAGCTCCTCATGGAAACAGCAAAGGAAAATATTCACCAGGACAAAGCACAGATCAGGCCCCTCCATGAACATCTCTAGAGATCTGTTCCCAGTTTTATAATCAATGAATGGTAACTGCATTTACATTACATTTTACATCTCTTTTATGGCATTTCACCCAGACCCATTCTGAGAACTGTAGTACCAGACAGGTCAATGATCCTGCACGAGCCCCAGCATCAGAGTGTGTTCTGTGCTGCCTGACCCTTGCCCGGTGTCACAGCCATCCTGTCACAGCAATTCAGGCTGAGAGCCCCAACTCCAGCCTCCCATCCCTGTCAGCTCTGTCCCTGCACCCAAGGGGCAGCTCCAGCCCCATGTGGGGATGGCTGGGCAGGGTGTGGGGGCTGCTCTCAGCATCCTCAGGCACTTTGCTCTTTGCTTTTGAGCAGCGATCCTCATGAGTTTGCTCTGCCTGGGACAAGCCAGAATTGCCTGTGCCCTGCCAGCCTTGGGGTGGGGTGGGGACCCAGAACCTCAGGCAGCACAGGCCACGCACCCCTCTCGGACAGGAAATATTTATCTCCTCTGGTGTTTCTCTGGGTCCTGCAGATGGACTGTGCTCCCCTCAGTGCCTGCTTTAAAGGGAGGTATTACCTCATTCTCCTGCCCTTCAGGACCTCCTTGAGTTCTGAGAGACTCTGCTGTGGGGCAGAAACCAAATTAGCCACGGTGCACAGGGAATAAACCCATCCTGGCACAACGGGGCTCATCGGGAAGGACAGATTTCATAGCTGGGTTTGTATCCTCACAAAGCCTCCAGGGCCCCAGCCCCAGCGGAGAGCAATGCCCCAGCCACATTCATGGCCTTCATAAAACCTGCTTCTAATTGATCCTAATCTGTGAGTAACCATAACAACGAGGAACTGCCAACAGCTGGGGCAGCTCAGCACAGGTGAACAAAACTTCAGGAGAACAATTACTGTGACCTTCCCAGGTGCATGGTGCTCAGGAGGGATCACAGCATCCCACACCACTGCTGCAGCAATTAGGCTTGCGCTGTTACAGCTCAAAACCTGTTAAACCCATGAAATTAAAAATTCACCATTCGTATTCCTTCTCAATGAGTTCACTAAGAGCCACGCATTTCAAAAGGAAAGAAATAAATGTATTCAATGCTAAAAAAAAGAAATAAAACATAAAAAGCTACTGCTTTTTATTTTTAATAAAAATAATAGCTCTTATTTTCTGAGTGAAACTCTTATTTTCTGAGTGAAAATCGAGGTGATATTTATTTCCCCTTAATTCTAATTTGCATTCAAGATGGATCATTGCATGATGTTTATCCGTTCCATGCATTGGCCAGAATTCCCAGCTCTGAAATACTGATTTCACAGGCTGCTGTGGCACAGAGCCAGTGAAAACAGAGGCTGTGCTGGAGCTTTGCCACCCTGGAACATCCGAGCAGGTGCCCAAGTGGACACACTCACAAAACGAGATAAGCAGGATTTGGATCAGGCTGCAACTCTGATCACAAAATGTTTCCAGTTCCCAATTACCACCCAACCCAGGGGCTGGGAATACCAGGTCTCCTATGGGTGGTAAGAAGAAACAATCAGATTGTGGCTTTTATAAGCCAGTGGTTCCATTTCTTTAACCATTTCCATGAATGAAAGGCAGCAAGAAGAATATAGATAATACACAGCATCACAAAGTGTAATTTAATAAAACCAAGTTAAAGAATTTGAATTATGCAACGTACCTATAATCCAGAAATGCACAGTAAAGATGAACTCTGTTGCTTTTATTTAGTGCTTGGCTGTATTGCCTGGGCGTCTGCAAGAGAAAAACAGAAACCCTGAAGGAGCATTTAAATAGGGCTAAATTCCACTATTCAGCTATTTCACATTCTCATTGCTACCAGAATTTCAGGAGACTGATCAGAGATTAACACACCAGAACTGGCAGCGAAATTGTTCAGTCCTCACATCTTCAACACAAGCTCCAAACATGCAAAGATGGTATTCAGTCTTAATTTTACACACTGGGATTAAACTTTTTCTGCTCTGAATGAGGAATCTGTGCTCCTTTAAGCAAACAGCAAACCAGGATCACTGTTGTACATAAGCACAAATACTTGTGTTCATTTCTGCAGGACTGGGACATCACTCCTCAGCTATGCTTGGCTTCCTTGGGTTCTGTTCATCGTTTGTTCTCACTGCGCAATAAAAATGTCGCATTTTACGATTAATAACTCTGAAATATGTGCACTACAATGATCAACTCCCAGACATTTTCTTTCCACAACAGCAATTATTTTAAAACATACATTCAAACTGAAAGAGCCATGCTGTAATTCAGGATTTTATTTTAGCACACCTCAGCATTATAATGACATAATTTCTATCTTCCATAAACAGGTTTAGCAACTAACTCAATCTCCTGTATTCCAGAAGCTTTGAGATCCCATTCTCCACTCCGTTACATGAGCTTGATGACAAAATTATTCAAATTATATTGGAGTGAAGTAACAGTTTGTTACAGACAAAATATGCAAACTAGAGGATTTCCAGTGTTTGTTCAACCCTTTCTAATACATAAATCCCTAAAGTCCACATTACGTGGGCCCTGCCTTATGGCAATTTTTTAATTACAAGAGTCTCCAACATAAAAAAATCACTGGTGAATTAACAGCTCTCGGATTATTGCGACACAGCTCTGCTGTCAAGACCAAAGATAATCAAGTTCTGCTCTCCTTGTTTTAGGGAATGAAGAAAAATCCCCTCCACCTCATCCTGCTGAAACTCAACCAAGTACAAGAGGTTCCTGATGCAATTCTCCTTCTCCTCTCTCAGGAGTGTCAGGCACAAGGTAGCACAGCTCCCTCCTGCCTGGAGATAACCAAGAATTCCTGCCTGGAGATAACCAAGAATTCCTACCTGGAGATAACCAAGAATTCCTGCCTGGAGATAACCAAGAATTCCTGCCCAGCCAGGGCCTGCAGGGCTCCTCCTGAGCGCCAGGCACCTCCCAGCTGTGCTGCAGATGAGGACATTCCCCGCTCAGCCCACCCCTCTGCACAGCATAAAGGGAATTCTCGTATCTCCCTGAGCACATCCTTGGCCCAGGCCTGCAGCTCCTGGCCTCAGCTCTTCCCCAGCCCTTGTCCCAGGATGGGGCTGCAGGGCTTTGTGAGAGAGGACTGTCACCCCAGGACTGTCACTGTCACCCCAGCACTGTCACCCCAGGACTGTCACTGTCACCCCAGCAGTGTCACTGTCACCCCAGCACTGTCCCCCCAGCACTGTCACTGTCACATCAGCACTGTCACTGTCACCCCAGCACTGTCACTGTCCCCCCAGCACTGTCACTGAGCAGCAGCTGTGCTCAGTGATGTGACATCCACCATCTCCACCATCTCTCCTGAAGTGAGCAACTCAGAGAGTCTACAGCTGCCTTGCATTACAAATTATTTCATTTCTGTGACAGACAGCGGCTAAAAAACCCTAGAAAGGGAGAGAGAGAAAGATCTGCTGTAATGACAGCAAAGATGGAGCAATAACTGCCATTTCTGATCTGTAAGATTTCTCTAGATAAATCTGGATTCTAATACTCTAAATGGAAGGGGCACCTCAGGGTCAGGTTGGAAGGAGACATGGTACTGCACTCGTGCATCTTTTACCCAAATAAATCCCAGATGTATCTTTTACCCTCAATTACATTTCTCTGGCAAGGAACAAGTCCTTGTTTTTCTCCATCTTAACTCTAAACACAGATGTCACTCATTAGACAATGAACCACACCAAGCGAGGCTCTGACCTGTCCAGAGCTGTGTATGCACTCAGATGGAGAAAGAGTAACTAAATAATAATAATGAAAAATAGATAAACAGATTAAAGAATGGCAAAGAAGGGTCTGTCCTAATTTGCCTTCTTATTTCTCCTAAAGAATCTGTCCGTGTTTTGTCACCCATTACATAATCTCCACAAGGCTTTCCAGTGCCATTTATGATAACTGCATGAAACTCTCACCTTCTGAGGCTTCCCTGAAGTTCTGCAGCAGAACTGTCATTAGGACAGAGAGCCCCCAACACGTAAGAAACTGGCTGCAGAGGAATAAACTCCCTCTGATCTTCAACAGCTCTACTTCAAAGTGCTCTCTAATCTATGAAAAAGGAACTGACTGTACCTCAATATCGCCCTTTTAAAGTTAAACTGTGTGTGACAGCTTGGATGTGGCTTGGATCCCGTAGAACTGAGGATATTGATTTAATGACATTGATAACAGAAAGCTTAAAATACAAGCAGGCCTTTACACTAAAAGATTAAGTCACTTGAGTGTTTATTAAAAGCCTGTGAAAGGACAGTTTATGAAGCTTTCAGGGGAGGGAAAGCAGCAGCACACTGAGTAATCCAGGATCTGTGCGTGTGCTCCCTGTAATCCAAATTATTCAAATCACTCCTTCTGCATGGAGAGGGCCACATGCAGCTGCTCCCAAAAGGAACTGCACTGAGAGAGGAAAAATCCCATTGAAAGAGGCACCAAAGCAGGGCAGAGCCAGTGCCTGCCTGGGAGCCTGTGCCCTGAGGAGGGACTGGTGGGACCCAGCTTGGGAGGGTTTTTCCCGCCTGAACAATTCTGTGTTGTCTGTCCGTGTGTCTGTCTGTCTACACACCTGAGGGTCTGAGGGTCCTTTCCAGCCTGAACAATTCTGTGTTGTCTGTCTGTCTGTCTGTGCTCACACCCGAGGGTCTGAGGGTCCTTTCCAGCCTGAACAATTCTGTGTTGTCTGTCTGTCTCTCTGTGCTCACACCCGAGGGTCTGAGGGTCCTTTCCAGCCTGAACAGTTCTGTGTTGTCTGTCTGTCTGTGCTCACACCCGAGGGTCTGAGGAACTCTGTGTTGTCTGTCTGTCTGTCTGTGCTCACACTCGAGGGTCTGAGGGTCCTTTCCAGCCTGAATAACTCTGTGTTGTCCGTCTGTCTGTCTGTGCTGCCCCCACGGCTGCCAGCAGCGCCCAGGGCCCCAGGGCTGCTCCCAGGGATGTGCAGGGATGTGGGGGTGAGTCCAGCCCTCCTGGGAGCCAGGCACAAGCCATGCTGAGAGGAAGAGGAGGCCAGGAAAGGGGGGCGGAAAGGGCTGCAGGAAATGTCAGAACACGAGTGCAGAAGGAAAACAGGCAGCAGCTGCTGGGGGAAGGCTTGCCAAGGAAGAGGAGCCAGGCAGAGGGTGGGGTGAACCTTCACGAGATTCACTTGCCTCTCCTCTCCTCCCCGGATTCCAAAAGCAAATATTCAGGCACACAGAGGTGGCCACCAGGGGTGGAGGGTGGGCACCTTCCCTCTGCAGTGTGAAAGGGAGGCACCTTTGGGGCAGGGCTGCCACTGACCTAAACTCAGCAGCTCCAAGCCCAAGGAGCTGGGCTTCCTCTCATCCAAAGCAGTGGACAATTTACCCCATCAAGCTCAATTTGGAGCCCACTTGTCTTTGTTTCCTCACTTATGTGCATATGGTTCAAAACAAATTTTGATTCTGTTTTATGGATTAAATGAGAGACTAAAATGATGCATCTAAGGTAAGGATTTCCTGTCCTCACAGTGACATCCTGGCTGTTAGCGTGACCTATTCAGGTTCACACGGTTTATTGACTTTCCTTTCCACCTATTTCTCCTAATTGCCCAGAAGATTAAAGCTTTAGGGTACATTCATCTACTCAGTTACCTGGAAAAAGACAGACAGAAAGAAGAATCACCCCTGTCTGTGGTGGCTTTATTGGCTGTTTTCTTCCAAGCTCTGAGAAATCTGCATTGCAACAGATTTGGGGCTCAGATCTGCCAACTATTTTAATTTAGAGTCCATTTGACTGATTCACCCTAAGATGTAACTAGCATATGTAATGAAAAAAAAATGGCAAATTGCACAAAAAGGAATTTAGCTTATGAATAGGGAATTAGAGTGTGTTATGGACAAGAGCCAGACTTTCAGATGTTTCATTGTTGTGAACAGAGCTGTGCCAACACACACTTTCTGAAGCAATGAACACAACACTTTCCAACAGGAAAGTCTGCTGAATGTATTTCCTAATGGGACAATCATACAGTTAAAAAACCTGCATGAAATCACCAAGGGTGGGAAGCTGTGACAGACTGCAATATAAAAGTAAAAATGAGTGAAATATCAGAGGTTATAAAGTCATCTGAAATTGGAGAAGGTTGCCACATGGATTGGGTTTGATTATTCCTTTGCCTGAGGCTAAAAATAGTTGACATATCAATTTCCTGCAAAAATAGTGTTAATCAAATATTTCACCAATATCCTTCCCCAGTTCTCAGAGTTGTCTATTTAACAGCTGCTGTACTGGGCAAGCAGTGTGAGAACAGAAAAGTAATGAAAAGACCCATGAGCACCAGACTGAAAAATATCTTGGCTGCTCTACCAGATATCATTTCTATAAGAGAGAGGAAAAAGGAGGAGGGAATGGATGAGGGAATTGTCCTGCTGCTTTCTTTTTTAATTATGGCACACAGAAAAAAAAAAAAAATTACTGCTTTCAAATATGTAGAACATTGGAGCATCTTGCTATTTTTCTGCTACCAAGTCCACATCCATTTGAATAAAGATGCCCTTCTCTTGAGAGGATCCCATCTCTTTTAGAGCACTGCCCAGGGGCCGCATGCAGCAGCTGCCAGGGCAGGTGTGAGCACGGGCAGGTGTCAGCGGGGGCTCTCAGCCCTGCCCTGCCACAGCCTCACCTGAGGCCTGTCCCTGGGAGCTCCAGCTGCTCCTGGGTGCATCTCAGGTGCACCCCAGCACAGACCCTGCTCAAGGAGCAGCAGCTCTGCCTCTGTCCCTGGGTGCCCAGCAGCTCCCAGCTGCTCAAGGAATGCTGGCAACAGAGACTGTCTGCAACCCTTGAGCTGCAATCATCAACTCCCTAAACACACACACACACAGCTCCAGGTGGCTTTTCTTTAATTTTCCAGCTACAGAATCCCCACCCCAGCAGAGAGGTTCCACCCTCTGGGTTTCACTGAGCTCAGCATCAGGGAGCAGAGATGAGCGGAGCTCCAGGAGCCCTGAGCACAAACCTGCTCAGCCCCACATCCTGACCCATGTCCTCTGGGCTGTGCTTCCACACCTTGCTCAGCTCCAAAGACCTGAAATACCTTCCAGGGCATTTCCCTTTCCCTGCTCTTTGGGTTGTGTCTGTGGGTGAATGCTGGGCAGAGATGAGGGGCTGCAAGCCAAAACTCTTCCAGTTTGGAAGCCAGAACCATTTAAGATGCAGCACTGCAGAGCAAACCCATGGCAAACACCCACTGACTGCAGTCTGGATTAATAACACTCACAATATTGTTGTAAATCATGGTAATAAAGGGGAGCACAGAAAGGTTAAAAAATAGCTCCAGAAAGAAGCAGGTTCATTTTCATTAGAGATGCATGGAGCTGCCTTGAATGGGAGATGTGCACAAACAGAAACTGCAGGATAAGGACCTTTGAAATTCAATTTGGTGAGCAACTGGGTTACATCAGTAAATATTTGATGTTTAAAAAATTTAAATGCCAGTCAGGGAGAAGCAGAGCTCAGCGTGGCAGGCTTTCCTTGTGTAAGCACCAACAGACAGAACCGAACTGATGATCTGTGTGAAAAGCTGCCTTAGTGCTTAAGTGAAAACATTTTTCATGTTCCTTAAAGCACAGCTCTATTCCAAAGACAGAAGAGGTGAAAGTATTAGTATTGTCTCTCAAGAAATAGTCTCGTTTACATAATTAGCAGCATAGCAGTCAGAGAGTTTTGCTATGTCCTTACAGTTAAACAGTTATATCCATATGTAAGAGAAAAATTCTGTGTACGGAGCCATGTAAACGTGTATGGAGGGATGGAGTGAGGGCAGGGCTGAGCCAGTGACACTGGGGCAGAGCCAGTCCAGAGGGAGAGCAGGGGAGCCCCAGGTCCCTTGCTGGGTGTTCTGGCCAGAGCTGATTGTGCAGGGCCAGAACCAGCAGAGCTGGGACCCTCCCAGCCCTGGCTCGGGGCACAGCCCAGGCAGCCACTGCTCTCCACAGTGATGAGCACAGTCTGGCTCCACAGAGATCCCATTTAATCCAGGGAATTACAGATGCACCTTATTCCACCCAGGTGCCCGTGTTGGGGTGGTTACTCATTGCCTAAAAGGCTTTATTCTGATTTAATGCAATGCACAGCCTGAGAGCAGAGCTCTGTGTCCACTCAGCTCAGAGCTCCAGAACATCCCACTGCACTGAACAGGAAACCCAATGGGATTGTCAGGGCTGGCTCAGAAAGAGTTTTTCAGACTGGCAAATGAAGAAAAGAAGGAAATCTCTTTTTTTCAATGGCAGATCCACCTGGAGATCACTGAGGGGCCCTAAACACAGACTAAACACAGACTCCCATGGGCCCTTCTCCCGTAACCAAGAGCTCATTTCTGTCTTTTATGCTCTGATCCCTTCTAGGACACCTGAGTTGAAGGGGCCAGGCTGGAAGGGGTTAATCCTGGAGCATGGATGCAGCAAAGCTGAAGTCCCAAAGGCCCTGGTCCAGCCTGGCCCGTGCAGGAGGTGACTTTGGGAGGCTTTTCCTGCCAAGGCTGCCCCTGCAGCCGGGCTGTGCTGCCCCTGCCCTGGCCCAGGCTTTGTGCTGCCTCTGCCCCCAGGCTCCTTAAACACAATTTCCAGTGCAGGTAAAACCCACCTTGCTAAAGCTGCCTGTGCAAACCAGCCCTGCCAGCCTCTGCTCACACACACTGCCAGAAGCTTACAGGAGTTTTGGGACAGATGAATCAAATATCATTCAGCTTTCCCCACCTGCCCTACAAGCAGAATAATGCAATAGATTTTGTGATAATGCTGATACAAATCCAGGATAACTTTCCAAAACTGCTCAATGAAATAGACTACGGTGTCCTTTGTTAAGGTTCTTTGTTTTCTATTCTGTGCCTTTTTCTGCTACTCTGTGTTATTACATTAAAAACGTGTTGCCTTTCTAAAACAAGAAGCAGACATGCCTCCAATGCACCTTTTCTAAATCTGCTCTGTTTTTCTTAACTCAGGTGAAAGCATTCCCAAAGGAAAACAACTGGCCTGACTGCTGTAGAAAAAGCCATTTATAAAAGGACATGTTCTCTAATCCAACAGAAGCACAATTAAAGAAGCAAATGAACCTTCCTCTCCCCCATTTACCTGTATTTTGACAAAGGCAGAAATGTCTCCCCTTGCCACACAGCCCTGCAGGCCCAGCAGAGAGCTCAGGGCCAGAAACATTGTCCAGGTAATGGCAGCAGCTGTGACAGGGACCAGAGGCAGGCACAGACCAGAATCCCCTAAAGGGATGCACACAGGAGAGTCAGTTTTTAAAATATTTTTCCTATTGGGCAGTATTTCCACAATTCTCGGTTTCCAAAACAGTGCCTGGACTTTTCCTCCTGATGGCTTTTTATAACTTTTGTAAGAAGAGGAACATTTGCATCAGACAGGAGCCACTCAGGACAGTCAGCACCTGAGCTGTGATTCCCAGTCCCTGCTACTGGGGCAGAGCACTCAGGTGAGAAGGGAGAACCTGGGGCAGCTGAGCCCCAGCACCAGGGCTGGCAGCAGCCAGGTCTGACCCACACTCTCCTGCATTTCTGCTTTCACCGAGCCCAGGTGGAATGAAAGCCCACAGAACAGAGGCTTGCTGCCTGCTAACAGTGAGCTCCAGCGACAGCAAGAAGCTCTGCTGAATTCCAAAGCAGCACCAAGCTCAGAAAGCCAGCAGCAATGGCAAATCTCAGCGGCCCTCGTTGCTTTCTGTTGTGCTCACTTCTCTGCCAAGCCAGAAATGAAATCTGAGTTAGCAAACATCTGTTTCAGCAAGACTGAAAGTCATAATTAAGAAGAATCAATCCATATTCACTCATATTTAGTATGGAGAAGGCTTTAGAGACCTTTTTGGCAATTTTTCACACAACAGGACACCGTGGTTATCCCGAGATACACTTCCAAGTGAAGAAACAGTACGTATGACCTTTTCTAAATGTATTTTTAAAAAGCACAAAGATGCTCTAATTTTCCTCCACAAAGACTGAACAGAATCTGAGCCCTCCTCTTTGAAGAGCACAAGGACTTTGACAGCCTGGAGCGGTGAAACATTAAAATTTCACTCACTCTGCATGATAATAAGAGCAATAATGAGCTGTTTATGGAATATTTGGGAATAGCGCATTCATCTTCTTCACAAATGCTGCAGCCCCCTGCCCTTCACCTCCAGGGACAAAGCTGCCTGCTGGGAACAGGAAACCCTGGGAGCAGGAGGGGTTGGATGCGGCCAAAACCCCGCAGGCAACGGGGACAGGAGCGGGGCAGAACGGGAGCATCCCCGGAGCATCCTCGGAGCATCCCCGGAGCATCCTCGGAGCATCCCCGGAGCATCCCCGGAGCATCCTCGGAGCATCCCCGGAGCATCCCCGGAGCATCCTTGGAGCATCCTTGGAGCATCCTTGGAGTATCCTTGGAGAATCCCTGGAGCATCCCCGGAGCATCCCCGGAGCATCCTCAGAGCATCCCTGGAGCAGTGGTGCCAGAGGGGCCGGGGGTGCTCTGGGGATGCTCCAGGGATGCTCCAGGGACACTGGGGATGCTCCAGGGATGCTCCTATTGAGAGGAACAGCAGATTTGTGTTTCCAAACAAGCTGTGGGTCTGCTGGTGGATAAAACCAGCACTGGGAGATAAAAGAAACCATGGGAAGGATCCCACTGATTGATGAATGGAAAAAGAGATTTGCCTTTACAAATAAACTTTAGGTTTGCTGATAAACAAAATTGGACATTGGAAGATGAAAGAAACAATGGGGAAGAAAAACTCCTAAATTTCGTAAGAATTAAAAATTTAAAGGGAGGGTTGTACATTAGAGGGAAATCTTTGGTATCAGGTGTGTTGGGGAGTCTGTACCTCTCAGGTACCTCAGCCAATGGGGAAAGAGAGAAGGGAAATGTGGCCGGGAAATTGGGATAAAAAGGAGGCTGCATCCTCCAAAAATTCCAGAGATCCCAGGGGAATGCCCCATGGCCTCTCCCTTTATTGGAATAAAGCCAGAAAGGGCTCCTCTGCCGCCTTTTTGGACATAAACCTCTGGTGTTTGTGGATTCATTTTCCTGACACGGGGATGCTCCGGGGATGCTCTGAGGATGCTCAATCCTTTTGGGGTGTGTGTGTGCATGGGAGGGAGCAGAAAGGGGCCCTGGTGAGTGACACCAACACACTGACAGACCCGGGCTGTGCTTCTGGAGGAAAACACCTTTTGGCAGGAGGAAAGTCCTGCCAAAGGAGGAGGAGAAGGAAAAGGAGGAGAAGGAAAACAGCTCCTTTGGCTGTTGGAACCCCTTGGTTGACTTGGTCAGAGTTTGATCCAGTCTGCATTTCACGCCTTGGAAAATCCCAAGGTTTTGTAGGATACTCAGCTGGTTTGTCCTCATCGCTCTGCAGGCTCATTCCCTTCCATACAGAGCAGCATGTTTGAAAGGGAGTTTTGAAGACATGATTTAATGAAAGCTTTAGCAGGAGTTTTAATAGTTCACATCAGAAACGGAGTGCTAGGCTTAATGGCACAAATATTTACCACTCAGTAGTTTGCTGTGGCTGTATTTTTTTTAGGACTGGATTTATATGTTAGCATTTTCCATTCCCATTAAACCCCGGCTATGCGGATGTTGCCTGTGGAAGGCAGCGCCTCGCCCTCTTTGTGAATTCCATGCACAGCCTTTGCTCTGTACTGACCCTTGCAGCCCCTCCATGCCCTGGCCAGCTGCTGACCGGCGTTTATCCTTCCCCTGCCCCACTGATGGCCCAGGAGCGGGCGGGACGGGCGCTCAATGGGGCGCTGCAGTGTAAATAATGACAAATAAACACACAAGAAACATCCCAGAGTGCTGCTGCTCACCACAGAGCCCAGCACAGCCAGCGCCCAGCCCCTCCACGATAAGGCTGCTGCAACCAGACTGGAAAATATTGCAAAATCTTTACTACGCTTGCTTAAGGACAAGATACTCGGGCCCGCTAGGTGAGATAAGGGAATGCTCATTTTGCGTGACCAAAAAGTCACTTGGATTTGGGACATTTGGTTTTATTCCCCAATTCGCTTTTCCCGTGTGACTTTCCACAGGTTCTTTCCCGTCTCTGCGTCTCACTTCCCATCATTATCCAGGAATTGAGTGGGAAATGGAGTAAAGTAATGGGCACATGCTGTGTGCCCTGCTGGGACAGGGGAGCCCAGCCCGAGCTCCCACCTGAGCTCCCCCCTGAGCTCCCCCCGAGCTCCCACCTGAGCTCCCCCCTGAGCTCCCCCCTGAGCTCCCCCCTGAGCTCCCACCTGAGCTCTCACCTGAGCTCCCCCTGAGCTCCCCCCTGAGCTCCCCCCTGAGCTCTCACCTGAGCTCCCCCCTGAGCTCCCACCTGAGCTCTCACCTGAGCTCCCACCTGAGCTCCCCCCTGAGCTCCCCCCTGAGCTCCCCCCCTGAGCTCCCCCCTGAGCTCCCACCTGAGCTCCCCCTGAGCTCCCCCCTGAGCTCCCACCTGAGCTCCCACCTGAGCTCTCACCTGAGCTCTCACCTGAGCTCCCCCCTGAGCTCCCCCCGAGCTCCCCCCTGAGCTCCCCCCTGAGCTCCCCCCTGAGCCCTCACCTGAGCTCCCACCTGAGCTCCCCCCTGAGCTCTCACCTGAGCTCCCACCTGAGCTCTCACCTGAGCTCTCACCTGAGCTCCCACCTGAGCTCCCCCCTGAGCTCCCACCTGAGCTCTCACCTGAGCTCTCACCTGAGCTCCCACCTGAGCTCCCCCCTGAGCTCCCACCTGAGCTCCCACCTGAGCTCTCACCTGAGCTCCCCCCGAGCTCCCCCCTGAGCTCCCCCCGAGCTCCCCCCTGAGCCGGGCATTTCCCAGAGATCGAGGCCAGGAGCGTGCCCAGACCCAGGGCTGTCCCTGAGCCCCCTGCCTGGGGACACACACACCCATCCCACTGCTTCACCCGGCCAGTTCCAGCCGACAGAGCGAGAACGAGCCGAAAGCAGCCGGTTACCCCACAAACCCACACGTTTGCCGTCGATTCAAGAAGTTACAGCTGCTGTCCTAAGCAGAGTCAATAAATAAAGAGGAGCCACGCAATGGGGACAGGAGCAGGGCTGAGCTGTACAGACACAGCCCAGCTGGGGCTGCACTCCATCCTCATCCAGAGATAAAACCTCTCCTCTGTAATGCCCCAAGAGCTGTGAGGAGATGCAACACACCCTCTTGCAAGAATACTGCTGAGATCTTAGCACCTCATTAAGATATTACACCCTCCTGACCAGATCTTTCAATGGTTTCCATTACTGCTTTTTTTTAATTTATTTTTTCTTTCCATTGTGGGAAAAAGCCCTCTCTTGAGAACATTTACATTTTTTTCCTCCGATGTGAATCTTTTCTCCCATTCCTGTGTATTTGCCAAACATGAGTTGTCTTTTAGTCTGCTGCATGAATGGGGATGAAATTCATGCAACTCTTTCGTGTCATTTTTCATTCACAGGAAGCACCAGGGTGCCAGAACTATTTGATGTGTGCATCAGCCACATCCAACAAATTGAGAACCAGCCTGGAATTAGGCCTGGAGCATTAACTCCAGCTAGGGAGCTGAGCATGTGAGACTGAGCCACGGAGCTGATGTTTCAGATGAGGGACGGGGAGCCGGGGAAGCTGTGTGCACCCCCCCAGACAGAGCAGGGACAGAGATGTGAGTGCAGGGGCAGGAAAGCAGCCAGGCTGCTCCCCCTGCAGCGCCCAGCCCCGTGCCCAGCCCTCCCGGCCAGAGGGGTGCAGAGCTGCCAGGGCAGGGGGCTCCCAGCAGCACAGCAGAGAGTGCCCTTTTGGGGCTTTTCCTGAGATAACCAGGAGGGAGGCTTCAAAGGAGGAGCACATTCAACCTTTCAGACTTCAGGCTGCAAATGACATCGGGCTGTGCCCAGCTGAAGGTCAGCATGGACATCACTGAAGGAGGAGTGGGCAGGGGGACACAGCAACCCCACCGTGCCACGGGGTGCAGCAATGGGGCAAACCCCAAACCCCTCCATGGGGATGGGGCAACCCCCAAATCCCTCCATGGGGATGGGGCAAACTCCAAAACCTCTCCATGGGGACGGCAGGGATGGGGCAAACCCCAAAACCCCTCCACGGGGATGGGGCAAACCCCCAGATCCCTCCATGGGGATGGGGCAAACCCCAAAACCCCTCCATGGGGATGGGGCAAACCCCAAATCCCTCCATGGGGATGGCAGCGATGGGGCAAACCCCAAATCCCTCCATGGGGATGGGGCAAACCCCAAAACTTCTCCATAGGGATGGGGCAAACCCCAAAACCCCTCCATGGGGATGGCAGGGATGGGGCAAACCCCAAATCCCTCCATAGGGATGGGGCAAACCCCAAATCCCTCCATGGGGATGGCAGGGATGGGGCAAACCCCAAATCCCTCCATAGGGATGGGGCAAACCCCAAATCCCTCCATGGGGATGGCAGGGATGGGGCAAACCCCAAATCCCTCCATGGGGATGGCAGGGACGGGGCAAACCCCAAATCCCTCCATGGGGATGGCAGGGACGGGGCAAACCCCAAATCCCTCCATGGGGATGGCAGGGATGGGGCAAACCCCAAATCCCTCCATGGGGATGGCAGGGATGGGGCAAACCCCAAATCCCTCCATGGGGATGGCAGGGATGGGGCAAACCCCAAATCCCTCCATGGGGATGGCAGGGACGGGGCAAACCCCAAATCCCTCCATGGGGATGGCAGCGATGGGGCAAACCCCAAATCCCTCCATGGGCATGGCAGGGATGGGGCAAACCCCAAAACCCCTCCGTGAGGATGGCAGGGATGGAACAAACCCTAAAACCCCTCCACAGGGATGGGAGCAAGCCCCCAGACCCCTCCACAGGGATGGGCTGGTTCATCAGCAGGTGACAGATGCCACACAAAGGCGTCTCCTGCCATGAAATGTGAATATTCCTCCATTTCTCAGCTCCCAGCCCTGCTGGCCCGGGGCTCAGTTTCTCCAAGGTTCCTGAAATCAGCACGGGTCCCTCTGGAAACTGATCTAATGGGCTGAGGAATGTGCACAGCAGAGCTTTGCAAAGCCTCCACACTCCCTGTCTGTTACTCAGTGCAGCAATTTTAGATGGGCAAAGAATGAGAAATCATTTTCTCCCTTCAAAGGCAGCACTGCTGGGCTCCTCTCCTTTCCTGCACTTCAGGGAAAGGTCTCCTCATGCTAACCTGGGTTTTAAGGGAAATGTCTCCTCATGCTAACCTGGGTTTTAAGGGAAAGGTCTCCTCATGCTAACCTGGGTTTTAAGGGAAATGTCTCCTCATGCTAACCTGGGTTTTAAGGGAAAGGTCTCCTCATGGTAACCTGGGTTTTAAGGGAAAGGTCTCCTCATGGTAAGCTTGGTTTTAAGCTCCTGGTCAGGATGCAGTGGCCAAGAGTTACATAAAATACATGAGTGTGACGTTCCTGTGAGCTCCTGGGCACACCACCCTGTAAACCATCGGTGAATTTCCTTGACTTGCTTCTTCTTTAAGAAAAATGCATTACACAAATAGTGGAAATGCTTTTAGATCCAATAAAACCATAATTGTATGTATACAGAAATGCCTGAGTGCACAATTCAATTGACTGGGAAAATTCTGCAGACCGTCAGAAAAGGTACAAACCAAAAATGCAGAGCCTCCAGCAGAGTGCTGCATGCCAGGGGCTCTGCAGGGCTCAGAGGAACCCTGAGCCCACAGGGAGCTGCACTGACCCCAGTGGCACAAGGCACAGTGATCAGGGGTACCCAAAGCAGTGACCAGGGGTACCCAAAGCAGTGACCAGGGGTATCCAAAGCAGTGACCAGGGGTATCCAAAGCCCAGTTTTAGGAACATAAATTGGGTTCATTTTTAGGAGCACAGCGCCTCCCAGCATGGCAGGACTCTTCCAAGGTCAGCTGGGTGAGAGCTCGGGGTGTTTTATGCCACAGAGGTTGAAGATTTCTTTCTTTTGCTAAACACGCTATTTTTGGAACCATTCTTGCTAGTGCTCATGGGAACATTTCCAATGGGACAACACTTCCAATTAAGACCTCTTTATAAATAATAAGTGGCTGACAGCCCAGAAAATCAATGTATTTTTTAATGAAGAGATGATGGCTAACTGGTCACAGAGTGATACACAATCCAAATAAGTCAAGAGATTCCTTCCAACCATGACTTACAACTTGAGAACCTTTTTGGTACCCTCACAACCAAAAATGGCACGTGCTGAGCTGACCTACCCCGTGCTCACCCTAAGCACCATCCCCTGCTTGCCCAGAGTGACACAAAAGGTGCTGCATTCAAAAATGCCAGCTCCTTTCTTGCACAGACCAGAGGCTCTTGCACAAACTCTTGTGGCAAATAATTCAAACTCAAGGATTTCTAAGACTGGAGAAAGGGGCAAGGCAGCCTTCCCCAGAGGAGCGTTTGGATTCTCTGCAGCACAGCCAAGCACAGGGGCACCCAAGCAACCCCTGGGTGTTTTTCCCTTTTTCCTGGAGCCCTGGCCTGCCCTGCACACAGAGGGCTCTGCTGCAGTCACAGCACACAGAAAGAAGCCCCAAAATTCACCTGCAGGGACCACGCCACGGTGGGGACAGCCCAGGCATCAATCACCACTTCAAAGCTCCAGAGTGAAACTGCCCTGAGCATCAGCACAAAGGAAAGAAATAGCATTTAAAGGCAATCTTCTGCTTTATGGCCAGCCTCTCATTGTGGTCTGCTCATGCTGCAGGGACTCAGAAAGCAGCAGAGAGGAGAGAGGGGAAGCTCAGCCCTGCCTTGCTCTGGGACTCACATGAGGAGTCTCCCTCCTGCCTCAGAGCACTACAGAGAGAACGGCAAGAAATGAAAGGAAACAAAACTTTCAAAAGCAGCCAAATCCTGTCTGAAATGTTGTTTACCGACAGGATCATCCCTGCTGCCTCTCCAAACCGTGCTGTCCTCCCCTCTGGTGGTACCCAGCACATGCTGGGTTTATTTCCAGTAGGATGCACCCAGTGCACACAGCAGCTCAGGGGATGCTCCAAGCACTCCCACCAGGACTTCAGAAGCACAGTCAGGTCTCTTATTTCTTTTTTACACACTAATGCTTCATTTTTGTTTATTTCCCACCAGCAAAATATTGATCCAGCACAGCTTTTTCTGGAGATTTGTTCCTACTGCTCTTTCCATGGTTTGCCTTGCCAAAATCCCCTGATTCTTCCCCCATTCAACCCCAGCAGAGCAGGAGGAGCAGCAAAAGCCAAAGGCCACACACACCTGCTGAGGTGAGTCAGCTGTTCCTGGGATATTTCACCTCTTGTGTCTCTGCTGAAAAGCAGCTATTGACAATTGGCTCACTAGGGCAGCTCACTATGGCTTCTGCCATCCTCTTTAATCTCTTTATGTCCCACTGGAGCCACAGGGAGCTCCAGGGTGGGTTCAGCAGGGCCTGAGACTGGGCTGTAACATAAACCCTGTGTCTGCATGAACTTCCCTGGAGAAATCACGGAGTGATCAAAACATTGTCCCCTAACTTTGAACAGAAGTACTGCAACGTGTTCAAAGCATTTTGATGTTCCTCCTCTGGGTCATTTCCCTGCGTTTCCAGGCTCTAATTTAATGAGGAATGTTAAATTGAGTCCTACCCTGTCTGTGCCAGCGGGCAGGGAGGTGGCTCAGCACAGCTCCAAGGATGCACATGGCATTTGTCTTCTGAACATTTCCTGAGTTTGATCTCTGATTTGGGTGGGAGGAGGATCACGGGCACCAAATTCACCTGAGCCAGGAGATGAGCCCTGCTGGGGCAAAGCCTTCCCCAGGTTTGCATTAGGATGAAACACAAACAATGCTTTGGGGTTTGTTTGTTGTCTGCTGTATTTGGGGCTCTGGGTTTGGGTTTTTTAATTTTAGCACCCAACAGAGCCTGAAGCCAACAATGACATTTATTTATCTCCGTCCTAGTGATGTAAAGGTTCCTAAAGATCTTTTCATTTTATGAGAAAAAGAGAGGGAAGGGAAACAACTTCACTTTGAGATGGTTTTTAGTATTACAGCTTTTAACTTTGAGAACAACTTCAAGGCCATACTGAGACACCTAAAATACAGGGCCTCTAAAGAAAATGCTGACAGCCTATAAACTACAAAAGTTATGGAAAACCCCATAATAGTAATAATAATTTCTTTCATTTATATACAGTGATTTTTCTCCCAAAACATGCCTTAAACTGTAAGTCAAACAATCTCATCCACGGCAGTAAAAAGGACTAAAATAACTTGTATTGTAAGCCCCAGGCCAGCTGCTCCTCAGGACTTTGAGGAAAATTGAGTTCAAGCAAAAAGGAATTTTTGTGCTGCTCCCCTGGGCACCGCAGCCTCTGAAAACAGCCGGGCTCCTCATAGGGAGAGGGAGCGCAGGGGAAGGAGGAAAGGAACAGCAATTTCTGCATCGAAACTTGGAGTGCAGGGGCTTCTCCAAGCCCTCTGTTCAGAGAGTGGCTTCAGAGCAAAAACAAAGCTGGAAGATCACACAGATGGGCAAACTGAAACATTATGGACCATTTCCCTTCCTGAGATAATTCACCACACTGCTTTGTGTCCGATCCAGGTGACCCAACTGCATTTCAATAGCTTGCCCCAAGTTACAGAAGTGGATTATGCCAGGTCCAGGAATGGGTTCAGATATCAAAGGCTTGGTCAGTGTAAAATTATCTTTCCACTTTGCCTTTGTGATCACAAGCACTCGCTTTATGCAGCTGCAGTTCACAAACACAGTGATCAAGGGAACCACAGAAGCCCTAATTGAGGGACCACGGGGCAGTAAAAGCACGGGGTAAATATATGAAAATGAGCTTCTTATGCAAAGAGATTCATCTTAACAGTCACCCTTACAGAAAGCAGATTCACACAGTCAGAACTGCTATTGTGAGCAAAAGCAATTTATACTTTAATTCAGCAACACCCCTAAAAGCTGCAGTTAAACGAATGAAAACAAGAGAATCCTGAGAGAGGAGCACCCACACTTTTGTTCTAGAGCTAGAGCAAAAGCAAAGAGCCTGGGAGGAGTTGCATGCTGAGCATTTCCAAAGGGATGAAGCCCCTGATGTGCCAGAGCAGCAGAACCTCAGGGTTTGTGTCCCTGGGAGCTGCTGGGGACACAATTCTCTGGTGGCTCAGCCTGGTCCTGTTTGAAACCGGAGCAGCATGTCACAGGAAAGGGGAAAAGGCAGAGTGGCAGAAAGATGAACTCTACCAAAACCAGATAATTTCCAGTCTCTCTGCTTATTTTAGCCCTAGACAGCTCAGAAAGTGGAGGCACGCCTCCCAAAGTGCATGGCTTGCCCAGAGCCCTCTGGCTCCTGGCACAGCTGCATCCTGTCCCTTCTCAGCTCCTGGGGGTGATGGGGTCTGCGAGGGCTCAGATTCACCCCAGGGCCTGCCCAGCCCCAGCCAGAAATGCCACATGAGAAGCTCTTCCCACAGCTTTAACTGCAGCTCCAACACAAACCAGCCCTTTGCACTGCTGGCTAACAACATCCTCTGGATTTCACAGAAACACAGCAGCCCTTTGCTTCAGAGTTGGAGCAAAGGTTTACATTGTTTTCATTTTTATTAATTTTACTCCAATTTCTTATGCTCTTGCAGTGTCAGGACTGAAGAAATTGCATTATTCCACAAAATCTTCAGGGGTTTCTGGAAGAAATTGCTTTAAACTTTACCCTTATAATTTAACTTGCTAGCCAAATCTTTTGCTTGCTTTAGAGTTTTCTCCACATGCATTTCTCTGCACCTCTCCCAGCCTTCCATAAAACAGCCATTTGTCTGTCAGCCTTTTCCTGCTCTCAGCGCTCTGATCATACAACATGATTTTCTCAGATTAAATACTTTGATTTAAACAGATACCTATTGAAGAGAGGTCCTGTACAGCATTGAGGTTTCATTAAAGTCAGGATTAATCACGAATTTAAAGGCCAGATTAAAAGAAAAAGGAAAGACAGAAAAACAATTCTATTTACAGGACTGGAAATAACCAATTGTTGTCAAGGCACCAATTCCCTTGTCTGGTCATTTTTCTGTGTGCAAGGCCAGCCTCAAGTGCTGCCAGGCAGGAAATGGGGAAGGGCCCTGGTGGGGACCCTCTGAGGGTGGCCAGGTTCCTGGGATCAATAATTCCATGCAGTCTGAGGACAGGACAAACCCCACTGTGAAAGGGCCACAGTGCTGTGATTAATTTACAAATACCCAGCTCAAGCTCCCCCTGTGCCAGCCTGAAGGTACCAGCCACATCCTGGGCGTTTGTCTGAACCCGTTCCACATCAGCCAATGGCATCTCACCATTAATTATTTTTTAAAAACGTAGAATGTGAAATGAACATCTCTAATTTCCTATTAAAAAAAAACAGCTCCCTTTTTTCAATCAATCTGGATCATTCATTCTACTTGAAAAGGCAAATTACTGCTTGATTGTAGGGTAATTATTCTGGTGGAGATCACTTGAATGACTGCACTGTAGTCTTTGACAGGCAGTCTCTGTTATTTGAACACTGATGTTATTTAATTAAAGGATGAAAAATATCTTGGGTGCTTCAGAACAAAAACTCATTGCCATGAATAAAAAAATATGAGTGCAGAGTTTATATTTTGAAAAATAAATTCTCTCCTCCCAGAAATGTTACATCTAAGGAAAAGTAATACAGAACTCATTAGCAAGAGCTCATTATGAAGACTGTGACTGATGCTCTGGGTTATTATAATCAGATTAGTATAATAATCTATTTAATCCAGCTCCATGACAGTTCTGTACAGATTATTTTGAATACTTCAGCTGGCTGTGCTAAACCCACTGAAAAATTCTTCCAATTACACTGACTAGTGTTAACTTAAAAAGAAAATGTTTACTGTGTTAAAAATAACCCTTTCAGCATTTAGGAAAAAAAATCCCTTTATTTATATTTATATTCTCATTCTTCACATTTTGAGTCATGTCTCAAGATCAACTAAAGAAGGCCTTATTGTGGTGCCAGTGATATAAATCCTGGGAGTTTATGCCAATACTTTTATTTGTCATAATTTATTGGAACTGACATTTTTTTGGATGCAGCTCGCACAATGACTTATGAGCTTCATTTGGTTTCATTTGTTTTGCTGTTTAAAATAAATTAAGACCGGGGTGCGGGGGATTTATCGTCCCTCCCGGTCCTTATTTGCTGATGTTGTGCAATGTGAGCTCACACTCAGGGCTGCTCCGTTGTGCCACCTTGCCTTGCCCAGCGCTGATCCCCCTGGGATGGGCCAGTCCTGCCCTGGCAGGGGCTGCAGGGCTGTGGTCTGGGCTCAGGACAAGAACAAAGCTGATCACACACCCATGGTCTGGTGTGGCTGAGGCTGCGTGCACAGGGCAAGGACCCCTCACACCCTGCAGCCCGGGCCAAAGGGGCTGGGAGGGCACCCAGCCCTGGGCACAGGCTGGGCAGGAGCGCTGGGCTCGGAGCAGCAGCCGTGCCACGTGCAGAATGCATGAGCCCTTCATGGCACGGCTCAGTTGTGCTCCAAAACACAGGGAAACAGGGCCAGCGAAGGCTCAGAGGGGCTGGCAGGCCTGACAGAGAAAACACTGACAACAGCAGGGAGATCACAGAACTATCGAGGTTGGACAAGACCTCCAAGACCATCAGACAGATTTAAGGCACAAAATACCATCATCAGGGGGGAAAAAGTGACTTTGCACTGATATTGCTGGCAGCAGAAGTGCTCCCCTTCCTGGTGGTTCTCTGGGGGCACAAAGGGCCCAGGAAGGGGCAGAAGGGTGGACACTGCAGGGGGATGGACACTGCAGGGGGGTGAATTTCTTTTGAAAAAAATTTGCAAAAGACCCTCAAACCTTGACTACTGTAAGTATAACATTACGTGCTTTTGTCGTGTTTTTTGTCATGAAATAGTTCACCAAAAATCCAGATGTTTGGGGGTTTAGGAGACAGGAGCCTAGAAGAAAGGGAGACTGGAAGAAAGGGAGACTGGAAGAAAGGGCTCCTGACCCTCGGGGAGCTCAGGATTATCACACAGAAAGGCAGGAACCTTGCTGGCAAGCACAGGTACATTGCAATCACACAACTGCCAGGGCACAATTTGTTCTGAGGGCTCAGCAAAAGAGGAGAGGCATGAAAGAGAAGGGTAATTTAAAAGGTGAGTTCAGTTATCTCTTTTTTTGTGGATAAATAAGGCTGATGACCATCCAGACAGAGAGAACATCACCTCAATTAAATGAGCAAATATTAACAACCAGAATTGTTTGGGGACAGCAGTGACTTTGGTGCTGTGTTAACAACCCCAGGTCAGGCACTGAGTCCTCCTAGCCAGGAATGAACTCCTCAAAGAGGCAACTGAGCTCAAGTTAAAACCTCTGAATGATTGCCTGTAAAGCAGTGGTTGGCATGACCAGTTTCTGATGAAGCAAACGCTGATGGCAGCAAGGAGATGCTGTTTTACAATAACACTGCACTCTGCCACTGGAGCAAAGCTGGCTATTGATTGAGGCTTTCATGGAGGAAACACAAAGCAATTCTGCTGCAGGAACAGCAGAGCAGGGCCAGGGATGCAGACAGAAAAGGCTGTGGGGCCCCAGCACATTCTCAGCAGCTGTACTTTGTTCTTTTAAATCATGTTTCAAAGCACTTTATGAATCCATCTCCAATATGGATCAGATAAAACCAACCTTAGGATAATACTTTAAAAGAAACTGAATTTATCCCTGGGAAGTAACAGGTCCAGTGTAACTTTTACACAAGGCTTCTTACCAGCTCTGCATTTCTGAAACAGCCTTCACACACCTTTCCCTCACCTGGGGGTCACCTCGTACAGCAGCCTGCTGTTCTCTGGGCCTGCCAGTGACTGCTGATTTACTGCCACCTCTGCCTGCTTCATCCACCTTCCAGCCCTTTCCACCAAGCCCTGCATTACTCTACTCCTCAAATGACCACTTCACCTTCACCCTATTCTTCATGCATTTGGTAAGCAGAACACCTTGAACTTTCACACAGGTGCCTTGGAACACCTCAGAGCTGTTTGGCTGTTGTGAGAGGACATGAAATATCCTGTTTGCCTCTGAAGGAAGGAAAGCAAGCAGGACTCAGCCTGCTGGAGAGGCTGAGAAAGGGGAGGGCACTGGGAGCTGCTGACACCTGAAACTCCAGGCAGAAATATGGGCACTGATCAGTGCAAATGCATTCAGCTGCTGGCCTCTGCATGTCTTTCTCTCTATTATGTAGCTTTTCACACAGTTTTGGCCTTGTACAGTTGCTGCACCCTACTGGGTCTTATTTTGCATTCTATTATTCCTTCAGTCCTATCCATCTCATAATTTCATACAGATGGCATTGAATAGGTTGATTCATCTCGCAGTTTATCAACCCAGCGCTCACCTAGCAGCAGGGATTGATTACAACACCCCATTTCTCCTAAATTACCTTGCTTTCCCAGGTATTGCCCCCGACCTGTTCCCCACAGACCTGCCTGCTGTGTCTGCCAAGCACCACAGACAACAAATGCTCAGCTCCCTCCCTTGCTCTGCAGTGTGGAAGGAACCTCCTGCTTGGTGTGAAACGTGGTGCCAAACAGAAAAGAAAGGTGTTGGTGCTGCTCTGAGCAGGCATTCAGAGGGATGAGCCCAGGCTGCAGCATCCTGGGCAGAGCTCACAGCAGAATGCCATCCATCTCCTCACTGTCCACCCTGCAGACCCTGCTCTGTGCTGTGCCAGGGCCAGGTCATGGCTCACCCCGCCACGGTGGATCCAGGCCAGAGCCCGGCATGCAGCTCACAAATGGAACCTGGCCTTCATGGAGAGAGCAGCCAGGAGGCTGCAAACCAACCCATTCTGGCCTGTCAAACCTGCACACCAAACTCCATGGGCACGCTGTCTCAGGTGAGCAAAAATGCTATGAAAACACTTTGCTAAACTCCTTTAGAACAAACCAGCCTGGGAGGAGCAGGGACCAGCCTGGGAGGAGCAGGGACCAACCTTGAAGGAGCAGGGACCAGCCTAGAGCAGCCTGCATCCTGCTCTGCCACGGGGCCACAGTGGCTGAGTGCAGATCTGACACTTTCATTTGCAGAAATTCCCCATTCTGCCCCAATTCTCACAGCCCCATTCTCTCACCCAGAGCTGAGTGAAGATCTGACACCTTCACTTGCAGATATTCCCAATTCTACCCCAATTCTCACAGCCCCATTCTCTCACCCAGAGCTGAGTGAGGAGCTGACACCTTCATTTGCAGATATTCCCAATTCTGCCCCAATTCTCAGAGCCCCACTCCCTCACCCAGAGCTGAGTGAGGAGCTGACACCTTCATTTGCAGATATTCCCCATTCTCACAGCCCCATTCTCTCACCCAGAGCTGAGTGAGGAGCTGACACCTTCATTTGCAGATATTCCCCGTTCTGCTCTAATTCTCAGAGCCCCATTCCCTCACCCAGAGCTGGGGGCTCCATTCTGGTCCCCCCACGATGGAGCCCTGCATGAGATGCAGTCAGGTCTGCCCTGCCTGGACCCCTCCTGTTATGCCACGGAGCCAGGGCTGGTGCTGGGAGTGTGCCCCAGCCTGTTCAGTCTCAGGGCTTGGCCTGAACTAAGGGAAATGATGGATGTCCTGCTGTGGGCAGGTGAACAGAGCACTCTGGATTTATCAGTATATTACACAAACTGCCACTCTTTGGCAGCTGGGTTAAAGAAACCCAGCAATAAAACTGAGGTGGGAGCAGGGCCAGGGAGAAGTTCATGAGGAGGGGCAGAGCTGCCTCTCTGTGACATCCCAGCTGCACTTCCTTCTCCTGGAGAGTGAAGAGTCCTCTCTCATTACAAGGGCTGGAAAAGACAAAATTGGCCCAGAAGAGCTGCCCTGATTGTTTTTCTTTCTGGCCTGAAGGATGAACAACACAAGATGACAAACAAAGAAGCAACAGATGTTTCAGTGCCCACTTGGAAAGTCAGGACATTCACAAACACCGAGGGACTAAATAAGAACTGCAGAACTGTGATTCATCTTCCACACCATAACCCAGGCTTCATGCTCCCTCTTATTTCCCCAGCTTTGTATTTAAGTGCTCACCTCCCCTGTGCTTCTTAAACCAACAAAAATACCTTACAGATTTTGTTGCCATCCCACATTCAACCAAGAATCCCTGGAGACTGAACATCCTGGAAACAAACTGGAAATCTGAAATTTTTGTACCTTGAGATGATCTCTCGTTACAATGCAAACCATTGGAAAACAAAGAACAATATGGAATGGCAATTATTTCAAGTTCCTTCATTACCAAGGGGCCTTTTTTCCCCAGATGTTTTGGTCCAGGCTGAGTGCATTTCCTGCACACCATTGCAGAGTCTGACTCTGGCCACCACGGGTGGTCTGAGACACTTGTAAAAAAGGCAGGATTATGGCACAGTGAAAAGTGCTTTGTTTTACAGGCTCACCCCGAGCAACCTCTCTGCAGAACAAGCTGGAATTATCGAATTCTCATGCAACCCCCCCATGCTGAAGTCCATATAAGCTCATGCCAACAGGAGACAGAAAAGCTTTCCCTCTGTGTCCCTGAAGGCAGCAGAGAGCAGAGCAGGTACTGCAGCTCAGCTCTGCCCCTGCACTTTCCTGGGGGTGATTTTCCCTCCTGGCCCATCCAGAGCTGCACAGTTCAGCAGGTTCAGTGACAGCTGTGTTTAGTTTGTTTAACAGCCATTTCCAGTGATAACAGCAGTCACCTCCTGGTGCTCCCCACCAGGCACAGCCCTGCTGCAGGCACTGCCTCACTGCTCACGTTTTCCCCAGGTCTGCAGCTTTTGTGGCTGGCACGAGCAGGGCAGGATGAACCCTGGAAAATCCTTACACATACTGTACCAAAGGAATGCAGGGCAAGGACTGAATTCCAAACCAGAGTGACTTTAAATGAAATAACGCAGCAGGCTGTGATGGCTGTTTGATAGGGCCTTTCAGGATCTGACTTCCAGGGCATGGCAGAGGAGCAGGAGGCAGCTGTGGGACAGGGGAAGGAGGCTGGTAAGGATGTCCCAGGTGGGGACTGCATTCCTCCTGCCCCAGCTCTCCAAACTGCTGCTCCCTGACTGGAGCCCAGCAATCCTGGGCACCTCCACACAGGGCAGGCAAGGAACCAGTGTCCCAGTCCTCTCTGACATCTGAAAGCGACCGTTGGCTGCCAGCCCTGCAGGAATGCTCCCCATAGGAATAAGGAATTTTATGAGGGTTATAAAAAGTTACTGGCACTACAACGTGCTATCACTGTGGTACAAATTACTGATGTGCTGGCAACCAGGGGCCAGCCAGGCCAGCAGCCAGAGCCATCCCTGCTCTGCAGGGCTCCATGGGCAGCCTCAGCCTCACCTCGGGGTGCTCCCCAGCAGGGACAGCCGAGGCAGAGAGGGGCAGAGCACCAAGGTGCAGCCTCACCCCTGCTCACAGCACAGCCTCACACCTGCTCACAGCACAGCCTCACCCCTGCTCACAGCACAGCTGCAGCAGCACACCCTGCTCAGGGCACAGCTGCAGCCTCACACCTGCTCACAGCACAGCACAGCCTCACACCTGCTCACAGCACAGCTGCAGCCTCACACCTGCTCACAGCACAGCCTCACACCTGCTCACAGCACAGCTGCAGCCTCACACCTGCTCACAGCACAGCCTCACCCCTGCTCACAGCACAGCCTCACCCCTGCTCACAGCACAGCCCCACACCTGCTCACAGCACAGCACAGCCTCACACCTGCTCACAGCACAGCTGCAGCCTCACCCCTGCTCACAGCACAGCCCCACACCTGCTCACAGCACAGCACAGCCTCACACCCTGCTCACGGCACAGCCTCACACCTGCTCACAGCACAGCACAGCCTCACACCCACTCACAGCACAGCCTCACACCTGCTCACAGCACAGCTGCAGCCTCACCCCTGCTCACAGCACAGCCTCACCCCTGCTCACAGCACAGCCTCACCCCTGCTCACAGCACAGCCTCACACCTGCTCACAGCACAGCACAGCCTCACACCTGCTCACAGCACAGCACAGCCCCACACCTGCTCACAGCACAGCACAGCCTCACCCCTGCTCACAGCACAGCCTCACCCCTGCTCACAGCACAGCCCCACACCTGCTCACAGCACAGCACAGCCTCACCCCTGCTCACAGCACAGCCTCACACCCTGCTCACAGCACAGCCTCACCCCTGCTCACAGCTGCAGCCTCACACCCGCTCACAGCACAGCCTCACACCCGCTCACAGCACAGCACAGCCTCACACCTGCTCACAGCACAGCACAGCCCCACACCTGCTCACAGCACAGCTGCAGCAGCACGCAGGGCTTTGGGCACTTTTGTCCTCCTGCCAGTGAGATCTGCAGTGTGACACCAATTTCCATCAATAGAGAACAGAGCTGCACTTCTGCCACACTCTCAAATTAAACAGAGTATACCAGAATACACTTATCTATATTTAGTTCCCAAAATATAAGCTACTTACACTCTCATCAGACCATATGTTTTAGCTGCACAGTTTTTGTTCCAAGTGCTCTGAAATTTACCCTTATTTTTAGCTTATGTTTTCTTGGAGTTGGCAGACGTTCTGTCACGGGAGATGCTGTGTACAAAACATGAAATATTGGAAATATTGCTCTCTGTGTAGTGTCCTTCAGAGCCCTCAGCTGAACGTGGCTGAGCCACCTCCCAGGCCAGCTCAGCAGCACAGAGAGGAGGGACAGGGACAGGCACAGAGAGGGGACACTGGCACAGGGAGGGGACACTGGCACAGGGATGATCCCTCCCTGCCCCACCCAGGGCCAAGGGCAGCATTCCCATTCCCTGCTGGCAGTGCAGGCTCAGCCTGGCTCCTGCTGCTTCTTTACCTGGCCAAAAGCAGCATCCCAGCCCTGAGCCCTGCCCAGAGCTGTGGCACTGCAGGGACACTCGGTTCTGGGGGCTGCAGCCTGCCACAACGTGCAGCTGGGGGACACATCCTCATCTCTGCTCAGAGACCCCACCTGGGGCTCTGGGACAGTGTCCTGCACTGACAACATCACCCCAGGGCCCTGGGACAATTCCTGCACTGATAATCATCACCCCAGAGCTCTGGGACAATTCCTGCACAGACAATCACTGCACAGACAGTCACTGCACTGACAATCATCACCGCAGAGCTCTGGGACAATTCCTGCACTGACAATCATTGCACAGACAATCACTGCACAGACAGTCACTGCACTGACAATCATCATCCCAGGGCTCTGGGACAATTCCTGCCCAGAGCAGTGCCAGGCAAATGAGAGAGGCTGCAGCTCAGGCTGAGCCCATTCATTTTGTGTGCAGGGCTTGTCATCATTTCCCATTAGTTTGGAAGCTCCAGCCCTGTCAGAGATCCATCAGTGCTTCCAGGACACATTTTTATTTCCAGGGCTCTATAGCTCTCGGCTGAAATGTCACATTTGTGGTATCATCAAAACATATAAAACCTAGTTCAGTCATGCAAGAAGGAATATGGGGAAAATAAAGGACTTTTATGGTATCATTCCCTTTTAACTTTTTCTCTTTCTAAATGCATTCCTTAGGCTTAGAAAACTGCACACTACAGAAAATCCAAAATGGGGCAACTTTTCCTCAGCAACTAATCCAAACTCCTGTCATTACAAATATCAATCTCCATTTCTCATCTGTGCAGTCTTTCCACCAGGCACAAAGAGCACCTCTGGTTCCTTGGTGCATCCCAAGCGCTCCCCCAGGAATGTCCCAGCAGGGAGCTCCCCTGGCAGGGCTGCTCAGCAGCCAAGCAGACACACAGCGAGGGCTTCAGTGAGAGGCTTCTGCTCCAGGTTCCTTTATCAGCCATGACAAGTAGGAAAAACTCAGCCAAAGCCTTTGAACAAGTGCTCTGATGTCTCTCCATGGCTGCCCTGGAGCCCTGGGCTGCTGGGCAAACACAGAGAGCTCACGGACAGGGGGGGCTCAGATGCAAACCCACACCCAGGCACAGCCTGAGCCAGGGCTCCAATGCAGCCAGGGAGCAGCTTCACTCAGACACAGGCAAATGGCTCTCCAGAGGGGCAACTGGCTACTCAAAGGGGTAACTGGCTACCCAAAGGGGTAACTGGCTACCCAAAGGGGTAACTGGCTACTCAAAGGGGCAACTGGCTACTCAAAGGGGTAACTGGCTACTCAAAGGGGTAACTGGCTACTCAAAGGGGTAACTGGCTACTCAAAGGGGTAACTGGCTACTCAAAGGGGTAACTGGCTA
Source organism: Agelaius tricolor (assembly GCF_023055355.1). NCBI lineage: Eukaryota > Metazoa > Chordata > Aves > Passeriformes > Icteridae > Agelaius > Agelaius tricolor. Next base: position 431,819 of record NW_027269280.1, read on the forward strand.
CCCAAATGGGTAACTGGCTACTCAAAGGGGTAACTGGCTACCCAAATGGGTAACTGGCTACTCAAAGGGGTAATTGGCTACCCAAATGGGTAACTGGCTACCCAAATGGGTAACTGGCTATCCAAATAGACAATTGGCTACCCCAAGGGGTAACTCACCAACTCCTGGCCAGCACTGATGCACTGCAGAGTTAGAGCAAAAAGCCTGGAAGTGAAATTCCTCAATGAATCAGAAGAAAATACGAGGAGAAAGACACAGAAGCTCAGATACCAAGGAATGAGATTGTGTTCTACAGGACTTGCACACCAGCAGATATCAGGGTGAAACGTGTGAGCAGGAAAGGGTAAGGGAAAAGCTGCTTTTTGAGAGGAAGCACTGGAACAGAGCCCTTGTGTTGATTAATTGCCTTTAAACATTTGATCACTATATGTAATCCAGTAAATCTCAAAGTGTTTCAACATATCCACAGTGAAGACAGAGTCAGGCAATTATGTATAAAACATCCAAAAAATAGTGGATACCTAGGAAAAAAGGTCACAGCTTCCTATTTGGAGTCTGCCTTCCAGGAACAGTCTTCTGTAACCACTTAAAATTTGCTGCTCTGTTAAATATTCTTGCCAGTACATTTGTTTTCTGCTGGCTAGTTGATAGATGCAGGAAGAAAAATCAATTTTTTTTTTTTTCTGAAGTGGAAGAATATTTATGTGGTTTGGTTTTTTTTTTTAGACAATATACACTGAGTTCTAACTTTCCTCAAGAGAAAGCCAGAGAACGAGCTCAAATATGTAAATCTACTTCTGGGATCTAAAAAAATACACAAACAGAGAGAAGTAAGAAGCTAATCAGTCTGCAGACTATGAAGAATCAAAATATACAATATAGAAATATACTACATACTGAACTTATGCTTTTGTTCCCTTTGGTACAGAATTTACCACAATAAAGCACTAAGTCTCTGCAAATTCTTCATAAATTTTTTATGGGAAATTCTTCTATCATTTCTCATGTTTTATGTTCACAGGGCATATTTGGGTCTGATGTTTGTGTGGTTCACTGTGAAATACATTATTTAAAGTGACATCACGTACTTCAAGGTGGTTAGATAAGTGTAAGGTCACTTGTTCCTTAAAATAATGATCAGTGTTATTAATAACACATTTTGGAGGAGCTTGCTCCCTCCCTGCTGCCCTCAGAGGATTTTGTGGGGTTTGATCCTGAACTATTTGCACACAACTTCCCTTTTCATCCCCCAGCTGCTTTTGCATCCCTGTGCATTTCAGCCCTAGAGAGAAACCACGAAAGGACCGAGGCAGGAGATGCCCTGCAGGGGGAAAGGCAGGGCTGTCCCTGCCACACACAGAGCCCTGGAGCTGGGCTGGAGCTGCCCCAGGTGCTCCAGGAACCCCCACCCGCCCCAGGAACCCCTACCTGGGGAAGGGCAGGGCTGTCCCTGCCACACACAGAGCCCTGGAGCTGGGCTGGAGCTGCCCCAGGGCCCCAGGAATCCCCACCTGCCCCAGGTGCTCCATTCTGTAAAGATGGAGCCCATTTCTGCAATGATGGAGCCCATTTCTATAATGATGGAGCCCATTTCTATAATGATGGAGCCCATTTCTATAATGATGGAGCCCATTTCTGCAATGATGGAGCCCATTTCTATAATGATGGAGCCCATTTCTGCAATGATGGAGCCCATTTCTATAAAGATGGAGCCCATTTCTGTAATGATGGAGCCCATTTCTGTAATGATGGAGCCCATTTCTATAAAGATGGAGCCCATGTCTGCAATGATAGAGCCCATTTCTATAAAGATGGAGCCCATTTCTATAAAGATGGAGCCCATTTCTATAAAGATGCTTTCTCCCCACCTTGAGCAAGAGCAAACAAAAGCCTTTGACTAGGAAATAGATCATGTCCATACAAAGAGTTTCATGTATCAAAACAATGGAAATCAGGACTCCAACACTGAATAAATCTAGGGGAAAAGTTTTGTATGACTCACAAAGCAACCATTACCCAGAAGGTGAAACTGAGAAATCAGAGGTTAGAAGAAAAACTCAATACTGTTCTGGCTTTTTAATTACTTGGAGTGCAAATGAATAGCATTGCACTGCAAAGCTGACTTTCTTGATAAAGAAAAATCAATCCAGTTCTGAGGGGCTTTAAGTAATACTCCTAAAAAATTACCATATGCCTGCCACATGCAAAAATCAAGAAAACTTATTTTTAGGTCAAGGTGGAAAAAAACACAAAGAAACAAACAAAAGCTTTCTCCCAAATCTGACATTCCAAATCTTTTTGAGAGTAGAATTGGCATCCCTAAGGACAATTGGGAATCAGTAAGATTCCACCAGTGTGGCTGAATAATTACAAAATCACTCAGGAAAAGGAAATTCCCTGGTGTGTCTGGTGCTTTCTCCAAAGTTATTCTTTTGCTGTCTATTCAAGCTGCATTTGATGTGAATTATCATAGCAGACAGAAACAAGAGATGAGGAATACAGACAGCGCTGGCTCCTGGAGCTCTTGCTATTGGAATTATTTAAAACGTCCTCAGGCAAGTAAGAATTCTGCTGTAGAAAATGCTGACAAGGAGCAGCATAACTCACACCCAGTTTACTGTGAACCCATCTGAAGTGCCACGGGACAGTTTTTCCTTGCAGGTTGGTTAATTAGCTGTCTGCTTGGGCAGCCAGTTCCTGCACTGCCTCCTGGGAGCCAGGGAGGAGCAGCTGCAGTGCCCTGGGGGCATGGAGAGCCCAGCCTGGGGCATGGAGAGCCCAGCCTGGTGCCGTGAGTGCCAGCCCTGGGGCATGGAGAGCCCAGCCTGGGGCTGAGTGCCAGCCCTGGGGGCATGGAGTGACAGCCTGGGGCTGTGAGTGCCCAGCCTGGGGCCGTGAGTGCCAGCCTGGGGCATGGAGAGCCCAGCCCTGGGGCATGGAGAGCCCAGCCTGGGGCTGTGCCAGCCCTGGGGCATGGAGAGCAATGCAGGAGTGCAGAGGAGGGAGCAATGCAGGGCTGGCAGCAGTGCAGAGTTGGCAATAATGCAGCACTGGCAGCAGTGCAGGGCTGACAGTAATTCAGCACTGGCAGCAATGCAGAGTTGGCAGTAATGCAGCACTGGCAGCAATGCAGCACTGGCAGCACTGGCAGTAATGCAGCACTGGCAGCAATGCAGAGTTGTCAGTAATTCAGCACTGGCAGCAATGCAGAGTTGGCAGTAACGCAGCACTGGCAGCAATGCAGAGCTGGCAGCACTGGCAGCAATGCAGAGTTGTCAGTAATTCAGCACTGGCAGCAATGCAGCACTGGCAGCAATGCAGAGTTGGCAGTAACGCAGCACTGGCAGCAATGCAGAGCTGGCAGCACTGGCAGCAATGCAGAGTTGTCAGTAATGCAGCACTGGCAGCAATGCAGAGTTGTCAGTAATTCAGCACTGGCAGCAATGCAGCACTGGCAGCAATGCAGAGTTGGCAGTAACGCAGCACTGGCAGCAATGCAGAGCTGGCAGCACTGGCAGCAATGCAGAGTTGTCAGTAATGCAGCACTGGCAGCAATGCAGAGTTGTCAGTAATTCAGCAGTGGCAGTAATGCAGCAGTGGCAGTAATGCAGCAGTGGCAGCAATGCAGAGCTTGCTCAGCTCCCCCAAGGCAGCTCCTCCCTGTCCTGCCAGGAACGTGCCCTGAGCCAGCCCCTGCTGCCTCCTCAGCTGGCACGGACTGGGAAGGACTCTGCTCCTCTTTTTCTGCCAGGAAGGGAGAATCCCCCCTCAGCAGCTGCACATTTCCTGCCAGAACAACCACCCCAAGCCCTCCTGGCTGCAAATGTCATTACCCACCAGGAGAGCAGCTCCAGTGCCAGGGGAAATGGGCAGTGGGGAGGGAACAAACCCCAGCTGTGCCATCTCCTCCTCTCTGCAGTGCCAGTGCTCAGCCCTTCTGACTCAGGGGAGAATTCCTTACAGCAAGGATTTCACTTGTGTAACACAGTGCCAAACTTTGCATTGATTTTAAAATCATGAGCTGCATTATTATTGTTTCTTTTTGCTTAATTGTGGTACATTCTGCAAGAGTCACAGTTTCAATTGTATTTTAGTCCAGTTCTCTCTGTCAAAGTCCATCCACTGAAAAATTCTACCTTTGTTCTGCAGATGTGGGCAAGATTCATTGCTTTTCCTCAATCGATATATAAATTAGCCAACACTTAACTTGCCATCAAAATTAATTGGCTCCACATTGATTTGCCTCTCTCAGGGTAGCACCAATATTTGTGTACCAACGGGAATTGCTTCTTCCCTTGTTTTATTTTCTTATCAGCAATGATATTAAACAAACCTCAGGTGTGGCCTGGCCAGGAAAATGAGAGAGAAGAGGAGGAGGTTGGGGTGAGTTTTCAGGCAAAGTCCCCCTGCCTCATTCAAAGCTCAGTGAGAGGGGACAAGTGAGGAGTGGTTTGTGAACGAGGCTGACTTTGAGGAGAAGGGCTGAGGTGCCTGCAGGGCAGCATCCCCCAATGCTGAGATGTTCCTGCAGCTCCTGCAGGACAGCCAGGAACAGGAGAGGGACTGGGAGAGCCAGGGACAGAGCAGGAGAGGGACTGGGAGAGCAAGGACAGAGCAGGAGAGGAACTGGGAGAGCCAGGGACAGAGCGGGAAAGGGCACCAGGAACAGGAGAGGGACTGGGAGAGCCAGGGACAGAGCGGGAGAGGGCACCAGGAACAGGAGAGGGACTGGAAGCAGCAGTTGCTGAAGGAAGGAGCTGATAATAATCGAGAGGAGAAGATGCTAAAGGAAGGAAGGAGCTGGTAATCCAGAGGAGAAGCTGCTGATGATAATGGAGAGACTGATAGAGGAAGGAGCTGATAATCAAGAGGAGAAGCTGATGATAGTGGAGAGGAGAGGCTGATAGAGGAGAAGCTGATAATGGAGAGGAGAAGCTGCTGAAGGAAGGAGATAATGGAGAGGAGATGCTAAAGGAAGGAGATGTAATTGGGAGAAGCTACTGAAGGAAGGAAGGAGCTGGTAATCCAGAGGAGAAGCTGCTGAAGGAAGAAGCTGATGATGATGGAGAGGAGAAGCTGCTGAAGGAAGGGGCTGATGACAATGGAGAGGAGAGGCTGATAGAGGAAGGAGCTGATAATCAAGAGGAGAAGCTGCTGAAGGAAGGGACTGATGACAATGGAGAGGAGAGGCTGATAGAGGAAGGAGCTGATAATCAAGAGGAGAAGCTGCTGAAGGAAGGGACTGATGGTGATGGAGAGGAGAGGCTGATGGAGGGAGGAGCTGATAATCAAGAGGAGAAGCTGCTGAAGGAAGGAGATGATGATAATGGAGAGGAGAAGCTGCTGAAGCCTCCCTGGTGAAGGGAAAGGCCCCAGCAGGGTCCTGGTGGGAAGCACTCGCTGCACAAAGGGGGAGAGCAGAGGCAGCTCCTCACCAAGAGGAGAGGAGCCGCTGTTTAAGGATTCAGTGTGAGAACACGGCAGGAAAGATGAGCACCTCTCAGCTCCCCAAGCATTGTGTTTGTTAAAATGGACCACCACTGAGATGGAACAATGCTGAATTAGTCCTGACTTGCAGTATCTTAGTAAAACATGCCTTTTTTTCCCAGAACCAAACAATTCTTCAAAGTGGAACTGCCCCAAACTACATTTGAGGGAAAAGCAGCTGCATTAAGAATTCCCAATTTGCATCTCATCTTCACCAGAGAATTCTCACAGAGGGTGCAGCAGCCAGGAGCTCATAACTCTCCAAAACTGCAGCTGCACATGTTCCTCTTCTGCAAAGAGCAATGAGAAAACAAAGCCCTGGAGAAAGCTCCAAGTGCTTGAAACGAGTGTACAAGAAGTTGTGCTCCAGATGTGAGGCAGTTTTCTCTGGAGTGCCAGTCAGGAGTGAGGGATCACAGAGCAGCACCCAGGCTGGGACTGCTGCCCTCCTGTGCCACCACTGCAGTGTCCCTGCAGTCCTGGGCCCTCTTTGTACCAAACATGCCTGGATTTACGCCCTGCTGCTGCTCCCACAGCTGAAAGCTGCCTGAAACACAAGGATTTACAGCTACAAAAGGAGAGGAATAGCAGATTTGTCTTTCCAAACAAGCTGGTGGATAAAACCAGCACTGGGAGATAAAAGAAACCATGGGAAGGATTCCACTGATTGATGAATGGAATAAGAGATTTTGCTTTTACAAATAAATTATAGGTTTGCTGATAAATGAAATTAGACATTCAAAGATGAAAGAAACAGTGGGGAGGAAAAACCCCTAAATTCCGTAAGAATTAAAAACTAAAAGGGGAGGGTTGTACATTAGAGGGGAATCTCTGGTATCAGGTGTTTTGGGGAGTCTGAACCTCTCAAGTACCTCAGAAATGGGGAAAGAGAGAAGGGAAATGTGGCTGGAAATTGGGATAGAAAGGGAGGCTGTGTCCACCAAAAATGTGAGACATCCCAGGGGATGCCCCATGGCCTCTCCCTGTATTGGAATAAAGTCAGAAAGGGCTCCTCTGTCTCCTTTTTGGACATAAACCCCTGGTGTTTGTGGATTCATTTTCCTGACAAAGCTGTGTGTTACATCAGCTGCAGCTGTGTCAGGCTGGACCTGCAGCCTGGGCTGATGCTGTGTAGCTGTGCTATGCAGCCATGTGGGTCCTACAAAACACTGGTGCTGTTTGACACCATTTCCTCGTCTGACTTTTTCCAGAGCACATCGTGCTGCATTTCAGCCTTGAAATTCATCTCTCCTGAATTTCTGCCCTGTGCTGTAATTTCTTGGATCACAGCAGTGAAATGTTAGTGCTTCTCCAGTTGTTCCTGCTATGAAAAACATCTTGCTGGAAACAGATTTTTTTCAGATAATCATTTCACAGAATGTGCAGTTGCCTCTGGACAGGTTAGGACTGAGCTGCCTCCAGCCCCAAGGCCCCTCAGTCTCCACATCCTCCCCAGGCCCTGGAGGTGGTTCTGGGGATTTCTCTGAATTTCTGTGCTCTGGACACAGTAACTCACTGGGCTGGTAAGAGCAGAGCATCACCACCTTTTACATCTGTCAAAGAAATGTCTGTCTGTCCCTGAAGCCCTCCTGAATAGCAACAGACCATTGCAATTTAGAGTATTAAATTGTCTCTTAGAGGACTTAACTCAGGCAAAATTTTGCTGATGAAAAAGAGCAACGAAATACATTCAGTGTTCACAGAGGCTGTGCTGCAATTACAGCCAATGGCCCCAGCAGAGCCCAGCCTGCTCCCCCTGGCCCATGAATTAACCTGAATTAACCTGAATTAACCTGAATTAACCTGAATTAACCGGTTTTTATTAGCTCTGGGGCGAGTTCTCAGCCCCACAGCCCAGCTCTGCCCCACGCTGCTCTCTGCCAAGGGAAGCACTGACACAGCACTGACAGATACTCCCTGTACCCTTCCCTAATTAATTAATTAGTCCCCACTTGGAATACCTTGTGTTTCAAAATGTGGCTGGGAAATTGGGATAAAATGAGGCTGCATCCTCCAAAAACTGGAGAGATCCCAGGGGAATGCCCCATGGCCTCTCCTCTATTCGGATAAAGCCAGAAAGGGCTCCTCTGTCTCCTTTTTGGTGTTTGTGGATTAATTTTCCTAACACCATCCACCATTCCCCCTCCTCAGGGGTTCTGCTGCCTGCAGCAGAGAGATGCCTGACAAATGCAGCGCTCCTGTGTCCCAGAAAAGCAAAAACCACAGGTTCATGCAGGAGCCTGCCAGTGAATCATCACCTCTGCAGCACAGGGAGAGCCTGGGCACGAACAGCAAAGTGCATTTTGGAAATGATCTATGCAAAACTCACTCTTCACAAGTGCCCACCTCTAAGAGGCCTCTGGGGACATTTGGGAGCGCTCAGTTTGGAAAATGTCAGCAAAACAGCACATTTCACTCCTAGGCCTCAGGGATCCTCCCTGCTTCTGCTCCAGCCTTACCAAGAGCCCAACAGAAAGCAGAGAAACCAGCTTGAAAATAGCTTTAAAAGGAAAATATGATAAAATATTCAGGAGAACATCTAAGAGATGTATTCTAGGAAACGTTTAAGAATTTAAATCTTTCCTTGCTGCTCCCATCCACAGCTGTAAGTGGGTCAGAGATGCTGCACTGCCCCCTCTCAGCACCTCAGAGCCTGAACTCCCCCATTCCACCGACACCAAACCATCAAATCCCCTCAGTTATCTCAGTGTGGACCAGGATCAAAAAGCAAAAACCACAAGGGAATTGTTATTGAGCACCCCAGTGGGAAAGGAAAGCAGCACTTCACCCCAGTGTGCTGCAGGCTGCACAGACACACAGGGCACAAACACACCAGAGCACACAGAGCAAACACACACCAGAGCACACACACACACACACAAACACACCAGAGCACACACACAAACACACACCAGAGCACACACACAAACACACACCAGAGCACACACACAAACACACACCAGAGCACACACACAAACACACACCAGAGCACACACACACACACACAAACACACCAGAGCACACACACACACCAGAGCACACACACACACACACACAAACACACAGACAGGGGCTCCAGCTGCCTGGGCACCCAGCAGCCTTTGGCAGTGGGGAGAAAGAAACCACAATGCTGGGGAAAAGAGAAATGTGGCAGCCACGAATGGCAACTGAACTGCCGCTAAAAACGCCCACAAAAATCATAGGAGAAGTAAAATGCCCTCAAAACTCATGGGAGAAGCACCAAGAAACAGTCCCAGGCACGGAGATTCTGCACAGCCCAGAGCAGCAGCTCCATGACACTCACCAGGGTGTGGCTGAGCTGGATGGTGATGAGGGGAGAGCCTGACAGGTTGTAGGACAGCTGGGGCACAGGCTCCACCTTGATGGAGATGAGGAAGCTGCTGGCTGAGATCAGGGAGCCCCTGTAGGCAGCAGCTCCAGCAATCCTTGGGGAGAAGCAAACATGTTAAGGGACAGAATAACCACTGGGTTTAGCTCATACATAACAGCAAAGGACACAGACCCTCCTTGTTCCCTTCAAGTTCCCCCAGGGCAGCCAGGTCTGGCCCCAGAGGTCCCACAGGAGCAGAGGCCACGCACCTGTAAAGGATGGGGACAGCCCTGAACACCTGTAAAGGATGGGGACAAAGGATGGGGACAGCCCTGAACACCTGTAAGGGATGGGGACAGCTCTGGGCACCTGTAAAGGATGGGGACAAAGGATGGGGACAGCCCTGGGCACCTGTAAAGGATGGGGACAAAGAATGGGGACAGCTCTGGGCACCTGTAAAGGATGGGGACAAAGGATGGGGACAGCTCTGGACACCTGTAAAGGATGGGGACAGCTCTGGACACTGGGGACTGCCAGCAAAGCTCCTCCTTCACCCTTGGTGAAGGTTCTCAAGCCTTGCTGGAAGGGTTTGAGGGAATCAGGGAGAATCCTAAGGAGGGATCCAAACAATTTCCTGAAAGTGAGGAGGAGACTTGCAGGCTCTGGCTGGTCAAACAGATAAATCAGTGTGTGAGACACACCGACAAAATGCACAAAATAAACACAGGAATGTATTTAGAGGTGATTTATAGCTTCACCTTGAAAAATAGATGATGTCCAGTTACATTTGTTAGAGGGAAAGACAGGTCAGAGCACACACAGCTGAACTGGACTGAACAGCTGATTAGACCTGGAAATGAATTTATTCTAGGGGGAAGTAATTTTGCAGTACATAAGAGCCCTTATTTTAAGGTAAAACTTATGAGTTTGGCATTTTCACACATTCAGGAGGAACTGAGATCCATTTGGTTTCAGGGTAGACTTTTTTACCCTCTCAGTAACAAACTGCAGGATTAAATAAATGACTGCTGTCACCTGTGCCTTGGGCAGTGGAGGAATGGATTTTACCAGGAGAAATGGGAGCCTGGGTGAATTAACCACCAGCCTGGGTTCCCAAACACAGCCCACCCAGAAAGGGCCAGCTGGAAACAAATGAAAAACCACCTTGTTTGCACCCACCACCTGTCTGCAGTGGTTTCTTATTTTTATTTCAGAAAAACCCCAAAAACCCTCACGTCAGAGGCTGAAATAACTGCACCCAGCTCCTTGTCACAGAACAGAACTCATTTAGCACAACCCCTCAGTCCTGACCTTAAAAACCCCATCAGCATCAGAGATTACTTCTGCTCCCAGAAACCAGCATGGAATGGGACTTGTTCATCTCAAGGCAGAATTTGCTGCTCTGATACAACAAATTTCAGTTGAGATAGGGATTTGTGAAGTTAAACTCATTATCCAACAGTCTGAGGTTTCTCCTACCCAGATTAAGAGCCTGGATGCTTTTCCCACACCCTTGCTCTGCTTGTTTTCCCTTCAGAGACCCTTTGGTGAATTTTGGAGCATGACAAACCCTCACCAGCAGCAGGGAATGGAGATTGGCAAAGCCTTTCCTCACCCAGCCCCACACTTACACAAACTGCCCTGAACAGCAGCAGGAGGGGCTCAGAACATTCTGGGTTTCATCTGCTCTGGGTAAAGAACCAAAAGCTGCTCCCCTTAGAAACTGGTATTTATGGAGTCTGAAAATAGCTCTGTGTCTGTACAGCACAAAAGCTCCAAGAGTTTTGGTTTTGGTTTTCCACCACAAGAAAAGAAGAAGGGTGGGTTTCAAATTACAGGTGTTTAAGTAGCCCAGTGGTGGAAGGAACACAAAAGAAATTCTCTAAAACAAACTACTCTGAGAAAAAAATTATTCTACTGAAAAGTAAGCAAAAAAGTTATAACAGTAGAGCACAAAAAAGAAAAGCAGAAGAGGAGTGCATACTTATTTTTAAAACATCTTTGAGTACCTGGGGTTTGGCTCCACAGAGGAAGAATTGCTAAGGCAGCATTCCCTGAATTATTACCTTTTGGGATGCTGGTTTGGGCAGACCTACAGGTTCAAGGACAAGATTTGTAGTGCATGACACACTGCAGGCATTTCAAGCAGCTTGAATTAATTGTAGAAATCTAGGAAACATTTCTTTTCCAGTGACTTTGTATTTTTTTTTTTAACCCTGTGACAGGGCAGAGCCTTCATTCTGGAAATGAGTGCTGAAATCAAACCCAGCTCAGGGGAGCAGGAAGGGATCTCCAGATTGTCCTGCCCAGAGATTTCAGGGAATGCCCTCCAAGACTACAGCTCTGTTCCATTTGTGTACCAGAGCCCCAGGAGCTGACAGTGCATTAGAACACAGAGCTTTGACATGCAGCACCTTCAATGAACTTTGACCTGAGCCAGGATCATTTTAATTCTCTTTCTCCCTTTGAAAAACTGAGATTACATCTTATTACCTTAAGAAATTGCATTGATCCCCCTCTTTGGAAAACGTGGGCTCTGGTAAGTTACTGCCTCAATTTCCTCATGTAAAATATACAGAATATTGCAGACTGGAGGCAGAGCCACCTGTGGGAGAGCAGGGCAGGCAGCAGCACAGCCTGTAATCACTGGGCAATGCCATTTAGGGACCACCTGAGTGTGAACAGCCAACAGCACAGCCTGCACTGCCTGGGAAATGCCCTTTGGGAATGGCTGAGGGGTCACCTGGAGCAGCCAGGCACTCACCTGGTGTCCATGGGGTTGATGTTGTTAAAGAAGTGATGCATGTTGTGGTACAGCAGGCCCACGATGGTGATGCAGCCTGTGGAGAGGGAACAGGATTATTGCTGAGAACTGGGAGAGGGAACAGGGAGAGAGAACAGGGTTATACCCCAGAACAGGGAGAGACAACAGGGAGAGAGAACAGGGTTATTGCTGGGAACAGGGAGAGGGAACAGGGTTATTGCTGAGAACAGGGAGAGAGAACAGGGAGAGAGAACAGGGTTATACCCCAGAACAGGGAGAGAGAACAGGGTTATTGCTGAGAACAGGGAGAGAGAACAGGGTTATTGCTGGGAACAGGGAGAGGGAACAGGGTTATTCCTCAGGGCAGGGTTATTCCTCAGGGCAGCAGTGCCAAGCAGGAGAACCCTTCCAGGGCTGCAGCCCTTGTTCACTGAGGGCCCTGCCTTGCCCAGCCCTGCCCTGTGACCATGTTCACAGGGGTCCCAGGATGGCGGAAGAGACGAGGATCTGACTCCATGTTTCAGAAGGCTGATTTATTATTTTATGATATATATTATATTAAAACTATACTAAAAGAATAAAGGATTTCATCAGAAGCCTAGCTAACAATAGAATAGGAATGATCACAAAGGTTTGTGGCTCGGCTCTCTGTCCGAGCCAGCTGGGCTGTGATTGGCCATGAATTAGAAACAACCACATGAGCCCAATCCCAGATGCACCTGTTGCATTCCACAGCAGCAGATAACCATTGTTTGCATTTTGTTCCTGAGGCCTCTCAGCTTCTCAGGAGGAAAGATCCTAAGGAAAGGATTTTCCATAAGAGATGCCTGTGACACTGCCCAGCCTGGCCTTGGCAGGGCCCTGGTGGCTGTGCCCAGTGACAAGGGCTGAGCACACTGCACAGCACAGGGCAAACAGAGCCAGAAATGCCTGTGCTGCACAGCTGCACTCCAAACCCAGCTGCTGATCCCCCAATTGGCAATTATAGCCCCCAGCAGCAGGAAGGGGGCAGGACCCAGGGGCTCCAGGCGCCCCAGCACAGACAGGCTGGAGCTGAACAAGCCCAAACCATCAGCCCCAGTGCTGCTTGCTGCCCACATTCCAGGCAGTTCACTGCCCTCAGAGACAGAGGTGTGTTTTCTCAGAGTGAGCCACACAGATGTCTCTTACTGTCCCTTTTGTTGGTTCCAAGTACTTCTAGTGTCAGCTGTTTAAGGTGAAATAACAGATTTTTTTAGGTTAGCTCATCTGGACAGTGTAGGAGTGTGGCCTGAAGGCTGAAATTGCTCAGAAGTGAGCTTCAGCTGGAAAAGAGTAAAGCATTTAATGCCCTGGATCGTTTCAGGTACAAAGCACAACAATGTTCAGGGAAATCAAAGAAAACCTGTATGGCGAGGAACTGTAGAAGTGGGAAAGGGAAAAGCTCCCCTCACATGCTATTTTTGGCATTCCAAAGTTGGTTTGCAATTACAGTTACTCAAACCTGGGAGGACTTGCAGTCTCCAGCCAGAGCCCCTGCCAGTGCAAAGAAACAAAGCTGTCAGCACCATTCAGGCAGACAGTTCAGCAATTAGCAGAGAATTTCTCACTGCAGGTTATTTTCAGCTAACTTTGCACTTTATGGAGGAGGGACCGACCATCCCTCTCCAGAGGTGACTGCAGAAAAGCCTCGGGGTGGGTAAATTATGTGGGTTGGAATTTGGGGCACAGAAGTCACATTTTCAAAGATCTGAGAATGGAAGTAGATGCTTTTGTAAATGGGCTCCTTCAACCTCTGAGTAAAGCACAGATAATTAACATTGCTATTTTAGAGTCTTGACTAAAGGTGCAGATTTTAGCCATGCTTCTTTTTGGGGTTATTACAATTTTTGCATAGGTATGGATTTCTGAGTTCTGCCTTTTTGCCATGAGCGTAGTCTTAATCTTCATTCCATTCCTGTAGCTGCTATTGCTTAAGCCTCTAATTTTACAGTTTAATTTTAGACAAAAGACCAATTTTGCATGAAGGGATAGGTAATACCTGACCTGACATCCTAGAATTTCTTAAAAATAACCAGTTCAGATAATTAAAAAGAATAATTATGAAATTATGGCTTCTCTGATGTAAAAATGTGTCAGAATTAAATGGCCTCAGTCTCTGTAGTTCAGCCCCATTATTCAATATTAATCCAATTAGTATGAAAACTCCACCACATTAATTGCTCGTTAGCCTGACGGGAGCACTGCTGCTTCCTCAGACTCAGTGCAATCCACAGGGACCAAATCAGTTACCTGGCAAAATAAAGTGAACCAAAAGCTGCTCTACAGCAAAATCCTTTTCAGGTACCCCATGCACACGGGTCCAGTTCTCTCTTTAATCTCTTCCTTACCTTTTCCATGGAAAGCCTCACTGGGAATGGAGACGTAGCTGTGCCCTCGGGATGGGAATCGATAGTGGGACACGTTCAGGCTCTGAGGGTGCATTTTGACCACAGCATAATCTGTGATGGCCAGACAGAAACATCAGCACACCCACAGCCCCTGCACCCCCTGGCTGCTTAACCTGCCTCCCTGAGCTGTGCAGCCATTTCAATATTCCTGTGTTTAAACACCGGGGCAGGCTCAGAGCAGCAGCAGCACTGCTGCCCTGCCCTGCAGGCACTGAGCCCTGCACCTGAGACCCCCTGTGCGAGAGATGCAGGCAGTGATGGGTGCCTGGCACCTGCAGCATCCAAAGATGCAGATCAGATTAAGGTGCCAGGATGCTAACCTGCAGTAAAATAAAATTCTCCAAAAAGGTCAAAACTATTCCCATCATTTTCAGTCTCTTGCAAAACCATTGCGAAGATGAAGGTTTTGTAGCACCCAAACCTCCAGGAGCTGCACATGAGCTCCAGGCCCTTTAACTGTATTAGCACAGCATCACTGAACCCTTCACACATAATCCTAACTCTGAATTCCCCCCCAAACAACCCCAGGGAAGGCCAGGCACAGCCAGAGCCCATCACCTCATTTTGGCATTCCTCAGAGGGATGAGAAGCTGGGCCCTGCGCTGGCAAGGAGAGCTCAGGCCCAGGGGCTTCAGGAGAAGAGGAGCAGCTGTGCCAGCTGTGTCAGCCCCACCAGCTGTGCCAGCTGTGCCAGCCCCACCAGGGGCAGCTGTGCCAGCCCCACCAGCTGTGCCAGCCGTGCCAGCCCCACCAGCTGTGCCAGCCGTGCCAGCCCCACCTGCCACAGGAGAGGAGCCCTCGAGGGTCAGAGGCAGTGAGTTCCCCTCCAGGTGCAGGGACAGGTGAGCCAGCACCGTGTCGATGGTGTGGATCAGGCTGCTGAGCACGGCGAGGCTCTGCGGAGGGACAGACAGACACGGGGGTGAGCAGGGACAGACAGACACGGGTGAGCAGGGACAGACAGACACGGGTGAGCAGGGACAGACAGACACGGGTGAGCAGGGACAGACAGACACGGGTGAGCAGGGACTGAGCACAGCCCAGGGGACACTGGGGTCCCTGCCCAGCCCAGGGGCTCCCACCCTCCCTGCAGAAGGTGCCGCCCAGCCCGGAGCCACCCGAGTGCAATTCCCAAATGCTGCTTAGGGAGCAGCCAAGGGAGAGCAGCCCCACAGCCCCTGGCCAGCTGCACTCAGCAGGACAGGGCCAGGGACCGGGCAGAATTGTTTCTGACAACATCCAGAGATTGGTACCAGGTCGAGCACAAGCTGAGACACTGCAGTTCAGCCTTTCTCTCATCTTTATTCAAATGCTCCTCAGCAGAAGAGCAACTTTAACCCTCCAGGCTGAAACTTGATTCATAAAATCTCAGAGTTAATGCATGTTTCAGTGAAAAGGAAAGCTGTTTTATCTGAAATCCATTTACACCAGAGATGATCAAGGATCTGACACTAAGAACTTAAATCAATTAGACATCTTTTTGTCTCAAAAGCATTTTGGGCTTCAATGAGACCTCTCTGTGCTTTAGCTTCTCCTTCTCTCAGTTTAAAAGCTCTCTCTCCTGAAATCTGTGTTGTCTTAAGATTCAAGCAAAAGGAAATTTCTGGATTCACCCTGCAGGTCTTTCATCAGTGACAGATGATAAAATAAGTCATAGTGCCAAAAAATCCCAGCAAGTGAAATAATAGTGACAGCCATTTCAGTATCATCATGTGGATTTGTGCAACTGAGGGAAATCACCAATCTGAGCCCATTTCTCTTACCTCTGGTCCATCAATCCAGTCAGACAGTAACAGGAAATCTTCAATAGCTTTTAAAAATGCCTGAAAGACAAATAAAACTCCATTTCTTATTGGTCAGCTACATCTCCTGGCAGGGCAGATCTCTGCCAGGATTTTCTCAGGGTCACGTTGGGGTGACAAACCCACTCCCATTGCAGCCACAGCTGCACCTCAGCATGTTCTGTGTCCCTTCCCAGGGTGACAATGATTTCACTGGCAGCCCCAGCACGGTGTAACTGCCCAGGTGCAGCCACCACAGCTGAGCAAACCCCGGGACCGAGGCTGAAGGAATTATTCTCCTGTTTTACCTAAGCTCGTGTGGCATCTGTAGAACCATGGAGGCTTGGAAGGGACCTTAAAGATCCTCTGATTCCACCCTGTGCAGCCTGGCCTGGGGCACTGCAGAGTGGGACAGGCTCTGTCCCAACAGGGCTGGGGAGTCCTGCTGCCATGGAAGGGGAAAAGGGAGCACAGAAAACTGCACTGAAAATTAAAAGAGAAACCCCACGTTTCCAGCTTTAACTCACCCATTAAAAAGCCTTCAGAGAATGAATAAGTGAAGTTCCACAGTGAGATGTGGAAGACACCACATAACAAACCCAAGTCAGACTTGTCAGAAGCGATTCATTATTATGTGCGTCAGTAATCAGAGAGTTTATTGCACATCACTTAAATCAAATTTCCTGGTGCTGTGAGGCGTACACAATCAGGCAGAGATAACTGCACAGCAAATCTCATGCAGGCTCAGTGGCTGTCTCTCAGAATTAGCTGCAGACAATGCAGAGCCTCACATCAATCAGGCAGATGACAGGGCTGCTGTGTATGAGCAGACTCTTGTATTTGTGTCCCAAACCAGCTCTGCTAAAGACAATCATGGCCCACGTTTCTGCCTGCAAATCGCTGTGGTGGCACACAGAGCAGCCCAGACAGGGACTGCAGTGGTGTGGGAAGCAGGTACGGGGTCGGGCAGGATGCTGCAGCCACAGCCACGGAAATATTCCGGGAAAACAAAGGAAACGGCGAATTAAAGCTTTTCAGAAGGGCTTTGGCTGCATATTACACTGTGATCCGTGAAATCCAAGCTTTAGAGTTTGCAAATGCTAAGCTTTTAACGCAGTCTCTCAGGCGCTGTCCCTGTGGGTTTCAGGAGGTTTATTTGTATTTTTTGTCTGACTAAAGCGCCCTTGTCACTCTGGAATTACCCTCAGGCTTAGGGGAACAATCAGCAGCAGGGCCAGAGCTGATTTCTGCAATAATGGCTTGGCAGCTGCTGGAATCGGGGAATTAGATGCCCATCACTTTCCAGCACTGTTATAACTTTATGTTAGTGGGACACGGCCCTTGTGTTCAGCTCACACTGCAGAAAACACCTGCTTGCTTTTCCCCCTCTGTGGAATGGCCTGGATAAAATAAACTCCTTGAGCCCATTTCAGAGGAGACAGTGACTCCCCATCTCCCTGGGCAGGCTGCCCCAGTGCTTGAAACCCTTTCAGAAAAGGATTTTACCCTAAAATCCAACTGAAGTCTCCCGTGGCACCACCTGAGGCCATTTCCTCCTGTCCTTGATGTTTGGGAGAGGAGATCCAGCCCCCCAGTGCCTTCCTTGCTCAGGACAGGTCCAAAGGCATAAAGGAACATCTCCAGGGGGATTTCAGACATTCAGAGAGACATTTCAGCTCTGCTCAACCCCTGCTGCTCCCTAAAGAGCCGCTGCTCTTTTCACAGGTGCTGTCTGCAGCGAGCAGAGCCTCTCCAAGCTGCCCTGGACACACCAGGCTCCCCTGGGAGCTCACCTGGGGCCCCACTCACCTGGGCCAGGCTCAGGGCCGTGTGCTGGGCCAGGGCTTTGCTGGGCAGGCTGGAGGACACGTTCTGCAGGTGCCCCAGCAGGGACAGGGCCGGGGGGGAGCTGCCCCTGTGCTGGCTCAGCGCCGCCAGGACGGGCTGGTAGGCGTCGGTGGGGAGCTGCAGTGGGGCAGAGAACAGCACAGGACAGCCAGGTTATCCATGCTGCCCTCAGGAGACATACAACATATCCCAAATTATCCATACTGCCCTCAGAAGGGCAGAGAACAGCACAGGACAGCCAGGTTATCCATACTGCCCTCAGGAGATATTCAACATATCCCAAATTATCCATACTGCCCTCAGCAGACATACAACATATCCCAAATTATCTATATTGCCCTCAGCAGGGCAGAGAACAGCACAGGACAGCCAGGTTATCCACACTGCCCTGAGCAGGCATACAGCATATCCCAAATCATCCATATTGCCCTCAGCAGGGCAGAGAACAGCACAGGACAGCCAGGTTATCTGTATGGCCCCAAGAGGGACACAACTCAACACAGAATATCCCAAATTATTCGTACTGCCTTCAGCAGAGACACAATTCAGCACAGAATATCCCAAATTACCTGTATGGGCCGAAGGAGGGAAGGAAGGAGGGAAGGAAAAGGAAAATTATCAAAATGGTTTTTAGCCTCCTATATTTTCAAAGTTAACAGTAATACTTCAGAAGTTGCTACTTTTTTTTTTTTTTTTTTTTTTAATGTAGTAAATATCTTATTCAACAGGGAATTTCCTTTGTGTTCCCACCTTCCCATAGTGGCTAAAACTTCTGTCCAAAGGCACTTATAAGTGGGGTATGAAAAGAAGTGCCATTAGCAGAAATGGGGCAGTGAGGAGTAAATCACTGTAACTCTGATTTCTGCATGTTGTGCCATTATGGAGGGGTCTGAGCTCTGTCCTACCACAGAGGGGTTTGTTGTGGTTGTCATCAGAGACCAGGGAAGTGTTGAAGAGAGCAGCACTTGCACACCTGGGGAAACACAAACACAAATGAGGCTGTTACAAATCTGGATTTCTTATATCAGATACATAATATTATATATATATATATATATATATTCATTCCCACCTCAGGCTGGATCAGTTCCAACTGAAAACAACAGATTTCTGTGGACTTTATTTATTTCCATTAATGTAGCCACACAGCCTTGTTTAAAAAATATAATTTTCTGATGCTGTCATCAGTTTTATTCCATCATCTTATTACAGATGAGCATTGCAGTAGTTGAAGTCTTACATACCTAAATCTTGGTTTGCAAACAGGAAATTTCAAGTGTTATATCTCAATAAAAAAGGCCAAAGGTACAGTTACAACACTGACATCTATCTTTCTCCTCCAGCTTCTTCTCCAACATTTACAGAAATTCTTTAAGGTTTGGAGTTATTTTAAATCCTCTGCCTTATCAGAAATAAATGATGATCTGTGGACAGCTCTGACAGTGTCATGGAAGATCTTGTTTTATTTCTGTAAGTGAGACAAACTGGGACTGGGACCCTGGAAAAAGGAGGGTGAAGCCCCAGCTCCCATGCCCAGCTGCTGGAGCTGACTCCGATCTCGAGGCTGAATTGTCCCAGTGCCAGATAAAATCACACCCACAAGGGCAAGCTCGGAAAGGCTTTTGCCCATCAGAAATCTGTGCTATCCGAATGTCTGAGAAACAGTCAAAGCCAGTGGAAATACTCCCAGTGCTTGCAGCAAAACTGAGGAACCCCCACGTGGAAGAGCAGGGGTAGAAATGGTGATGAAAACGACCACATGAGCATGGCAGAAATGATTTGTCAAGACAGAGAGAATAAACTTGATTCTGGACGGCCTTCAGTCGCTCCATTAAAGAACATTGATTCCTTTCTGTGATAAGGCATTTATTACTCATTTGTGATAGAGGAATCAAATTTTCTTCTAATCTACATCTGACCAAGGGTTATCATTTGCCAGGGGTGTGGAGTCTCAGTGTAATCCAACAGTAGCTGCATCCACAGGAGCCATTTCTCTCATAGATCCAAAAGGAACATGAGCATTCATTCAATTAAAAACCAGGCTGTCCTATTTGCTTATGTCAAAGCATATTACCCTGCCTCAACCCTGCTAGAAATCCCCCAAAATCAATAAATAGATATCATAACCTTTCTACCTCTGTTCATTACTATTGTAATACCCATTGCTTCCTCTGAGAACATTCTAATTTCATACATTAAGTGGGAAATTTTATAAAATCCAATCAGTCTATTATTTTAAAGAGAAAAGCCAAAAATTAAATTGCCACATTTCCCAGGTGCTCCAAAACACTTGATCACATTAAAGCAATGTTGGCTTAGAATTCTTCTGTCTAATTAAACAAAATATATACCTGGCATCCCTTTACATTTGAATTTCTAAGCCCCTGGAAAATACATATCCAGCTTCACTTTCAATTAAGAGGCACACATTTGTTTTTCACAGCATTCTGATAGTTCCACATGACACTAAAAAACCTGTGGAATCAGGAGTTTAGCAGAAAAACCCATCAACAGGGCAATTAATGCCATGGAAATTGCAGTAAAGTCACAGGTGCTCACAGCACGAGCACCTCAAGGCACAAATCAAGGAGTCTGGGATGCAGCCTCCTGAAAATCAGCTGGGATTAAAGGTGGGATGCAGGCAGAATTCTGCACAGCTCTGGAAAAATCTGGATTTAGCAGAATTGGAGCTCCCAGCACTGATGTGCAGAATCAGATTTGGGGCCCAGAGGGAAGGAGAGGGAGCAGAGCCCTGCACAGGATTTGATTCCCTGGGAGGACCTTCCCAGTCTGTCAGAGGGCAGTGCTGGGAGCCCACAGGGTTAAAAAGGGGTTAAAAAGGGGTTAAAATGGGCTCTCCCTGTGTTTATTCAAGCCATTCCTCCCTGGCAGCGGGACAGGGCACACGTATTGATGAATTGGGGAAATTTGAAAATCTGCTGCTCTGGGGTTTGGCAGCAGAACATTCTTGTGGAGCTGCATTAATCACAGAGGGTGATTAATGGGACAGTGTTATAGTAACCCTCATTGTTGTCAAAGATACAGCAGCCAAATACAAAAGCATTTTTTCCACCATGACCAGAGCATTATAAACTTTTTAAAGATTTATAAACTTTTTAAAGATTGAAAACTATGAAAAGTGAGCAGCCATTTCTCACAGGTGCCCTGCCCAGCCTGGCCACTCTCACCCACGGTGGCAGTGAAGCGCTGGCACCTCGCGTGATCTGATCTTTGCTTGTGGCCTTTTTACGATTGTATTTTAATACTGGATAAATCCTCCTTGTTAATCAAACTGGCTAATTAATTTATAACACGAACTATGAAAAGTGAGCAGCCATTTCTCAGAGGTGTCCACACCCTGCCCCACTCACCCCCGGTGGCAGTGAAGCACTGGTGCACCTTGCGTGGGCCCAGCACTGGTCTGATCTGTGTTTGTGGCCTTTTTGCAGTTGTATTTTAATACTGAATAAATTCTCCTTGTTAATCAAACTGGCTAATTCATTTATAACACAAGCTATGGAAAGCGAGCAGCCGTTTCTCACAGGTGCCCTGCCCAGCCTGCCTGCACTCACCCACAGCAGCAGTGAAGTACTAGCGCACCTCGCGCGGGCTCAGCGCCCATCTGATCTTTGGCCTTCTTACAATTGTATTTTAATTATGGCATAAATTCTCCTTGTTAATCAAATTGACTAATTCACTTATAACACAAACTATGGAAAGTGAGCAGCCGTTTCTCACAGGTGCCCTGCCCACACTCACCCACGGCAGCAGTGAAGTACTGGCGCACCTCGCGTGGGCTCAGCGCCCTCTCCCAGATCACAAACTCATCGAAGGCGCCGCTGACGGAGCGTGGGGCTGCTCCCTCCGTGCCCAGCAGGTCAGGGCTGGCGTCCCCATAGTCATAGAACACCTTCCCCTCGGGGTCCGTGGTGCTCAGCGTGCCGTTCACGTACACCTTCAGGCCTTCCCTCGACCGCCAGGTGAACAGCACGTGGGTCCAGTAGGGACCTGCAAGGCAGCAGAGGCACAGCAGGGCTGGGAGCAGCTCCAGAGACCCTTCCAGAGCTGGGTCCAGCTCCATCCAGAGCTCCCTGCTGGACTCTCCCGGCCATGGAGCCGCCAGGGAGGCCAATGGTGAGCCATGGAATGCTGGTGCTGTGCCCATCACTCCTCACCCCTCTGGGGAAGCCCATGCCTGGCAGGATGCCCTCAGCCTTGCCTGAACCTGGGCTCACTGCAGCTCCATAAATTCCCCCTGCTGAGTGCTGCTGGCTGAGATCTGAGGGCTCTTCACTCCTGCCTCAACCTCAGGCCAGAGAGAGCAGCACAAGGACTGCAAGAGCTGGAGAACAAGCACATAAACCACTCAAGAGTTCTCACCATTCCCTGGTTATGCTTGAGAGCCAGAAAACACAATACTCATTTTCACTTGGACTGGATAATCCACAAACCTGTGAATTATTCTTGCCGTTTGCAGCTTTTCTCTTAAAAGAAGATTTCTGAACTGATTCATTAAGGTTTATGAAACTGCTACCGTGAGTCCTATTTCAACAATGTACAGGCAGTCAAATTAGGGCCAGAAAATATTTATGGAATGCCATTAGCATTAGGGGAAGACCAGCATTTGTTCCAGTCAGTAGATATTAGTGTTCCCCAGCAAGGCACAGTTTAGACAGAAGCAGTGAGATATGTGATACACCAAAATGTTTATTAATGCTATGGCTTGGCACAGGAAACCTGGCACTCAACAGAAACAGAATCATGAAGGCACCAAAGAGCAGTGAGAGAGTTTCCAAATAAAGGCTGAATTCAGCAGAGAGCAGCCCTGGGGTGCCCTGGGAGCTGCCAGGGATGAATCTGCATTCCTGGCTCCTGTTCCCACTCAAACATGCAAGAACCACAGGAGTCAACGAGGACTCAACTCCAGACCCCTCTGCAAGCTGGGCCCAGGGGCTGCTGGCCATGGCCAGTGTTCTATAATACATCACTATCACTGCTTTCCTTTGCATCTTATCCTCTGTTCTCAGCACAGAGGCCTGTAGCTATTTTATACACCCCCTTTCTCTTTCCTCAAGTTGTGCTCTTCTCACCACCTCTGCGTGCAGGAAAAAAGCAAAGTGCAAGAAAGAAATCTGTTTTTTTTTAAATACAGAAACTTCACCTGGTGGGCTGAAGCTTGCTTTCCACTTCATCATTGCATTTCCCCGCGTGTAGAACTCCACGGAGCCCTCGCCTTCGTTTGAGCAGATTTTGAAACCGCTGGAAATCACTCGGCCTCCAGAGGCAGGGAGCAGCTTGGCCTGCTGGTCTTGGGTCTTCCAGAAGAAGGAAAACGTTACCCCTGAGGAAAGCAAGGGAGAGGAGACGTGAATGAAAAAACCAAGCGCAACTGAACATTTCCAGCGTGCAGAACACAGGCAGTGGGGATGCCTTTGAGCACAGATCATCTGCTGGCATAAACCAGGACAGCATTTTTAAAATCAGCAAAGCTCCGGTTCTAATTTAACCTGCAGTTAGAAAAGGCTAAATTTTCAGCAATCAACACTCAATTGTCTTAGAAGTCAACAAAGCGTCAAGCCTCGTTTTTAGATTTCATTCCAAGGAGGAAAGAAACAATGATTATTGAATAATTTGGCAGCAAAAGAAGAGTAAATCACAGTGAACGAGTTTCTCACCTTCAGGCCCACAAGCCTCTGGATTACTGATGCAGGAATTTCTGTAGCTCCCAAAGAAGAGAAAGGTGACTCCTTTCTTTTCAGTGACGTAAATCCCTTTGTTCACCATCCCTTCTACAATATCTAGAGCAAATGCAAAATCCAGTTTAACATTCACATAAAGGAAAACTTCCTGGAAATGTGATTTAACAGCCTGCTATAGCTCCAATCTTTATCTGGCTCCAACTGTATGGCTTTGTCACTTGCTGTGTTTGTTTTCCTTTTTGGTGTTTTTGTTCCATCTTGCCAGTTTTGTGTGTTCAGTTTCTTTCTTTGTTTCCATTTGTCAGTGGTTTGTTGTATTTTTAAAGACCACACAGACACCTCTTTTATTTCAGGTTTGTAAATATTATTACACTCATATCCACTCAGCTCTGTGGTTAACTAAGACTGACAGAACCCATACACCCAAAAATGATTATTTTTGAGTAATCTGAGTAAACTTTACGCTTTGCAGAGTTTGGAATGCCAGACCCTTCCTAGAGCTGTCTTACTACGTTAGGCTGAGCCAGCAAATAAATTCCTTCACCAATTAAAACGTAACAAAATAGTGTTTCTTTTTTTCATTTTTTGAAAGGGCAAGCTGGTGATCAACCTCGTTTTCACTGAGAAATAACTCAGTGAAAGATCCCTGACAAGGTGCACTCAAAGACAGAAGCAGATCTCCTGTCAGACAGGCTCTGCTGGGCTGTCCTTGGCCCCTGGAAGGGCAATTGCTTTATCCAAAGGGATAATGACTATTATTTATCCAATGGGGACAATGACTATTTATCCAATGGGGATAATGACTAATTTGTTTGTGATTTCCTTGTGTCCTCTCCCACCAGCTGAGGCACAGGGCTCTCTCAGCACAGAAACCTGGGGCTGGTTTGCTGCATCACTGACCTCATCAAGGTCTGAGTGCAGCTGACAGAGGGTGGTGGGGAGCGTTCCTGTTTGTCCTGGCTGATTTCAGCAATGCACACAATGGGAAACCACAATCAAAAATCACAACCAAAAGCTCCTGCTGGGCTGAGATGCCTGCAGAGAGCAGAGAATGTTGGATTGCTGTTTCTGAGCAGGCAATGTCAGGTTTTGGTGGGGGATTTCTGTTCCCACCGTTCTTGGGATGGAATTTCTGCAAGGGCTGTCAGAACCCTGGGTTTGGGACCTTCTTCAGAATTTCTTCTGGAAAAGCATTGAGAAGAGCTGCTCTGAGGGAGCTCCAGCATGGGAGACATTTTCCTTTCCTGAACGAATGCAGGGAATGCAAGTTTCAATGTTCTCTTTGCTCATCCCAAATCCTCATTTAAACATCAGCTTTCAGGTATCTTTCCCTCCTTTTGAGGAAGAAACCATCAAGTCCTGCCTCTAACTGACAGATAAAATTCAGTTCCTTTTAAAAATATGAGTGTGTACTATGGGGTAAATCAAGCATTTCCAAACTCTTCTCAAGGCACTTAATTATAAATTTCCCTCTCTGCAGGGAAGTTCCCATAAGGTGACACATTTCTGTTCCCCCAGCCCTTCCTTGCCATGGGTGTCACTCTGATGTTCATACTGAGCACACTTTATTATGTGAGAACTATGCAAATGGTCTATAAAGCAGATAAGAGAGGACTGGAAGGAATTAGGGTCATTTGAAGTTCATCATTAATAGAGCTCCCATTTGCCAGCATACTTTTACTGTTAGAGAGTAAAAAAATGGTGGGTTTAGTATTGCAATATAAAAGTGTTACTGTCTGAGCAGCCCGAGTGACAGTTCCACCACTTCCATCCCTCTCCCCAAGTCGGGTTTCTGACAGTGTGATGTCAGTTAATACCTAAGGCACAGTGGGCACCAGGTCACATTTCAACTGCAGCTCCACAGCACAAATGCAATTACTGAAATTAAGTGACTTTAAGCTGCTGTAGCTGCTTTCCAGTCTGCCAGGCTCCTGCCTGGGACTGGCAGTTTCTGGGTGTGGATGTTCAAAAAATTAATATAAGGACATAGATAGAAATATTTGCTTCTCATGAAGAAAACAAACAAACAAAAAGCCAAAACAAACCATCATGT
Organism: Agelaius tricolor; assembly: GCF_023055355.1. Lineage (NCBI taxonomy): Eukaryota > Metazoa > Chordata > Aves > Passeriformes > Icteridae > Agelaius > Agelaius tricolor. The sequence continues at coordinate 457,211 of NW_027269280.1, forward strand.
TAACCAAAGCTGTCGTGACTGACAACACCTCACTGCCAGGCTTTGCAAATCTGCTTGCATTTGTCTTTCTCAACATGTCCTCTAAAACTATTATAAACCAGTGCAAAACAGAGGGCTTCTTTTCCATTATAGCCTTGAAAGACAAGGAAAAAAAATAACCTGCTTATTCTTATATGTTCCTCTGAAACGTCACCTCTGTTTCTTTTAAGCATAATATTATTATTTTTAGATTTTGGAGGATCCCTGGGGCCATCCTCCCATGGGATTCATGTGGGGATGCCTCTACCAGAATTCCAGCAATGCAGGTAACACTTTTCCAGCAACATGTGACAGTGAAATAATAATAGTAATAATAATAATAATAATAATCATCATCATCATCATCGCTTTTACCACACGAGCACTTGAACCCAAACCCAGAGTTCACTCTGAATCCGAGGTTACAAGAACCATCCACGCCTGAGAAATGCAGAACAAAAAACCAGCAAATCCTCACCTACAGTTGCAGAGAAGTTAGAGTAGGCAGAGTCATTGGTATTTACAAAGGTAGAGTTATGGGGAGGAAGCACAGTGAAGTTGTGGATTCTTAGAGCTGGGTGGAACAACAAAAGAAAACAAGCAAATGAGCAAACAATGAATAAACACCACCAGCAATGAATTGGCCAGTTCATATCTCTCACACAGCACAAATCACAGATCTGCTGATTGAGATTTGCCCTGGGCTCCACCTGCTCAGGAAAGGCAGAGCCACTGGAGGAAGGCTTCCCTCTGGTACTGAGCAGAGAAATCTGTAAAATCCCAGCTGGAGATGGAAAAATGGGCCAGGCTCTGCTCGTTTGTGCCCAGAGAGCAAATCAGAGCAACGGGCACAAATCAAAATACAAGAAACTCCAGCCAAATATCAGAAAACCTCCAACTTTTTTATGTCTGACCATAAGGTTTTATTCTGGATTTTTTTTTCTCTGATTTTGAAAATTTAACAGTATCTTGCACACTGTAATTGTTTACCCTGGGCAGGCAAATAAAGCCTGATGAAAAGCCCATGAAAGTAGATGGAGAGACATTGATTTGGCATTTAGACCAACTGAGCTCACAGAACAAAAAGACAAATGCTCTTAGGAAAAGAAAAACACACACAAAAGCCTCCAGGTAAAAATGCATGGCAATCAAGGGGCCAGATGAAAAACCTGAGCACGGCCACTTTCCTTTTATTTGCTATATTTTGAGCTGATTGTTTCCTTTCAATTGCTGCTAGTGCTGAGATTTCCAAAGCATTAATTTGCTGCCACACTCTCAGCACACGAATGCTTTGAGAGATATAAATCTGGCTTCACACACAATGACTTCAACAAATAAAATGGATTAACGTGACAGACAGATCATGGTGCTTCAAGGATTTAAGAGGAGAAACATGGAATGAAAATAATTGCATGATCTGATGAGTGGAAAAACAAGGCAGGCTCTGCAATAAACAGAAGAGCTGTGTAATCAGAACGGAGCCCAAACCAAGCAAATTGTCACCTGGAGTAGATTGCAACAATAAAGCACACTTTTCTTGTATATCAAAGTGAAATATCAGACAGATAAAACCTCTGCTGGAGGCAGCTGAAATGATATCTGTGTCTGATAAGGCACAACATAAACAAGTGGGAGGAACCTGAGCCATCCAGTGCAGAGAGAGCTCAGCCCTGCCAGAGCTGCACTGCAGAGACAAACACCTCTGGCTACTGAGGCCCCTGCAAGTAACTGCAAGAAAAAACCCACCCAATTTGTGCAGCAAAGTGCTGCAGCTGGCTCATCTATAAATTTCTCTATCACCATGATGTAATGGGAATCCAAAGAGATTGCTCCTGTGAGCCAGAACCCTTCCTGCAAGTGAAGGTTGGTAGGAGCAGGAACTTCATCTGTTCTGCTTTCTCTCTTGCAAGGCACTGAAATATTTCTGAATTTTGCTGGAGTAAAATTAAACTAAATCTGAGAAACAATCTAACATCAATTGTCCTTTTCCAAGAGCTGTATTTTCTATATATCATTTTCAAAACAGCTTGGTTGTAATGTGACTGCCAAGACAGTGCTAGATATGGAGCACTTCACTCTTTTTGAAACCACGTGGAGTCCAGGGTCAGAAAATTACTTTAACACACTTTTAGAGAACTTATGTGGCAACTTCTGTGAGCCAAATTATTGTTCTCTTGCAGTCAGTAGGAATGCTGCCATCAGCTCCCAATGGAAGCAGAATATTGCCCAGATCTATTCCTGGTCAGGCAATTCCATTCCTTTCAGAAATGTTGGGGAAAGAGGACAAAGTTTAGGCTGAAAACACCTGAACACCTCTCCAATGAAGGGATTTGGATATTCACAGATCAGAGATTGATATTGCCACTTCTGGCAGAAGGTTTGGGGAACGCTCTGGGGATGCACAGCAGCACATCTGGAGCTGGCCAAGGTGTGAGCAGGGCAAAGTCAGCTCCTGGGGAGTCCTGGGGAGTCCTGGGGAGCCTGAGCCTCCAAGGGACAGAGCTCAGCTCACTCCTGGGGAGGGAAGGACAGCCCCACAGCTCGGGGGGACAGCCAGGGGCTGCACCTCCACCCTGGAGCAGAAGTGCCGTTCCCTCTGGCTCACACAGTCCCACCCTGGCTCACCAGGAACAGCTTTGCCTCGGCAAGTCTCTTCTGATTTTGCCCAGCTGGAAAAAGAATTTAACTTCTATCAGCTCACACTGCAATAAGGGAACTCCCAAAGGCAGATAGGAAGGTGTGGGCTCTCATCTGGACACCTCTCACTCGTTTTTGTCTCTAGAGCTACACAAACCTTCAGAAGGGCCTGAGGAGCTCGGGCACGGAGCTCCCCCAAAGCCAAGGGAGAGACCCCTGAGAGCACTGGGGCCAGTAACAGTGTGATCTCAGGGGCTCCTTGGATCACAAACCTCTTCTCTTTATAACCTCAGCAATGCACACCCAGCCCATAAAACCTGGGAGAACACTCCACAAAAATCAGAAATCACAAATACAACGTCATTTGGGTATGGGAGCCCTGCAAACACATTCACTGGGGAAAACCCCAACCTCTGAGCTACGGAAGTGACCCCTTTGCCATCTCCTGCAGGCAGGCATGGAGCCAGGGAAGGCTTTGGTACCTCCGTTGGTGTCCCGGAACTCGTGAATTCCATCCACATCTTCCAGGGGCCAGTAGTGGGAGGCTGATGCCAGGACTTTGAACCCTTTCAAGAAACACAGGTCGGGAGATTATTAAATTAAAAAGAGCAACAAGGTGTGTAACAAGTCTCCACAGAAAATAACCATAAAAGAGGTTGAAAGGTTAAGTAAACCGAAATATTTTATGTAAATCAAGCGTGGCACACAAGCGAGGCCATAAATCAGAGCAGCAGCGTAGATTAAAGCCTTATCACTGATTAACCACTGCAGAAAACCTGCTTCTAAATCCCAGCTGATTCTCCTTCTAATTGCACCTAAAACGTGTCACAATCTCTGGCTAAACCTCTGCTGGTGAACGTGGCAGCATCCACTGGGGCTGAGGAGTCACTCCAGAGCAATTCCAGATTTTCCTGAGGTTTGGAGCCCTGGGGATGCCCAGGGGGGGTTCAGAGCACCCATCCCTGCTCCTGGGGCCACCAGGGCAGCTGGGCTATGCTGAGAGGAGCTGAAGGAACAGCTCCCACCTCCCTGGCACCAGCCCTGCCTCCAGAGCCTTCCCTGCACCCTGAACCCCCTCTGGACCTCATGGGAACCTTTGGTTCTCCTGCAATTCCCCTTTCCAGCAGCTTCTCAAGCTGGCAAAGGCCAGAACCTGCAGGTTTCCAGTGCCAGTCTGTCTGTACAGGCTGATGGACCAGAGCTTGAACAAATTCTGGGACCTGGGCTCACTCAAACTTAATCAAGAGCAGGCTGCCCAAAACAACCAAATTTTCTGTCAAGATAACAATTCTATTTTAAGGGTAGAGCATTACTAGTGCACAAAAACATGACTTGTAATTTCTTACTATCTTGCTTGCTGCAATAAACCCTTTATTTACAAAACAATTAATTTAATGAGATGTGATGAAATGAATGCAGCATGTCCTACAGCTAAGAAAGTTTGGGGAAAAACTTCTGTATCTGTGTCACCTTCCCCAGGTGCACAATCATGGCATTTCATCCCACCAGCCTGGGCTACGGGGACAACACAAAGGGTAACAGGGACAAACAGAGCCAGGCTTCCTATCCATCACATTTCTTGTTCTCTGCCCTGCAACCATTTTCCATATCTCAGGAGCCTGAGGTGTGGAGCTGACAGGAAAGTCTGTCAAACCCCACTTGAGGTGTCAGACACGGCAAACCCTCCCCACAGCTGATGTGCACATTAACCCGAGGCAGGAGCTGTGTCCTTGGCCTCATCCCACACCCTTCTTCACCTTGCAGACCAAACCCTTTTGCTGTTTGATGCTTGCTCTGTCCTTGTCCTGGACACACCAGAGTTTTGTACCATGAAGGTGCAAAAGCTTCAATAAAGTGCCTGATGCCCCCCTGGAGAGCCCCTCGATGGCCTCCATCCTCATGGTGCAGTTTCTGAGGTGGGACACAGATGGGATCCTAAGATTTATTTCTTTATTTTGAGCGCAAAGTTGATAAAATTGCTGAACTTCACAAGAAGCAATTGCAGGCCTGAGGAAACAGAACTCCAAGTTCTGCACCTTGTGAGGGTACAAGAACTACCCAGACTCGCTTCCAAAGTCAACCAGAGCAGAGATATCTAACAAATGATTCATAACTGAATTCATTAATTCAGCATCTATTCTTAGCCCACCTAACTCAGTGTTTGCTGTTGCCATAGAGGCTTTCCCTCAGGAAGGGAGCAGAGTACAGGCAGATGAGATGGGGATGTCCCCCGGGAGGGAAATGGGATCCGTGGTTCTCCATGGCCTCTGGGCGCCGGGAGGGCCCAGGAGGGCCCAGCTGGCACTGCCAGGACGAGGGCACCGCCAGCCTCGGCGCACGGGCACCCACACAAAACAAAATCCGAAAATTCCGGGCAAGCCCAGCTCAGCTGAGACCTCTGGATCGAGCACTGGCTGCCCTGAATGTAAAACCCTTCCACAGGCAGTGACCCCACGCACGAGAGGCCCCAGGGCTGCTCCAAACCTGCAGCAAACCCTGCAGCCCAGCCCAGCCTGTGGGACTCCCCACCTGGGGCAGCAGGGTTTCCCCTTTGTTCACCAGCCAGAAGCCACAGAATTTCCTCGTTTTTAGGAAATAGGACTCTTTCTTTTTTGGTGGAGCAGAAACCATTAATTACTCCTTCAACAGACGTGGCCTCTCCCCATCGCTCTGCCTTTTTCTTGAGAATAATTACATGTGGTGAAAGCTGAAAAAGGCAACCCAGGGCTGGCAAAGCAGTAAAACTGTACTTGCACACCACCATGAGGCTTGAGGTTAAACTATTTATATAAACAGAGGAATTCTGCAGTTGCACACACAAACCCTTCTGAGCTCTCAGGGAGTTTTTTTACGTTGGAAACAGATGAGAAATCCTTAATCTGCTCTGTGACTGATTTAAACCCAAGTGTGAGGCTGGGAGGAGGGGAGAGGAGCTGAAGCCACGCCAGAGAACAGCAAAGTGAACAAACTGGCACATCCAACTGCTCATTGCTGAACCAAAAACGCTGAATGTGGGGGGAAAGGGAAGTCGTCTATGCAGAGATCTGATTCAGAAACTCACACTCAGGAAAGCGAGGACAGGACTGTCCCACACACCAAATCCGAGGCATTTTCCTCCAAATGTGTTTGTGTCAGGATATTCCGTGGGTGGGGAACTGAATTCACAGTGCCTCACACTTTGGACATCACACCTTTAATGCAGGCTGGCACTCAAACATGGGCTCAGCTTCTTTGGGGCTACTACGGCAATAAAAAACCTCAGAAACCGCAAAAAAAAGCCAATAAATTCTCAAGCATATCGTCAGAAAAGGGAAGCAGAGCATTCCTTACCTGGGTGTTTGGGGAGCTGGGAATGGTTCCCGTACACCTGCACATAAAACACCGCACAGTGAGACACGGCCAGGCACAACCCGCCACGAGGAGCCCGAGCACCCCTCCATACTGAGAGGATTCCGAGCATTACCTGATATTTCTGCTGAAATAAAATCAGCAGCGAATAATGGCAACAGAGCAGCGAGAACAAACTCTCCATGGTCTACGCAAGGTTAAAAGTACAGCCGAACTCAAACTCCTGTAAGATTCCAATCATAAGTTTTCCTTTGCGACTTTTGGTATCAAAAAGGACATTTTCCACGCAGGTTCAAAAGGTCCATTCCTTCAGTGCTGGCAAAAAACCCCTCCAGACCCTCCAAGCGTTGTTTTCTTGCTTCACCCCTCGGTATCTTCATTTAACTCCGAATAAACTCCCGTGACCGCAGGAAAATTCACAGAAACGCGCACCAAGCGCCGCAGTTGCGCTGTCCCGTGGCAAGAAGCCCAACACTCCTATCCCAGCGTGTGCCGAATAGAAAAGATCTGGTTCGGGACTTTCTGTCCGCGCTCCCCGGCCCCGAGCGCTGCCTGCGACCCCGGAGAAAACTCCTCGATGGCTCCCGGGTGCGCTTGGACGGGCTGAGACGGTCCGAAACGGTCCGAATGGTCCGAAATGAGCCGGAACGGTCCGAAATGAGCCGGAATGGTCCGAAACGGTCCGAAATGAGCTTATCTGCAATTTTCTGTCCGCGGTCTGCGCTCCCCGCGGCTCCGCTCGCTCCGAGGCGCTGCAGGGAGAGCGAGCCCGGGAAAACGCCCTGTCCGCTGCCAGGTGGGCTCAGACGGGCTGAAATGGGCTGAAATGAGCTGAAATGGGCTGAAATGGGCTCAAACGGGCCGAAAAGATCTGGTTCGTAACTTTCTGTCCGCGGTCTCCGCTCGCTCTGGAGGCGCTGCCTCGCTGACCCCGGGGGAAACTCCTTGCTGGCTGCCAGGTGGGCTCAGATGGGCCGAAATGGGCTGAAATTACCCGAAAGGAGCCGGAAGGGGCCGAAAGGAGCGGCGGGAGCGGGACCGGGACCGCGCCGCTCCCCAGCCCGCGCCCTGCGGTGATGTCAGCGCTCCCGCCTGCCCCGTCCCACCCCGCTCCTTCCCATCCCTCTCCACTCCTGTCCATTCCTGTCCCTTTCTGTCCATTCCTCTCCATTGCTATCCATTCCTGTCCCTTTCTGTCCATCCCTCTCCATTCCTATTCATTCCTCTCCCTTTCTCTCCATTCCTGTCCACTCCTCTCCATTCCTGTCCCTTTTATCCATTCCTCTCCACTCCTCTCTATTTCTATCCACTTCTCTCCATTCCTGTCCCTTTCTCTCCATCCCTGTCCACTCCTCTCCATTTCTGTCCCTTCCTCTCCATTCCCGTCCTGGTCCCGCCGCTGGGAGCGGCCCCGGCAGGGAGGGGAACTCCCCAAAATCCGCACCTGGGAGCGATCAGGGCAACACCCAGCCCAGCGCCGCAGCTCAAACAGCTCCGAAACCTGACACCTGTTTGTTAAAAACAACAACGGACACCTGTTTGTTAAAAACGAGCTCAGGCTGTGTTTCTGTCCGGAGAAAGCGTTAAAAGCACTGATTGGAATCACATGGCACTCCCAGGGATTGGTTTTACTTGATCTGTACCAAGCTTGGGAAACTGAGGCATTCCTCATCTCTCCGGTTTCCTCGCAGCTGCACAAAGCTAGGGAAAAGCTTCTGTAGTTGCTACTTTGCTTCCTGCTTTAATAAAAATAATTACATGTAAGTATTTTATAACACTCTCCCAATTACACTCAATGTCACAATTAACCAGCATTTTCCATGTAAAGGAAAAATAACAGCTAGAAGAAGCTGATATTCTTAATTTTATTTGCTCTTCTGTGATACAGCCTTGTTTTCAGTTCTCTCAAAATTATTTATCTTCAGCCAAAGAAACCAAAAAACTAATATTTTAAACAAAATTTGATACGCTTTCCATCCCTGATAACTTCTTCCCTGCATTTCCCTACCAACACTCTGTACCTGTAGCTCTTCTGTACCTGCACCTGTTCTACTCTCCTGTATGGAGATATTGTGTACCAGTTCTATTCTCCTGTATGGAGATATTCTGTCCCAATTCTACTCTCCTGTATGGAGATATTCTCTACCTGCACCTGTTCTCTACCCTCACCTTTTCTGTTCTCCTTTCTGGACATTCCACAGCCCTGAGCCCCTCACACTGCATGGATGCTCTGAGGTTGCCCAGGTTCAGTGCTACCAAATTTCAGTGTTGAAATAAAATCTCAGTTTTGTTTGCAATCCTGATTTAGGGCCCATAAAAGAAGAATTTTGAATTTTTTTGAATTTCAGTTCCTACAAAAATGAGGGATAGCCAGGCTGGCTTTTGCCTATTTCCCTCCAGCTTTTTTGAGAATTCCTCTCTCATTAGTGTGATCCACAATCTCCTGCATATCCTGGGGGAAGAGGAGGAATTCTGTGTAAACCCTATAGTGACAAGAAGAGCAATTCTTAGAAATAACACAGAGCTGCAGCTAAAAATCCTGAGAAAAAACTAAAATGCGAAAAGAGAAAGACAGGAATTTGAAATATTTGCCAAGAGGGGCCTGTCAAGGGACAGAATATGCTTACCAAAACAACCGCGAGGATCCAAGCAAACAAGTTCCCTGCCAGAAATTTCTGCAGAAACAGCAAAGTGCGAGCAGGCACTGGAGACTGCAGAAACAAACTCTGGATTGATCCCTGGGATGCTCTGAAGCACGCCCTGGAAAAGCCACGGTGCTCCCAGGACAGACTGGGGCAGCACTGCAGGGCAAACGGGAGCCACTGGCAGAGCTGGGCACCTCTGGGGAGCCCAGCAGGGAGCAGAGCTCGTTTGCAGTCCTGGTGGGGCCCTGGAGGTCCCTGCAGGTCCCTGTGAGCCCTTGCAGGTCCTTGCAGGTCCCTGTGGGTTCCTGGAAGCCTTTTCAGATCCCTGCAGGTCCCTGTGAGCCCTTGCAGGTCCCTGTGGGTTCCTGGAAGCCTTTTCAGGTCCCTGCAGGTCCCTGTGAGCCCTTGCAGGTCCTTGCAGGTCCCTGCAGGTTCCTGGAAGCCCTTTCAGGTCCCTGCATGTCCCTGGAGGTCCTTTTAGCTCCCTGCAGGTCCCTGCGGGTCCCTGGAAGCCCTTTCGGGTCCCTGGAAGCCCTTGCAGGTCCCTGCAGGTCAGGCTGGAGCCAGGGCTGGGGCAGGAGGCAGCAGAAGCTGCAGCTGCATTTGCCAGGAGAGGACAGCCCAGCCCAGCCCCGGTGAAGCCTCTGGAGCTGACACTGGCCAAAGCACGGGAGGGAGCAGGTCTGACCCCACAGCACACAAACCATTTACAATTTCACTTCTCTTGCCTTGTTCCCACTGGAATCGCCCGTTTACCAGGTGAGAGCTGGTGCATGACTGGGACTGAAAGGTTTCAGCAAACACCTCGGGAGGGAGGGGTTTAGAATCGATGGATTTTGTATAACAGATGGATAAATACTGTGGATTACAACAGCTGCCTCTGGCCAGGCTGTCCGTCTGTCTGTCTGTCTGTCTGTAGCAGGCAGTGATTGCAGCTGAGAGATCAGCACACATCCACTCGCATTTACTGCCAGCCTTTCTGCTAATGCACACCCTAAGCTCAGCACTCGTGGGGTGATTTATTTAACTCACCTGCACAAATCACCCCACAGCTGAGTAAACTCACGCAGCTGCCCTCAGCTCCGGGAGCTGCTCAGGTGCGCACAGGTGCGGTTTGGTGAGGTTTGCACCTTGAGCCGTCGTTTCCCAGCCTCATGGCCTTCCGGGAGACTGAGGAACGTTCCCTTCTCCTTCCCCGTGTGTCACCGTCAGTGCCCGCAATGGTGACACCAATTGGCCAAGCCCCCGAGAGCAGGAAAACCAAACCTCCCTCAGAGCCGGGAGATTCTTGCTTTAAAAATGGTGAAAAAATCGATTCTTTCAGATATTGTCACCTTATCAATCTGCACCGATGCAGGGGATGGGGTGAGCCAGAAAAGGCTGAGCTGTGCTTTTCCCTAAGGTTTCCAGCACACGAGTTCTGCTTTCCTTGGGAAGTGCTTCTAAACCTGCAAAGAGCCATGAAAGTGCTGGAAAAACCCTTAGAGGCAGCAGGAATGGAGGGTTTACATCTCTGCCCTGCACAGCACGCTCTGAAACACCAGCTAAATACCCTGTGAATGTCCATAATGCCCTCCAAAGTACCCGAAATACCCTGTGAATGTCCATAACGCCCTCCAAAGTACCCTAAATACCCTGTGAATGTCCATAACACCTTCCAAAGTACCCTAAATACCCTGTGAATGTCCACAGCACCCTCCAAGGTACCCTAAATACCCTGTGAATGTCCATAACACCCTCCAAAGTACCCTAAATACCCTGTGAATGTCCACAGCACCCTCCAAAAACCCCTAACAGAGGGTGGATGGCTCCACTCCCCAGGACAGATCAAGTCATTAATAATGTTTTGATCGAGTCATTAACGATGTTTGGGTCAAATTGTAATTAACAATATTTTGGTCGAATTGTAATTAACAATCTGATCTTTTGGTGGAATTCCCCAGCCCATCCCATGAGATCCCTGAGCTGACAGTGCTGGGAAGGACAAATGGAGCAGCTCAGATGGAGAAAAGGAAAACAAACACAAAGCCTGGAGTTAACTCAACGAGGCCAACGCTAGCAGGGAAAAATATTTTTCTAATTAAGAATATGAGAAGTTGCTGGTGGATGCCAGAAAACAAAATACAGCGTTTTGGCAATGCAATTTAGGCCTAATCAAATGAAAATGGTTTTATTGTGCAACATATGTAATGTTAAGCTGGTTTTATATTTATATACAGATAGATATTCCTTATGAAAACATGAAGACATTGATGATTCAAAGACCAACTAAGCAGGTAGATAAAACCACACAATAAATTATACATTTAAGTTCCCCTAAATGAGGTCCCAGTTCCTATCAGAGTTATTGGATTGGCCCTTTTATTGTCTATTTTCTGTTCATTGGACATCCTTTGCATCTTGATAGTGCCTTGAATATCTGACTCCATGTGCTGAAGGGAACATTAGATTTTTGCTAAGCAGTTTAGGATTTTGTGCCAATCTCAAAGATTTAATTTAATCAAATCTTTGATTATCTGAGTCTTAATGTCAAGCTTACATAAAATTGGATAATTGTATAAATACAATGTTTTACAAATCCTTTTTTTATGTGATTAAGCCAAATCCTTTTTGCCAGAAGCCTCTGTGTGTAACTGGGTACGTTCTGGGTCCACTCGGGTACTCAGATCTTCCTAATCACACAAATACTAAAATAGTGTTTATAATATTATATGATAATGATGAATAATCCCTAAACGGTGACAAATGATGCCTGTAGGATTCGTGGCAGCTTTTCTGCTGCAGTTTCACAGCTCTGCCTCCTCTCCTTGGGGTAAGAGCAGCTCCCTGGAGGCTCCGGTGCCTGCAGAGCTCAGCAGAGCCCGGGGAAGGCGGCAGCAGCCTCGGGGATGGCTCCTGAGGCATGGACAGCACTGCCCATCCCGGGCAGTGAAAAACTGATATTTTAAACAAAATTTGATAAGCTTTCCATCCCTGTTAACTTCTTCCCTGCATTTCCCTACCAACTGCAGGCCTGGTTTGGGGTTCCTGCCTCAGGTCAGTGGGAAACACAGCCAGGGCAGGGACAGGGACCAGAGCCCAGAGCCCAGAGCCCAGCACAGCTCCCAGCCCCGGGGAAGGCGGCAGCAGCCTCAGGGATGGCTCCTGGAAGAGCACCCGGGCTCCTCACTGCCCATCCCGGGCCCTGCAGGCCTGGTTTGGGGTTCCTGCCTCAGATCAGTGGGAAACGCAGCCAGGGCTGGGACCAGAGCCCAGAGCCCAGAGCCCAGCACAGGCCCCAGCCCTGGGGAAGGCGGCAGCAGCCTCAGGGATGGCTCCTGGAGGAGCACCCGGGCTCCTCACTGCCCATCCTGGGCACTGCAGGCCTGGTTTGGGGTTCCTGCCTCAGATCAGTGGGAAACGCAGCCAGGGCAGGGACAGGGACCAGAGCCCAGAGCCCAGCACAGCTCCCAGCCCCGCGCTCTCACTGGAGCCTCAAGGGCCACCACACCTGAGATGCAGCTCCTTACCGAAGTTAAAGGCACAGAAACAATTCCAGAACAAGCCCCTTCCCTTCAGAGCCTGGCTCCGGGGCCAACACTCGCAGCAAAGCCGGCACAGACTCTGCCCCACAGCCCCTCTGAGCCCGGGGCTCCCGTGGGTTGGATCCTCACCCTGCTCCATAACCTGAACAATCACTCACATCCTTCGCTGGAACAGCCATCCCAGAGATCCCAAAATCACAGGACACACCCTGGAATCGTGGAACTGCCTGAAAACATCTTTTCAAAACAATAAATGAAAGAAAAGAAAATCGCATTTGTATCTGCCATTGTTCTTCATGCACACTGCAGGAAAGTGAACTGGAATAAAATCAACCATTCAAAATGTGATTTGGACTATGAAAATGGATACGATATGGAGATCAAAGAAATCCCCCTTTCTTTTTCTGGAGGATTTGTCAATCCCTCAGTGATTTCCATAGGCTCCTTAGAGAAATGTCATTTTCAGATGTCATTGCAGCTAGAGAGGATTGATGCAACCTGATTCATATCCCTCTTAATTGCGTAGAAATTCTGATTTTCCAAGAGATTGTTTCCCTTCTGGGCTCTAAGACTTTTTAGCATATGCAAAGTCAGCTGGGATGAAGAGCAGGAGATGGAAACAGCAAGGAATACCCAGCACACCAATCTGTAGAGTTATATATGGAGAAACAGCGCTGTGGCCAGGCCAGTACCTGTGGAAATGGCATTACAGACTCAGCATGTCAGATTTGCAACAGCCAGGGATATTTGCCATGTATTCAGGAGCAGGACTTTTTGCTCAGAGAGAATAAAACCATTGATCCCCTGCTAGTAGTGAACCACTGGGAGCCCCCATCCACTCCACAGGTGGAAATTAAAATACAAATAAGCCTGGAAAGTGCTTTAGTGATGAACTAAATCTGCTAGGATTGTTTTCTATCAGTAATATTTGCTGTGTTCTGCTGAGGCTGCCAGGCCAGCACAGCTCAGAGGCTCAAAGGGCAAAACTCAGCTCAGCTGAAAGAATCCCAAACCTGGCAAGAGGAAAATGCTGAAAGCCTTTCAGACTGCAACACAGAATATCCCGTGTGCCTAAATCCTGTTTATCTCTCACCTGTTGCTCAAGGTCCCTGCATCAGCTGCTCAGCAGTTAATGGATGACTTTTTCCCCGATGAAGCTATACTTTATTTCAATGTCAGTTATCAATATGTTGGCTGTCTGCCTGTAATAAGCTCTGATTTTAACAGTTCTTCACATAAATGTGATGAATTGTGGGAAGGATGATGGTGCTGCCTGTGCTGTGCTGTGCCGACAGCGTTAGGGTGGAGGAATCCACCTGCAGTGCTCGGTCAGGGCGCGTTTCACGCTTCTGGCGGATTTCACCTGTAAAAATCAATGTAGAAATGCAAAACTCAACGTAGAAACGTAAAACTCAATGTAGAAATGTACAAATGAGCGTTAAAATCCATTTCCGAGGGGACCGAGAGCCGCTGGGCGGGCGGCGGCCGCCACCGCGTGGCCGAAATGAGAACTGCAGCGGGGTCCGGGACAGCGCTCGGAACGGTCCAGAACAGACCCAGAATCAGCCCGGAACGGCCCAAAATCGGCCCGGAACGGCCCAAAATCAGCCCGGAACGGCCCAAAATCAGCCCGGAACCACGCAAAACCGCCCCCAAACCGGCCCGGAACGGCCCCAAATCGTCCTGGAACGGCCCAGAACCGACCCAAAATCAGCCTGGAACGGCCCGGAACCGACCCAAAATCAGCCTGGAACGGCCCGGAACCGGCCCAAAACCGGCCCAAAACCGGCCCAAAACCGGCCCAAAACCGGCCCGGAACCACCCAAAATCCGCCCGGAACCAGCCCAAAACCGGCCCGGAATGGCCCAAAACCGGCCCGGCGTGGCCCCGCCCGCTCAGAGGATCGACACCCCCCGCTTCACGGGAAAGGGGCATTAATCAATTAATGAATTCATTAATTGTGCAGTGACCGCCCGGTGCCCAGGTCACGGCCGCTCCCCAGCCCCAGCGGAGCCGTTCGGTGTTCGCTCCGTGAGCTGAGAGCTGCTCACGGCCGCTCCGGGCCTGCCGAACCTGCAGGGACCCGTCCCAGGCAGCTCCTCCGCTCACAAACCGGGCAGGATTCGGGCAGGATTCTCACTTGCTGGGCTCTGCAATAAGTGCTGTACCTACACCTCGGTATTCCAATAAAACAAGACATCCAGTACAAGTAAGAAATAAAAGTACCAGATCCAGAATCAAAAGACAATGAATAATGCCAAAATTGGCAGATTCCTTGTTAATTATGACCCACCTTTACATTTGTAACTGCAACAAAGCTCTCTAGCTTGAGCTCTTTCCCCAAAACCTGCCCAGAAAACCCAGGAATCTTCTTTTTTTTTTTTTTTTTTCAATGCTGTTATCCATTGAAAAAGTCTGACAGGAAAACTGACCTTTGTATTCTCAGTCTAAACAAAACATACAGTGCTCCCCTCCAGTGCTATTTTTGAAAGGCACCAAGATGGAAAAATGCCACCAGCAAGTTACCTCTGGCTTGTGCAGTGGCAAGTTCATAAAGCAGGAGGAACAGGAATTATTATCACTGCTGGGAAATCAGACTGGAGCAGACTGTCCACTGAAAAAAGTTCAGCACAAAACCCATTGATTGTTGACTTAATTTGCTGTCTTTGGCTCAGCACTTTGTACAGACTTGAAAGGCTGCATTGGAAAGGTAAAATCAGTGACTTTTCAGCAATCACAGGAGGGACACTGGGTGAAGTTTTCTTCCTTGATGTTACAGATCACAACCCTGAGGAGCTTCCTGTTTATGACTATTTTACGGTTGGTTTTCAGTCCTTGCTAATAAAGTGTCAACACAGAAATAGGCAACTGCAAGCAACCCCTAATTGCCTGCTAGAAACCTGAACTACATTAATGGCGTTCAATTTTGAATGTTTGTACTAAATCTATTAAAACCACGAGTTTAGAGAGAAGTTGGATCTACTAAAACTTCTGGTAATGTTAATATGAGGGTACCTGCATTATTTAAACTCAAGAATTAACAAGGACTAAACAAATGCTGCAAGTGGGCTTTGCTCCATTCCCAGAACACTGCACATTGAAGATTCCTTTAGAGCAGGATGAGCATTCCTATGGAGATGCACTGAGATTAGAGCCCAGCTCCCAGGTTAGGGCAGTCTCCAAGCAGCTTTTTCTGCAGGAACCACCCCAAGGAGAGGTGTCAGGCAGGGAGCTGTGACAGTGACACCGCTGAGACAGTGACACCGCTGTGACAGTGACACCGCTGTCCAGCCACACCAACTCAAGGGCAGGGCTGCTGCTGCCCGTTCTCCCTCAAGTGTGCAGCCCTGCAGGAGTGTTTGTGCTGGGTTTGAGCAGCTGTTTCCAAAGGGAGAGCCTGAGGGCACAAAGCTACCCCGTATCACCCAGCAGCAGAGCAGCAGCCAAGGCAGCAGGATTAGCCAGGACCTGCACAGGCATTAGTAACACCACAGGCAAAGCCCACAGCAAAGTTAGAGCAGGATTATGCAGCAAGGAGAGTCAATGCAACATCACGTGGGAGTTTGTCCCTTTACAAACACTGAGTGTCCAACATCCCTCATTATCACCCAGGAGCTCCAAATCTTAAACACTTCTGAGTAGCCAATAAAACAAACCAAAAACCCCAACCCCCAAGGATTCCCAAACTGAACTAACCGAAAAATTATTCCTTTAGAGCAATATTGCACAATAATCATAGTCCAAAAAGCTGAATATTGAAGTAATTCATGTACACAAACATGCAAGTTAAAAGGAATAAATGAAATGCTCCACTTTATTAAGAAACCAAAAATACAAAACTGAAGAGTTCAAGACTTCATGTACTCAAACACTACTGAAAAAAAAAATTCCTAAACTTAAGTTTTGCTTACTAGCAGTACTAATATTGACCAAGATTCATCTCTACAAGGTAGTGTTAAAAGTTGACATTTTCCACCATTTGTGCTGTAATAAGCCAGTTTCAAATTAAGAACTTGGTGCAGTTACAGTAAAGTCTAGATGTTTAAATCACTGTGGCTCCAGCTAATATAGCACTGGGTAGGCAAGAGCATCTCAGCTCAAACCATGGTTGTTCTCTGGTTAGTGAATTTGAAGATGCTTAGGATTGGTTTCACCAGCTATAGCTCTACTGCTGTTCCATGCAAAGACACAGGCCTGGGTGCCATTTGCTTCTGGCTGCTCAAACACAGAGCTGAAGGGACCAGGGAGGAGCTGGGGCTGAATGCAACTGCAGCACAGGCAAGCAGAACTGCAGGCTGTGCTCTGCACCCCTGCAGCACCAACAACACCCCACCCAGTGCTGGGGCTCTGCCTGGCAGTTCAGCTTGCCTCACACACCTCAGCTCTGGCAGCCAACAAAAAGGACAGGGTAACTGTTAGCTCTGAGTTAGCAAGAGGAGCTTAATATGAGAAGCAGGAAGGAAAACAGAATGAGAAATGCAGTAGTAGACAATCAAGTATTACCCTCAAATGAAGAACAGAAGACACTTTGAACAGTTTTCCTAACAATGCATGAAAGTTCACTTGCTTGGAGATACTTCAAATACAACTTTATTACCTAAACAAAAGAATGGGAATGACAGAAACAAGATTTTCCACTTAACACTCTGATGTGACTGCAGCAGTCTTGTATTTGAAACTCAAAAGGGGAAGTAATTGCAGTCCAAAAAACAGCTAAATATGCAGGTCCAAAATATGAAGGTTTTTTGTTTTGGTTTTTTTTTTCATTTTGTTTTGTTTGTTTTTTTAAACTGCCACATTCACTCTCCGAAGCCCATTCATCTCTTTCAGCATCCCAAAGATTAAGCACATGTTCTGTTCAGCTAGATAATAAAGTGGCAAACACGCTGCATCACCAACATCACAGGACAGTTGCCTATAAAACTAGACTTCTGACGCTGGGCTCCAGCTTCATCCCTCACAGGTCATCATCCTCATCTGGCAGTGCAGTGGTCTGAGCAATCTGCAACAAAGGAAGGCACCCTTGAGAACTGGCTGTGCCCCGTGTGACAGCAGCTCCCAGGCAGCTGCTCCCCTGTCACTGACCTGTAAGTCCTGCTCATACTGTGCTGCCAGTGCTGGGTCCATAACAACTTCAGGGGGTGCGAGCGCAGGCATGGCAACAAACTCCAGGTTGGGATCTCCAATTAGCTTCCTAGCAAGCCACAGGAAAGGCTTCTCAAAGTTGTAGTTACTCTTAGCTGAAATGTCATAATACTGAAAAAAGCACATATTAGACATTGTTTTAAAAACCCTCTAATATTGAGAGCATATCAAGATTAACACAAACAACTTTTTTACCCTCCTTTCTTTTTTTTTTTTTTTGACTGCATGGCTTTTGTTTCCATACTCATAGCAGTTATGATTTAAGTGTCCAGAAACAAGCAGTTTCAGGCAGAAACTATGAACTGAAAGGCTATCAAATCTCATCCAGGACAAAACTTTCAGGAGGCAATAGTGCAGGCATCTTTCTCTGATGTGACCTACTGTAGTCCCAGTCCTGTCATGGGATGAGATTCTGAGCAGCTGGAGCCAAATGCACACGAGGTCTTTAAGAACTTAGCACAGCTTCTGCTCCAGGCCAGTGATGATCATCCTTAACATCATCACCTCCTCCCCCTGCCCTGAATTTTGGTTTGAAGAGCCAAGAGATGTGAGGCTGGCAGAGCACCCAATTCACCATCCACAGCCCAGCTGCACTCAGAAGACAAAACCAACTGGATTCCTCCTGACTTACCTGGAGATTCTTCTTCCTATGGAACACAATGGATTTTGCCTTGACTTTTCTGTCCTTAATATCCACTTTGTTGCCACACAACACTATAGGGATATTTTCACATACTCGTACCAGATCTCTATGCCAATTAGGTACATTCTTGTAAGTAACTCTTGATGTTACATCAAACATGATGATGGCACACTGAGCTGCAAGAGAAGCAAAGTCAAGTTACACCTGGTGTAACCACCTGCTTTCAGCACAGGATGGAGAAGAACCCAGAGACATCCCATATTAGGGTTAAGCATCTGCATAAACTTTTCCCTCTCAGCACCACAGTTGTGACAGCTGCTGCTCTGTTCAGCAGGTCAGTGCAGAGAACCCAGCCCATGCTGTGCCCCCTGTATCAGACCAGCTGCCTTTATTAGCTCAGCTCTATCACTGAGGAACATGGCATGGCATGGATGGGAATATACAAGACTATGGAAGCCAACTTGGATTTACCCAAATACCTGGCAGAATCACTTCACACCTATTCAACTCATCTCAGACATGCTAATGAGGCTTAAAGGTAGGCTGAGAGCCAGTGGTCACATCTCAGGATGCTCCTGTCCAGAGCAGTTTCTCAAGGAACTCAAGAATACTTTAAAAAAGAAGATATAATAAAGAAATGCAGGTGAGTGAAGCAGGACAGGACAGAGCTTTGCCAAGCAGAAATAAGGAACACTGCACTTTTTCAGAAACACAACTAGACTCTGGCATGAAGGTGTCCAGCTTCCTCAGGGTATTGAAAACCTTGAGTTTGTGTTCCAGGGCCTTGCCTGAGCACAGCAATAGAGACAGAAACCTGCACTCAGTGGAGCTTTCCCCCTTCACCACCAAAGGCTGCCAGTGGTACCTGGCCATGCCATGAATAGCCCACAGTAACCCCTGGAACACAACCTCACCATCTTCCCACCTTGGCACACACTGGCTGCCAAAGGCCATTATCCTCTCTGCAAAGAGTCTGGGAGTCCTGTGCCAGCCCATCACTGCAGCCACACTGACAGCTTCCAGCAGGGCCAGCAAGAGCAGAAGGAAGCACTGCAGAGGCACAGAACTGCCCTCCACAGCTCTCACCTTGGATATAGTAGCCATCACGCAGGCCACCAAACTTCTCTTGGCCAGCTGTGTCCCATACATTAAATTTAATAGGGCCTCTGTTGGTATGGAACACCAGAGGATGAACTTCAACACCCAGTGTTGCTAGGGAAGAACAAAAACAAAAAGCAGTGCATTTATTAGCAAGTCATGGATTGAATTCCATTTGTGAGATACTGGAGCTCAAATGCTTCTTCAGACATACCTACATACTTCTTTTCAAATTCACCAGTCAAGTGACGCTTGACAAATGTTGTTTTACCAGTGCCACCATCACCAACCAGAACAAGCTGTGGATAGATAAAGGACAAGAGTCAGAGCAATGCATTTTGAGACATTTATCAGCCATTTTAGCATAGATACTACTCATTGCTACAAAGAGCTCGGCTCCTACAAGGTGCTGTAAAGAACTCTCCATGAAGCAGCTCCTTGGGCTGGGAACCAATATGTTAAGCCCATCCATCATGCTGTAACTCTGGTTAGTCTTATCCAGTCCTTGTAGGTAAGAACTGCACTGAACTGTGAATATGGTTCTACTAAACTACTACAATAGACTCAATGAAGTCTATTGTAAAAATGTTTAGGGCTTTCAACCTGAATGTAACCAGATCTGGAGAAGAAATTATCCAAATATCCACTGGAGAAACCCATTATCTTACAATCAAAGAAAGCAACAAAACCAAAAACCCACCAACGTTTGTACCATGAACTGGAATACACTAGCCAAGAATTGCAGGAAACACAAGTAACAACCTTCAAGAAGCAGTCTTCAGGACTTCTAGCTGTTAAGATAACAAAAAACACCACCAACCCACTAGCCACCCAGAACACTAGAAAATTCTCTTCTGAAACACTTGAACAACGAGCACATAACAGAAAGTAGGCTATTCTAATTCATTCCGAGCAAATCTAATTCCAATTCATTCCTTTTGCAATGCACTTAAATTCTTAAATTTAAAAATCATTCTGTAGGCAAAGATTTATTAAAATGTATTAGACTAAACTACGAATAGAATATATTAGCACTGTTAACAGACTACTTTTGTGTGTGTTGCATCCAACACTACACCAAATCGCCCCATTAAGGAAAGACCAGCACTTCGAAACCAAACCCACCATCCACGTCGACACTCGAGAGTCCCTTGTGCTACTTTTCTAGTGAAGGGGAAAAACCCCAAAGCCAAGCTGCGAGCCGCTCGCTTACCTTAAACTGCA
Organism: Agelaius tricolor; assembly: GCF_023055355.1. NCBI lineage: Eukaryota > Metazoa > Chordata > Aves > Passeriformes > Icteridae > Agelaius > Agelaius tricolor. The sequence continues at coordinate 477,493 of NW_027269280.1, forward strand.
CTTGTGGCTCTCCTTGGGCGGCCATGCTGGCTCTGCGGGGGAAATGGCAGCGCGTGAGTGAGCGCGGGGAGCGGCCCCGCCGGAAGGGGCCGTTTCCAGCTCCGGGCGCGCTCCGGCCGGGCCGGGCCGGGCGACGCCTCCCGCCCGCGTGTGGCGGCACCGCGCGCGGCAATGGCGGCGCCGCCTCCGCCCGCCCCGCGCCCGCCGGGCCCGCCGCGCCAGGGCCGGGCCGCGGCCTCCGCAGGGCGGCTGAGCCACGGCCGGCCCCGGCCCCTCTCCGGCTCCGCGGGGAGTCCTCCGGGCCCGCCCAGAACCAGCATCCCGCCGCTCAATGGAGCTGCTGCCCCATCGGGAGAGGCCGCGGCCCGTCCCGCGGAGCTCCGAGCGGGGCCCGCCCGGCCGGGCCTCCCCGCGCACCGGGCCGGGCGCGCTCCCCGCCATGAGCCACCATGACTGAGCAGCGCCGCCTCCCCCCGCCCCGGGCCGCGGAGCCCCGCTCGCCGCCCCGCGCATCGCGCCCGCCCTTCTATCGCGGACGGAGCCGCGGGCGGCCCCGGCCCTCCCAGCGCCCCGCTCCCGGGGCCGAAAAGCCGCCACGCGCCTCGGCTCCCGCAGCCGCAACGCTCCCTCAGGCGCAGCCTCCCGCCACCCAACCCAGCCCAGCCCATCCCAGCCGCGAGCTAACGGCAACCGCCGCCCCCGCCGGTGGCGCTTTGCAGAGCGGCCACGCATGGCCCGATGGCGGTGGGGTGCGGGGGCCGAGCCCGGGCCGGTGCCGGGCCCGTACCTCTGCCGAGGCTCTCCCGCTCCTCGCTCCGTGCCGGGCGCAGGGAAAATGGCGGAAGCGCCGTTCAAATACCCGGACGGCGACGCCGCGCGGCCGCGGGCGGGGGCGGGGCCGCGCGTCACGTGGTGCGCGGCGCGCGGGAGGCGGCGGGGGGCGGGGCCGGGCCGCTGCCATGAGGGAGCGCGGCGGGCACGGCACCGAGCGGGGCACCGGGCATGGCCCCGGACACCGAGCTGGGCACGGCACTGGGCAGGGTACTGGACAGGGCCCCGGACACCGAGTGGGGCACCGGGCACGGCACGGCCCCGGACACCGAGTGGGGCACCGGGCACGGCACGGTACGGCACTGAGCAGGGCACCGGGCACGGCACTGGGCCCTGAGCAGGGCATCGGGCAGAGTAATCAGCATCCGTAATTAAGCGTTCAGTTCAGAGGATGCACAAAACATCTGCTCCACATTCAGCAAAGGCAGCAAAACACTTCAGCGGTGTTAAATCACTGCCTAAAAGATTAGAGTCTGTGAGATCCGCAGGTAATCAGCAGAAGAATTACTTTTAAAAGGCCTTTACGTTTCCTGTATCTTAGGTCAGCTGTGGGCAGACTTAGCAAGTGTGGCACAGGTAAACACACAAAAGGCAGCAGGTCCAGAGCGTTTGGAGATGTGAGAAGGAGCATTGCCTTCCACAGCCCCTGCACGCTCTGCCCTACAAACCCTCGGGCCTTTCACACAAGCCTGGACCACCAAAAAATAACCAGACCATACTTGTTACAGCTCCTTCTCTCATGACAATCTCCCACAACTGAGTTACAATTCTCCGTGGGCACCGGGCAGGGCCCTGTGAGGCCAGCCTGCCTGAACGTCTGCCCCATGGCCTCCCAAACAGCCCCATGTCCTTGTAGACACCTCAGGGATGGTGGCTCCATCACCCCCCTGGGCATCCTCCTCCAGTGCCCGAGAACCCGAACAGAGCCACAGCATTCCCAAATATCCAAACTGAGCATGGCCTTGAGGCCCTGTCCTGTGGTGGGCTCGCTGCAGGCAGGCAGGAGGCACTGCCACAGCTGACGGTGCCCTGGTGCCAGCGGAGGGGAGCAGGAGGTGCCCCCTGAGCTCCCCCACGGCTCCTCCAAGGATGCTCTCCGCACCTCTGCTGGGCTCGCTGCAGGCAGGCAGGAGGCACCGGCTGCAGCTGTTGGTGCCCTGATGCCCCTTCAGCTCCCTCATGGCTCCTCCAAGGACGCTCTCCACACCTCTGATGGCCTCGGTGGCCCTTGCTGGGCACATCCAGCACCCCACAGGCCTCACAGAGCGAGGGGCCAGCACTGCCTGCAGCACTCAGGGCTCCTCTCCCGGCTGGCCAGCAGTCACTGGGCAGGCTGGGCAGCTGGCCCTGGTGTCAGGAGCAGCTCCTGGGCACTGTGGTCACTGCCGAGCTGTCCTGCTGTGGGTGACACAGCCGCTCTGCCCGGCTCAGGGACCCTACTGCATCCACACAATCCCAGGAGGTGCTGTCGGTGGTGATGCTCTCTCTGCAGACAAAGTGAAAAAGGCATGTAGTTACTTAGATAAACTGTTCAAGTGCCTCCAGTGTGGCAGTGAGCCTCTTTACTAAAGAGGCTTTTACAGCAGGAGGGTTTAACGGAGCAGCTCTCAGGAACGATGCGCTGTGCTCTGAGGGGCTTTCCTTCAGTGTGCCTCAGGACTGGGATTCTCCATTCCTCATCCAAACTGACCTGCATTCACTAGAGTGCAGTAATGAAAGCAAAAGTTGTTCTGTAAGCCTTGCATTTAGAATAATTCTCCAAGATCTCAAAATTCTGTCCAAAGATCAGTGAAAAAAACTTGTTTAAAAACTGACTTTCAAAGAACATACAGGTTTTGCATATGTCTATAAATACCAAGCTCATGGGTTCACTCTGATTTTTAAGGCCTCTGGTATTTTTTTTAATCCAGTATACTTAAATGACTTTTATTATCTTTGCTGCTGTCCCCATAATCTAGAATAAATAAATGATATGTTTTTACATATATCTGAATGAACGTAATTGACAAGGAGAGTATTTCATGGCAGCTGATACATACAAATGTAGTTTATTTCTTGTTAATTTCCTTTGACATAGACACAAATTGTACACAAAGCTTTACAAGAGCGGCTGGCGTGTTCTGTAATTCTTGCTTATTGGATAGTGTAATGCCAATCCAAATATTGCATGAGATTTGCTTGGAAAAATCACTGGCACATTGAATTTGCCTTCCCTTTTTGAGAGGAGTTGGGTTTGTGTGGTTTCTAGCACTTCTGCTGAGCGCCTCTAGGTGTCAGGATTATTTTTTCAGAATATGCAACTCTTATTTTTCTCAGCACAATGCTATCCTGGTAAAACCCTTGTGAATTCCACCTCTTCTTTCGACAAACAGGAATGTGTTTATAAATAGGAGGCCATAAAGCCACATTAGTGGAGTTTGGCAGTTTTAAAGATGGGGGGAAGATATAAACATGGGGGGAAAAGCAATCTGTAACTGTGTATGTAACACTCACTGTGCTTTAGTTATTTCTTAATATTGTAAATTTATTAGTGAAATACATTTTCCCTGCAAGCTATCAACACTGTAATTTGGAATAATTAAAAAATCCATTATCATAGCATTTGAGCTCCTGGCAAACACCTATTTTATTGTTAAAAAGATAAATTACCATGTGGAATCGAGTTTTTAGCATCTGTTTCATCGGCATCCATAATTAAGCGTTCAGTTCAGAGGATGCACAAAACATCTGCTCCACATTCAGCAAAGGCAGCAAAACACTTCAGCGGTGTTAAATCACTGCCTAAAAGATTAGAGTCCGTGAGATCCGCAGGTAATCAGCAGAAGAATTACTTTTAAAAGGCCTTTACGTTTCCTGTATCTTAGGTCAGCTGTGGGCAGACTTAGCAAGTGTGGCACAGGTAAACACACAAAAGGCAGCAGGTCCAGAGCGTTTGGAGATGTGAGAAGGAGCATTGCCTTCCACAGCCCCTGCACGCTCTGCCCTACAAACCCTCGGGCCTTTCACACAAGCCTGGACCACCAAAAAATAACCAGACCACACTTGTTACAACTTCTCTCATGACAATCTCCCACAACCGAGTTACGATTCCTCATGGGATGGGAATTCCCTGGTGCGCACCGCAGCTCTCCCGCACCGAGGATTCCTCCGTGAGCCCCGCTCGTACAGACCCCTGTGGATGGCAGGAGTGCATCCACAGGCTCTGCAGTGCCCGCCCGCTCCGGAGCGGTGCCACACCGGTCGTGCCCGCCGCCTGCCCGCCCGCTCTGCCCGTGCCGCGGGGCCGGGCTGCCCGCCGTGTCCGTCCATCGTGCCCGTTTTGTGGGGCCGGGCTGCCCGCCGTGCCCCTTCCATCGTGCCCGTTCTGTGGGGCCGGGCTGCCCGCCGTGCCCGCTCCCCGTGCCCATGTAGCCGGGCCTGCTCTCGGCTCTCGGTGCCCGCTCCCCGTGCCCATTTAGCCGGGCCTGCTCTCGGTGCCCGCTCCCCGTGCCCGTTTAGCCGGGCCTGCTCTCGGCTCTCGGTGCCCGCTCCCCGCGCCCATTTAGCCGGGCCTGCCCCAGCTCTCGGTGCCCGCTCCCCGTGCCCGTTTAGCCGGGCCTGCTCTCGGCTCTCGGTGCCCGCTCCCCGCGCCCATGTAGCCGGGCCTGTCCCGGCTCTCGGTGCCCGCTCCCCTTGCCCAGGCAGCCGGGCCCGTTCCTCCCCTCACGTCACGGCGCCGGGCGGGGCGCGGGCCCGGGCCCGAGCGTGCGCGGTGGGCGGCCGGGCTGGCGGGCGGGCCCCGCGCAGGGAAGCAGCGCGGAGGGCGGCAGCGCCGCGGGGCCGCCGCGGGGATGAAGGACCGGCTGGCCGACCTGGCAGAGGTGGGCGCGGGGCCGGGGCGGCGGGCGGGCGGGCGGGCGGGATGGCGGCTCCGCGGGCCGGGCGGGCCCCGCTCCCGCCAGGATCCCGGGGCTCTGTGCCGCCCTCCGCGGTGTCTGCAGCGCGCCCTGCTCCGCTGCTCCCCGGCCGCTGCCGAGCGCCTCGGGCGGCGCTGAATTGCGCTGAATTGCGCTGAATTCCCCGGTGGTGCCGCGCCGGAGCCGCCCGGGCTGTGGCGGGGTGGGTCGGCCCGCCCGGCAGCTCCCGGGCCGTGATGCGGCAGGAAAGCGCTCTGCAAGCCTCATTTTCCGCGTGTTTACAAAATGGTAGCTGCCTCTGTTTATACGCTCTTTTCCTTTCCCCCACTTGTGCTTTGGAAACAGTATCCTAAAAAAGAAGGGAGAGTCTAGGGACAGGCAGCATCCGTCTGTCTGCAACAGGATATGGCTTGGGTAGAATAAAAGGATATTTGAGGGTTTTTGTTTTGGGTTTGTTTTGTTTCTTTCCTGAAAAGGAATGGAAATGGAGAACGCGCAGGAGTTCCTGTGATAGTCCCAGTACTCCACATATGTGTGGAAGTTGGGCTGTGTTGAGCTGCATTCGCGTCTGGGGCTCTTTCATTCTGGATCATAAAACACATTTTGGAAGCTCCATCTCTAGTGATGGAATTACCAGTCTCTTTGTCTTCCTCTCTGAAAGGGCGAATAGGCATTGGAAGAGTTTTAGGATTACTAAATTACAGTTTCTCTACCAGGAATGATGTTTTGGAGTCATGCCAAAACACCAGTGTCATTTCTTTCAGGTACAGTTATTCCCTTTCCAGGCTGTGGGAACATGTGCCAGATTTCGGTGCTGGTGCACACGTCCCAGATAGATGAGGCAGCCAGCAGTGATTCAAATTTGCTTTATATTTATAGTTCTGTACCCGCAGACTTAATCCTGTCCTGTGTCTGTAAATGGAAGAAACCAATTCCACACCCTGCCACACCCCCCACCGACAGGGCTGAAAGTGTTTAATGCAGCTGAACAGAGGAATTTGTAAGGCAGCTTTAGTATTTGACATCTGAAAACATTACTGCAGTGGGCTGCTTTTTAAATCTGTATGGGCCAGTATTCCTGAAGTGCTTCATGTGCTCATCAATGTCATTTCCACTGCAGAATTAATGAACACCTTAGAGACTTAAACATTTTCTTCTAATTAGGAAAATATTTGAACATGAAAGGAAGGTTAAAGTTACTGCAGATCTAGTCTATGTTTCATCACAATTAGAAGTGTGTAGTTGACCTGAAGTTTTGTAAAGTTGCATATCCAAGGGAGATGGATATTCCCATTTCCACGGGCAGCTCATTGAAGTAGCGGCTTCCATCTTACATCTTTATCAGAAATACCAAAAATATAATGATTTTGTGAAGTGGTTTTCCTTTTATAGGATGAATGCTTTGAACAGAGATGCCTGACACGTGGATGAGATGCTCTGAAAAGGAATTGCGAATCCAAAGAAATAACGTGTTAACTCTTGCTTGCCTGTTTTCCAAAGCGTTTAGGTTTATTAATGTAGTTTCATTGCATTGCATTTGGCTAACCATTAAGAGCAGAACATAGACATTGTGGTTTTCAAACAGGCCTAGGCCTGCAAAGGTTTCAGGAGTAGCTATGCCTCAGCTCTTTCCTTACCATGAGGGTTTCCTTGTTTCCTTTGGGCACACCTCACCTGGGTGAGGTGGGTCAGCTCTCTCCATCCCCACAGAGCCTCAGTGCTGCACAAGGGGTCCCAAGGATGCCAGCCTGCACTGGCCTGCTCTAACTGAGCACACCATTGCCTTCAGCAGAAATGCTCATTTCCCCTCTCCTCGTTTGTGTGCTCCTGCATTTTACTGGGCAGCCAGCAAAGCATTTTGCTGTTAGTTTTTCCTAGATCATTATAAGGAAGAGGGAGAAATGCTGCCTATCAATGTTTGTGGTTCATTGACACAACATTAACATAACTGCCAGATATTTTTGTCAGTGCACTGTGTTTAGGCTGTTAAACAGTTGCTGGAGAAAGAAGTGGTTGATGACATGCAGATTATATAGCCTTCAGATAATGCTGCTTCCTCTTGTTTTCTTGGCTCAGAGAAGTTTTGTAAACTATGTGCTTTTTGAGAAGACAGCCACCATAATTGTAATTGTTCAACTTCAGGGGGTTATTTTAATGTCATTTCTAAATTACTCTAAGCAGGCCCAAATTAACCTCTTTAAGCTGTTGGAATTGTCTTTTAATGCAATTAATGGGACAGTTGAGCAAATCCAGACTGGTTTTAGTTATTTTGAGCACAGTAAGTATAAGATAAAAAGGTTCTCTGATCCAATACACTGCTTTCAGTAGTGGTTTACAGTAGGTGTTTAGGGCAGAAGAAAGTGAGTAGTACCTAGCTGTGATGGCAAGATGTGCTCCCAGCCTTCAGTGGTTTGCTGTTCACAGACACAGGTCCACCTGAAAGGGCTCTAAAAGAGCTGAACAATCCAATCCATGTTCAGACCTTCAGCTAGCTTCAGGTATTACAAACAGACTGCCTTTTAAAGTCTGGTAATAAAACTTATTCATACTTCCTTGTTGTTCTGTCATTTCAGAGGGAGGTTAGACATAAACCTCTCTCTGCTCAAGCAGAGTGCTGGGTTAGATCTCAGCTTTGGGCTGCATTGTCCACATGGCTCCAAAATTTCCCCCTTGTGACGTGCTGAAGGGGATGCAGAGCTGTCTGCTGGAATCCAGTTTTCATGCTTGATAGGTGAATCATTTAAAATACTTGATTTTTATATTTCTTTACTCATGAGCGTTAATGAAGATCTGTTACGTGTAATGTTTGAAAAATGAGTCGTACATAGCAAGTTCATATTTGAAAAATGAGTCGTACACAGCAAGTTCTGCAAGTTCATCTCTGACTGCAGCTTTTTTAAGCAGGACCTGTGGCTGGACCAGAAGTGCGTTGATTTTTCCCTAAACCCTCTCTTGGCTGGTGTCTCAGTGGCCCCAGAGCTGTCGAGGAGCAGGTGGAATGCCTCGGTCACAGCGGCTGGGGCTGTGGAACGGGGTGGTGCAGAAGCAAGCCCAGGGTGAGGCCTGCAGCAGGAGGAGCCTGGCTGTTGTTCGTGCCCGGGTCAGCTGTGGCGGGAGGTGCTGAGGGTGAGCCCGTGCCCTCGGAGCACTGTGAGCTGCTTTACTGGGGCTGGCAGGGACTGACCTGCCCCTGCCCTCCTCGGCTGCTGGGGCACGAGGGTTCCTGGCACACGGGTACTGTGGGGAGAGGCTGTAGCTCTGGTGAGGTACTCCTGGGGGCTGCTTCCCGGGAGAATGGTCAGCTATGGCCAGCAGCCTGCCGCAGGAGCGAGCTGCACGTGATCTGCTCTGAGAAACTGCGGCCTTGGACGGAGCCTCAAGGGCAAGAACAGTCACGTTTTTCAGTCAAAAGCTGTTTCCAGTTCCAGAGGTCAGTCATTACCAAGAGATCTCCAGACTGGGTTATTTCTGCAGTTCTGTAAGGCAGTGGGAGTGACAGAAGCTTCATAAACCATCAGGATAGCTTCTGCTTGGAGCTGAGAAATGACATTGGTGAGAATCTCATGCTGAGGATTTCTGTAGTTTAACCCTGCTGGCAGCCAGAGCAGCACACGGCTGCTCCCTCGCTCGCCCCGGTGGCATGGGGCAGAATTCCAGAAGTGAGAGAACTCATGGATTGAGAATAAAGGCAGTTTAACTGGTAAAGTAAAAGCTGCACGCAAGCAAAGCAGGAAAAAGAATTCCTTCCTACTTCCAATGGGCAGAAAAGCAGAGCTGGCACACATAACAGTGGCTTGGGAGGACAATGCCTGAACACTAAAGGTGCCCCCCTTCCTTCCTGCTGCAGCTTCATGCACCGAGCATGATGCCATGTGCTCTGCAATGTCCCTTGGGTCCCCTGGGGACAGCTGCTCCCACCCGTGCCCCCAGCCCCCTTGGAGGGGAGCAGGAAAGGCCCTGCCTCTGTAGGTCTGTAATGAAATGTCCCTGTTCATCAGCCCTGGCCCGGCACAAATCCCAAACACAGCCCAAACACAGCCCGTGCCAGTGCTGGGGAGAGAGTTAACCCTGCCCCAGCCACAGCAGCACAAACCCTGCTGAGGCTGGATGGATTTCACAGTCCCTGAATGTTTATGGAGCTGGGTGTCCCAGACTTGGAGTCCCAAGGTCAAGGTATGAGCTGCAAACAGAGTTTATTAGATTGCACTTGGCATTGACGTGAGACTTTTTATCAGCTTCTTGTGATACTGCTTGTACGGGGGAGGTGAAGTCCAGGGAGAGCAGTGTGCTTCTGCTAAACTCCGATAAAAGGGAGTTCTTGGTCACATCAGTTGGAGAGAGTCAGCACATTAGCTGCATTTTAGGTAAGAGATGATTTAAGAATACAGAGAACAGAGGCTGACAGACTTCTCAGGTGTCTCAAGTGCTGATGACTGAGGTAGGCTGTCCATAAATCCTTGGACAAATTGATCTGTCAGTGGTATCACTGCCCCCAAGTGGGACAGTGAAATACACGTGGCACAGGCTGTGGGCTGGGAGTCATGGTCAGCTGCCTCCCAGCTGAGCATCTCCACATTTCTGAGTCACATTGCTGTCTTTCATTCATTCAGGATTCACTCAGGTGTTACTGATCTGATCCAACTAAAAGCTGACATTCTGAATCCCTTAGTAGGTGGTATTTTCATTATTTTTAGTTCAAATAGCTAAATACAGGATGCAGGTATGAACAAGCAGAAAAATTATCCTTTACCCAGTAAATACAAACATAGATAGTTCTTCTGCACAGATAATGAAATTAAGTGTATTTAAAGTGTAGCTCCTTTTTAAACATTAACTTAGAGCTTGAGGCTTGGTAGCAGTGCAGTCTTGGGAATGGTAAAGTTGTGGCTGACTCCTTGGGGCACAGACTTCCTCCCTTGTTTGTGTTGAGCAAGGCTGTTAATTGATGGCAATCTGTAAGGACAGATAATTGGAGTTCTGGCGCTATCTCCCAACATGAGTAAGTTACCAAGCCCTGGTGGTGGGTCCGGGAGGGCACTGACATCTCCTGCCCGTGTTTCTCCTGGGGCATCTTTGTTTCCCCAGAGCACAAACCCAGCTGGGCTCTGCCCCGGGGCTTTGTGCATTCCCTGCGTTTGCAGGAGAGGAGCTGGCACCGAGTCTGTAACTTCTCCCTGAGGGTTGGGCCACTCCTACATTGTGTTAATTGACAGTAACTTCTTTATAAGATAATAGCAGTGTTTGACACGGGATTAAATTCAGAATTGTCATGCAAACAATGCGTGTATCTCCCGTAATTTAAGAAAACCAGAACTAAACTTCTTGGGTAATAGGATCAGAGGTTAGGAGCAGAAAGTGGGTGTTAGGAGATCAGATGGCCTTGTAAGAAAAGAAAGGTGTCTTGTAATGAAAGTCCCTTAATGACAATTATCTTGTAGCTTGTTCTTTTCTAACAGATAACCTGTTGACTGTATGTTAAGGGTAACATTTTGTTCTAATTTTCACCCACTGCACTGCAAACAGTCTGTGCTCCAGGAGGGAATGAAAGAAGAGAAGGCTGAACTCTTTTCCTTCTATGATGCACATGAATTGTGTCTTTTCCTGTGATAGAAGCTGAGATCCGTGGGTTGGGCTGGGGAATGGGGCAGAGCCTGGGTGTCTCACCCATGTCAGGATGCATTTCTGGCTTGGTGCAGGCTGGGTGGGGCTGCCCTGGTGGGATTGGGGCATTTCTGGGTGTCTCACTCATGTCAGGATGCATTTCTGGCTTGGTGCAGGCTGACTGGGGCTGTCCTGGTGGGATTGGGGCATTTCTGGCGTGGTGCAGACTGACTGGGGCTGTCCTGGTAGGAATGGGGCATTTCTGGGTGTCTCACCCATGTCAGGATGCATTTCTGGCGTGGTGCAGACTGACTGGGGCTGTCCTGGTGGGGTTGGGGCATTTCTGGCGTGGTGCAGGCTGACTGGGGCTGCCCTGGTGGGATTGGGGCATTTCTGGCGTGGTGCAGACTGACTGGGGCTGCCCTGGTGGGATTGGGGCATTTCTGGCGTGGTGCAGACTGACTGGGGCTGTCCTGGTGGGATTGGGGCATTTCTGGCGTGGTGCAGACTGACTGGGGCTGCCCTGGTGCGGGCTGGCAGCGCTGGGCAGGGGCAGAGCTGGGCACGGGCTCTGTCCTGGCTGCCCTGGGCCGCTGCCCTTGGGGCACAGGGGCTCCCAGCACTCAGTCACTGCTCTCTAGGAGTCTCTTGACTCCTGGGGCCTCTCTGCTTGTTTGCTTTTAGATTGCAGCCCTTCCCTGGCTTTGCAGACTGGTGATGGAGATGTGTGTGCTGCAGCAGAGTGGCAGGGCTGGGGTTTCCTCAGAGCATGTCCTGGGGTCAGTGTCACAGATTTGTGCTTGTTTTTTACAGTATAAAGGAAATGAAGATGGGGAGACAGTTATCATTGAGAAAGACCATTTTATGGATGACTTCTTCCAACAGGTAAAGTTACAGTTTTCACCTGGATTGAAGACTGAGTATTTCTTCTCTGTGCCTTTTAATTTCAGTAAATAAATTTCAGTTAATTTCAGGTTTAACAATTCATCTACACATCCTCCCCAGTATGGTTGATAATTATATGCCAAAACAAATGTTGCTAATGCTTTGTTAGTTTATTTCAGGGTATTTTCTGTGTTTATTGCAGAGAAATGTTTTTAATTTGCTGTCAACAAGAAATTTGCCAATGAAATTTTGAAATAGTTTTTTATTAGGAATATTAGCACTTGAGTTTTTGGCCATTCAGAATATATTTGCTATTACCAATACTGGGTTTTAGTTTAAAAAAAATAATTACAGACTGTTTAAATGTTGACATTTCTGTTGGGATTTCTTTCTGATGAAATCTACTACTACTTACAGATGAAATAGTTTGGGTTTTATTAGCAGGGGTTTTTTTGGTTTTTTTAAAAAAGATTTCCCCTAAATTATTCTAATGTCTTCTTTGTCATATTTCTCTTCCTCTAGGTTGAGGAAATCAGAAATAACATAGCAAAAATAGCACAAAATGTGGAAGAAGTGAAGAAGCAGCACAGCATTATCCTGTCAGCACCAAATCCTGAAGGAAGTGAGCAATAATTTTTAAGATGTCACATAAGTGTGGCTAGATACTCTGAAATATTGTTTGCATATTTTAGCTGTCCATAAGAATAGAACTTCAGATGTTCAGAATGCAAAATGTAACGCTAAGTAAACATTTTCATTTTTAATTTGAATTAATACTTTCATTTGTTTATTTTGACCTTTTAAAAGTATAATTTGAAAAAATGTCTGTTCAGAATATTTCTTGTGTCATCCAAACCTTTCCTATACCAAAACTCAGTTTAATATGGGTGTTTTCCTTCTGAAGCAGAGAGGTTGCTTAGGTTTCTTCTAATCTGTGGAAATGCTGAAGTTGTCAGCTGCAGTTTGTGCTGTCAGATCTTTATTCCTGCGTGGGGCCAGGGTCCTGTGTGGCACCAGAGCCAGCTGCTCTGCAGTGCTGCCAGTTCCACGTGCAATTCCACTGCAGAGCTTGCAGTTCCACGTGCAGCCCCATTTTCAGAGGCTTTAGCCCAGAGCTGGAAGTGCAGTTGTGCTTTCCCATACAGAACTGGGAAGTTCAGGGCCCCTGCCCAGAGCTTGGCCCTGTCCCTGGCCCAGCCTTGTCTGTGCTCCTGGGCAGGGCTCAGAGAAAAGGGAACAAAAGATGCTGAGGTGTTTGTTGTGTGAATGTTGCAATGCTGCCTTGCCAGTTATCTTGTGACTTCATCTCAGTGGTGGAAACTGAATTTGGGGTGTTATTTTGTCCTGTTTTCCTTGGTGGGTGTTTGCATTCCCACAGCTGATTTTGCAGCTGCTTTTTCAGGGTCTCAGGTTTAACCAGGGCCCACCTGGCTGTTCAATGGCAGCACCTGTGAGCAGTGTGTGTTCTGGGGGATGAGCACAGCTCCCCGTGTTCTGGGGATGTGCACAGCTCCCCATGTTCCTGTTCTTGGGGATGTGCACAGCTCCCCATGTTCTGGGGGATGAGCACAGCTCCCCGTGTTCTGGGGATGAGCACAGCTCCCTGTGAATGCTCTGCTGGAAGCCTCAGAATGTCCCAGGTGCTGCCTGGCACAGGCGTGTCACTGACTGTCAAAGCACTGCACACGTGGGACACAGCACTCACAGAAAAGGGGAGAAAAATCCCTGCTTTCACCTGCACTTACAACTCAGGAGCATTCAACTTCTGACTAGCAAATTGGCATTACCCTGAAAGTGTTAACAAAACTGTTTGTCACCTGGTTTAGTTGAAGATTTGGTAATCATAATACTGCCTAGGTGTAAGCCTGTCATGAGAAGGAAGCACTTGATGGTTGCTGTTACAAAAACAGCAATTTAGGAGTTGTACTGAATGAAATTCTGAGATTACAAGGTGGATTTGTAGACTTGCTGACTTACTATAATCAATCATTAACGGTTCAAAAAAATATATTTTTTTAAAAGGAACAAAGGAAGAACTTGAAGAACTAAATGAGGAAATCAAGAAGATTGCTAATAAAATCCGGGCCAGGTTAAAGGGTAAGCTGTGAGGACAAGTGAAACTCCTTGCTTTCAGAAATTACCTAGAAAATGTCAATGCAAAGTAATTCCTCCATAGAGAAATGTCTTCTGCACCTGAAGTGCTTTTTGGGGAGATGATATTTTGGAAGAAGATTAACTTTAACTACAAAATGACACCTTTAAAAATTTTTTCCAGTGTAATGGACAGTAATGTGACTCTGTTAAGAGTATGATTGAAGCAGTTACTGTGTTTAAAGATCTCTACCAATTACCACAATTATTTTAAAATTTTACTGGTATATGCCACCCCTCTTCCCTGAAATGCTACATGTCTCTGGGGAACTTGTATTTAAAAAGTAATAATAATATTTACAAAGCAATTGAGCTGTTAAATAACTGACACTGACTCTGTACTCTTGTGTTGTTCCCAGCTATCGAGCAGAGCTTTGATCAGGGTGAAAATGCCAATCGGACATCAGTGGACCTCAGGATCAGAAAAACACAGGTAGGCTCCCTGCAGCCTAAAGAAAATCAGGGGGTTCTGTGGAGAATGAGTTTAAGTGCCCTGAACTCATGTCAGAGCTCCTGTGCTGCTCTGTAGGGCTGCGAGTGCCACTGGGAGGTGCTGTGCAGAGCTGTTGCTGTGTGACAGAAATGGCCCTTTCTGACACCCCTGTCTGTCCCTGCTGTCCCTCCCTGATGCTCTGTCCCTGTGTCTGTCCCCCTGTCCCCTGCAGCACTCGGTGCTGGCACACAAGTTTGTGGAGGTGATGACCGAGTACAACGAGACGCAGACGCTGTTCCGGGAGCGCAGCAAGGGCCGCATCCAGAGGCAGCTGGAGATCAGTGAGTGACCCTGGCTGCCCCAAAACCGACCTGTTACTTGTTCAAACCAACCAGTTACACTTGTTGGTAGTGCCCCCTTGTTCAAACCAACCAGTTACACTTGTTGGTAGTGCCCCCTTGTTCAAACCAACCAGTTACTTGTAATGCCCCCTTGTTCAAACAAACCAGTTACTTGCTGGTAGTGCCCCCTTGTTCAAACCAACCAGTTACTTGTTGGTAGTGCCCCCTTGTTCCTTATCCATCAGTGTATAAAGCCTCAGAGATCTTGGACAGCATCTCACAGCGTGTGAGAGAAAAGAAACAATTTTACTGCATGGCACAAACTCCTTGATGTTACTCTTTTCAGAACAGCTGTAAAGAAAAGAGAGAAAACTCAATAATTTCCTTTAGATTGAAAATTATTAAAGAAATTATCTTTTTCCTTTGCTTCATTTACTTCCAATGTTGCAACTTTAAATGAAGCATTAAGAAAAGCTGCATTCTGAAACAGCAAGTGTTATTAAAAGCCATTCCAAAATTAACATGCCTAACGGGATAACAGCTCTTTTTATGTGGTTCCATTTTTGTCTACAAGGACACTTCATCTGGCATGAAATCAGTGCTGCTGTTATATGTGCTTTAATCATTTGTTGACTGAGTCACATATGACTTGCTTCCAATTCATTATTAGGAGTATTTAGAAAGGTTCCTGACTTTACTGTGAAGCACAGTGGAAAGCGTCTTGGAAAGTGTCTCTACCTTGGAAAGTGTCTAAAAAGTGCCTAAAATTAGTCTTTTTTTTTTTTAAATGCTCTGTAGAAATTACTATATACATTGCTGAAATGGGGAATGCTAACAGGGGAACTGGCAAATTACAAGAAAATTTTACTTTTCAAAGTAAAAAATGTGCTTTTCAAGTTTGTCATTAGCCTCTCCTGCTAATTGTTGTTTTTATCCTAGCCGGCAAGACCACCACTGATGAGGAGCTGGAGGAGATGCTGGAGAGCGGTAATCCTTCCATTTTCACCTCTGATGTACGTATTTCTGGGCCATCGCCTGTCGCTGCCCTGCTGCCTGCTCCCGGAGGCTGCTGGTGCTCAGGCTGTCCCTGTGTCCCTGTGTCCCTGTCCCAGATCATTTCAGACTCGCAGATCACCCGGCAGGCCCTGAACGAGATCGAGTCCCGGCACAAGGACATCATGAGGCTGGAGTCCAGCATCCGGGAGCTGCACGAGCTGTTCATGGACATGGCCATGTTTGTGGAGACGCAGGTACGTGGGGCTGGCCTGGCCTCGCTCCTCCCGTGCCATGGGCAGAGCAGCTGATGAAGTTCAGGTAGTGCAGATTTAGAGTGACTCTGTGATTCTAGACTGTGATTAAAGTACATGGAAATCAATTTAGGATGTTCCTTGTTTTGTTGTGGACAAATTGACCATCTCAATGTCCTTATCCTTTCAGTAACTGACCACAGACTTGCCTTCCAGTCTGTATATTTAATATTTTTTCCAATTTGATTAATTGCAATATGCTGGAACACCTCTGGGCATGTTTAAGTAAGAAAACCTATCTTGTGGAATTGTGTTGTTAATTCCTTGGGGATTTTGGGTTCTCAGCCTCAGTGGAATAAGATGTGTGTCAGCAAGGCTGTGTGCACCTTGCACCTCATGCTGAAGTGCAGTTCTGTGTTCACCAACATGAATGTAAAGGGCTTGACAAGTCCTTCAAGTATTCATAGGCTTTGTCTTGACATGTACATAAATCTGTTCTACTTTTAGTCTTTAAATACCAATTATCCAACAAAAGTATTCTTAACCTTGATGTTAAAATGGTTTGACTTCTGCAGGAAAGAGAAAAGAATAGTGTTAAAGAGAAACTTGCCTGAAAAGCAAGTTAGAGGAGCTTGCCTGTTTTTGTGATTGGGTTTTGTTCTAGAAGTCCTTTGTTGTTTTGATATGAAATGTACAGCCAAGAGAAATTGGTAGCAGGTTTCTTTTGAATTACACACAAACTGAAGTTACTTGTGCATCATTCTGTAATGCTTTGCTGTTTCCTGCTGCTGATTATTTCTTCTGCTGGACAGAGACCCAGGTAACAGATTTGCTGTCATCCTTCACCAGTCCTCCATTTCACTGCCCAACGCCATTGCTCATAATTGGTTTGAGTTTGTCATGCCCTGACACCCCAGTCCCCGAGCAGCTCACATGTGTGTCCTCCCCGACAGCTGAGGGACCTTGTGTGGAGGCAGGGGGTGTCCCCCTGTCCCCCTGCAGCCTCTCAGGGTTCTGATCCCAGTGTGCCACTCAGCTGTGGCTGCTGGGGCCTCCCTCCCTCGCTCCCTGCACACCAGGGATGTTTGCAGGTGCTCTCTTCTGTTCTGCACAGAGAGAAACTCACCTGCCCTGCTCATGAGCGTTCCTGGTTCCTCAGAGCTGGCAGCCCTTGCTTCTCATTCCCTTCGTCCTTCACATCCCAGCCAGAACAAATGTCATCCCCAGTGTGTGCATCATTGACTGTGGAAGTAGTTCTTGATGTTCTAGAGCCTTTCTTTTAGATTGATTAAACAAAGATCTGTGCATTCCAATAACTTGGTTTTCCTTCAAAATTCCATTTTAAGGGAGAAATGATCAACAACATAGAGAAGAACGTGATGAATGCCACAGATTATGTGGAGCATGCAAAGGAAGAGACAAAGAAGGCAGTTAAATATCAAAGCAAAGCACGCAGGGTATGTTGTCTTTCTGTCATTGTGCTTGGCACTATTTTAATGTAGCACAGCAGCATTTCCAATGTGAATGGCTTTGCTGTAGTTAATACTGAAAATTTATAATACCAGCAGAGGACAGACACTTCTGGGACTGTGAGAACAGATCATGCACACCTAAGGGTTTTTCACAGTTTTCCACTCAGAACTGCTATTACAGAGTGTAAAACCCCAAAAGAAGAATTAATGTATGATTTCAGTGGATAAATTCCCATCTTTTTCTTATCAGCTTTCACAATACCTTAAGTTATTCAGATTCTAAATATCCTTAAAAGTTTCTGGCTGTTTATCACAAGTGAACTTACCTGAATTTAAAGCTATAAAATCAATTTGGTAGCAGAAAAAATTAAAAGTGATTTTGCTGAATAGGCTTATTTTTTAAAAATTCTGCTTCGATTTTTAATGATTTCAGATAAATTAGGGGAATCTTCCCTCTGGAAAGGGTGTGGCATTGTGCCAGACACTGAATTTGTGGAGGGCTTGATTTCAAAGGAAGGTTCTGGCACTTTCCAGGGCATTTGCTTTGTCTTGGTATCTTTCTTCCCATCAGCCACCAAGTAATATATTCTGATATCAGACTACTAAGTAGTTTATTTTTGCATTCCAATTTCCCCTTTTGATGTGCTGTGCAATTGGGTGAGGCTCATTCTGGTGAGCTGGATTTGAGGGAATAATTCATTTTCTATAGATGGAGATCCACCCAGAGATAACACACCTGATCCCTTAGAAAAGATCTTTTCAGTGTGTTCAAAGAGCCCAATTAATGTCCATGTAAATGGGGCTTGTGTCCTCTCTGATGACTGTACAGGCATTAATCCATGAGTTTACCTGTTTAAAAACCTTAATTCTTACATTTGCAAGATTATACAGATAAATTTATCTCAATTTAAGAATATGGAAGGCTTTAATGAAAGTGCTTGTGGATCTAAAAACTGCTTGAAAAATTGAACATAAATGCAAGTGTTAATGTGCCTAATATTTACACTGCCTTGTTTTTTTGACAGAAAATGGTGATAATTATCATTGTGTCAGTGGTGTTGATTGCCATAGTAGCTCTAATAATTGGTTTGTCTGTGGGTATTCGGTGATGCTTGGATAACCTCAGCATGCATGGCTTCCTGCCACTGTGGCAGTAAGTAACTAATCAACTAATTTCTAATTTGGCTCTTGTGTTCTCTGTCTCGTTCTGCTCCCCCTTCCTGTCCGCCCAGTGCCCTGGTGTCCCTGCTCTGTCACCCTGCAGGACCCTGGCAGGTCCTGTGTGTGCTGTGGCTGTGCAGGGACCCTGCTGGGACCTGCCAGGGCACTCAGAGCAGGAGGTGGCAGCCAGCAGCCAGGGCTGGCTCCCAGCTCTTGCAGTTACTGCTTTTGTGCTGAAGTTCACATCAGCAACACTCTGGAATACTAAGGACACTTGGGACTTGATCCAGTGGGGATTTCTGTGGGTTTAAGTAGAGCTTTTAGATGTCTGCAGCCATGAACTTGGTATTATGGCTTGGAGAACATCTTCCATTTCTTACTTTGAAGCTGTTTATTAATGCTAGCCTAATGAAACAGTGGGAGATGATAACAGTGTGTTTAGGACATGGGATTTGTCTCAGTGTCCGTGTTGTTCTGTAGTGAAGTCCCATTTCCCACCCAGACAGTGCCTGGCCAGGCTAAGCAGGCAGTAGCAGCTCGCTGCTGTGGTGGGTGCAGCAGAATGCAGCTTGCAGCATGCCCAGAGCTGCACCCAGAGCACCAGGAGCAGGGCCCAGTTCAGGCAGCTCATCAGAAATTCCCATTTCTGTACTAACACCTTTAACATCCACAAGGTTTGTGGTTGGGGGCTGGAGATCCTTCTCAGCTCTGGTGTGCGGGAGGGGGGCAGAATTCATGTGTCATTACCTGCAGTCAGGAACAGCTGCCCCAGCCACACCCTGAAGCATTTGCACAGCAGCATCTCTCCTTTTTTAACCCTTCAGCTCTCTGAGCCAGTGCCCACAGAGTTTTTACTGACCTGGTGAGTTCCACTCAGGTGCAGCTGTAAGGGCTTGAGCAGGCTGCAAATATTTGTCCAAGGAGGGTGGCAGTGAGCAGCGACTTAGAGTTGACCTACATCTGTCTGTAATGATGTTTGCAGGAGTTGGGCATGAGTAATAGCCAATATTCTGTACAGGGACATAGGGAAATGTTGCACAGATGCTCTGTCCTGGGACTATGGCTACATGTGTGTTAGAAACAGGAAATCATAGCAGTGATTACTGCTTAGGAAGAAAATCCCAGCACTCAGCCGGGGTGTCAGTCTTGCTGTGGCTCTGAATATATTTCATTCTGTTTCTGACAAAGTATTTCAATCTTAACTTTTCTCTTTTTTCCCTGCAGAAATTGATGTTCATAATAATATGTGTAACTGTATTGCTTCTGATACTTGGAATTATCCTAGCAACAACTCTGTCCTAGCAAGCACATTCCAAGAGTTACCAAACTTCAGGAACTCCAAAACATCTTCAGTGAAACCAAACCTTTTCCACAGATGATGCCTTACCACGATGACCTGTCACTAATGGCTAAAAGTGAAAGCAGAATCACTCTTAATGTTTACTCACAAATGAAGATCAGAATGTATCAGGGGGTGTGTGGATTTTACAGCATAAACTAGACACTTGTGAGACTGAAACTTGGTTTTGACCTAAAGTAACTTCGGGTTTTTTCACATCTCAGTGTTACAGTTGCAGTAGGGAGTTGAGAGACAATATATTGAGTTTTGAGCGTTTGGCTTTTTTTTCCTATTGCTAACCTAACTCTAATCATGACTTTAAGTACCTTGCCAGTGCTGCCTTTGTTAGCACTTTTGTGAATATTTTTATGAGATGTAGCCTTGTGTTTAAGTGTATTAATTATTTAGTCACCTTAACCTATTTAAACCTTATGCTTTTTCTCCAACAAGTGCTAAAATACCTTATCCTGAAAGGACTACTCCTTTAACTGCCTAGTGCATTACTTGAGAAGAAAAACGAAAAAAAGCTTTTTTACACTTGCCAGTTTTTTAATTTTTTCTGTCAAGGTTAACTGCTTTAAATGCTTCCTTCATGGTTAATAAAAAGTTAGTTGCAACATTTCTGGAAAAAGCATACAGCTCTGAAATGCTGAATTTGCACTTGGGCAGGTAATTTTACAGGTAGTTCTTGTGCAAAGGAAACATGGATCAGTTTAGCCTTATTGCTTACATGAATATGACAAAAATGACTTTGTAAAGCCAAATCAAGTTTTCTTGTTCTGGAGTTTGCTAATGTTGATGTATGAATATAACACAGGGGGATGAGCTCCCCCAGAAGAGTCTGAAACTTAATACAAACTAAGACACTGATTTGTTATGAAATATGTGTGGCTATAACATGGATGAAGTGTTTTGGTGTACACATGCCTTTGTAATGCCAGCTTGCACCACTTGAAAGCTTCAGAGAATTCAAATGTACCCAAATAACTGCATTTAGTGTTACAGGTTATTTTTGTATTTTTGTGTGTAAAATATTTGTAACTTGGGTTTGTGACTCCTCGTTGTTTAAGCATATCCATGTAGATATGTAGATACTTTTACACTCTAAGAGAAGTAGAGGAGAGGATGATTTGTGCCTTTTTAAACATAATCTAAACTGTACTCATCAATGTGTTCAGATATTCAGCTCTCATGCTGACTTGCAGTAACTCAGTCCTACCAGTTTAGAGTCCTTAAACTTAGGTTTTGTTGGAAGTGTCTGAGATCAAAGTTACTCAGTAAGGGAGAATTCAGGCTTCACAAAATTCAGCAAAGTTTACAGTTCCTCTTGTGTGTATGAATATTCCTGCTTTGCTGTCCAGGTATACTGTGAATATGCTGGAGCTATTCAGATGTCAAACCTGTTTAAAGAAGAAAACAATATTGTTATTATCATTATTATTGTTATTATTATTATTGGTCTCTTTTCAAGTCAGCCATAAAGAAGTCGCTTGAAAAACTCGGCTTCAACAATGAACAAATTTCTTTTACCTCTGAGTCCAGAATGCTCACTGATGTTTGGGAGGAAGTTTACATGCAAAGTAAGGAAGGATTGGTTGCCTTAATGCTCATTCTAGGTAAATATCTTTTATTCTGTAGTTTTCTAGATTTTTATCAGTAAATATTATTTATACAGATATGCAAATTAGATGGGGGGAAATCACTCCTGCTGTTTTCCAGCTGGTTATGTAAACTGACCCTCAGAATCCTGTCCTGTTGAATTTTTCTCTCTGTAATGCAGTAATCTGCCCATCAAGACCAGAAATTGGAATAGGCTACTCCACAGTTTTTACTTCTTGTTGAACAGCTGCCTCAATGAGTTTGTTTTAAAGCAAAACAGACCTTTTCACATGGGCCTCTTTGTTTGGAGGTCGGAGGGGAGTAAATCTCTAACCTATGCACTAATAAACTCATCCAGCGAGCCTGCTGTGTCTACTTTGTGTCCCTGCTGTTCCTGGCGCCCCAGGAATGCTCCAGAGTGTTGGCACTGGCTTACAGCAAACACAGGGTAAGGTGGCATCTTCTCTGCAGCTTCTTAGCAAGAGAGGTGTGGAGATAATTGTGAAGAAAACAATGGCATATGTTAATTTGAGCTGTGCCCATGGGGAAGATTTTAAGAGAAGTGTCAATGTAAGAAACCCTGAGGCTGCAATGAGTGAGTGCTCTCTTCATACAGAAATAATTGTGGCAGCTCCTGGGACAGTCTGACAGCAGTGAGGTTTTTGGGGTTTTACATGGAGAAGGGGGAAAGCAAAGCCTCTGGCTGCTGGCAGGGGTCAGCCAAAGCCATTGCACTCAGAGCTCCCTCCCAGCCTGTGCCCTTCGTGCTGCAAATTTCAATGGGTCGGGAAGGCTCTCAGGAAACACAATTCATTCTAGCTGTGTTCTTCCAGGCTTCCCTGGGATTTCTGAGTCCAGCACAGACCAGTCTGGGCCTGAGTGCAGAGAGAAGCTCTGGGCTCTGGAGTGTATTTAGTGAGAGCAATTGAGCTCCAGTCCCCTCTGCAGCATCAGCTGAGAGCTGCAAGCACGGGAGCCTGGCTGAGCAGCCAGCAGCTGAAGGAAGAAATACAAATACACACATTAAAAAATCCCAACAAACTGCTCCTAACCGTCTGAAAAGCTGCAAAAAAACCATTTCAAAACATCCTGGGTTCCAATCAGTTCATACAAGCACACACTGCATTTCCAGCTCACACGCTTGCTCTGCTCTTGATTTTCCCTTTTGGCAATTTATTCAGAGTAGAGTTAGTGGGTAGAATCTCAGAGGAGAATAAAAGCCAGTGTTTTGAGAACTAATGAAGTAATTATCTAAAGCATTATTTACAATGATTATTTAGAAGATAATGAGACCCTTTAATTATGTTTGTTCTGCATAGCTGGCCGTTCAATAATTCAGGATGTTGCCATACAATTTTCTCTGTTTACTTTGCACATTTTTTGTTTAGGAAAACGTCACATTTTGGTGCTGTGTGTGAAGCACAGATCTGGGCCCTCTTCTGGGCATTGTTTGTCACATGAAGATCACTGCTCAGCTGGGCTGCCCAGGGCCTTTTGGGCTCGGGCTTCTGCCGAGGGACAGAAGAAATGAAGGGGGAAATGCAGCTGCACCTGTGAAAGGCTGCTCTGGCTTCATTCCTGTGAACTGGAATATTTCCATACATTCATTACTCCTCTGATGTTCCTGTCAGCATTCCTCTCACTGGAGCTGAAGCCTGACTTGCAGTTTATTTTCATTTTGGGAGCTGTGATGAGGATGTTTCAAATGTGAGGGTTTTAAAAAGAGCTCATTAGTGCAGGGGAAATTCAGAGCATCATTAACATTTCAGTAGCTAATAACAATTTCACCGCAGCTGTGAACGGGCTGCCAAAACAAACAATTCTCCTTAAGGATAAAGGAGTGGAGGCTTCTGCTGCGAGCTCCTGCCTGCAGCAGGGAGGGGAGCACGGTCAGACACCACGAGGGACCCCGGGGGCTCATTCAGGGTCAAACCAGGGATGTGCCACTGCTCCAGGAGCTGCTGCAGGGAGGCTGAGCTCCCCTCAGCCCTGCCCCTCTGAGCAAGCAGCACAGGGAGGAGAACATCGGGATGTCACTGGAGTGCATTTAAAATGGGTAACCCAGCACCTTCTGAGCACCACAAAAGTTACAGTTCAAAGGGGTTACTAAGCAAGGCAGGGTTAGCTTTCATATGGCTGCCCTGCAAAACACCTGACAGAAATGCATTAGTACAATTAATTGTGGATAAAGTGAGATTCTGAAATACCTGCACAAGTGCAAATGAGCTGCTTCAGTTCAGAAATCCCACCAGCACCTCCAAAGCTTAGGGGTGAGAGGAGAGAAGGAAAGGAAAAGGAAAGAGAAAGGGAAAGGAGCAAGACTTTGGTCAGGCAGAGGCTGGAATCCCAGTGCCAGCCTCTCACAGAGAAGGTGTGCAGAGAAATGAATGTATGGCAATGTTCACAGGAGGGCCTGGGGCTGTCAGCTCACTCTGGGTGTCTGGTGGGGCTGGGCTGGGCTGGCTTTGGGAAGCAGCAACGTGTTTATCCCCACAACAAATAATCCACAGCAAGGATTTAGTTCAGGGTTTGCGTCTCTCTCCTGGGTTTCCCATGGGGCTTGCCTGGCCTGTTTTTATTCTTTATTCTATTATTATATCAATTTTTATTTATTAATAATATGTTTTATTATTATTCCCTACACCTGATATCACCATTTGTGGGGAACTGGTGTTACTGTCCCAGTGCAAACATCCTAAACATCCATTGTTTAAAAAAATCACAGATCCTTTCCATGTCCCCACATTACAAACCAGTCCCTGCCTCCTGGGCTGCCCACCCAGAGCTACACTGATTTTAAATAAATTCATTTGCATGTGTGGAGGGTGCATTTAGATCCTCCTACAGTGCAGAGCTATTTCTCACCACATATTCACACAGTGAATGAGGCTATTCCTCAATAGCCACTGAGGGCAGGGTTTAAAAAAGTTCACCTGAAATTAGGTTCAGAACCACTGCAGGAAAACCACAGCAAGATGAACAGTGGGTTTTAAAGGGCCCAGCAGGACAGGGAGAGAAGGGGAGGTGTGAAATGGGGAGAGAGAGATGTTAACCTATGCCATGGAGAGAGAGAAGGGCACCTGTGCCATGGAGAGGGAGAAGGGCACCTGTGCCATGGAGAGAGAAGGGCACCTGTGCCATGGGCAGAGAAGGGCACCTGTGCCATGGGGAGAGAGAAGGGCACCTGTGCCATGGGCAGAGAAGGGCACCTGTGCCATGGAGACAGAGAAGGGCACCTGTGCCATGGGCAGAGAAGGGCACCTGTGCCATGGGGAGAGAGAAGGGCACCTGTGCCATGGAGAGAGAAGGGCACCTGTGCCATGGGGAGAGAGAAGGGCACCTGTGCCATGGAGACAGAGAAGGGCACCTGTGCCATGGAGAGAGAGAAGGGAACCTGTGCCATGGGCAGAGAAGGGCACCTGTGCCATGGGCAGAGAAGGGCACCTGTGCCATGGAGACAGAGAAGGGCACCTGTGCCATGGAGAGAGAAGGGCACCTGTGCCATGGGGAGAGAAGGGCACCTGTGCCATGGGGAGGGAAGGGCACCTGTGCCATGGGCAGAGAAGGGCACCTGTGCCATGGAGACAGAGAAGGGCACCTGTGCCATGGGCAGAGAAGGGCACCTGTGCCATGGAGACAGAGAAGGGCACCTGTGCCATGGGCAGAGAAGGGCACCTGTGCCATGGAGACAGAGAAGGGAACCTGTGCCATGGGCAGAGAAGGGCACCTGTGCCATGGGCAGAGAAGGGCACCTGTGCCATGGAGACAGAGAAGGGCACCTGTGCCATGGAGAGAGAGAAGGGCACCTGTGCCATGGGCAGAGAAGGGCACCTGTGCCATGCAGAGCTGGGCTTTGGGAGCAGTCTGGGGTTCAGGAATCCTGCCCTGCTCCCATCCAGCCCTGCCTGCCCAGCAGCCTGGGGACAGCTCTGCCAGGCCCAGGCTGACAGCTGGGCACACTTGTGCTCCCTTGACTTTGCAGCTATTTATAGAGAGATTTTGTCAGAGTTCCCATTTCTGCAGTTCCCCCTAATGGGTTTTTGGGCATGGTTTTCCTTCCAATGTGAGGCAAATAAAACCATGGAACAAACCAGGCTTAGAAACAAAACATCAGCTCACAGGACAATAAAATGCAGCAAGTGTTGACATGTATTTTTAATCACAGCTAATGTATTTATGTTTTTAATCCCTAAAATAACAGAAATTACTATAAACTTCAGGTGAGATTTAAGAAAATAAAGGCAAAATCTCAGTTGCCCTGCAATCCAGCTGGGTTCCCCAGTCCACCCTAGAGCTGGGCTTAGATTCCATATCTGCTTTCCATGCTTTGCCTCCTCAAAGCAGGTTCATTGCTAAGGCAAGCATGTGCTGACAGAGTGACTCAGCCCTGTGGGCCAGGATGCTTTTCTTGGGTTTCCATTGAGCATTCTTTTCATCCTACACAGACATAAATAAGTGCCCTTGATGACTTCCCTACCATTTATACTAGAAAAGTGAATGTGGCATTATTTTAATTGCATTTAAAATCTTTTCTGTGCTTAAAGTGGAGCTGTTTTATTAACACCGAGTTCTGCCCTCACACCCTGGCACCCAGAGTGCCACAGCACAGTGCAGTAATGCACAGCAGGAAAAGGAGAGCTGGACTGAATTGCTGTAAATGATCAGTAATTGGATAATTCTGAGATCTGACTAGAGAAAAGAACAAACTCCAAACTCCTTTTCCAAAGAGACCATTGTGCTGCAAGGTTCACCCTCCCTCCAGCGTGAGATCCACACTCAGTGGGACTGAGCCCCGTCCTGCTGGCCAAGCAGAGCCAGCCTGACTCACAGGGAGAGAGAGAAGCTCAAAATAAGGGTGGTGTGCCTGGAAAAAAGAGATCTCACTCTCTGTTTACCCTGTGGGAGCGGTCTTGGTTACACAAGATTAAATGTTATGTAAAGTGAGAGAGCAGCTGCTCTGCCAGTGCCTGCAGCCTGCACAGAGTGAGGGGCAGGGGCATCTCACAGGGCAGCAGGGAGGATCTGCATCCCCTGGGCCAGCAGAGAGAAACCAGCCCTGGGTAAGGAGAGAGGAACCAGCCCTGCTCAGCATCCCTGGGCCAGGAGAGGGGAACCAGCCCTGGGCAATGAGAGGGGAACCAGCCCTGCTCAGCATCCCTGGGCCAGGAGAGGGGAACCAGCCCTGTTCAATGTGTCCCTGGGCCAGCAGAGAGGAACCAGCCCTGCTCAGTGTCCCTGAACCCAGGAGAGAGACACCAATTACACCAGTAACTCTTTGCAGTTTTTGGAGTTATGTTGTGAGAGTTAGCCAGTAACTACCCCACTATGACTTATCTTCTTGACTCCTCTAATTGGAGTTATTTACTGCTTGTATTGTAAGACATTAAATTTAAAATATTGGCCGGTTTGAAGTGGTCCCCCAACAACAACAACAAAAAACAAAAAACAAACAAACCAAAAAAAACCCAACAAAAAAAAATGAGATGCTGATGTTAAATGCCTTTTTGCCTTTTGTGATGATTCTGGAGCATTTGTCTGCACGTGTGGCTTGTGTGAGGGGGGATCAGCTTCTTTCCAAAGCCTGAGGCTGGCAGGGAGGAAGGCAGCAATGAGGACAAGCCCAGGATGCCTGGAGACGGAGGCACGGCCCCATCTGCCTGCAGAGACATCAGAGAAATTGGAAATTGCTTTTGCCGTGGCTTTGGGTGCCTCAGTGAGAGCCAGCTGTACCTGATGTCTGCTGTGATTCCTCTTTTCTGCTCACTAATGGATCCCCTCTCCAGAGCTTCCAGTGCTTCTCCCTTTGGTGGATACAAACACGAATGCTTTAAAAAAATCAATAAACACTTAAGTGTTTGGCGGCTCTCAGGATTTTACTGGAGCCTTTACTCAACAGTTTAATGCCTGATAGAAGAAAGGCACCAGTTAATGTTCATCTGCAGAGTTAGCAGCTATAACACACCTCAGGCTGGCTCTGCTTTTCTGACTCCTCATTCACAACAAAGTCAGTGTTTCCCTTGCACAGAGCTGTGCTGGCAGAGCTGCCTGAGGCAGGAGCAGTTGGTGCCCAGATCCCAGTTTGGGGCAGAACTGGGATTTCCATAACTGAAAATTTAGAGGTTTGTGGCTTTAAAGATGGAGTCAGTGTGAGCTGGGGCAGCGGGCACAGCTGAAACTCGGTCACCTCAGGGACCCCTGCCCATGGCTGGGCTGGGATGGGATGAGATGAGATGAGATGAGATGAGATGAGATGAGATGAGCTGGGCTGAACGGAACTGGGCTGAACTGAGCTGGGCTGGGCTGGGCTGAACTGAACTGGGCTGAGTTGGGCTGGGCTGGGCTTGGTGCTGCGGGCAGGCACGGATCGGTTCGGCATGGATCAGTTCCGAACGGGCTGTGAGCCCGGCACGGATCGGTTCGGCACGGATCGGTTCAGCACGGATCGGTTCAGCACGGATCGGTTCAGCACGGATCTGTTCAGCACGGATCGGTTCAGCACGGATCGGTTCAGCACGGATCGGCCCGGCACGGATCGGCTCAGCACGGATCGGTTCAGCACGGATTGGTTCAGCACGGATCGGTTCAGCACGGATCGGCCCGGCACGGATCGGTTCAGCACGGATCGGTTCGGCACGGATCTGTTCAGCACGGATCGGTTCAGCACGGATCGGTTCGGCACGGATCGGTTCAGCACAGATCTGTTCAGCACGGATCTGTTCAGCACGGATCGGTTCAGCACGGATCGGTTCAGCACGGATCTGTTCAGCACGGATCGGTTCGGCACGGATCTGTTCAGCACGGATCGGTTCAGCACGGATCGGTTCGGCACGGATCGGTTCAGCACAGATCTGTTCAGCACGGATCTGTTCAGCACGGATCTGTTCAGCACGGATCGGTTCAGCACGGATCGGTTCGGCACGGATCGGTTCAGCACGGATCGGTTCGGCACGGATCTGTTCAGCACGGATCGGTTCGGCACGGATCGGTTCAGCACGGATCGGTTCGGCACGGATCGGTTCAGCACGGATCGGTTCGGCACGGATCGGTTCAGCACGGATCGGTTCAGCACGGATCGGTTCGGCACGGATCGGTTCGGCACGGATCGGCCCGGCACGGATCGGTTCAGCACGGATCGGTTCGGCACGGATCGGTTCGGCACGGATCTGTTCAGCACGGATCGGTTCAGCACGGATCTGTTCAGCACGGATCTGTTCAGCACGGATCGGTTCAGCACGGATCGGTTCAGCACGGATCTGTTCAGCACGGATCGGTTCAGCACGGATCGGTTCAGCACGGATCGGTTCAGCACGGATCGGTTCGGCACGGATCGGTTCGGCACGGATCGGCCCGGCACGGATCGGTTCAGCACGGATCGGTTCGGCACGGATCTGTTCAGCACGGATCGGTTCAGCACGGATCGGTTCAGCACGGATTGGTTCAGCACGGATCGGTTCAGCACGGATCGGTTCGGCATGGATCAGTTCCGAACGGGCTGTGAGCTCAGCACGGATCGGCCCGGCACGGATCTGTTCAGCACGGATCGGCCCGGCACGGGCCGGCGGAGGCGCAGCAGCAGCAGCAGCAGCAGAGCTCTGTTGCCATCCAGTGGCAAATCCATCGGTGTCCCCGGAGCCACCCAGCGTGGCTGGCTGGGGAAAAGGGGAGAGAAAAGAAAAGAAAAGAAAAGAAAAGAAAAGAAAAGAAAAGAAAAGAAAAGAAAAGAAAAGAAAAGAAAAGAAAAGAAAAGAAAAGAAAAGAAAAGAAAAGAAAAGAAAAGAAAAGAAAAGAAAAGAGAAAAGAAATCGTCTGCTTTTCCTTTCCTTGTGTTAGCCCTATCTCTTCAGCGGTGATTGATCAGGCAAGGTTGTCTCTTATTCACTTACAGCTTGAATGAAATGGCTGAGGAAGAAAACTTTCAAATAAAGCACTTACGCTGTGATTTTTGAAAGAATTTGAATTAAATTCTTCCCCTCAGACAAAGCTTTAGCAAGAATGACATGAAGAATGAGAAATGTATTTTCTCCTTACCAGGCTGTCAACCCTTCATCTCCTTTGACACTGTCATCCAATAACAGAGCTGCCATCACAAAACAATCTCCAGAACGCTGCCTCCAAGCAGAAAATGCACCTTGTCAGTGCTAACTCTCAACAGCACCAAAACATCAACAAACAATCCAAAAGCATGAAGGAGCTGGAGATCCAACTGCTGCAAAGGGACTGTGAAGAGCTCCTAAATCAGCTGGGAGACCTGAGGGTAGGTAAAAATGCACACAAACTACCAAAATAATAATAAAATGTTTATGATAATGAATCCGAACATCTTACAGTTCCAGTAAAATGTCAGTTCTCGTCTGCTCTGGCATAACAAGTTGCATATGTCAAATGTTTATGACTCAAATTGCTAAACATGTTCTTGAGATAAAGAATATGTTTTAAAACCTTCTTAGCAGTGAGTCTGTACTGGTAGTTTACAAAACTACTTGCTATTTTACTTTCAGAGTGACTTAATCAAATTTACTCTTATAATTTTGCATATTTTTAAAAGAAGGCTTTCAGAAAGTTTATGATCATTTACATATTTTATCCCTGTATGTACCCACACCCCCTGTACAGATATTCATGTTTGAAACCCACCATGCCAGGGAAGGAGCAGAGCTGGTTTGGCTCAGTTTAGCACATCCACAACACCATTTCACAGTGGCCTGACAGACCTTGAGGGATCAGCTTGGCCTGGTGAGTTTTTGTTGTGCTTGTACAAATGCACACAGAGGAACAGCCTCGTTCCTCCAGCCTGGGCAAGCCAGACCTGCAGAATGTGCCAGAATATTCTGGTACAGCTGAGATCTGGAGCTGCAGATCTGAGCTGGGGCTGGAGCACAATGTGCTCAGTGCTGGTACTGTCAGAAGGAACATTTAAGTTTGAAATGTAGCTCAGCTGAGGGGAGAAATCTGACTAGCCAAAATTAGACTCAAAAAAGGAAAAACAGCAAGCCATTTATGGCATGAAGTGGTTATAAAAGTAAGAGTGCCTTGCCTGATGATCAGAGCCATGATCCAGTCTGGGAATGAACACAGGAGCCTGGCTGGGAGCAGCTCTGCCCTCAGAAAATGCCAGAGTTTTGTTTTTCTGCTGCAGTCATGAGGGATCTCAGGGAAGGTCGTTTGGGGCTGAGATCTGCACAACAGAGGGCTCTGGGGGGCTTGTTTTGAGATTTTGGGCTTCCATTCAGAAGGTTCTGGTGTTTCTGGGTGGTGCCAGCGCGGATCTGCAGGGAAGGCAGCACAGGCTGCCTGTGAACCTTCTCCTCATCCGTTCCTCCTGCAGTGGCACCGGGCTCAGAGCTCAGGTCTGGACGCTGCATTCACACAAGGAGGGACAGGATTTGCCCTGCAGGTCACACTGTGGCCACCAGCGAACCCCAAACCTCTGAGGAGAAATGTGCTCCATGCCCGTGGGTGGGAGCTGCTGCTCCATGAATCCTGACAAGGCCGGGTGGGAGAGGCTGCCCAGCTGCTCAGAGACCGTCAGGGGTTCACACCGAGCTGGAAACGCAGCTGGCACAGAACCTGAGAGAGAGAGAACCTGAGAATTCCCTCCTCCGGGGCTCCTCATTCCTTCCAGAGGAGCATCAGGTGCTGCAGCTCTGGAGAGCAGGGAACCCCCCGTGCACTTCAACTTCGGAGAGAACCATTGGGCTTGGGGGGAACTCTGCCTTCTTTGGTTAATGCCAAACTTGCCTGAAAATTCTCCTGCTCTTCCTCATTTTGTCTGTGGGTAAAACCATGCGAGGAAGGCTGGTGTCTGAAAAGGAACTGTAGGAAAGGCAGAATGGAATTGAGGGATTTATTTCTCTAGATACTTTAGCAGAATTCAATAAAATAGTGCCTCGAGAGTGCAATATTTCCTTCCTCTGTAAAATACTAAAAGGAAAATACAGAAATACCACTCAATATAATTCAGATGTTTTCTTGATTATTTAACCTTCACCAGCCTGCGGAATTCAGTTGTGTTGTAGTGAATGCACTCCCAAAGTGATCAGATTCTGTCACTCGGATCACCTGTGCTCAGGAGAAACAAGGAGCAAGAAACAATGAGAAAAACAACTGAAGCTGGGTTTCTAAAATTTGATTTATTGACAATCTGTTCCCGTATCTCCTTAGAGCATCTCCCTC
Organism: Agelaius tricolor; assembly: GCF_023055355.1. Lineage (NCBI taxonomy): Eukaryota > Metazoa > Chordata > Aves > Passeriformes > Icteridae > Agelaius > Agelaius tricolor. The sequence continues at coordinate 508,622 of NW_027269280.1, forward strand.
TGCCTCTGGAGATGTTGTCGCACCTCGGAAGCTCTGTGGGAATGCGGTGCCCCCCGTTTTCCCGGCAAGAGGAGCGGCAGAACGCTGGGGATGCTCCAGGTAATCCGCCTTAATTCCCTTCTGCACCGGCGCTCCTGCGCCTCCATTGGGCAGGCGGGGCGGCGGAAAAGCCCCACGGCTGGGCTGGCGTGCTCAGTTCATTGGTCCGTGCCAGCAGGGCCAGAGCCGAGGCAGCAGTGGCGGCTCCTGCGCTAGCGCAGCCCCGGGCTCTGCCCGCAGCCGCTCCCGGGCGCGCCGGCCCGGCCCGGCCCGGGCCATGTGAGCGCCGCGGGCACCGGCAGAGCCGTCAGAGCCATCTTGGGCGGCTGCGAGAGCCTCATAGGCTCGGGGCGGCCGGCACGGCGATGATGCTCGCTCGGCTCCGCGCCTGCCCGCCCGCGGCGCGCCCGTGAAGCGCCGGCCCCGAGCGCCGAGCGCCGCCGGAGCTGCGGCTGCTGCTGCTGGACCGGAGCGGCTCCGACAGCGGAGCTGCGGCTGCTGCCGACAGCCTGAGCTCCTGCCCGGCCTGGAGCTGCTCCGACACCGGGAGCTGCTGCGGCTGCTGCGGACACCGGAGCCGCTGTCACCGACACCGGAGCCGCCGCCGGCCCGGCCCCGCTCCGCTCCCTCCGACACCCGGATCTGCTGCTGCCGACACCCGAGCTGCGGCTGCCGACACCGGAGCTCCTGCCCGGCCCGGAGCCGCTCCGACAGCGGAGCTGCGGCTGCCGCCGACAGCCTGAGCTCCTTCTCGGCCCCGGAGCTGCTCCGACACCGGGATCTGCTGCTGCTGCGGACACCGGAGCTCCTGCGCGGCCCCGCTCCGCTCCCTCCGACACCGGAGCTGCTGCTGCTGCTGCCCGGCCCCGCTCCGCTCCCGCAGGATCCCGCTCGCCCTCGGCACCGCCTGAGCGCAGGTACGCGGGGATCGCTCCCGGGAACGGCCGCGGCTGCTCTGGGGCCCGTGGGGACGGGATGGGGACGGTAACAGGGACGGGGATGGGGATGCGGGGGGACAGTCCCCTTCCGGCATCGGTAACTCGCATCGCAGGCAGGCAAACTTTATTATTCTGCAGCATTTTCGGCGATGCCCTTCACTGCATCCTCCCTGCTAGGTGCTGCTCTGAATAATAAAATGTGCATCGTGCACGAGCACTAGGTAAAGGGATTAAACTCTTGCTAGATTATTCCATCCTCCCTGCGACTGATGTTTAATCTGATGTCATTTCCCAGTCGCTTGTAGGGTTTCCGATGAAACAAAAGCCATTTTGGCAGGTCTGTGGCTGTGTTTCTGCTCCGTTGGTGTCTGTGGGCAGAGCTGGTGGTGGCTGTCCCTGCCCCCGGCCCCAGGCACGGTGCTGCTCCCGGAATGTGTTTGCTTTGCAAATGTGGATTGTCGTGTCATGGCAAAGTCATCGCGGCCGCTCCTCCGCGCAGCCCTGCGAATACGTGCCATTTGTCTGGCATCTGAGGCTAAACCGGACCAATTGCGACTAAATACCTCATCCTTGTCCCTCGGAACGGCGAGATTTGCACATAGATACGGACAGATGCATGGACACCAGAGATAACGGGACTGGGGGATGTCTGCCCTGCAGACCAGCACGTAGGACAGAATAATGCCATGTATTATTGCACATTTCCGTCAATACCGGTGAATTAGCGTGCGGGCTGTGCTCAGCGCTCCGGGGCACTGCGGGGTTTTGTGAACTCTCCCCACACTGGCTCCTGCTGGGCTCGGGGGTGTGTCTTTGCCACGGTGATGTGATGGTCGACATTACAGCTGTGCACGGCCTTAGCGCCTGAGGAGACCCTCAGGGCACCTTTCAGCTTTGCTTTTTCTTTCTGAAGCTACCGCTGCCCGGTTTTTTAGTGTAAAACACTGCCTGGGCCGTTCTGTCCAGCGCAGGTAGTGATGCTGGGTTTGTACATGAAATAACTCAGCAGAATCACTTACGAGTGAGCCTTGGCACCGCACTTGGTAAATACAGAGTCTGCTCCTTAAGGGATTGGGTATATTTTGAAGAAATACCTACATTCAAAGCCACTGGTTGTAACGTTAGGAATTGCACCAAGTATTCTGTGACGGGGGAAGAATACCATGATTGATATCATCCAAACAAAAACAAGGACTATTGCTTGGCAAGATAGAAGAGGGCCTTAAGAAAACAGCAGGAAATACTGAAATACAGACCAATACTGTATTTCAGAAATACTGAAACACAGACCGAGCAGCAGAGGGGAAGATACAGCATCCCCATAAAGCCAATAGGATAAAAAATAGCAGGATATGGCACTGATAAGAAAGTTGCTGTAGTCACTTTGTATTTTGGTGTTTTTGATGGGTAGGTGTTACATTTTTATTAGAGGAGGGCTTTCAAGTCTGCCCAGCTGACAAAGAAGAAGGTAATTCAGATCAGATGTTGGAGATGTCAGCCAGGACTCAGCACTGTAGACAGCCTTTGAAACATATTTGTGCTATTCTAGTACCTTCAAGGAGGTTGGGGTTTCTTTAGGTGCCTCTTTGTTGTTCCTTTCTGATCTGATGGTCCTGGTCAGTGGCTCTGTGCAGCTTGTTTTCTTTTTAGAAGGGGAAAGACCAGTTCTAAATGAATCCAGTGAAGAGGCCCTGCTGTCTGCAGGCTGGAGAGCAGCCCTGGTTTCCCTGCTCAGGTACCTGAATGAGCTCCAGCCTGCTAAAATACAGCATGGCTGCATGCTAGAGGCACAGAACAGAGGGGCTCTGCTATTACACCCAGCCTGATGGATTTGTCTCTACCTGGAGCACCTTTTTGAGACAGGCAGGTGTTGAAATTTCTAGAATTAGAACCAAGTTACAGCTCTAAAACAGCACGTGGGTTTTAGGGGTAGGAAGAGTGAGGTGGAACAAAATAGGGGGCAGGGCCTGGCACAGATTTCTGCATGGAAATGGTCTGAATAGCTGCTAAGTGCTGCTTTAGTTAACTGACAACTGCAAGCTCAGAGACCTGAAGCATCTCTCTGTAGATGTGACCAGTCCCGTGCCTGTGCAAGCTGTGGATGTTCTTGGCATCTGCATAAACAAATCTGTGCATCCTTACCTGTCCATCCATACCTGTACAAGCTGTGGATGTATTTCTGCATCTGCACAAACAAATCTGTCCATCCATACCTGTACAGGCTGTGGTTGTATTTCTGCACAAACAAATCTGTCCATCCATACCTGTACAGGCTGTGGTTGTATTTCTGCACAAACAAATCTGTCTATCCACACCTGTACAAGCCGTGGATGCACTTTTGCATCTGCCCAAACTTTACAGATGTGTCTCTGGTTCAGATGTGAGGTGTTAGGCGTGCACACACCTGAGTGTGTGAGCTCTGCCCTTTGGCAGCTGTGGGACACTGAGCCTTAAATCAACATCCAGCACAACGGTGCTCTTGTCACAGCCCCTGAGCCTTTCTGGCTGCCACAAGAGAAGTGAGGAGCCTGTGATCAGCGGGTAATTAACATCCTCGGGTGTTGGGGGGTTTCCTTTCTGTGTGTCAAACACCCCAGCACAGGTCAGAGTTAAATACCCAAAATCGGGCTGACTTTGCTCTGTAAGGAGAAGCTGTCTGGGCATGTCCCTCCTTCAATATTCATGTTGAATGCAGCGTGGTTTGACAGTCAGGGCTGTTTGTCATTTCACTGAAACTGTTTCGGGCCCTCCTCACTGCTCGGAGATAACTCACAGCAGCTGAAATGTCTGTTAGTCACGACTCTTTCCTGGGACTTATTTTTGGGTTATTATTCAGCAAAAGGTTCTGACTAACTGGAGTTTTGTGTAGATCCTTTGTTTCCCCCTTTCACAGCCTGTACATCCCATTCTGATAGCGTGTCAAGCTGTGCAGACATGAGCTCCTCTCTGGTGTTTGGAAAGTCTCTGTGCACAGGACCAAGGAACTGAAATCTGTTCAGGTTTTCTGGAGAGCACCTGGTGATCACTGTGACTGTTGATGTTCTGTGGAAGATGCCTGCCCAGCACAGATGAGGATTGTCACAGAGTGCTGCTGACAGCAGCATTTCCTGTGTTAGAGCAGCACTTGCTGTTAGAATTGAAAAATATATCCCAATATCAGGAATAAAAATAGAACTGGAGTGTAGCCACAGCGCTGGGGAATGCAGCTGCTCCCAAGCAGGGTGCCATGGACCCAGTCTGGGCTCTGTGCTGGGGAAAAGGGCTCCAGCAATGGGCCCTGGGCAGGGCAGGGCTGCTCAGTGATGGGGAAAAGGGCTCTGGGCAGGGCAGGGCTGCTCAGTTGTCACAGACATCTTTTATGGAAAATCTTTCCTTAGGATTTTTCCTCCTGAGAAGCTGAGAGGCCTCAGGAACAAAATGTAACCAATGGTTATCTGCTGCTGTGGAATGCAACAGGTGCATCTGGGATTGGGCTCATGTGGTTGTTTCTAATTCATGGCCAATCACAGCCCAGCTGGCTCAGACACTCTGTCCAACACACAAGCCTTTGGTATCATTCTTTCCTATTCTATTCTTAGCCAGCCTTCTGATGAAATCCTTTCTTCTATTCTTTTAGTATAGTTTTAATGTAATATACATCATAAAATAACAAATCAAGCCTTCTGAAACATGGAGTCAGATCCTCGTCTCTCCCCTCATCCTCAGACCCCTGTGAGCACCAGCACACTCGTGGTGAGAAAAGGGCTCGAGCCAGGCTGTGGGGGGCTTGGGGCAGGGGGGCTCAGGATGGAGAAAAGGCCCCAGCCAGGGGCTCGGGGCAGGGGCAGGGGGGCTCAGGATGGAGGAAAGGCCCCAGCCAGGGGCTCGGGGCAGGGGCAGGGGGCTCAGGATGGAGGAAAGGCCCCAGCCAGGGGCTCTGGGCAGGGGGCTCAGGATGGAGGAAAGGCCCCAGCCAGGGGCTCGGGGCAGGGGCAGGGGGCTCAGGATGGAGGAAAGGCCCCAGCCAGGGGCTCTGGGCAGGGGGCTCAGGATGGAGGAAAGGCCCCAGCCAGGGGCTCGGGGCAGGGGCAGGGGTGCCCTGGCCCTGCAGCTGCTGGGGGCTGCAGCCTGAGTGGGCACTGAGGCTTCTCCCTCACTGCAGCCATGCTGGTGACTGATGTGTGCAGCTGTGTCCATCCTGTAAATGGGGGCTGTAAACCCCTGTGGCTGGGATCTTGTGAGGAACTGAGTGCTCCAAAGGCTCCTGGCTCCACACTTTGGCTCCTGCTCTGGTGCTTGATAGGAAATCAGAGTGGGGCTTCCAGCTCTGCCACAGGTTCTGTGAATGGCCCTGAGCAAAGCATTCAGCATCTCCTGGGCTCTGTTCTCCTTCTGTAAGTGGGAATAATGATGAACTCTCTTTCCACTACATTCTATTTATTTTATCTGCTCAGGAAATGAGATTTTCAGACCAAATACTGTTTTCTCCATCAGGATGCTGAATCCCAGCAGAGGCTTCTAGATGCTACTTATAAATCACTTGACAGCCTGCATAGTGTGTTGTTGATCTATAGAAGAATACTGCTGAGTGCCAGAAGAGTTTGAATTTGTTCTGGGGTTTCTGGAATAGCATTTGGTCAGCTGGATTCCCTGTGGTGCTGGTGGGTCTGTCCAGGCTGGAGTGAAGAGCCTCATTCCCCTGCTGGTGGCAGTGGTTTGGTGGAAGCATTTACAGTGCAGTGTCAGGGCACAGGGAATGGGACAGGAGGGTTGATTTTTGCTTTTGTAAAAGATATATAATTGTCATAAAGCTTTGTGTTCCACGCAGGCTGGGTCTGTAGAGCAGCAGGCGCTGCTGTGCCCAGGGCTGGCGGATCAGCAGCAGGGCAGCTGTTCCTGAGGGAATCACAGCCTGGCACAGACTCCCTGCTCCCATCCCACAGCCAGCAGAAACCTTCTCCAGTTTCCTTTGGGGACCACCCTGCAGCAGCCCCTCCTCCTCAGGGTTTGGTGTGAGCACAGGGAGCTGCAGGGCAGCCCTCAATGCCCCCCTTGCCTTCCATGCTCCACCACCCCAGAACTGGGCTGATTGATTTTCTTTCACTGAGGAGCATCAATCACTTTTATAGACAGCCTCATCAAGTTTTTACTTTGAATGTGTGATGGAAAAAATTACAATTATACCTCCAACTCTTGCCAGCTTTGAAAGGAAAACAAGCCTTTCTTGAGGCAGGTAACCCTGTTTAGGGTTGGCTTAGAAAAATCCTACATCAAGGCTAAATTCCTCCAGAACAGGGCATTTATTCTGTCACTTTACCTATTCAGTTCCTGCTGAATATTTCTGTACCTCCTTCTCACAGAGCTGAAAATGCTCTTTGTTAGTCCTGTATGGGATACCGAGGTGCCTTTTGGCCTGTATGGGACACCACGGTTACTCCTGTATGGAAAACCATGGGAAATGCAGTGAGAGCCCTGCCCCTCTCACTGTGAGGGGTCTCTGGTGTTCATCAGGCAGGATTTCTACAGGTCTGTGCCAGGGGGAAACAAACCCAGCACAGGGGCCCTGGGTTTGGGGAAGAGGGCTGGGGAAGAGGGATGGAGCTGGGTCAGGGTCAGGCTTGGGGTCAGGGTCAGAGGCTGCTGGTGCTCAGAATTCAGGGCAAGGAGCTCTCAGCTGTGCCTGTCACAGCACTGCAGGCTCTGGCCCCTGTGCCCTGCATTCCCCTGCTCTGTGGCATTCCCAGTTCCCCCTCCTGGCTAAGCCTGACTCGCTGCTCTCCCCACCTGCCTGCCCCCAGAGCTGGAGTTCAGAGCCTCAGGAGCGTTCCCTGCCAGTGCAGGAGTGCCTTCCTTCCCTTCTCCCTTCTTTACTGCTTGCTAATTAAATTTGGTAGGTGGCAGTTTGGAATCTTAGTGGGGCTGTCATGTGACAGCTAATGCTCTGCAGATCTCCATTACATAACCTTTAAGTAGTTGGGGAAAATGTGCTTGTGTCATACTGGGCCTGACATAAGGCTCTGTCTGGAGCCTGAGCAGGTTTTTTATGTGGGCTGACTGCAGAAATCTTGTGCAGGGTTTGTTCTGGCACAAGCTTTGTGCCCCGGGCTGCCAGGTCAGTCGTGTTCCCTGGCAGGGATGCTGTGCAGGCAGGGCTGGCTGTAACCTCCCTGCCCTGCCCGGTGATGATGGAATCCACGTGAAATGCAGCATTCAGGAGCCCCTGTGCCCTGCTGAGAGCTCTGCCCATGCAGCTCTGAAGGGACCCGAGCACAGGAAACCTCCCCGTGTGTCCCCCCAGATCCCAGTTGGGCCCTGGTGCTTTCTGCAGAATGAAAACATGAATCAATACAGCTTTCAGAAATGCTGTGTAGGGACCATCAATTTTTAATGCTTGCTAATTCATTAGGCTCTGGTTTGCTGAAGGAGCCTTTTGTAAATGGCAGCAGCGTGTCCACTCACAGGGTGAGAGCTCTGCCTCCCTCCTGCAGGCCAGGGCCACCTCCTGGGCACAGTGCACACACAGTTCACACTCCTGGTGCCCCAAACACCCTTTGTGCACCCTCGTGCACCCTTGTACACTCTTTATATACTCTTAATCCACCCTTATATACATTTAATACACCCTTGTACACCTTTATGCACCTTTATATGCCCTTGCACGTCCTTACACACCCTTAATACACCTTTAATACATCCTTAATACACCCTTATATATCTTTAATGCACCCTTGTACACCTTTATACATCTTCAATACACCCTTCTACACCTTTATAGACCCTTATCCATCCTTATCCCCTCTCTGGTGCAGTTTGAGCCCTCCATGGAGGGACCAGCCTGGGCCCTGGAGGAAACAAATCCTATTTTGGCTTCCTGGCCAGGGCATGGCCTCGCAGGCTGAGTCCTGTCTGTCCGTCTGTGAGTCGGTCCATTCGTCTGCGTGTCTGTCCCGTCTGCGCGTCTGTCCATCTGTCCATTTGTCCTGTCTGTGCGTTTGTCCTGTCTGTGCGTTTTTCCGTTTGTCCGTCTGTCTGTCTGTCCGTCCGTCTGTGGCTCTGACCGTGCTCTCTGATCACCCCCAGGGCGTCTCTGCCTCACTCTCCTCGCCTGCTGCCAGGGCTCAGGGCTCACTGAGCTGCTGCGGGCTGGAGTGAGAGTTGTGGTTGGGAATGAGGAAGGACTGGACGAAATTTTGTGTGTTGGGGTTTTGTTTTTGGGTTTTTTTTGAGAATATCAGGCCTTATAATCCAGTATTGAAATACATTTTGTCTAGAGAAGCCCTTAGTCTGCAATAGCACTTTTCAGTGAGAAAACTCTTCACTGAGTGCTTAACAATGATGGTTTGCTATCATTCTGGCTGGCTTGCAGGTGGGAAATTTTCAGTGTGCCTCGGGTTTATTTGCCCAGGGTCACTCAGCAGGGCCAATGGAAATCCATGGGTATTGTTTGCAGAACCTGCTCTAACATTTGTCCATTGTATTGCTTCTCTTAATTAAATGTTGTATAAGAAGGGAGGAGGGGGAAGTATTGATCTTCTAAAACCAGACTTTTTTTTTTTGTTTCATTTTAAATTAACTGGCCATGTGCTACTCATGGTAATGAGCCTGCAAATGTATTAATCTTTAAAAAAATTACTACTGTCATAAATCAGGGTGGCTCGAGCCAGTTTGTGCACTCCAAGGGCTGCCTGTTCACCTGCTGTGTGTACAGAACTATAAATGTCTCTCTGGAAGGGTCTCTGTTCAACAGCCTTAAACCTTCTGTATAAATGTATTTCCCGTGTGTGATTTCGGTAGCTCTGGTTTGTTGTGAAGGTGGAGCACAGTTCCTGCTGCTGTGTCACCATTGTTGGAGGCTCCTGGATGAGCTGGAATCACAACAAAGGGGCAGCTGTAAAGCAGCTTTATGGGGTTTTGGTAGGGCAGGTGGGTACAGCTGATGTTTCTGTGTTTGAAAGGGAAACCTGCCTTTAGGGCAGCTGGTGCCACAGCAGTGTCCCAGCTCTGGTGGCCCCAGTGAGCCCCGGCCTCCCTCCAGCCTTTCCAGAGCTCCCAGGGTGACCTTTCTGGTGCAGCCACAGTGGAGCAGCCCTGCCCAGTGGCTCTGGGTACTGATCCCAGCAGCTCCAGGCAAGGGAGAGCTTGGCCACCTTGGATATTGGTAGTTATTAATTATCATAACCCCCAAACCCTGTGCTCAGCTTGCAGCCTATCTTCCCTTTTGAAAAATGTCTGTCTGATTTCTGCAAATACTGTTACAAGGAAATGAAGTGTATGAAGCTTAAAGCTGCTGCTATTTTTATAACATAATGATAAAAGTGTTGTAAACACACATTTTTTTCTTGTCTAAAATAAGACAGAAGGATTTAGAGAACAGAACAAATCCTTCTCCTCCCTCCCTGCCCCAGGCCTGAGCCCTCTCAGCTGTGCTGCCTTTCCCCTCTCACCCCTTGTGCTTCCTGTAACCAAAATTTAGTCTGGCACATAAAAGCTACCAGAACATTCAGTCAGAGCGTTGATTTTTCGTGTCCCTCTATCTAATAGCATCAAGGGCCCGTGCTGCTGTTGGGAAGGATGTTTCCTCCCTCTGATTTGCTGTAACTAAGAAACAGGAGTTTCCCTGGGTTATCACTGCGATGTGAAGGTGGAATTGGCGGCAGTGAATTGGAAACTGGTGTTTGAAAGAGTGACAGGAAGGACCAGGAAAGGGGTCTGGGCTAAGTACCCACCTGCCCTGGTGTCCTCTTCGGGGTTTTACCAGCCTGGTTTGCCCCTTCAGCTCTGAGGGCTTCCCTGGAAGTGAGGTCAGATCCTGCAGGATTCCCCAGGCCACTGGAAAAGGACGGAAGAGATGGAGAGGTTTGAGAAACACCCAGTGAGAAGGTGGAGTGCAAAACTGAGGATTAAAAGGTTGATGTTGTCTGTCTGGACTTGCTTCTTAAAATCATTTGGTAAATGGGAGTTCAGAAGTGCTCTTTGTTAAACCTGGTGAGTTTTGCTCATTTATTAATTGCTTGTCTCTGGTACTGGCTTTGTCCTCAGCAATGCATCACAGTTTAGCTTTTCAAAGCTTGTCATTTGTGGAGTGCTCCCCTTCCAAGCTGAACTCACGAGTAAGCAGAACGGGACTGTCCTTGCACCACATTGCCTCAGGGTAAAAATGAGATTTGCTTTGTGCTGTGTAACAATTGCCACGAGAACAGAATTTTCATAGCAGTCATGGCTGTTAGGAAATGCAGATTTGAGGCATGTAGCACTATTTAGTTTTTGTTCCCTGCAACATTCATTAAAAGTATAATTGCTGGCATTAACTAGGCAGAATAATGCATGCCTGTGAGGTGCAGTGCTTTCAAGGCCCATGGCACTCCTATTATCAGAATTTATAATTTATTGGAATAACTTCAAGGCTGCAGTGGGTTTCTTTCATGACGGGTTGGTGCAGAGTGTCTTGCTCAGATCTGTGGTAAATCTCCTCATGTGCACCAAGTCCCACTGCTGCATTCAGCACAAGTGTGCATGGGAAAATGCTTTTGGATTTTCATACTTCCATCAAAGCTGCTTTAGGGATGAAGCCCCACAGGAATGTTCACTATCACTATCCATCATTGTTGGATTGATAATAGACCACTACTACATAAATAATAAAACCAGCAAGTAAATACTTCAGGGGAAATATCACAATATCCCACTCTGAGAGGTGTGACAAACAAGCTCCATTATTTCCATCATCAATTATTAAAACCATTTACAAAGAGAGTGGAATTCTCAAAACACACCTTAAAGCTTTGGCTTTTTGTGTCAGTGTAGGTTTTGTGTTCAGGAAGGATGAGCTGGAACTGGAACAAGGAGAAGAAAGGGCTGTATGAATAAACCAGGAATTTGGGAAGCTTATGTTATGAAACACTAAAAGAGCTTTTCCTTTGTTGTCTAATAGTGACAAAATGACAAGGTAGGTCTGATTTCATCAGTAATGCTGACTCAGGCACAGGCTGAGTGCTGAGTGCTCTGGTTCAAGCACCCAGAGGTTGCCAGGATGAGGGAAATGCTCAGAAATGCCAAAAGCAGCTCAGAAATGCCAAAAGCTTTAGTGAGGCCTTTGCACAGCATCTGTCTGGCTGGGCTTCAGCAACCACCTTAAAAATAAAGAGAAAATTCTTTGTTCAGCTGAGAGGGAATTCTCCTGGTCCTAAAAGCCCTGCTGAGAATCAGGAGGTTGCTGGAGGTTCCTAAGGAAGAGTTCTTTTGGGGAAAATCAGGCCAGGGTTTGCCTTTTTCATTCCTGGGGTTTAGAAGAGAAAGTGTATGTAAAGACATTAAAGACATCCATTCTCTTCCTGCATGAACAGTGGCTGGAATTTAGTGTGCTGTCTCTCTGGGAGTTTATTAATGTCATCAGTCAGCTGCAGGTATTAGAGCATGGCAGGAGTCAGGCTGGCAGGGGCCCAGGGGTGTGCAGAGCCCAGCCACAGCACAGCACCAGTGACCTTCCCTGTCTGGAGCTCCCTTGGCTTCCCTCAGTGCTTATCTGAGCTGCCAGCAGAACATGCAAGGTACACACCTGCAGGAGCTGTGCTGGTGCGGGGTTTGGGGTTTATTTTCAGCTGGAAGGATGAATTCCAATGTTTGTGTACAATTCCAATGGTTGCATACAGGTGTGTATTGACAACTTACACTGGCACTGATAAGGGAGTAAGATATCCAGGGGACACAGAATTTAGTGACAAGGAGAAATACTGCAAGCTTCAAGGAATCTTCAAAGTGACCACATGCCTTCAAAGATGGAAGGCAGGAAATTGCAAGGAATCTCACTTTGATTAAGTGGATCAAAGAGGAAGGTGGATGTGACTTGCATATCAGCAGTTCCACCCTTCTGCTGATGCAGGATGCAGATGGAGAACACAGAAAATCCTTTAACCAATCTTCATACATCTTCATAGGAAAGTCAGAGTAAATTGATTCTCACTTCCTGGGCTTGGTTCTGGGCCTGTGGTGATTCAGTTATTTAACCTGCCCTTATTCAAAGAGCTGCCCTGGAGAAGGGCAGGAGGCAGCAGCAGTTCCAGCACAGTCCCACACAGGTGTGTGCAGTCTGGGTGAGCTCTAAATGACTCTTCTGTACATGAGAAGAGCAGGTGGGAGGCCAAGGTAAATTTGCTGTTGGCTGGCCAGAAAGGGGCAGCTTTAGCACCATCACAGGGGCCATGACCAATGCTTGGGCAGTAATAACTTACAAAAGTCAGATGGAGAAAGAAAGCTTTCTGGTTTTGGTACCTGTCTTAGAGGGGATATAAATTACACCCTGCAGTGCCCGTTTCTTCACTGAGTGTCAGAGGGCCCAGACAACTCGAGTTTATACACCTCTAATGAGAACCAAAATAATCCCATGAAGATTTATATTGTCGATTTTGTATAACAAAAGGATTCATTTTTAATTATGAGCATCTTTAACCTCAGTAACTGCAGCGCACGTTGAAAAATGGTTGATGCTAAGAAAATGTTGATGCATCATTGACGATTTCCATGTAGCTGATCCCAGATCCTCACTGCCTAAAGGGAGCTGTGTTTCTGCAGAGGGCTGGGCCAGGAGAGTGGAGCTCGGTGTGGGCATAGCAGGGCCTGGCTCCTGTCCAGGGGCTGAGCTGAGCTGTGATGGGCCATTAGTGCCTGCAGGGCTGCTCACCTGGCACGGAGCAGAGCCTGCGGAGCTGGGCAGGGCCTGGCACAGCCGGGCTGGCAGGAAACGCTCCCTCCCTGCAGGATCCACTCTGCCTTGGCAGCTCCCTTCAGTCCGGTGTGACATCGCTTACAGTGATCAGAGCAGCCCTGTGCTGGCTGCTGAGGGAGGCAGAGGAACAGAATGGCTCCTTTTTGCCCAGAATGGCTCCTCTTTGCCCAGAATGGTTCTGCTCTCTGCCCAGAATGGTTCTGCTCTCTGCCCAGAATGGTTCTGCTCTTTGCCCAGAATTGTTCCTTTTTGCCCAGAATGGTTCCTTTTTGCCCAGAATTGTTCCTTTTTGTCCAGAATGGTTCTGCTCTCTGCCCAGAATTGTTCTGCTCTCTGCCCAGAATCGTTCCCTTTTGCCCAGAATCGTTCCCTTTTGCCCAGAATGGTTCTGCTCTTTGCCCAGAATGGTTCTGCTCTTTACCCAGAATTATTCCTTTTTGCTCAGAATTATTCTGCTCTCTGCATAGAATTGTTCCTTTTTGCCAGAATTGTTCCTTTTTGCCAGAATCGTTCCCAGGGCTGCTCTTGGGCAGGGTGCACAGACCCTGGGCTGTGCAAGACAGGCTCAAGATGCTGCTTGATGCCCTCGCCAGGGGAGCTCTGTTTTTGCCAGAATGAGGCTTCTGTGCTGCCAGAAGGAGAATTTCAGTGCAGGATGGTTTGGCTATTGAGAGACAGCAGCTGCTATCAGATCAGTTCTGGCTTCATTTGGGTTTCAGATTTCTTCACAGAGATGAATCTTCAGCTCTTGTCCTGTTTTTTATGTCAGAGGCAGTCAGACATTTTCCTGACTGTCGTTTTCTCATAAAAAGTCACCTCAAATCCTTTTTAAAGGATTTGCATTTTATGTTGATAATACTTAGGGCTTAAAGGCCTGATTCTCCTTAGACTTGTGGTAGTATCACTGTGGGATAATTCCAGTAAGAAATATATTGGTTACATGTGTGAAGTGAAAGAAGAACTGGTCTGGCCAATAGATAATTCATTTGCACAAAAATCAGCAGCCCCATGGAAAAGGCAGGTAATGTATTTATGTGTTAATTGTATGTACTATATGGAGCTCCTGCAGAGTGACACGTGGCTTTTCACACATGTGGCTAAAAACTGGGGTGTAAAAGCTTTGCTGATGGGGCTGCAGCTGTGGCAGCTTTGCCTCATCCTGTGTGCTTTTGAGGAACCTGAAGTCTGGGGTAATAGATGAGATTTTAAGATATAAATCTTACTATTTAGAGAGAACATTCTAGGAGATTCAGCATTAATGGGTATCTGGTGTTCATTAAGGTTTCTTCCCTTAGCCAGGAGGTTTATCCAGATTTGAGCTGAGGGTCGGTGCAAAGCTTCCTTCAGCCTGTGCAGGATGGGTCTGAGCACAGGAGGGATCTCTTACCCCCCTTCCCAGGACACAGAGGGTGCCAATATTTGCAGCATGAATAAAATGCAGAAACCAGCCAGAAATGCTCAATAACCTTCTTTAAATTTGTAAATGTGGTAAATTATTTGATACTTTGTGGAAGAAATCTCAGTAGAATGGACGTCTCTCTTGCCTCTTTATCTTAGCTTATCCTTGTAAGTTTGATATCAGTGTTAAAGAGCACTAAATAAAGCAATTATTCCCTCTAATAGCCAGATTTGTGTTTTGCCCAAGAATCCCATTTCTTGCTCTGGCCACAGGATCTATTGGCACCTTCTGCATACTCTGCTTTCTGAGGCTTTCAGCCAGAAGTGGTTTCAGATTGACACAGCAACATGAGTCACTTGCATCAGAGCTTCCTGCCCAGAAGGTACCAAAGCTGCTTTGAATTTATCATTACAACTTTGACAGCAGACTCTCACTCTGAATTTGGGATAGATTTCTGCAGATAGGTGTTTGACTAATTAGATTCAGAGCAATTTGGCACAGTAGCTAAAAATATGGGAGCCCTCCAGACTGCAGTGATTTGCAGAATTGGTGTCAGCTCCAGGCAGAGCCACTGTGAGAATCAGAGCAGTGGAGAAGCTCTTAAACTGCCAGGGCAGGCAGTGTGATAGTGGCTGCAGAGGAGGGGAATTGAGGGCAGGATGCAGGAGGGAGAGGAGGCTTTTGCAGGCAGGAGCTGGCTCAGTGCAGCTCCCAGCAGGGCTGGGTTCTGTGGAGTTTCACTGGTGGAGTTTGTGTGCCAAGGAGGTTCCAGTGTCTGCTTCACAGAGAGGGAGCACAGAGCCATGGGGACCTTAATGGAAAAAAGGGTGGAAAACTCTGGAAAATATAGATTTTAATATAATTTGTTATATATATAGATAGATAGATAGTTAATATAGTTGGTGAAGATTTTATTTTTCCAATTAAAAAAGTAAAAAAAAAAAAAAGAAAAAAAAGAAAAAAACCCAAAAGCCCAGTCCTTAGCTGATTTTTGAAGGAAACACCTCACTTTGCCACATAATTCACTTATCAAATCAAAGTAAATCATACTTTTTCTGCAGTGTTTTCCATTGGTTGGTGTGAGCATTTTATTGCTTATCAGGGCTTTTTTCTTGTCAATTCATTCTGCATTTGTTTTATCATTCTGGTGATGCAGGCTCTGGGTGTTTCTGTTCCAGGGCTGGGATTGCATGCCTGGACAGCCTCCAGTGCTGCCTATTGTTCTTTCTTACTTTGAGCTGCAAGTGACAAGTGAGCTCTAATTTTTAAATTTATTTATTAAAAAATCAAATCAACAATCTTCCCATTCACAATCAAGACCACCATTCACCAAAGCTGGCTCTGTATAATTAGCCACAAGCTCAACTTTGCATTTTCAGCAGTGTTTCCTCTTTGCTGTCGTGGTGGGAATTGTTCAGTCTGGCTGATACTGGGAGGATGCTGGAACAGAGACACAAGGATGTTTTTGTCTGGTGACAAACACATCTTACTCATTTATTCTGGATGCTGTGAAAGAGCTGACAGCCACCAGGGTGGTTTCACTGGCAGCCCCAGCTGGGGGAAAACAAGATTATTAAAGGCAGCAACCTTCCTCTGTCCCAGGAAACGTGTCAGGACATTTCAGAGCGGAGATGCTGTCTGTGCCCAGAGCTGGGGCTCAGCAGGAGAAAGGGAATCTGCAGGTTGGAGCTCCAGGTCCGGGTCACTTCCTGCCCCAGCTGGCCCTGAGCTCTGTCCTGCCCGCCTGCACTGCGGGGCGGGCTCTGGGATGGAATTCAGGACTGAAATTCAGGTGAAATGCAGGAATGCCACCTTGGACAGAGCATCAGGGGTGTGGGTGGCAGGTTCTGCTAGCCCAGAGCCTCAGGGAGCACAGGCATCTCTGTCTGTCTGTCTGTCTGTCCCCCTCCAGGACACCTCTCCCTTCCATGGGCTCTGCCCGATGAGCCCTGAGAGTTCCCTTCAGCAGGGCAGAGCTGCTGAGGTCTGGGACCCCAGAGTTTTGTGAGTGTGGAACCCCGAGCTCTGTGACTCTGGAGCCTTGAGCTTTGTGAGCCTGGAACCCCGAGTTCTGTGAGCCTGGAACCCCGAGTTCTGTGAGCTCTGTGAGCCTGGAACCCCGAGTTCTGTGAGTTCTGTGAGCCTGGAGCCCCGATTTTGGGGTGCCCCGATTTTGGGGTGCCCTGTGCAGCTGAAGGCCCAGAGTGGACGTGCCCTGAATGGATGCTCCAGCCAGGAACCTGCCAGGGCAATCTCTTACTGCCCCACAGCCCCATCTGAAATGCTGGATCATGGATAATGGATGTTCAGAGCAGCCTGGGGTTGGGCACAGCTGGCACAGGTGCTGTTGGGATGGGAGGAACATGATATCATTTTGAAAACATCCAATTAATTCAGAGTTGAACTCCACTGCCATGACCACTGTCCCACGGTTTGGTACCTGCAGTCTGAAATGTGTTCAGGAGCTGACAGAGAGCCCTGTGCAACTCCACCAGGTGTCATCAGTGGAGTATTTTGGGATGTTGCCTTGTCTAACCAATGAGCATCTTTTGTTACATGCTTCCAAGAATTATTTAGCAAGGAGCTGTGAATCTTTCTTTTGGAGCCCGCTTTCCATTTTCCAGGGGCAGCTTGCTTTCAGAACCTCAGTATGATCACTGGGCAGGGACCCTGCAGGTAGTTATCCTTTCTGGAAAGCCAAACACTCTTTCTTTTCTGATGGCTCAGAAGGATTCCTATCGAGCTCACTGTGTGTATTGGTGATAGAGTTCAGGTTTTATTTATCCTGTAATTACTTCCCTTGAAGCCTCCAGGCTATGGCAAGGCAGCTCTTAGAGCATTTTCCTCTCAGAATGTGATCTCACCTGTGGGATTTGCTGTGCTGCCCTTTGCTGTGCATTCTGAGCAGCTCTGGGCTGGGGCTTCCCGTGCCTGGAGGGAATTTCCTTGTGGCCAAAAGGAGAACATTTCCCGGGTGTGAAAAGCACTTTTGGGCCCGCAGGGAGCGCAGGTGGAGGATGCAGAGAGGACCACGGGTATTGTCTGGGCTTTGTGCAGGAAGAATTGGCTGGGAAATCTCTGAGCTTCCTGCGCTGCCAAACAGAATAACTTGAGCAGAAACTTCACTGAACTGGGTATCAAACTACAGGGAGAAGTGTGAATTTAGTTTAGTTGGAGGCACTAAAACCAGGCAGGAAGATGATGTGGGGGAACCCTCAATCTGCTGGGAGGGGGCTCTGGTGCTGCTGCTGGGGGCAAGCCCAGCTCACAGCTGCAGCAGGGCTGCACATCTCTGTCTGCTTCTCCACCTGCACGTCTCTGCAGCTGCTGCTCCTCCTTTGTTCCTTTTTATTTCATAAAAAATATTCATAAATGGAACATGGTTCTGTGCACTGCCTGTGCTCCTGCCATCATTTGGAACCACTTTTTCCCTCTGTTTCCAGTGGCTGGTGAAGGCTGAATTTCCCTCCTCTGCCTGTGTCCCATTGCAGACCCCAAAAGTGAAAGGCTTTAGGACACTTCATAAATTACTGAAATTCCAGGTTAGGGCTCCTTTCCTTCACCTGCATTTTCCTTTGGTGGAATATCTCCCATGTCATGAATATTTTCAGTTTCCTCTCCTGCGCACACAGAGCTCTCAACCTGCAATTACAGCTCTCCCTTATGAATATTTAAATGGCAGTTCAGCTTTCAGACAGAGTACACCAGTGACAAAGATCAAGCTTTCTGACCTTTTGTTAATTTGCTCACTGAAATAGGATTCCCATGGTCTCATTTTTTGTATTTAAGAGAAGAAATTTGCATACAGAGAGGGTGTTGGCTTTTCTCATTTTTGTGGCTAATTCCCTTTTGGTGCATTTGTTCTAGTAGATCTTAAAGAAAAGTCACTGGATAGTTTTATCAGTTATGCATGAGAATATGAAAGGTAGAACTGAAGAAAAAACCCACTTGGGTTCTTTATCAGGAAATGATAAGATTTTTTTTTTACCATTCTGGAAAAAAAATCAGCAAAAAAAACAAAAGTAGGAATGTGTGGAGCCCAATGGAGAAACTTGTTACTCCCATACTGCATTGGAAGGAAATGCAAACTGTTTGTGATAGTAGAGGAGAGTGAAGCTGGAAAATCTCAATTATTGCTTTGGAAATGAAATTCTCTATTTTGGAAAATACAGCACCTGCAGACCCCCAGACGCTGAGCTAACAGAAGAGTAAACAATGAAGGGTGTCAGTGTAATCACAAATCCACTGGATTTGCAGGAACTGCAAAATGAACATTGAATCATGGCTTTGTAAACCTTGGGTAAAAGTGTGTGTTTCTTTGTGTTTGTTAGGAGCTCACTGTGGGCATTTCAAAGGAAGGAATGGTTGCAGTTCCTGGAGCAGAGGTTGGGGCCAACCAAGTCCTGGCACAGCTCTGGTGCTGGACCCATGGCTTTGTTATTTGTTCTTTGTTTTTTATTTTATATGCTGCCATACATGAATGGACACAGCTATACAGTTGATTAAAGAAGGGACTTAATTAAGGGTTGTAATTAAACTAGTGGAGTAAATTACAACAGAATTTAAATTCAGAATGAGCCCGTGTGATGCAGAGGCTGGTGGTGTTGAGGCAGTAATCTGTATGGAATAATTGATTCTGTAGCCATTAGTCTTTGCTAATGAGATTAAGGAGGAGGTGCCACGATCTCCCTAATTAATTTGGTTTGTGACTTTGAAATGTGATGGAATGGGGCACAACTGGGGCTTGTTCCACTCACCAAAAAGCTCTCCAAGTGGAAGACAAATATCATCAAAGTATTTCCCTGTTCTCAGCTGTACAGGATGATATTTGACTTCACCCTGAGCCATCAACCCCTCATCCTGCATGGAGACCTTCCAGGACAGCCAGGGAGGCTTTTCCTCTTCCCATGAGCTCCACGAGAGCTGCTGGGCCAGATCAGCCTGGGGAGGGCTGGGATTGCAGAATTTCTGTGCCCTGGGCACTGCCTGGGGGCATTTCCCTCCCCTGAGTCTCTGCCCACTGTCCTGCCCTGCCACAGTGCGGGTGATGAGTCTGTGGGATCTTTAACTAAAAATTAACAGTGCCCTAACCCAAGGCTTATCTTATTGGTACCTACTTAGACTTACTAGGACAGTAATAAATTGTAATAAATTATTATAGACAGTAAATCAAATATACCAGGTTAGTGTCTGTATTGAATAAGTGTCAGCACACACCCACACAGTGCAGAGCTGCACAACTGCACATTGTAATATTGCTGATCATTTCACTAATGCTGAACACTTACACTCTGATAGAGGCAAAAAGAAAAAGACATGTTAGAACAGAGGCAGGGCAGGAAAATCCCTTCAGTTTAAGAGGAAAGATTGAAATGTGTTTTGTGCAGGATTTATTGAAGCATCTTACATGGCAAGCTCAGTGTTCAAGCATTGCTTCAGCAGAGGGAGAACTTGGCAGTTGTTGGCACCTGGAATGTTGGATGTTTTTGTGCTCTGTAACCTGGCTGCTCACTGTGATCACCAGGCACCCCTCACTTACAGCAAAGTCAATGCTGAGTTATTCCTGATGTGTAGAGACCATGCAAGATTCAATTGCTGAGTTATTCCTGATGTATTGATAGAGACCATGCAAGATTCAATTGCTGAGTTATTCCTGATGTATAGAGATCATACGAGATTCAATTGCTGAGTTATTCCTGATGTATAGAGACCATGCAAGATTCAATTGCTGAGTTATTCCTGATATATAGAGACGATACAAGATTCAATTGCTGAGTTATTCCTGATGTATTGATAGAGACCATGCAAGATTCAATTGCTGAGTTATTCCTGATGTATTGTTAGAGACCATGCAAGATTCAATTGCTGAGTTATTCCTGATGTATTGTTAGAGACCATGCAAGATTCAATTGCTGAGTTATTCCTGATGTATAGATACCATGCAAGATTCAATTGCTGAGTTATTCCTGATGTATAGCTAGAGACCATACAAGCTAAGGCAGCAACAGCATCATTCCAATCCCTGGATGTTAAACACAAGCTGAGAGTGCCCACCAGGGATGTGGCTCCTTAGGCTGGGCTCTGCAGCTCGTCCCGCAGAGCTGAGCCCAGCAGAGCCTGGCTCTGCAGGCATTTCCTAGAAAGACTTTGCAGTTCTCCAGCAAGCTCTGCTGCCTGTGTGCTGCTCGGGCTCTCGGGGCAAGGTCAGCTCCTCCTGTGCCCCTGTCACCCGAGCCCTGCTCAGTGGGAGCTCTGGGAGGGTGACAATGATGAGGATGAGGAATGTACCTGCATTTACAGAGCCCCTGCAGGCACCGCAGCTGGGCATTTGTGCAGCTGCAGGGAATTCTTGCTCTTTTACACTCAGAGAGCCCCAGGGGAAAGCTGGAACTCCACAGGAGTGGTAATGACTCTGCAAAACAGCGCTTGGATTGCAGATCCTGGGCTTGAACACAGGCTGCAGCCGTGAACCTGCATTTGATTGAGATCCTGGGCTTGGTTTGAACACCAGCTGAGAACTTGCATTTGATTGAGATCCTGGGCTTGAACACAGGCTGCAGCTGTGAACCTGCATTTGATTGCAGATCCTGGGCTTGGTTTGAACACCAGCTGAGAACTTGCATTTGATTGAGATCCTGGGCTTAAATGCAAGCTGCAGCTGTGAAGCTGCATTTGCAGCTCCTGTGCTGGGTTTGAGCTGTGAAGCTGCATCTTTAGCCCATGGAGCATCCCGGTGCCACTGGCACGCTGCCTGCAGCAACCCCTCCCGTGTGTGGCTCTGCTCCTCTGCCTTTGTTTGTGGCTTTAGGAAACGATGCCAGGCTCAGACCAAGCCTCCCAAAGCAGCCAAAGGCCGTGCCCAGGGCTCTCCAGCAGGCACCTCAGTGAGTCACCAGGCAGTTCCAGGGCATTGAATTACGATCCCTGCAGCCCTGATCTGCTCAGGGAGCTCATGAATAATGAGAGGTGTGACTGCACCTCAGCAGATCTGGGGTGCATCCCCTCCTGAGTGATTCCCCGTCCCAGGGCACAGCCCCCATGTGAATTAGGTTTGTGCTGATGAAGACACCAGTGATGTAAGTAAAGGCATTTAACATAGCTGGCAGTGTGTGGGGATGGGTGGCAGATCTGTCATTGATTACCCCTGTGCAATCTGTCAGCCTCTGGTATTTAGCTCCTGGTGCATGCAGGATGCAATTCCTGTGCCTTGCCATTCTGGGTGTGGAGGGACACCATCCAAAGGTATTTTTAGAATTCCATGCCAGGGGAAAAAATAAAGTCTTGGGAAGAACTGATTCATGCTTCTCATCCTCTCCCCTCCTCCGTTCCACTCTGGGTTTGAGCACAAATTTAAGGCTGATTTTGGAGCTTTTGTCGGACTTCAGCCTTGTTGCTTGCCAGGACAGAAATGTTTATTCAGCAAGGCTGAATTAATTAATTCAGCTTGGCTGTGTAATGGTAATGAACCCCAACTTTGCTGCAGCTCTGGGGGCACAGGCAGTGGAGCCCACGGGGCACTGATAGAGGAGTGTAAATGCAGCTGTACCAAACTGACTGCTTTCCTTTTGTCCTGCACAGTTTGGAGATGCTCCCTCATGCCTGCAGCCTGCAGCTCCACAGGAAACCTCTGATCAGAGCTGCTTTGTAGGAGAGACAGAGGCCTCCAGTCCCATGTCAGCACCTTGACGCCAGTGTCATCCCTGGCAGCTCTCAGTAAGTCTGGCTCTGTTCCCCAGCCTGTGCAGCTGCTGCACCTGCAGAGTTTTGTTCTGCAGCCCAGGGGCTGCTCTGGGCTGCTTCTGCCTTTGGTTGTGTGTGCCCAGCTCCAGGGTTTGGGCGTTTTGGGGGAGGTTTGGGAGGGTTTGGCTGCAGTTTGCTCTGCCCTGATGGCTGAGTCCTGCACTCACACTGAGCACACCCAGCTCTGCTCGTGGGGCAGCCCCAGCCTGAAATGGGGGTGTCAAGGCCAACAATGGGACATAAATTGGGAAATAAACAATGGGAAATAAATAAACTCCAGTGCTGAGCTCTGGCTGCAGGAATGGCAGGTGCAGGAGCCTGGGCACAGCCTGTGGCTCTGATCAGTGTCCTGGTGTTCACAGGGGTCCCAGGATGAGGGCAGAGTTGAGAATCCTGACTCCATGTTTCAAAAGGCTGATTTATTATTTTATGATATATATTATATTAAAAGAAAATTATATATTAAAACTATACTAAAAGAATAGAGGAAAGGATTTTGTCAGAAGGCTTGAAAGGAATAGAAAGGAAAGGAATGATAATAAAATCTTGTGACTGACCAGAGTCCGAGCCAGCTGGGCTGTGATTGGCCATTAATCAGAAACAACCACATGAGCCCAATCCCAGACCCACCTGTTGCATTCCACAGCAGCAGATAATTACTGGTTACATTTCATTTCTGAGGCCTCTCAGCTTCTCAGGAGAAAAGATCCCAGCAAAAGGATTTTTCATAAAATATCTCTGTGACATACCAGCACATCTCAGTCTGGTTTGGGGCACCCATCCTGACTCTCAATAGCAGCAGAGGAGTTCTGCTTGCATTTCACATGCTCTGATTCTCAGTTTAGAGAGGAACCTTCTGGAAAGCTTGGTCAGTTAGCTGGTTCCCATCTCCTGCTGCTGAGCCATCAGATGGAGTTCATGTCTCACCTTTGATCTTCAAAGCTCTTTGCCACCAGTAACTAACAGAATAATTTCAAGAAATTTCATTTTAAAAATACCATTTTCAAACCTTATGTTCTCACTGTTCTTTGTACCTCAGTGAACTGAAAGTAAAGGCTTAAAGCTTTGCTTTAAGAGCCTGATGTTTGAAGCTTGGGGTTCTAAATTTGGTGCTGGATTTATCCATGTGAAGGGTATGAGTTTGATTGCATCAGAAGTAATTATATTTAATATGACAAGGGAAAAGTGCACAAATGTGATATTTGGAACGGCTGTTAATGCCTCCTTTGCATTTCTGCTCCTGAAAAGAATAATTACACAGCAGTGATGTGAGCAGAATGCTGGGGTCTGCTGGCAAAGGGGGAGTCAGTGTTTGCCTGCAGGGCCAGATTCCCTGAGCAGGAGAAGGGAGGGAGGGGCTCTCTGCAGACCCAGGCCCACAAAAACCCACCTGGGCACCCCTGGAGTCACTGGGGACTCACTGGTTATTCCTTCACACCAAGAATTTAATTTGTGCCTTCAGGAGGCAAAAAGCGTTTCCCTGAAATCCCAGGTTTTCTGTGCAATCCCAGGTTTTCTGTGCAATCCCAGCATGGGGAGGGGGCATCCCTCCCACCCTGGGGCATCCTGGGGGTCACAGCCACCATCTCCTTTGGGCACACCTGCCCAGCAGGAGCAGGGGCACGTCCAGGGCTCTGCCCCTTCCCTGGAGCCCTCCTGGGGCAGCGCTGGGCTCCCTCAGGGGCAGCTGAGGGGTTTGCACAGCCTGGTGCAGCCTGGGTTCCACCACCCGGGGCTGTGCTGAGGGCTCTCTGCAAGGCTCCACCTGCACCAGCCAGGCTTGGATGGTCTCTGTCCTAACTGGAATATCTGCTGCCACTGATTCCTCTCTGGAGGGCTCCATCTCCCTGAGCCAGGCTCAGATGTTCCCTCTCTCTCAAACTGGAATTTCTGCTGCCACAGCCCCAGCTCCCTCCACACTCCCCATCAGTGATGCTGGTATCAGGCAAGGAGGCTGAGGGCTCTCTGTGTTATCAGTTACTGCCAAACAAAGGCAGCAAGGTGATTTATTGCTCCATTTTCCTAAAGCACACCATAAGATTAACGTTTGGCTTATACTTTTTCCTGCCCTAATTACATTTGTCTCTTGTTTAATCATCTTTAAGACAAAATAGCATGTCTGAGGAGAGAATGTAATGTGATTTAATTAACTTTCGTCCTAATGATTCAGACTGCAGAATCTTGCAAGGCTTCTTGTCCAGTACAGTGGTTGGAGGCAAAGTATTCAGATGAAACTGAGAAATGTAAATCTGAAACCCCATACAAAAACCTTCAGGGGTTGCTGCTGAGCTCAGAGGTGTGTTATGTGACAGGTTTCTGTTTTGGCCTGAGAGTTAATTTGCAAATTATTGAGGGGACAGCTTGAGTCCTGTTTAAATCCCTCTGAAATGGATTTTAGGGGCTGTGGTGAGCCCATGGTGATGCACATAGGGATAAAAGGTGTGCTGGGGAAAAGCATATTGGGTGTCTGAGAGATGTTTAAACCTGCATTTGTGAGCTGTCCCTTCTGATCAGATACAGCCAGCAAATCTGGGAGTGTGAACACTGGAGCGTGCTGATGTTCACAAATTGCTGCCCCATCCCTGCTTAGCACTCATGCATGTTTTATATTTGCATCTCTGTCTGGGGATCCCAGCACAGATTCCGAATGCAGGAGGTGCTTCACTGACAAATGTTGGGCTGAAAGCAAAAATGAACCAAGTCCTTTTGTGAAGGGTTTGAAGCTGACAGGGTAAGTCATGCAGAATGCTGGTGTTTAGATCAGCACTAAGCACACAGCTACACACTCCTGTGCCAGAGTTTTTAATCCTCACGGTAAATTAAGCTGACATTGCAATGGAAATGCCAGGGTTCTGTTTGTGTCCTGGCACAGCCCAGCCCCAGCAGGGCACTGCTCTCTCTGGCTCCTTCCCTGCCTCTGAAAATACAAACAGGGCCAAGGATGGGAGCGGGCAGAGCCGAGTGTGGCTCAGAGGTGTGAGGGGTGCCTGGGGCTGGTTTTGGGTTTTGGTTTTCCTCCCAGGGATTTTAGTGGAGATCTGGCTGAGCCGCTGCCCTGCCTGTGCCTTGTTTTCCTGTGGATTATCAGGGAACTCCAGTGTGGTCCCTCTCATCAGCACTGAGCCACTCTCCCAAGAAAGCCAGCGCATGTGACCACCAGAAGCATTTCCATTTTTAAAGCACTGTGGCAATTGGGCTCAGACAGCAGAGAGGGAGGCCAGCACGTGTGACAAGGTTGCTGAAATCAGTGAGATAGATGAACATGGCAGTAAGATCTGCCTGTGGCTGTCAGTGAATGGAGCTGGGCCCTGCTCATTCTCCTGGCCTGTCGGGGCCGTTCTCACACCAGCACACACACACCAGGACCCCAGAACACTCACCAGCACCTCTGAAAGCTTCCTGCACCGACTGCTTCAATACATTTGCATTAATAGAAGGATGAGACCTACTTCATGATGTTCTGTGCATGACAAAAGCTAAAATTAGTTCTATTAGAACTTTGGCTGCAGCTCTGCTAAATTTTAGCAGTTTGGGGGGGAAGGAAAACACTTTTGAAAGGTTATAATTAATGAGTTATGTGTTGTTGGGCTTTTTCCTGAAGTGTACCAAAATAACACGAGGAAATTGGGACAGGCGTGCTTTTTCTGTGCCTTGGCATTTCCAGGGCTGCAGCCTGGCTTCCCACTCGAGCTGGGGGCGGCTCTGCTGCTGCCTGCTCCCCACAGGGCAGGGATCCAGGGGATGCCAGGGGCATTGCACGGGAGGAGAGCCTGCTCTGGGTGCACAGAACTGAGCCTGGCACTGTCTGCTGCTGACAGGAGTCCAGCACAGGGCAACCCCATGTGAGAGAGGTGTCCTGAGCAGCTCCTGTCACAGAGACGGGCAGGGCTTGCTGGTTTGGCTGTGGATGCTGAGCAGATCCTGAGCCAGGCCCTGCTTTAGGGCTGAGCTGTGGATCCTGAGCAGATCCTGAGCCAGGCCCTGCTTTAGGGCTGAGCTGTGGATCCTGAGCAGATCCTGAGCCAGGCCCTGCTTTAGGGCTGAGCTGTGGATCCTGAGCCAGGCTCTGGTTTAGTGGCTGAGCTGAGCTGTGGATCCTGGGCCAGGCCCTGGTTTAGGGCTGACCTGTGGATCCTGAGCAGATCCTGAGCCAGGCTCTGGTTCCTGGCTGATTTATGGATCCTGAGCCAGGCTCAGGTTTGCTGGTTTAGCTCTAGATCCTGAGCCAGGCTCTGGTTTAGTGGCTAAGCTGATTCATGGATCCTGAGCCTGGCTCAGGTTTGCTGGTTTAGCTCTAGATCCTGAGCCAGGCCTGGTTTTGAGGCTGAGCTGATTCATGGATCCTGACCCTGCCTGGCTGCAGCAGCTCTGGGGCAGCTCAGGCTCCAGAGCTCCTGACCAATTTCACAGCAAACTCGATTAAGCTGTTAAATTGCAGATCACTCCTGACAGTAAATTAATTCTTAATCCAAGTCCTATTCTGCACTACGTCGGGAGGCTTTTGCCAGGAGGCCAATGGCTTGAAAATGGGTAATTAAATTCTGCTGTAAATACATTTCTATCCACCCTTCTGCTTGCAGGAGCTGGCAAACAAGCATCAGCCATTAATTAATACCTGTAATTTGGTTTAGTTGGAATCAGCCCTGCTCCTGTCGGGCTCTGAGCTGTAAACCAAGGTTGTGAAGCTGGGAGTAAGTCAAAGATAAAGACTGACCAAAATGTATTCATAAGAGAATCTGCTCCTATTTTTTCCATAGAATGCTGTGTAGTTTGCAAATTTGGAGCTGTGTAGTTTGCAAATTTAGCAGTAGTTTGATCTGAAGTCAATGTAGAAAAATTGTTAAAAGCCCTAAATATAAGAAAAGTAACAATAATGAGAAGATGTATTCTGGGCATTTTTCCTTCATGTGATTAACCCCTCGTGACCCAGCTCTGCAGCTCAGCAGTGAGTTTTGGCAGGCCATGTCCTGGGGAGATGGAGCTGTGTTGTGCTGCACTGCACTGTTGCTGTGCTGCACTGCACTGTTGCTGTGCTGCACTGCACTGTTGCTGTGCTGCACTGCACTGTTGCTGTGCATTTGTTGTCACCTGAGGTTGCATTATTTGCATCTGAAGCAGGAGCTGCTGGGTGCAGCTTTGCTTCCAAAGGGCCACAAGGAGACTGGAACCTGGTTTGCTTGTTCTCCGGCCATAGTTGTGAACCAAATTCAGTTTTCCCATCTTCCTTCCACATTTCATCCATTTCCTTGAAGACCAGAGCATTTGGCAGGGGTGAGTCTGGCTCCTTTTTGAGGCTAAATGCTGCTAATTCTCATTACAGACAGAAGCAAGCGTCTCTGTGCTATTTGTGTGCAGAATAGTTCCTGGCGCCCTGGGGCCATTCCCAGCTCTGCAGAGTGCTCTGAGCCTTCCCAGGGAGCCTGGCCCTGCTTCCACGTGCTCTGAGCACACTCACAGCTGATTTGGGGCAGGTTTGAAGTCCACATTCTGAGACTGTTGCTTTGCTTTCCAACATTATTGAAAATTTATCCCTGACTCCAGCTGAGACACTTTGTCATTTTCAGGGCAGTGTAAATGGTAATAATTAAAAGCAATTTAAAGCGTGTTAAAAGTCATGTAATTTTGATAGGCTGACTGACTGCTGTATCAGTAGGAGGGTTTGGGAGGCTTTTGGGGCTTTTTTACTTCAACTTTGGATTTTAATTTCTATTTCTAAGTTCTATTTCTCAGATTCCAGCCCTGTTGAGAGCATTTTCTTGCCACATGAACCAATTTAGACTGGCAGACGAGCTGGGCCATGCCTGGTGCAAGATCTCAGCTATTCAGGTTCTGGGAATAATTCCCCTGAAACAGGACTGTGTCCTTACCTATAAAACGAAGAGGGCTGCACTCCTCCCATGCAGCAGCAGCATTTTTAGCACATTTCCATGCAATTAACTTTAAAACCAAGGCAGCCCCTGGAGTGTGAGTGGGAGATCTCTGCCTGTGGGGAAGGCAGCCCCATGGTCAGTGACCTGGGGAGGACGGGCAGGAGGCACTGTGAGGTCTGTGTGGGGCAGGTTTGATAGCTGAGCACCTGCGCTTTCTGCTGGGTCTGCTAATTTCGAGATTCTGCCTGAAGTTCAGGGGGTGGTGAGGCTCTCTGGGACCTGGGGCAGCCTTTGGGCTCTCTGCATTTGCTCTGTGATTCCCATGCACTGACTGCTCTGTGCAGCTGCACCCTGGGCTCCCCTTGATCCTTTCTGAGCACTGACAAAAACTTACGGCGAGTTTGGGACTTTGGTTTGCCCTTCCCTCCCCTGTCAGGGTTGGGCTGAGTTGGGAGAACTGTGAAATCCCAATTTAACAGTGTCTGGCACTGAATGTTTAATCCAGCAGCAACTCACAGGGTGTCAGAGCTGTGGGAGGCTCAGAGCTGCTCTGGGGGTGCCTGCAGAGCAGGGCTGGTGGCATTGCCTGGCTGCAGGTCTGGGGTTCAAACCCCCTGTGGGCTGTCACAGGAGCCATTCCAGATGGCAGCAAACTGCTCTGTTGTCAGCTCCTTTGCTTGGCTGTGACCGTGCTCACAGGGGTCCCAGGGTGAGGGAAGAGACGAGGAGCTGACTCCATGTTTTAGGCTTGATTTATTATTTTATGATATATATTACATTAAAACTATACTAAAAGAATAGAAGAAAAGGTTTCATCAGAAGGCTGGCTAAGAATAGAAAAAGAAAGAATGATAACAAAGCTGCTGTCTCAGACAGAGAGTCCGAGCCAGCTGGACTGTGATTGGCCATTAATTACAAACAACCACATGAGCCCAATCCCAGATGCACCTGTTGCATTCCACAGCAGCAGATAACCATTGGGTACATTTTGTTCCTGAGGCCTCTCAGCTTCTCAGGAAAGGATTTTTCATAAAAGATGTCTGTGACAGCTGTTCTCTCCAGCCTCTTTCAGGTTTTAGGAGCTGGGATTTCAGGCCTCTGAAATTCCTGGAATCAAAGTCTTGGTGCCCCCAAGGTCCAGGCTGGCAAGGGCAGCTCCAGGGCAGCAGTGCCAGGCAGGCTGTGTCTGAAACCAGAACCTTCCCTTCCTTTCATCTGCACAAAGGAGCTGGAAATGTCAGCTTTTTGTTCAGAATTCCAATAAAACACAGCTGGGGGAGTCAGAATGCTCCACAAAAAGAAATATTACCCAGGAGAACGGCGTGGTTTTATTTGCCAAGCACTTTGTAAGGGTGTGCTGGATGACATCTGAGCACTGCTGCTGTTGTTTGGATTGTGTTGTGAAACAGCAAGGGAACAGAAAACAGCAACAATGGAATTGCACAGCTTCCCTTTCCCAGAGCTTTACTGCTTGTGTCACTGCAGTCTGAATTGCTGTTAAAATGAGGACTTGCCTAGAGGAATTATTTTTTTAGTGTACGTTTCACTGGGCAGCAGAGCAATTACTTCCTAAATTTAGAAATTATCCTCTACTACACTGTAGCAGGATCAGACAAGTTTTGGCATTTGAGCAACTTCCAGCACACATTTTGCACATAAGAAGAAATGATGCCATTTGACAATCTGGCAGAGATAAAGTGTTCAGGACTTGGATTTCCTTCCAGGCTCTTGGGGAGCAGGATGGGATTTCCAGGGCAGAGCTGAGGGTCCAGCCCTGCCCTGCAGATCCCTGGCTGGGCCAGTTTGGGGCAGCTGCCCGAGCTGAGGGGACAGGAAACCACAGTCACCCAGAGCAATAATCAAGGGAAGGAACTCATTTGGTTAATTGTGGGCTCAAAGCCCAGTCAGGGCAGCACCAGCCCTGAGTCACGCTGTGCTGAAAGCAGAAGGGAAGGCTCAGACTGAGCTGCTGAGCCAGGCACGAGCCCAGCAGGGGCTGGCAGGAGTTCCATGTCTGGGCACCCTTGGATGCTGGGGTGCAGGGCCTGAGGCTCCTCAGCCAGGGCAGCTCCAGCTGGGCAGGGATGGAGCAGGACCTGAGCTGCAGGAAATGCAGGTAACAGATGCAGGTAACAGGCTGCCCTCTGCAGGAAATGCAGCTAACAAGGTTCCTGCTGCAGGAAATGCAGGTAACAGGCTGCCCTCTGCAGGAAATGCAGCTCAGGAGGTTCCCTCTGCAGGAAATGCAGGTAACAAGGTGCCCTCTGCAGGAAATGCAGGTAACAGGCTGCCCTCTGCAGGAAATGCAGGTAACAAGGTTCCTGCTGCAGGAAATGCAGGTAACAAGGTTCCCTCTGCAGGAAATGCAGGTAACAAGGTGCCCTCTGCAGGAAATGCAGGTAACAAGGTTCCCTCTGCAGGAAATGCAGGTAACAAGGTGCCCTCTGCAGGAAATGCAGGTAACAAGGTGCCCTCTGCAGGAAATGCAGGTAACAGGCTGCCCTCTGCAGGAAATGCAGGTAACAGGCTGCCCTCTGCAGGAAATGCAGCTCCCGCAGGAAATGCAGCTCCCAAGGGGCTGCTGCCTGCCCAGCAGAAGGTGCAGGCTGGAGCAGGGTCCTGCAGCGTGGCAGCAGCAGTGAGGGCTGTAACGCTGCATTTCTCCCCTGCAGCCCCATTCCTCTGCCCTTTGCCCTTTTCCACCACCCTCTGCCTGTACATTTTTTTCCTCCTGACTCCTTTTCTGCTTGTGAGGAGCCTCACGGGTCTGTTATCAGAACTGGCTTTGCACAGCTGCATGAAATCTGGAATGCCCAAGTGAAAGAAATGGATTAAGCAGATAATCTCCCATCAGACTTCAAACAATTTGAAGCATAGGGCTTTAAAAAGAGATAATTTTATATGGAGAATATTTTTTTAAAAACAGCTTATATTCACGACATAGCACCAATAATTGATAATTTTATTTTCTTAAAAGAATTTCAGAGCAGTTGAAAACTGTAGGAGAATGTCTTTACTTGTAGGTTTGTCCATAAAGGAAATAATTTATTATGCATCTAATTCAAATGAATAATACTGATTATTTCTAATTCTTCTGTCCATTCTCCCCCATTTGCTGGCATTATTTATGACAGGAGGAAATTTGTGAGGCCTCTGTGTCTCCTGCCACAGGCTGGGTGTGCTGCTGTAAAGGGGAGGCAGAAGGGAAAAGAAATGATCTTTTGTTTAAATATCACTTTTGGCCTTCACAAGTTGTTCCAGAGCAAATCTTTTCTTTGAGAATTGGCTAAAAATAGACAGGAAGAATAATCCTCTGAGCTGTGATAAGTATCATCATCAGAAATCAATCTTAGAAATAATTTCCACCATTAAATGTAGCGTAAATTGAGGGAGAAGAAAATGGGATTAAATCAGGCATGGGGGAGAAAGCCTGCAACAACTTTTTTGTGGAATTCAATTTAGTGTTAATTTGCTGGGAGCTCAGAAAATAGAACAACAGCAAGGCACTAATGGAAGGAAAAGATTGGCTAATGAGGGATACACAGACCGAGGAGAGAGTCAAACCCCTCTCATTGCTGCTGTGCTGAAGGGCAAATTCAGGGCTGGATCCTGCACTGGGAGCTCAGAGCATCCCAGGGAGGCAGAGACAGGCTTTGGGTTTGCTGTGATTGTGTTGCACTGCAGGATTGCTGCTGCCTGTGCTGGGGGCTGCAAGGGCAGGTGCCAGCAGGCTTGGCACAGTTACAGCAGGTTTGGCACAGTTACAGCAGGTTTGGCACACTTACAGCAGGTTTGGCACACTTGCAGCAGGTTTGGCACACTTGCAGCAGGTTTGGCACAGTTACAGCAGGTTTGGCACAGTTACAGCAGGTTTGGCACAGTTACAGCAGGTTTGGTACAGTTGCAGCAGGTTTGGTACAGTTGCAGCAGGTTTGGTACAGTTACAGCAGGTTTGGTACAGTTACAGCAGGTTTGGTACAGTTGC
Source organism: Agelaius tricolor (assembly GCF_023055355.1). Lineage (NCBI taxonomy): Eukaryota > Metazoa > Chordata > Aves > Passeriformes > Icteridae > Agelaius > Agelaius tricolor. The sequence continues at coordinate 540,294 of NW_027269280.1, forward strand.
AGCAGGTTTGGCACAGTTACAGCAGGTTTGGCACACTTGCAGCAGGTTTGGCACACTTGCAGCAGGTTTGGCACACTTGCAGCAGGTTTGGCACACTTGCAGCAGGTTTGGCACAGTTACAGCAGGTTTGGTACAGTTACAGCAGGTCTGGTACACTTGCAGCAGGTTTTGCACATTTACATCAGATTCTGCACACTTGCAGCAGGTTTGGCACACTTGCAGCAGGTTTGGCACAGTTACAGCAGGTTTGGTACAGTTACAGCAGGTTTGGCACACTTGCAGCAGGTTTGGCACAGTTACAGCAGGTTTGGCACAGTTACAGCAGGTCTGGCACAGTTACAGCAGGTCTGGCACATTTACATCAGATTCTGCACACTTGCAGCAGGTTTGGCACACTTGCAGCAGGTTTGGCACAGTTACAGCAGGTTTGGCACACTTGCAGCAGGTTTGGCACACTTGCAGCAGGTTTGGCACACTTGCAGCAGGTTTTGCACGCTTATAGCAGGCTTAGCACGTTTTCAGGAGGTTTTGCACATTTACATCAGATTCTGCACACTTGCAGCAGGTCAGGCCCAGGCAGGGCTGGGAAATGCCCTCAGGGCTGGGGGCTCCTGCAGGGTGGGTTTGGAGCTCTCAGCTGGGTGTGCTGGGCAGGCAGTGGGGATGTTGGAGCAGCACTCCTGGCGCTGGGAATGTTCTGCACTGGGACATTCAGGAGGAATTCAGGGATATTCAGGAGGAATTCCAGTCTCTCCTGGGCTGTTTTCCCTATTTCCCTATTGCTGGAATCTCCTCTGCAGGCAGGGGTCATTCTTCAGCAGAGAGCTGGAAAAAAGAATCAACGGGGTGAAATTCATGTTCTAGAAAACTTCATAAAGGTGCAGCCATCTGGGGCTATCTTTAATTTCCACTCTCATCCCTCCTTTTGCTGATAGCTGCGTTGGGGAAATTGGGGGAGGCTCAGTTTCATTTCAGTGTCAGGCTGGGAGATTTCATCTCCCTCTCCTGAGGAGAGAGAAGGCTTTGGAATAATTTCTTTGCCATCCTCCATCCCAGACCTTCCAGATGCACACAGACCTATTGTCGGGTTATTTTTCCTGAGCTTCCCTGATAGCATCATATGAGCACACAACTCAATGATTTCTTCATGTGCCTGGAAACGTTGCCTAATTGCAAAATCTTTGTTCATAATGGGAGATAAACTGATCATCCCCTTTCATTACCCCTCTGTCTCAGCCCACTGAGAACCAGAAGCATCTCTTAAATTTGTTATCTGGTAATTTTTAACCCAAACTAATTTCTTCTGGCTTTATTAAAACTAATTAGTTTGCTTGAGGACTGAAGATCTCTCAGCATTCCTTGGAACAAATAAATATATCATGAGAAAACATAAGCAACAATGGGAAAATTCGTTCAATAGGAATAGAAAATCTAAGTTAATGGAATTCATAATAAGTAGAAATACAGTTCACAGTGTCTGGACTCAAGTGTCTGAAGTGCTGGAAATTTTTTGTGTAGTTTTCAAACCTTCTCCAAGGTTTTGCTTTGCACAGAGAATTGCAATTACCTTGTGAGAGATCCATTCTTTCTTCATGAGCAGATGTTCTGCGGTGGGTTTGGGTTTACCTGATGGCTGGGAGAGCCCAGAAGTGGTGCTGGAGGCGTCTGGGATGGCTCAGGAGGTGCTGTACAAAGGTGACACCTGAGGCTTATTTCAGTCAGGTACAGTGGTTCTTGTTCAGTTCTGATAAGCAGCAATTTTAAATAGAGAATAGAGGAGATTCTTTGTGCTTGGTGTTTTTCAGAATTCCTTTCTTTTTCTTTTCTCCTCTCCCCGCAGCCTTTCCTGAGAACTTCCAGAGCTTTTCATTCACAGCTGCCTCCAGAGTTGGTTTTTATGAAATGAAAGGATTAGAAATGACGAGGCCCAAGGCCAAGTGCCATTAGCACTGGGGTGAATTTCTGGAACCCCGTTCAGCAGCAGGAGTGTCCAGCGTTCAGCACTGTGGAGTGCTGTGTTCTGGGAGCGGTTTTGGTCCTGCCCAGGGTCTCAGACCTCTCCCTGCTGGGCTCCTTGTCCCTGCCCAGCTGTGGGTGGCTTGGGGTGGTTTCTCCTTTGTTTATTTTCCATCAGTTCACAGATCAGGGCTGTTCTGCACCACGATTCCTCCCTCTCCGTCTCTCTCCTCTGGCACAGTCGCCTGTTTGTGCAGAAATGGGCCCTGTGCTCTCGTCCCTGCTTGCCCTGAAGGGCTTCAGGAGCTGCTCTGGGTTTGTTTGTATCTGAAACAGAAAACTTTGGGTAAATATCAGGGGCAATGTTTATCTTTCCTTAGAGAACATGCAGGGAAAGCACTGGTTCAGAATACTTTGCTTTTCTCCTAGATTTGTTCAGTGTTTCCGTGTACCTCCTTAGCTCAGCAGAAGGTGAAGAATGGATTGTGCAGTCTGACTTGAAGGCTGTAATATGATCTGTTCTGAAAGCAGGGTTTCTGGAGCATGAAGAGCTGTTTTTGAATGATGCTTCTGGCACCTAATCCTTCAAATTATTCAGCATATTTTTCTCCTGTCTGTCTCGAAATGAAAAATTATCTTCTGTTTTCAAGTCACTCATAACTTCTAAAAATTGGGCTTAACTTTTCATAGAGATTTCCAAACTTATGCAGTATATTGATATAAGTTCCTGCCTAATAAAATTACTCTGAGACAGCTGAAGAATTGCTGATGTCACCAGAGTTCACAGGAGGGTCTTTAGCATTTGCATCTCTGCATTTCTCACCTAAGATCTGCCAGTCTTTGGGGAAAACACGGAGCCTTTTGAGCTGTGGTTGATGTTATGCTCAGGTTCAGTACATTTCATCCTTTTCCAGCGCCACGAGTGAATTTTTCACCTGCTGGGGCACGGTGTTCCCATGGCAACAGCTGATCTTGTTTGCTGCTCTCTGCTCTCCGTGCATGACGAGCAGGAAAAGCTTTTTGAGAAGCGTTCGTGGGAGCCAGTCTGGCTAATTGCATTGCAGGGATCAGTAAAGCAGATCCAGACAGGGCTCCCTCTGTTTCCAGAGGGGAATCAATCAATCAATCAATAAATAAATGTGTGCTGTGGGGAGCAGCAGCAGCGTGGGCACTGGTAAATGGGAGATGGAGAGGCTGGACAGGACAGGCTGGGCTGGGGCAGCAGAGAGGGACCCGGGCTGGGGGCACCTCTGGGGACATCCCAGCTCCCAGGGCTGCTCATCCATGCCCTGCCTGTGTTAGGGAAATGCCTCAGTTATCTCTTCACCATTTTCGTGTTTAAAAGAGTTGAGAGGATCCTGTCATGGTTATACTGTGTGCCAGAGGTGAGCCAACGTCAGGTGGAGAAGTGAAGAGACTGAAAACAAGACAGAGAGGTGAAAACCAGGTGAGGAGAAAAAAGTGAAGTGAAAAAAGGTGAGGAGGATAAGGGGGAGGCTGTGATGGGCAGCTCTGAGTGATGGCTGTGCCCTGAGCAGCAGCAAATCAGAGGTGGCTCCACGTGGTCCTGCAAGAGGGGAACCTGCCAGAGGCTCAGGTGAGCCTGGGGTTTCACCTGAGCTTCAGAGGGACAGGCAGAGCACTGTAAATGGAGTGAGCTGGTGAGCAAGGCTGCTCACTGCAGGGTCTGTTGGAACAGAAAAGCACAGGAGGGAATTGTTGTGCAGGGAAACGAGCTGGTGTGCAAGGCTGCTCACTGCAGGGTCTGTTGGAACAGAAAAGCACAGGAGGGAATTGTTGTGCAGGGAAACGAGCTGGTGTGCAAGGCTGCTCACTGCAGGGTTTGTTGGAATAGAAAAGCACAGGAGGGAATTGTTGTGCAGGGCAATGAGCTGGTGTGCAAGGCTGCTCACTGCAGGGTTTGTTGGAATAGAAAAGCACAGGAGGGAATTGTTGTGCAGGGAAACGAGCTGGTGTGCAAGGCTGGTCACCTGCAGGGTCTGTTGGAACAGAAAAGCACAGGCAGGAGTTGTTGTGCAGGGAAACGAGCTGGTGTGCAAGGCTGCTCACTGCAGGGTTTGTTGGAACAGAAAAGCACAGGCAGGAGTTGTTGTGCAGGGAAACGAGCTGGTGAGCAAGGCTGCTCACTGCAGGGTCTGTTGGAACAGAAAAGCACAGGAGGGAATTGTTGTGCAGGGCAATGAGCTGGTGTGCAAGGCTGCTCACTGCAGGGTTTGTTGGAACAGAAAAGCACAGGAGGGAATTGTTGTGCAGGGAAATGAGCTGGTGAGCAAGGCTGGTCACTGCAGGGTCTGTTGGAACAGAAAAGCACAGGAGGGAATTGTTGTGCAGGGCAATGAGCTGGTGTGCAAGGCTGCTCACTGCAGGGTTTGTTGGAACAGAAAAGCACAGGAGGGAATTGTTGTGCAGGGAAATGAGCTGGTGAGCAAGGCTGCTCACTGCAGGGTCTGCTGGAACAGAAAAGCACAGGCAGGAGTTGTTGTGCAGTGTCAGTGCAATGAGCTGGTGTGCAAGGCTGCTCACTGCAGGGCTTGGTGGGAGTGAAAAGCAGCAGGAAGGAATTGTTGTCAATGGTGTGAAAAACACCAATCACTTGTTTTTAAAATGTTAAAAGTTTAATAGTAATAAAATTATTATAGAAATAGTAATACAATTAGAGTAATAATAATGTGGACAATTGGGATAAGGACAATATGAGACAATACAAAGAGTTATGGACCGTCCTGGTACCTTTTTCTGGGCAAAATAAGCCTGAAAAAGGCCCCACGTTAACAGAGGATTAACCCTTAAGAGCAACAGCCTGTTGCATATTCACACACCTCATCCATGATGCATAAATTCCACTCAAACACAGGATTCTGGCTGGGCAGGGTCAGCTGCTTCCTCTGAATGCTGACGGTGTTGTCATGGCTGAGGAGATGGGAAGAGCTTGATAAGAGGGCAATGAATTCTCTTTCTCTGAAAGATTCAGGTGTCCTGTGGCTGCTGTCTCACTGCGAGTCCTCTCTTTAGAAAAAGTATCCTACACAGCATAGTTTCTATTTTAACATTGTGTTATAACCTAAAACTGTATTTAACACACTACTTAAGAGAATTAATACAGCATTACCTTCTAACACAACACATATAACATTCATTTGAATATTTGCAAAAAGCCAATCATGAAATACTCATTTTTCACAATGGAACGAGCTGGTGTGCACGGCTGGTCACCTGCAGGGTTTTTTACAATGGAAATGCAGCGGGGTGGAATTGTTGTGTTTCCTCCCCAGGATCTGCTGTGTGCTGCAGGACTTCCCAAGGCCAAGAATCTTCTCAGTTCCTGAGTCCCTTTTTTAGCAGTGCTTTTTAAGAAGTGCTATTTTTGTGTGGTGTTTCTTGTGCTAAATTCAGCCTGCTGATTAGAGGGGTAAAGCTGCATTTGTTTTCCTTTGTTAGAACAGTATCATTTGCACGGAAAAGTTCCTATTTTTAAAACTGAGCAAATCCAATTGTGAAGTGATTTTATGTAAAATGCAAGTGTTTCTGAGCAGCTCTTCCCTTACCTTCAGAGTGGCAGTGGGAAACGCTCACGTTGTTAGTTTCTCTGCAGGAATTCATTCATTTTTAAGTGCTAACCTCAGGAAATGTCCAACTGCTTGCCTGTGCTGCTTGCTAACATGTGCTTCACCATGGCAGTTGAGAGGGAGCATCAAATGGAAATAGTAAAACACCTAAAACCAGTAAGACTGTCTTGTTTATTTCTCACTGTATGCAGTAGCTTTCCAGGAAATGTCATTTATTGTAAGAGAACTGGCTGGCTGTGGCAGGCAGGGCTGCACAGCCCTGTCCCTGTGCTGGGACAGGAGGGGACAGACGGGTGTCAGACAGACGGACAGACAGGAGGGTGGCACAGCTGGGCAGGGACAGACAGACGGACAGGAGAGTGGCACAGCCTGGGCAGGGACAGACAGACAGGAGGGTGGCACAGCCTGGGCAGCAGCAGCAGCTCTGCTTTTTCTCCTTTTTTCTCTGCTTTTTCTCCCTTTTTCTCTGCTTTTTCTCCTTTTTTCTCTGCTTTTTCTCCTTTTTTCTCTGCTTTTTCTCCTTTTTTTTCCTCTGCTTTTTCTCCCTTTTTTCTCCCTTTTCTCCCTTTTTTTCTCTGCCTTTTCTCCCTTCTTTCTCTCCTTTTTTCCCTTTTGTGCCTTTGCTGCCTGCCCAGGTTCCTCCCTGCCCAGTGCCCTGTGGGTGCAGCTGTGCAGGGCAGGCTGCATTTACTGCACTGTGCAGAGCCGGGGTCCCTCCGTGCACAGCTGAGCTCACAGGGCTTTGGGAGCAGGATTTTGTGCCCCAGCCCAGCTCTGGCTGCACAGCTGAGCTCACAGGGCTTTGGGAGCAGGATTTTGTGCCCCAGCCCAGCTCTGGCTGCACAGCTGAGCTCACAGGGCTTTGGGAGCAGGATTTTGTGCCCCAGCCCAGCTCTGGCTGCACAGCTGAGCTCACAGGGCTTTGGGAGCAGGATTTTGTGCCCCAGCCGGGCTGTGGGCCGTGGCAGGGGCTGCAGCTGTGCCGCTGAGGCTGAGTCAGCTTTGCTTTGCTTTTCAAATGCAGCCCTTGGAAGAAACAGAAAATGAGCTGGAGGTGCTGAGCCTGACCTTTGAAGTGAGTCATTTACAGGGCCAAGATACGTGGGAAAAGATCCGAAGGTTCTTCCTTTCCTCTCTGGGTGCCTGCTGGTTTTCCCGTTTCTCCTGGCTGGATTCTGTCCTGCATCGCCCAGCCCAGAGCCCTCCCAGGGGATCAGAGCCACTGAGCTCAGTGCAGCCCTGCCAGGCTGCGGGCAGCAGAGACCCTCAGAAAAGGGGCTGCAGATAAATGAACAGGGTACAAGGGTTTTTAAACAAAAATAATTGATGGATGAGCAAACTAGCACACAGGGCAACAGATGCCTTTCTGCAGGCAGTGCAGAGCCTTGTTACCCAGTCACTGGTGTCAGACTGCATTAAATCTACCAAAGCATCCTCCTGCTGGGAATTCTTTAGCCAGTCCTCACATCCAGAGGAGGATTTTTACTTTTGCTCTGTTGTGAGCACACATTTGTGCCTTCATTTCTGCACTTTCAAAGGTGCAACTTAGATATGAGGTAATAACGCAGTTTATTTTTGATGTCTCACGTTTAATTTTCCACAGCTGTTTGTTTATGAATTGTCTCATGCTCTGTGAAGTTTGTGCTGATGTGTGAGTCTTTAAATCTGTGCAGGCTCTGGCACCCCAAAGACCCCAAAGACCAGCCCTGTGCTGCCCTGCTGTTGTGGGCTCGGTGCTGCTGCCAGGCACAGGAGATGGAGAAATGCTTCATTTGCTCAAATCCAGGAGGGAGCGGGGAGATGGGGCTGTCAGGAGGCACCTGTCCCTCTGGGAACGGGCTGGGAGCTCTCCAGCACCCCCAGCTCCCACTGCCAGCCATGTTCTGTGCTGTGGAACATCCTGTGCCCACCCTGGTCAGCTGGTGTGGCCATTCCTGGGCACCTCCTGGCTGCAGCGCTTGGGAAAGTGGAAATTCCTTGGTTTGGAGAAAGCCCTGCTCAGTACCAGCTCAGCCATGGTGTGCCCTGATCTCTGTGCTCACCCTGAAGCCAAGCACAGGCTGTCCCACCTGCTGGGAAGCAGAGTCTCTCACAGGACATTGCCCGAGTTCACCTCTCTGTCCCATGGGCAGATTGCTTGTTGAGTGCAGGGTGGCTCTGGGGCAGCTGGCATTAACTTCTGTCTTTTTTCATTGAAGATTTATATTGGACTGATCTGGGAAGCATTGAGGCAGGTTTAGTTCAGGGAGGAGTCACTGGGTTAGACAGAAAGTCACCGACTGCAGTGATGGGAAAACATCCTGGGCAAAATGCAGGGGAGATCACAGGGGCTGTTTTGGGGCTGTCTCACAGCCTGAAATCAGGGGTGTTTCTCAGGGGCTGTTTCACAGGGGGTATCTCACAGGGCTGTTTCAGTGGGTGTTTCACTGGGTGTTTCACTGGGTGTTTCAGGGGTGTTTCACAGGGGTGTTTCTCAGGGGCTGTTTCACGGGGTGTATCTCACAGGGCTGTTTCACTGGGTGTTTCACTGGGTGTTTCACTGGGTGTTTCAGGGCTGTTTCACAGGGGGTATCTCACAGGGCTGTTTCACTGGGTGTTTCACTGGGTGTTTCAGGGCTGTTTCACAGCCTGAACTCAGGGGCTGTTTCTGGGGCTCCCCTGGGCAGGGTTGTGCCTTCCTTGGGCACAGGTGCCCAGGGCTGATCCCCAGCCCCTCCTGGGCTCAGGGCTCCCTGCTGCCCACACCCCCCTCCAGGAACACCCAGGAACCCACACTGCTGGGATTCCTGCCCTGACAGTAATTATCACCTGGATCACCTCCAGAACTCACAGCCCAGGGAGGGAACTTGGCTGCAGTTTCAAGACTTTGGCTCAGTTTCTGGCTTTTGCCACCTGTTATTGCTCCAGAACCTTTGAGTCACTCATTCTTTGTCCTTTAATGCTTTTTCTCTGAGCAAGCAATACAAATATTTCAAGTTGACATTTATCTGTCACTTCCAAACACACTGAGGATACACAAATACATCCTCTCCTTACTGCAGGGGTTTCAAGTGGGAATCCTGGGGCTGTGACAGGAGGGTGTGACAGGAGGGTGTGACACTGAGCTGAGGTGACACGCTTTGTTTCTGTTCCAGGAGCAGGAGCTGAAGGATGCTGGGCGGGAGGAGAACTGCCTGAGCCTGCAGCATGCCAGCGTGTGCCCCTGGGCGCTGCAGCACGGCCAGGTAACACACAGCTGTGCCCAGCTGTGCCCAGCTGTGCCCCTGGCACTGCAGCACGGCCCAGGTGTGCCCAGGTGTGCCCCTGCAGTTTGGCCATGACCCTTTTTGTGTTGCAATAATTCCCTGCAGTTTGGCAATAATTCCCTGCAGTTTGGCCATAATTCCCTGCAGCTTGGCCATGGCCTGTTTGTGTTTGCAGTAATTCCCTGCAGCTTGGCCATGACCTGTTTGTGTTTGCAGTAATTCCCTGCAGTTTGGCCATGACCTGTTTGTGTTTGCAGTAATTCCCTGCAGTTTGGCCATGACCTGTTTGTTCTCCCAGGTACAATCAGACTATGACCACCTTCGGGAAACCCTGCTCAGAGTGACCAAAGGACGAGATTTGGCTGTGGGGGGAGAACACCAGCTCCAAGCCAAGCTGGAGAACCTAGAGCAGGTCCTAAAGGTGAGTGTAACCCCAAATCCCATCAGTGCATCCTTCCCCTGCTCCCCATGGTCCCTGGTGCTCAGCACTGCACTGGATGCCCCTCTCAGTTTGGGTCAGGGTGGGAAATGAGGATCCCAGGCACTGGCAGGGTCTCAGACAGCACAGGGGCACCCAGAGCCCTTTATCTGCCATTTATCAGCACTTGCATCAACACTGCACCGCAGTTACTTCAGCCAAAATGAGCAAGGGAGGATGAGAGCATGAAAACCTGCCCAGATGTTTCACTCCAGAGAGCTGTGTCTGCCACTCCAGCTGGCTGCAAACATTCCTGTGGCCTCTGCATTCTGCAGCTCTTCGGGAGCTCTCCTTTGCTGAGGGGGAATCCTCTGGTGGGTGCAGAGATCCTGGCTGCTCCTGGCCAGAGTTCAGAGCTGTTCTCCCCAGGGAGCTGCAGAGCCCCAGAGCTCCCTTGAGCCCTGAGCCATGCCCAGGGGTGCACCCCTGGTGTTTCAGGAGTGTCCTCAGGAGTCAGTGCTCAGCAGAAATGTTCTGTGGTAGCTTGTGTGAAACAGGGAGAGCTCAGCAGTGTCAAAATACGCTGTACCAATCTGAGACTAACCTCGATGGAGTGAAATGCGAGTTTCTTCCTGATAATTTAAATCATGAGGAAGAACCGTTGGTAAAATGGGTGATGTTCATTCGGGTGAGATGAGAATCAGAGCCAAGAGTTCTTCTTGGTTGGTATAAAACACTGAGAGCAGACATTCCCTGTGCACTTCTGCACAGTATGCAGTGCAGAAATGGCCACAGGCAAACATCAAATCCTCCCAAAATTCCCAGGAAACAAACCATGGCTGAGGGTGAGAACTTACAACGTGGGAAATGTTGTTGTTGTTTATAACCAGACAAAAGGTGAATAAATCCCAAGCAGAGGCCAAATTCTGCCTCTTTTGCAGACATGTGCAGGCTGAGGGTTCAGCCCCCGGCTGTGGGCAGCGTGCAGGGAACAGCAGCTCACTGCAGCCTAGAAATGAGCTTGATACAGCTCTCTCCTGCAGACAATAAGAGATATTTTGGGCTGTTCTCTCCCATTTTCTCCATGCATTTGTTTTGCCAAGTGCTGATTTCTCACAGGTTTGTGTGCAATAACTCAGTGCTGCAGATAAGGCATTGTGCCTCTGCTCAGACACTATTGTGGGAATAGTATGTAATTTGGAAAATAAAAATCTTTAATACCAGGTTCACCAGGGAGGAGATCAGAATCTAGAAAGAGATCTTTCTTAACTCCCATTTAATATGAGGGTGTTTGAAAGCTACAGGGATGCTGGGGAGTAATATGAACCTGTAATGAGAAAGATTTCTATCTGCAGAGGGTGTCCTGGCACTGTGCAGCCTGTGCTCCCCCAGGAGCCTTGCCCACATTGCTGAGAGTCATTGGCATCCAACACTCCCCACAACTTCTGGGAGTTTGGGCTGCTGGCAAGGAGGAAAGTTTGAAAGAAAGTCTCACAGATATGGGTGCTTATAGGGATGGAAGCAAGTTTTGATATAGAAGAAAAGAATTGCTGAGCCAGTCTCACTGGATAACCAAGGAGGCAAAAAGTGTGTGAGTTAGAAGGGGCTTTTATGGCTTAGAGCAAAGGATAAACCCACCCCAAACAAGAAGATGTTTTTACCAAGCAGGAAGAGAGCACAGGCAAACAAGGCAGCAAATGTGGCAAGTAGAAAAAAGGTCTCAGAATTTTCCCCTGCAAGAAAACTGAAAAACAACTTCTAGCTTAAACTGTAATGTACTGACTGTTAGTGATTGGAGAACAGTAACATGAATATGGTAATTACAGCATTTATGATAGGCTATAGGTAATAGTTAAGGTGTAGATTGGTTCTACTGTATTAAGATGCTCAGCAAAGAAAAGTCTAGAATGCATTGTAACAAAAAGTAAAATATATCATGCACTGTAACCAAAAGTAAAATATATCATGCATTGTAACCAAAACCAAAGGGTGTCCAGGCCTGCCTGCAGCTGGAGCTGACAGCTGTGGGCACAGCTCTGTCACCCACACCCCTGGACTGTTGGAATGTCTTGGATACAATAAACTGCATTTGGAGAGCTGCCTGGAGCCCCACATCCCTCATTTTGGCTCTTACAGTGTGGTCCCTTTTGTCCAAGCCCACCTGGTCAGCTCTGTTCTGTCTCACTTTCTGCAGACCAGAGGCAGAGATCAGCCAGGCTGCTCCTTTGGGTCAGCACTGGCAAAGCCAGGCACAGCAGCACTCTGGATAAAGGGGAATTGGGGAGGGGATGTTTGTCCAGGCTCCAGTTTGTCAGCACAATGCTCCCTAAAATGTGTGCCTGGGTGGGATGGCTCCTGCTCACTGGGCACCTTGGCAGGGGCACAGCCTTGGTCCTGGCAGGGGCACAGTGTCACAGCCTGGGTCCTGGCAGGGGCACAGTGTCAGAGCCTTGGTCCTGACAGTGTCAGCCCTGGGTCCTGGCAGTGTCAGAGCATGGCAGTGTCATGGATTTGGGTCCTGGCAGTGTCAGAGCATGGCAGTGTCATGGATTTGGGTCCTGGCAGGGCTGATGTCCACGTGCCTGAGTTCCCTGACCAAAGCCCAGCCCCTCCAGGTTTCCTGCTGCCTCTCAGGTGCCAGGCAGGTGTGTGTGGGCAGCAGTGCACCCCTGGCCTGGCAGCCCGTGTGGCTGCAGCTGGGGCTGTCCCTGAGGGCTGTCCCTGTGGGCTGTCCCCGAGGGCTGTCCCTGGGGACTGTCCCCTCCTCCTCCTCCTCCTCCTCCTCCTCCTCCTCCTCCTCCTCCTCCTCCTCCTCCTCACAGCACATGCGAGAGGCTGCGGAGCGGCGGCAACAGCTGGAGCTGGAGCATGAGCAAGCACTGGCTGTCCTCAACGCCAAACAGCAGGAGATTGAGCTGCTGCAGAAGGTACGGGGATGGGAGGGGATGGGATGGGATGGGATGGGATGGGGCAGGGACAGGGATGGAGCAGGAGATTGAGCTGCTGCAGAAGGTACGGGGATGGGAGGGGATGGGAGGGGATGGGACAGGGACAGGGACGGGGATGGGACAGGGACAGAGATGGGACAGAGATGGGACAGAGATGGGACAGAGATGGGATGGGACAGGGCAGGAGATTGAGCTGCTGCAGAAGGTACAGGGATGGGATGGGAGGGGATGGGATGGGATGGGACAGGGATGGGATGGGGTGGGAGGGGATGGGAGGGGATGGGATGGGACAGGGACAGGGACAGGGATGGGGACAGGCAGGAGATCAAGCTGCTGCAGAAGGTACCAGGATGGGACAGGGATGGGGATGGGACAGGGACAGGCAGGTGGGAGCAGGAGCTGCAGGGACAGGGGTCCCTGGTGGGATCCCCTGCACTGGAGGCACTCCCAGGAGATGCTCCCTGCCCTGGGGTGTTCCAGGCCCTGGAACAAGAGGGTGCCCTGTGTTCCTCCCTGGAGCCCACTGGGGCTGAGCTTTTCTGTTCCCACGGGGACAGCAGGGGCACGATCCCATGGGCTTCCTTTGCATTTCCATTGCTCCCCTCCGTGTTTGGCTTGGTAGCACTTGTGCATTCCTTAACAGTCACAAAGGAGCCCAGTTCTCATCCCCTGACACTCCCAACCCGAGGTCTGTGCCGTTTCCAGTGTGCTGGTGGTGCTCTCACTGACACATCCATGGTTGCTGGGATTTCTTTGGCCTCCTCCCCCAGCCATGCAATTCTTGCTGCCTCTCCCCAGTAAATCAGGAAAAAGGAAGTCTTGTCAAGGTCCTGGCACATCACAGTTATTTTCCTTTTCAAGGATGTGTCAGGTTTGTGTGGCAGGGGCTTGGTGTGCAGCCAGCACCAGCCCTGCTCAGAAACTGAACAGTTCCTTAAACACCTCACTTCAAGGGCATTCTCTAATTCACAAATCACTTCAAGACTTCTTTTTTTTCACACTGCAATTTCTCAGTATTCATTATAATACAAAAACCATGATGCTGAGTTTCAGTTTTGCCAAAGTCACTTAAAGATCCATTTGTATCAGTGCTAATGTTGATTTTTCCAATTGCTGGACTAGATTAAAACACAAATAATGCTGCTAATGATAATTTGGTAGAGAATTGGCAAGGAGGGACCTTCTCAGCAGAATAAAAGATGCATCTAATATAGATGCTTGAAATAGAATGCTGTAGTTGACCAAATGAAATCTTCCAGTTAATTTTCTTTTAGTCTTTCTCAATAAGTGTACTTAGGCACACTGCAAAATGCCATTTCTAGTTATATTCAGCTGTTATTATTAGAACTGCCTCATACATTTTGGACTTAAATTTCCTGGCAAAGGAAAGAAATCAAAGGAAGATACAGCATTTCTTGCTAATTTTTGTTACATTCTCCTAATAAATCCTGCTTTGGACTGGCAGCACAAATCTGTGTGCTCCTCTTTGAGCTGCACTGACAGGCACCAGGCACAGCCCAGGCTGAGCTGGATCTGCTGTTCCACCCAGTGCAACAAGCTCAAGATAAATATTTGAAATGAATCTGTTATCTAAGGAGCTGAAACACATCACTGCCAGCTTCAACAGGGGCTGCTGCTCACACTTCACCCAGGGCTGGCCTCCCAATGGACCCAGGATGTGCTAAATTCTTCCTTCCCTTTTGGTTTGGTTTGTTTGGAGGTGTCTTTACTGTAGGAAGTGTTTCCAGAGGGCACTGGGGGGCCTGGGCAGTGAGGGTGGCATTTCTCAGCACACCTGGGTACCTTTTAGAGGCTGATGAGGCACCAGACTGCACCTCAGAGCAGAGCCACTCCTGCTACAGCCCCTGCCTCTGCTGCCACACTCTGAATGGAAATAAAACTCCATTCTGTGTTTAAGACCTGCACAGGCTGATCACATTCTCAGCCCAGAGGGAAGAACACAATGTTGTTTGTGCTGATGGGGGCTCAGCCTTTCTCTTGAAGCAAACCCTAAGGCAGGGCAGTGTGATGGTGAGGAGAGAGAACTCTTGGTGCAGGCTGTGTCATCATCCACCAGAGCTCAGCTTTATTGAATGTGTCCTGAGGGGTGCTCCAGGCCCTCTGGCACCGCTGGCACAGCTGGCACCACTGGCACTGCTGGCACCTCGTCCCTTGTCAGCAGAGGCACTGCAGGGCAGGGCAGGGGCCTCTGGGCTTGGGCTGTGCTTGGGGTTGTGGCTTTGGGGTTGAGGGTTTGCGGTTGTGGCTTTGGTCTGTAATTTCAGTCTGTGGTTTTGGTCTGTGGGTTTGGGTTTGTGGATGTGCAGTTGTGGGTTTGGTCTGTGGTTTTGGTCTGTGGGTTTGGGTTTCTGGATTTGGGTCTGTGTTTTTTGTCTGTGTTTTTTGTCTGTGGGTTTGGGTTTGTGGTTTGGTCTGTGGATTTGGGTTTGTGGGTTTGGTCTGTGGGTTTGGGTTTGAGGGTTTGGGTTTCTAGATTTGTGTTTGTGGATTTGGGGTTGAGGATTTGTGTTTGTGGGTTTGTGTTTCTGGATTTGTGTTTGTGGGTTTGTGTTTGTGGGTTTGGGTTTGTGGGTTTGTGTTTGTGGATCTGGGTTTGAGGGTTTGTGTTTGTGGATTTGGGTTTGTGGTTTGGTCTATGGATCTGGGTTTGTGGGTTTGTGTTTCTGGATCTGGGTTTGTGGATTTGGGTTTGTGGGTTTGTGTTTGTGGATTTGTGTTTGTGGGTTTGGGTTTGTGGGTTTGTGTTTGTGGTTTGGTCTGTGGATTTGTGTTTGTGGGTTTGTGTTTCTGGGTCTGGGTCCATGGTTTGGTGGTGACTTTATGGCCTGACCCCGGTCCCCCTGAAGGGTTTGGGAGCCCTGAGCCTGCAGTTAAACAGAGCTGTGTCCATCTCTATGGAATCACACAGCCTGTGGGGTTTATCCTCCTCTCAACAGGAGGGTTCATGGCTTTTCTCTGGTGAGGAATGTGCAGAATGAATGACACTGTGGGTAACAAATCTGTGCTCATCTTGGGCCAGCTTCAATGAAGGACACAGGGAAAACTCAAATTGAAGTAAAATTAAGATAACCCAAGTTACTGAGTGCTATTCCTCTGGTTTTAAGGTTTGGACTTTTGCCAACCAAAATTTGATAACTGAACAAAATTCCCTTTCTGCCCTTACTTATTCCCTCTTTTTGTCTTTGACCCAGTTGATTGGCCCTGAAGTGTTGCTCTCCTCTTTAAACAGCCTGGCTGGTGGTTGCCTTTTTTTGTGAGCTGCTTGCTCTGGTGAAAAATCTGTTGCTCCATTGAAAGAATGAGTTTCATTTTTGTGCTGCCCTCTCCCAAATGCCCTGGGAGGGTTGAGCCCTGCAGTGTGCACAGCAAATTTGCATTTCAGCTGGGCTCAATCTGCATTTCAGCTGGGCTCAGGCTGCATTTCAGCTGGGCTCAGGCTGCATTTCAGCTGGGCTCACTCTGCATTTCAGCTGGGCTCACTCTGCATTTCAGCTGGGCTCAAGCTGCATTTCAGCTGGGCTCAAGCTGCATTCCAGCTGGGCTCACTCTGCATTTCAGCTGGGCTCAATCTGCATTTCAGCTGGGCTCAATCTGCATTTCAGCTGGGCTCAAGCTGCATTTCAGCTGGGCTCAATCTGCATTTCAGCTGGGCTCAATCTGCATTTCAGCTGGGCTCAATCTGCATTTCAGCTGGGCTCAAGCTGCATTTCAGCTGGGCTCAATCTGCATTTCAGCCGGGCTCAAGCTGCATTCCAGCCGGGCTCAAGCTGCATTTCAGCCGGGCTCAAGCTGCATTTCAGCCGGGCTCAAGCTGCATTTCAGCTGGGCTTGGGGGGCTCAGGGAGGGCTGGGGGTGGATGTGGCAGCCTGGGGAGCATCTGGTGCTGCTCCAGCACTGCAGATCCCCTGCCCTGAGACCCAGGCCCCAAAATGAACACCCCTGCCAGGCTGGAGTGGATGTGGGGTGTGTGTGGTGCTGCTCCAGCAGATCCCCCTGCCTTTAGAGCCAGTCCCCCAAAATGAACACCCCTGGGAGCCTGGAGAGCGTGTGGTGCTGCTCCAGCAGATCCCCTGCCCTGAGACCCAGGCCCCAAAATGAACACCCCTGGGAGCCTGGCAGTGCCCAGCAGAGCTGGCCCTGCTGCTGGCAGCTGGCTCAGGCTGAGCTGCTGCTGCTGCTGCTGCTGTGCTCACAGCAGACTGTGTGTGGCGTGACTCATTCCTTCTCCCTCTTCCTCCCTTTCCCTCTCTTGTCCTGTTTCCTCTCCCACAACCCCAGGCTCAGGTTGAAGCTAAGAAGGAACATGAAGGAGCAGTTCAGTTGCTAGAGGTAAGATCCCCTGGGCTCCCCTCTGAACAGGGTGATTTACAGAATCATCACTTGTGAGCATTTCAAGGAATATGTAGGCAAAGAGGGTTTTTTTTTTTTCCTCTTCTGCTATAATTGCATCCTTATAATTATAAGATTTATAATTCAGTTAGGAGAGCATTAGGCTGAGCTGTTGGAAGTGATGTATGTTTCTCTTTTGGTACCATTTTTTGTAAAATACTATTAAAGGGAGTGATGAGTGATGAGAACTTTGATTTATTAGGCTGGAAATACAGCAGCAAATACCAATCAGTTACCTAGGGTTCCTAATTAAATACTGTCTAATAAACATAAAGCAACGTGTCAAAGAAGCAGAAACTGTGAACCTAATGAAAGAACTGAGGTACTTCAGAAACCTTCAAAGGGTGTGCTGGAAAGAAAACACTTCATTTTCTGCCTGAGGAAAGGGCATTGCATGGTTCCAAGTGTTAATGTACATATCCTAAAGAACGTGCAAAATATGATAGATAATAGCACGTGCATTGGCAATATTTCATTTAGAAATTTTATCTAAAGCAATTTCCAGTCTTTTTACCTTCCTACAGAATTTCTGTATGTACTTGCTGGCTGTGCCTCAGTGAAAGGTGGATTATTCCTGGTGCATTGATCAACTTTAAAAAAAAATAAATTTAAGCAATTGTTCATTATTGTCTATAAAAGTTAATATTCCCACAGGGTGTGTTTTACTTGTAGGCTTTCATTAGCATCATTTAGATTCAGTTTGTTTTGGCTCCCAGACTATAAGCTGAAGTTTTTATTTAATGCCTGGTGCAAAGTGTTTGATACAGGAAAGCAGAAACAAGAAAGCAGGAGATTATTTAACCCCTCAAGCTGAGCACAATTCTGATTTAGCTGATTTGTCTGCAACCTCTGACTTGCATAACCCCAACCAGATTTCCAAAGCTTTTGCTTTTTATTGCCACCAGCACGTTATTTGTTAGCATTTTATTTTGTGTGCCTGTTGCAGTTTCAGATCATTTTATTTTGTGTGCCTGTTGCAGTTTCAGATTATTTTATTTTGTGTGCCTGTTGCAGTTTCAGATCATTTTATTTTGTGTGCCTGTTGCAGTTTCAGATCATTGTGTTTCGTGTGCAGTGTCAGATCAGCAGCAGTGTTGATTTCTGGAGTGCTGTTTGTGCTGATGCATGTTTTTACACGTGTAGCTGTTCTGAGAGACTGCTTTGAAATAGAAAGAAATTGCCCAGGACTGTTTTTATTTCTTGGCTTATTTCTCATCTCTTTGTTCCCTGTGTCTTGTTTGGGATTCGTTGCTTTGCCCTCACCCAGAACACCCTGGACAGCATGCAGGTATTTCAGGGCACCGATTCTCCCTTCCCTGTCCTGAACCCTGTACTCCTCCCTTGCATGGGAACCAGAGCCCTGCCTGGCCCTGCATGGACGTGTGCTGGACCCACTGCTATGCAAGCATGCTTTGCATTATTGCCTGCCTCCAGATCATCCAAACCAGGCCCTTTTTGTGCAAGGAACGGACCTGGGTGTGCTTTAGCCAGAGCTCATCCTGGTTTGCAGCCAGTTCCTCACCAGCAGGAAGGGTTTGGTGCTTTCCTCAAGGCTGTGACCTTGTGCATTTTGTCTGAATTCAGACTGTTCCTTGCTAATGCAGGGGCTGTTTTATGTGAAACTTGCACCTGAGGCTGATCTGGATTCAGATTGTTTCAGATTGTTTTTTGCTAATGCAGGGAACAGTTCAGTTTTGGGTGATATTTGCCCCTGAGGCTGATCTGAATCCAGATTGTTTCAGATTGTTCCTTGCTAATGCAAGGACTGTTTTGGGTGATATTTGCTCCTGAGGCTGATCTGAATTCAGATTGTTTGTCTTGTGGATTTTGTCTGAATTCAGACTGTTCTTTGCTAATGCAGGGGCTGTTTTGGGTGATATTTGCTTCCTGAGGCTGATGTGAATTCAGACTGTTCTTTGCTCAAAACCACAGTGAAAAAATGAAAGAAAAAACCCCAAGCATTTCATGTTTGTGTAAAACTCCCACAATTTAGGAGTGATTCTTGCTGTTCTTGGTTTCATAATCAATCAGATGGACACCCTGAGATTTCTTTTGCAGAAATAAATTAATTTGTGTGTTATGAACGCAAGGAAATTATATCTTTAAAATTGACTCTAACTTTAAAAAAATATTTGTTAGAAGAAAAAGAACAAACAGTGCCACCTTGTATAGTAGAAGATTTTTGGGTTCTTCTGGGTGCTGTCAGCATTTTCCTTCAGCTAGGATCTCTTTATAGGTGCTGTGTAATACAGGTTGTTTTCTTGATCTATAAAATGTTCAGGTTTTTTGCACAAACAGGGAATGTTTTTTCCTTTAGAAAGCCAAAGCTCTTAGTTCAGCTGAAGGAGTTTAATTGCTCTCCAGACTTGCTTTGTTAGCACAGCTGCTGAGCTAAGCACCAGCGGGGTTTAATGCAGGAAGGTGATGTTTGCTCAGCACAGAGCGCCAGCCTGGGATGGATACATTATTATAGCTTTAATTCAGCTGCTGTGCGAGTGTGCAGCTCTGGATAAAGGGGCTTCCATGCTGTAGTGGCTTCACTGCTCTTGGTGTGCTTGGAGTCAGACCTGGAGAAAGCCCCAGAGTTCCCCATGTCCTTGGGCCCTGCCTTCAGCCAGGGAGGGACCCCCAGAGCTGGGGGCTGTGTGTCCCAAAATCCCAGAGCTGGGGGCTGTGTGTCCTGAATCCCCATCCTGGGGGGCTGTGTGTCCTGAATCCCCATCCCAAATCCCCATCCTGGGGGGCTGTGTGTCCCAAAATCCCAGACTGGGGGGCTGTGTGTCCCAAAATCCCAGAGCTGGGGGCTGTGTGTCCCAAATCCCCATCCTGGGGGGCTGTGTGTCCCAAAATCCCCATCCCCAATCCCCATCCTGCGGGGCTGTGTGTCCTGAATCCCCATCCTGGGGGGCTGTGTGTCCCAAAATCCCCATCCTGGGGGGCTGTGTGTCCCAAAATCCCATCCTGGGGGGCTGTGTGTCCCAAATCCCCATCCTGGGGTGCTGTGTGTCCCAAAATCCCCATCCCAAATCCCCATCCTGGGGGCTGTGTGTCCCAAAATCCCAGAGCTGGGGGCTGTGTGTCCCAAATCCCCATCCTGGGGGGCTGTGTGTCCTGAATCCCCATCCCAAATCCCCATCCTGGGGGGCTGTGTGTCCCAAATCCCCATCCTGGGGGGCTGTGTGTCCTGAATCCCTGTCCTGGGGGGCTGTTCATCCCAAATCCCCATCCTGGGGCGCCCTGTGCCCAAAATCCCCACCCTGGGGGACTCTGTATCCCAAATCCCCATCCCAAATCCCCACCCTGGGGGGCTGTGTGTCCCCATCCCCACGCTGGGGGCTGTGTGTCCCCGGTCCTGTCTCTCCCTGGCCGTGTCCCAGTTCTGCCCAGCCTGTCTGAGCCGTGCCTGCTGTCCCAGGCCAAGGTGCGGGAGCTGGAGCAGAAATGCCGGACGCAGAGCGAGCAGTTTAAGCTGCTGTCGCGGGAGCTGGAGCGGTTCCGGCAGCAGGCGGGCACCATCGAGCTCCTGGGCACCTCCTCCTCCTCCTCCTCCTCCTCGCTGGCCCCCCCGGGGCCCCCCGGGAAATCCCTGGCCCAGCTGATGAACGGCATCGCCACCTCCATTGGCAAAGGTAAGGAGCGGGGCAGGGGGCTGGGACGGACGGACAGACAGCACAGAGCCCTGGGATGGACAGACAGACAGAGCACAGAGCCCTGGGATGGACAGACAGAGCACAGAGCCCTGGGACGGACAGACAGACAGACAGAGCCCTGGGACGGACAGACAGACAGACAGACAGAGCACTGGGCCCTGGGATGGACAGACAGAGCACAGAGCCCCAGGACGGACGCACAGACAGAGCACAGAGCCCTGGTGACACCTTCACCTTTCAGAGTTCTCTTGGGTGACACCTTCACCTTTCCCAGTGTCTCTGCCTCCACTGAGCCTGTTCCAGTCTCAGCTGGGCGCTGCTGTTGGTGCCTTCGGTTTGAGCTCTCACATTTCCAGATTCTGCACTGCCTTGGTTTAGAACTCTGAGGAGAGGAAAGGATTGTTCTGTGTGCCTGAGGAGAGGAAAGGATTGTTCTGTGTGCCTGAGCTGTGAGGAGCACTGCTGACACTTTGTATGGAGTTCAGACACACAGAACAATCCTTTTCCTCTCCTCAGTCCCACAGAACAATCCATTCCTCTCCTCAGGCACACAGAACAATCCTTTCCTCTCCTCAGGCACACAGAACAATCCTTTTCCAGCCCTAGAACCAAGGACAGCTGCAGCTCCAGCCCCAAAAAGTGCCATCAGCAGGGAGTGGAGGGGAGCAACCTGGGAGGGTGGGACTGCACAACCTGGAGCTGGAATTGGACAATGAACCCAGTATGGAAATGGACCAAAACTGATGAAAGTGTGAAAACTCGTGACCGTTGTCCATCCTGGGTCCATCCTGGGTCCATCCTGGCTCCATCTTGGGTGTAGCCCTGGCTGGGCTCTTGCACTACCCAAGGTGCATCCTCTGAAGGCCCTTTAATAAATCCCTGCTTTATTCCTTTATTCCTTTACCTCTGTCCAGCCTCTGCCCCAGCTCAGCCTCTCCAGACTTCACTGCGAGCAAAATTCTCTCTAATTGTTGTTGAGTGTAGTGACAGGACACCTGTTCAGAGTTAAAATTGCCTGTTCTCCAGGTAAAAATGCACCTGTGTGCATGTCCAGGCCTTGCTGGGAGCCCTTCCCTGTCCCAGGCACAGGAGCAGCTGTGCTCTCTGCTTCAGGAGGAGTTAATGGGGAAAGAAAGCACAGAGACCCCACACACTGCATTGGCCATTGCATTAAAATACCATTTAAATAGAGCTGGGCAGAAAATGCAGTATTTTGACAGACTCGAAAATGGCTTGGGCTCAGTTTCATCTGTGCAACAGAAACGATGCACTTCTCCATAAAAATTTGAAAGTAAAACTTTCAAAAAAGCAGAAAATAGTCTGGAGAGAAATGGAGAACATAAAGCAATAAAAAAAAAATCATATCTGTATTGATGTTCTTAGACTTGCAGTGCCCAGCAGAGCCAGCAGTGAGTGTTTACCCAGATCTGTGCTGAACTTTCACCAGGCCATCTCCTGTTGCCAGAGGCAACAGCTCCAGGTGCAGAGCTCTGTAAACCATCCATTATTCATGGGAAAGGGACAAAGAGCAGGCAGGAGTTACCTGAGGACACCTAAAAACAGCTTCCATGTCAATCACATGTTATATTGTGTTATTCTGTGTGAATCACTGGTTAAATGGTGTGTTACTCCATGTGAATCATCACACTGTGATTGTGTGTTATTCCATGTAAATCACAACTTAAATTGTGTGTTATTCCATGTCAGTCACAGGTTAAATTGTGTGTTATTCCATGTCAGTCACAGGTTAAATTGTGTGTTATTCCATGTAAATCACAGGTTAAATTGTGTGTTATTCCATGTCAATCACAAGTTAAATTGTGTGTTATTCCATGTGAATCACAGGTTAAATTGTGTGTTATTCCATGTGAATCAATCACACTGTGATTGTGTGTTATTCCATGTAAATCACAACTTAAATTGTGTGTTATTCCATGTAAATCACAGGTTAAATTGTGTGTTATTCCATGTGAATCAATCACACTGTGATTGTGTGTTATTCCGTGTAAATCACAACTTAAATTGTGTGTTATT
The DNA here is from genome assembly GCF_023055355.1 of Agelaius tricolor. Lineage (NCBI taxonomy): Eukaryota > Metazoa > Chordata > Aves > Passeriformes > Icteridae > Agelaius > Agelaius tricolor. The sequence continues at coordinate 562,543 of NW_027269280.1, forward strand.
CCATGTAAATCACAGGTTAAATTGTGTGTTATTCCATGTCAGTCACAGGTTAAATTGTGTGTTATTCCATGTCAATCACAACAGGTTAAATTGTGTGTTATTCCATGTGAATCTCAGGTTAAATTGTATGTTATTCCATGTCAATCACAACAGGTTAAATTGTGTGTTATTCCATGTCAGTCACAGGTTAAATTGGGTGTTATTCCATGTCAATCACAGGTTTAACTGTGTGCTATTCCATGTGAATCACAGGTTTAACTGTGTGCTATTCCATGTGAATCACACAACAATTAATTTGAAAGGAGAGGTAATAGGTATTGAGCTATCCTTGAGGCAGGAGTGGAGGTCCAGCCTGCATCACTGAGGTTGATTTAATGAAAAATGGAAATCATCTTTTAGGTGCCCAGTCAAACTCTCCAAGCTGATTTATTCTTATTCTTATGCTAATGGAAAACCTTTTTAAAACCTTCCAAAGGTGCCAAACTGAGCTCTCCCTGTACCCTTGAGTAAAAGCACAGCCAGGTCTGCACCCAGGGCATTCCAGGGCCTTCCTCCCTGAACCCTCTCTCCAAACCCATTGGTTTCTGTGGGATTTGGAATTCAGGGCCTGCAGCTCTTGTGCCTGACCATCAGAACTGCTTGGACAGCACCGATCCTCCCTATGAATGCACTTTATTGGTGACAATGAAGTCATGTTTGAGCCAGGGGCAGGATTTCTAATTGCTGAAATCAGCCCTTCCTCAGGAATGGCGGCAGAGTACAGCAAGTTCTTCAAACCAGAAGTGAAATTATTTTTATTATGTGTGAGGAAGAAAGAACACAAGAGGGAACACAGGGAGAGCTTTAAAGCAAAGCAAATGATGGAAATGAGATCAGTTTATGACCAGCTGCTTTGCCTTAATTGGTGATGTCTGAATGTATCAGGAAATGAAATAAACCCAGCCAGGATGGATTAGAGCATAAAAAGTTCACTTCAAACCTACAATAATGTCACAATCAGATATAGAAGCCTTAAGATTTATTCATCAGTTAAGAGGCTCATTTAAATGGTCTTTCTAGATAATTTAGGTAGTCCATATGGAATCTGCAATTGCAATAAATAAAATGGAGAGTCTAATTGTAATGCAAGCATGGACAGATTTCATTCTCCTGAAACATTTAAATTAGATCTGGTGCTCTTTCTTTTTCCTTGATAGGGTGTTCTTCAGACTTCCTTAACAAACAGTTGTCAGTCAGGAAAATAAAGGCCATTTTAAGCACATATAGATTTAAAAAGACTCATGGACAAAATTCCTGTGGCTTTATAGGGATCTTCTCTAGTATTTAAAGGACACAGAGATCTGCTCTTCCCTCTTGCTCTTGGATATTCAGTGCCTCTGCTGGGCAGGGAGGGGTCTGTGTGCAGTTATTCATGTGAATCCCACATTGCATTGTGTGTCATCCATGTGAATCACAGGTTGTGTGTTATTCCATGTCAGTCACAAGTTAAATTGTGTGTCATCCATTGTTAACTTGTGTGTTATTCCATGTAAATCACAGGTTAAATTGTGTGTTCTTCCATGTGAATCAATCACACATTGGATTGTGTGTTATTCCATGTCAACCACGTTAGATTGTGTTATTCCATGTCAGTCACAGGTTAAATGGTGTGTTATTCCATGTAAATCACAGGTTAAATGGTGTGTTATTCCATGTCAGTCACAGGTTAAACTGTGTGCTATTCCATGTCAGTCACAGGTTAAATGGTGTGCTATTCCATGTCAATCACAGGTTAAATTGTGTGTTATTCCATGTAAATCACAGGCTAAATTGGGTGCTATTCCATGTAAATCACAGGTTAAACTGTGTGCTGTTCCATGTCAGTCACAGGTTAAATTGTGTGTGTATTCCATGTCAGTCACAGGTTAAATTGGGTGCTATTCCATGTGAGGAGTGTGATCAGCATCACCCAGGCTGGATCACGTCCATTTCTCCTGCAGAGAAACCGTGGTCAGGTGTTCTCATGACTTCAGCACCAACCATTGAGATCAGGCCTTTGTCAGTAATGATGGCAGGGTACAGCAGGCCCTTCAAGGCAGAGGTGAAATCCCTGGGGCCAGGGATGTGCCCTCACAGCCCCCACACTCCTTTCTCTCCTTAAAGGACCCAGGGTAGATGTTCTGTACCTTATTTCAGGTTCTATCAGGTGAAAGAACCAGACCCACATCTCCCAGCCCCTGATATTCCTGGGGTTCCTGGTAACTGTGTTCCTGTGCTGGTTGTTGTCCTGTGTGGCTGCAGAGCAGGGGCTGCACTGCCCTAGGACCCTCCTGGAACCTTCCTGGAACCTTCCTCCACATTGGGTACCCAGTGCCAGCAGTTTGAAAACAAAGCCTGGAGGGTGCAGGAGGTCTGAGACCAACCAGAGGCTTCCTGTGAGAGAATAATCACAGTTGGCCCAATTATTTATGGCTTGGCACTGGCAGGCTGAGATGGCAAACACATTAACAGCAAACAGAAGGAGCTAAATTGGCTAAAGGCTCCTGAACAGGGAGGACTTCTCTGTTATAGATGTGAGGAAGGTTCCAAGAATAAAAAATGTGCCCTTTTCCAGCCTGGGGATTGCTCCAAGGGGGGCTGGTTGTAATTAATCTTTTGTGTGGTGAGTTGTGTATTTCCCTGCTGTCAATGTGCTGAAGCTGGCCTGCTGTAAATTACAGTGATGCAGCGAAAATTAATCATATTGGGCTAATGAGCACACAGAAAACCCTCTGATGGTATTCCTGGAGCTTTTTCTCCTCTGCAGTGAGGACAAAGAGGTTCCTCTGATAATTCCTGGTGACCTGGACTGGGAATCTTGAAATTCAGTAGCAAAACGTTGCTGCCCAGACTTCTGGCAGAACAGGAGAGGAAATGCTGAACCTACACATGCTCAGGGGCTGAGTAATTAGAGCAGAGGCTCATTATGTTAATGAGAGGCAGGATGCACTCTGCACGTCTGAGCTGTCAGCAGCAGCTCCCTGTGCCCTGCTGCAGCTCCTGCTCAAATCCAGCTCAGGTTGCAATTCCTGCTCTGGGGACTAAACCAGCAGTCAAGGGAAAATGTGCAAGTGGCTTTTACTCAGCTTTACTGGCCTCTGGCAGCCTGGACCACCTTGTTCCTTTGGCTTGTCTCACCTCTGGTTTCCACCTGAGTCAGGAGGAGAGAAGAGAGTTCAGTGTCTTGTGAGCTTCTCAATGTGCAGTATAATCTCTATTTTCCTTTCCTTCCCTCTAAACTCTTTTTACAAAGCACAGTAAAATATTCCAGAAGGGTTTTTGGGGATGTTTCCTTCTGCACAGTCTGAGTTTCTGTGTTTTAGGGGCTGGAGGGGTGGCCCTGGGATCCAATCAGGGCCAAATCCATCAATTTGGTGCTGGTGGCAGTGGGGAGCTCCCAGGAAACACCAGGCAGGGGCTGCTGGCACTCCCTGACTGCCAGAAGCCAAACAACTCCATTGCAAATGAGCATCCTGCCAACTGCATCCTTCGCATTCCCGTCTCTCTCTCAGGAGAGGGATGCATGGCTCCCTCCTGACTTGCAGGTCAGGACAGGGTCCCCAGGGCAGCGCAGGCTCCAGCAGCAGCAGCAGCAGCAGTGCTGGGTGTGTGGCACAGCGGGTCCCACCTTCCCCAGGCACACCAGGGCACACAGGTGGATGATTTCACTGGGGAGCCTTCACCCCTGGGTTCTTTGGCTGCAGGTGCCTGCACTCTGTGTGCTGTTCTGTTCCATGCTGCTGATCTCAGCAGGTTGTTGTTGATTGTGCCCCAGTCTGGGAGCAGGTGGGCCGAGGGGCTGCCGTGCTCTGCAGCTGCCCAGCACAGCCTGCCTGGTGCTTTCTGACCCGAGGGCACAGTGACCATGCTGATGTGTGTGCTCTGTCCCTGGCAGGCCATGAGAGCCCCTCTGGGAGTCGCTGCGTGATCTCGGAGTTCATCCGACCCCTGCAGATCTCTGGGGACAAACCAGAGCAGCTGTCTGTCAAACCCACCTTCCTGTCCAAGTCAAGATCTGACACCCCAAGATGCAGATTTGATTCAGACGTGAGTCCTTTTGAATTTTTTACTGGGAAAGTGACCTGGGGCTGCGGCTCCTCTGCTCCAGCAGGCTGCTGCAGGTAGATCCACGTGCTTGTGAGAAGTCATGACACAAAGGTTCTCATTTTGTGGGGCAGCTTGGGAGCAGTGGGAATTTGAGTGGTGTTTTCTAAGAAGGTGCAGCTGATGTCCCAGAAGGAGGTAAATTGGCCAAAGGTTCCTGACCAGGGAAGACTTCTGTTATAGGTGTGAGGAAGAATAAAAAATGTGCCCTTTTCCAGCCTGGGGATTGCTCTAAGGGGGGCTGGTTGTAATTAATACAATAAATGTGATTAATGGGATGAAGATGAGGAGTGTGAGGACCCCTCTGAAGTTCTCAGTGCTGCCCACAGAGCATTTCTGGGTGAGGGGCACAGCAGCATCCCTGCTCTGGGCAGGGCTCTGGCAGGGGAAACTGGGCACAGGAACAGATCAGCAGCTCCTGCCCTGCCCCACGGCTGCTGGGCAGGAAAGGGTGGTTCATTCTGCAGGGCTGGTTCAAGGCTGGTTCACTCTGCAGGGCTGGTTCATTGTGCAGGGCTGGTTCATTGTGCAGGGTTGGTTCACTCTGCAGGGCTCCTTCATTCTGCAGGGCTGGTTCAAGGCTGGTTCATTCTCCAGGGTTGGTTCAAGGCTGGTTCATTCTCCAGGGCTGGTTCATTCTCTAAGGCTGGTTCCCTCTGCAGGGCTCCTTCATTCTGCAGGGCTGGTTCAAGGCTGGTTCACTCTGCAGGGCTGGTTCAAGGTTGGTTCATTCTGCAGGACTGGTTCAAGGCTGGTTCACTCTGCAGGGCTGGTTCATTCTCCAGGGTTGGTTCATTGTGCAGGGTTGGTTCACTCTGCAGGGCTCCTTCATTCTGCAGGGCTGGTTCAAGGCTGGTTCACTCTGCAGGGCTGGTTCATCCTGCAGGGCTGGTTCCCTCTGCAGGGCTGGTTCAAGGCTGGTTCATTCTCCAAGGCTGGTTCATTCTCCAGGGCTGGTTCACTCTGCAGGGTTGGTTCACTCTGCAGGGTTCCTTCATTCTCCAGGGCTGGTTCATTCTCCAGGGCTGGTTCATTCTGCAGGGCTGGTTCACTCTCCAGGGCTGGTTCACTCTCCAGGGCTGGTTCATTCTCCAGGGCTGGTTCACTCTGCAGGGCTCCTCCTGTGCCTGCTGCTGTGCTGTGAGAGCCTCCCTGCAGCAGGGCAGGCACCTCCTGCTCACAGCCTCCCCAGAGGGTTCTGAGCCTGGAAAGGGGCACTGAGATTGCAGCGTGCTCTCACTAAAGCCATGCACTCCACGTTCTGTATTCAGACGTGCTTTGGAACGGGGCTGTTCCTCCTTCCTTAGGAAGCTTTTCTGCTTTTCAGTGGATTTCCAGCAGAAATCCAATGGGAAGCTCAGAAGAGCTGTTCAAAGGTGCCATAACAAGTTGATTTTTAAGGTTTGGGACAAATATTAAATATAAAAACTGCATAGAACAATCTTGGAAAGTCTGTAGAAAGGCATTATTCTCTATTAAATACCCTGGTTTAGATGGGCAGATAGCCACAAGAAAATGATCCTCAGATTTTACCCCATTTCAGGAAATCCCTTTCCTCATCCTTACAGGAGTAAATAAGTTGCAACCATGTGCATATTTTCTATCTGTGTTATATTAATTGATACTGAAATAGTTGATGGAATCAAAATGTTTCTAAATGGCTCACAAGCCTGAGGGTATTCAACAAAATACTGGATTCTTGTATAGTGGGAGTTGCATGGGCATATCTGAGGATTATCCAGGGGAAATATTTGTGTATATTTGTGTAGCAGCATTATTGAAAAGTGGAAACATTCACTGCTTTTTGAAGAGGCCACAGAAAAAGCAGCTTAGCAAGGAGACTTAGGGAAGCAGAACTAACAGCAAGGAACAGGAGAAGCAAACGTCAAATTTAATTCCCCTTTTCTATTATTTTTGAGTTATCTCTGGCTGAGAATGCCAAGCCCTCTTTTGCAGAGCTGAACGTTTTGTGCCTTCTGGAGTGTAATTATGTGATCCACTCTCACTTTATGCAAGCTCACAGAAATTAAGCTCCATTCCCTTTAGAGATACCCAGACCCAGGGGAGGGCGTGTGAATAAAATCTAAAAAATGAAACATAATGCTGGGAAGTCTGAACTAAATCAATCAGTCAATAAATAAATCAATAAACCAGTGCTACTCTGCAATGGCCCTGGCTGTTCCTGTTGGAAAGCCTTCTGGAATAACCATTCCTGGCTCTGTGCTCCCTGAGGAGCCCATGTCAAGGTCCCAGGGGGAAAATCCTGGCAGCTTTTCCTGGATCCCCCCGTGCTGCATGGGGGAACCCCTAGGAGCTGCTGGAGCTGCCTTCTGGGCTAAAGCACCCTCAGGAGACAGCTCAGGGGAAAATCCTCTGCACTGGGGGTTTTCCTGGGGTGCTCCTGGCAGGGACCAGCTCAGACCTGGAAGCTGCAGCTCAGGGTCCGCCCTGGCTGGGTTGTAAAATTCTGCTCTGTTTTTGGACAGTTTATTTCATTTGGTCCCACTGTCAACCCAGTATTTCTACCTTACTCAAAGCTCTCTCAAGCTCAGGCAAAACGTTGGTCATTTTGTCTGAAATGGCTCACAGCAAACTGTATAGTAAGTGAAGTTCATCCCCCTCTTTAAAACCTCTGCTAGCTCAAAGCACAGCTGAAATTATTGTTTCACCAGTGAGAGACCTCGTGCAGGGCTGAAACAGGCAGAGTCTGTGTAGCTTCAACACCACAGTCAAATCTCCAGGTTTTGTAGACCAGATTTGTAATAGAATAAACCTGTGGCTTTGCAGGATTGAATTCAATGGGATGTGAAATTCAGAAGAAAATATAGAAAATATGTTCTTTCCCTCAGTTAGTGGAAAGGGTGGTGTTCAAGAGATGCTGATGCTGTGGGCTGGGTTGGGTGGGATTGGATTGGGTGGGATTGGATTGGATGAAGTTGGGTTGGGTTGGGTTGGGTTGGGTTGGCAAGTGCTGTATTTTGTGTGATCCTCGTGGTTTCCATGTGTTTGGAGGTTGACCCTTGCACCAGTGCTAAACTCAGCATTTGTTTTAGGTACTCAGTCACTGGAGTCTGCCCTTCTAAGTAAAATTAACCAGTTGTGCTCCATGTTAGAATTTAATTTTTTTTCCTTGATATTGTGTGTTCACTGATTGATATCACCTGTCAGGAAAACTGTTCATTCTTCTTGTTTTGTAACCACATTATCTTTTTTCTCCTTCCCCCTCCCCACAGATGGATAATGATCAGAATTCCAATACCTCAAAGCAGAGATATTCTGGGAAAGTCCATCTTTGCATTGCCCGTTACAGGTAAAGCCCCATCTCCTCACAGGCACCACACTCAGCTGAGCATTCAACAGCAGCTCTGGCTCCCCCTCATTCATACACTGAATTATGGCATGGAAAGGGTGTTCTGGGGAGCCTGTGCTCAGAGCAGAGCCTGTCCCAGCTTTGCCTCCCTCTCATTCATACACTGAATTATGGCATGGAAAGGGTGTTCTGGGGAGCCTGTGCAGTTTGCACTGCTGCAGAGCAGAGCCTGTCCCAGGTATGGCTCCCCCTCATTCATACACTGAATTATGGCATGGAAAGGGTGTTCTGGGGAGCCTGTGCTGCTGGCACTGCTGCAGAGCCTGTCCCAGGTATGGCTCCCCCTCATTCATACACTGAATTATTACATGGAAATAATGTTCTGTGCAGTTTTCATTGCCTGCAGAGCAGAGCCTGTCCCTGTGCCCCAGCTGGCAGAGGGAGCTGAGCTCTCCCACCCCCTGCATCCCTGTCCTCCAGTGTCTAAATCAGGTTAAATAAATGTGTTCCTCCTGCTCTAGAGAGGAGTCTCAGTCTCTTCTTTTCAATTACTTCTTCAGGCAAGAGGAGATTTGAAGTCCATCACTGCTTTGCACATTAAAATTTCAGGCGTTAGGGACTGTCATGATAAAAATTTCAGTGGCTAGCAGTTTCTTTCAGGATGGATAGAGATTTAAGTACTTCACAAGTACTTTTTTTCTCTCAGTAGCTTCTCTTAGTTGTAGCTCACTGTTTTTTGTCTTCTTTTACCTTGCCTCTGTAGAAGCTTAATGAAGTGGTGTGAAAGGAACATAAAATTGGATACAGTGACTGGGAAAGACCCCTACAACTGAGTTTGCTTTAATTCACTCTAGAAAATGAAGATAATTGTGGCCAGTGTTTTCCAAGAGCCCTAAGTGAGAAGTGTCTAAGTGCATCCTGCAGGAACTGGTGTAAAAGGAACATAAAATTGAATGCAGTGACTGGAAAAGACCCCCACAACTGAGTTTGCTTTGATTCGCTCCAGAAAATCAAGGGAATTTGGCCAGTGTTTATCAAGAGCCTCGAGTGAGAAGTGTCTAAGGGCATCCTGCAGGAGGGGACGTGGGTTTAGGGGCAGAGGGGACCCCATAGGCACAGAGTGCCCCAGAGCCGCCCAGGAGGAGCCTCGGGAGGGATGCAAGGGGGGCAGTGCCCTCGGGGAGCTGCAGCCCTTGCTGAGCATCACTGTGTGTGTCCCCACAGCTACAACCCCTTCGATGGACCCAACGAGAACCCCGAGGCGGAGCTGCCTCTCACGGCTGGGAAGTACCTCTATGTGTACGGGGACATGGACGAGGATGGCTTCTATGAAGGTGCTTCCTACTGCGCCCCTGAGTTCCTGCTAGCTCATGCAGATTGGGATCAGCTCCCCTGTCAAGCACGCTCCAAATTCTCTCCTTTGTCTGCTCCGAAATCGGTTGCTAAATTTGGCTTTATCGTCGTGGTGTTAATTAAAAGAGTTTCTGCACCAGCAGAGCCGCTCCTTGCAGGCAGAGCTAATTATAAAATATTTTATAGTGTCAGCTTTTCCTACTGGCAAGACTGAAGTTGACAAAAAAGCTTACTGGCAGTTCTGGTATTTCCCTTAATAAGCCTTTCTGCTCCCAGGCCGGGATGTTGTTTATGCACTGTCACTCATCCCCTGCCCCTTACCCTGCCCACTCTCAGGGCACTGCCATGGATGAGCTGCTCTCCTGTTGGAACCCAGGACACCCCTCTGGCTGTCCTGGACTGCCAAGACCCCTGCCAGGGGCTCAGGGACCCTGGCACAGAGCCCAGAATGCCCCTGTGGGTTTGATTATGACCCATGGAGCAAGTTACTAACCTTATATGAAGATCTGCAAGCCACGACAGTTTAAGTGGAATGATAGTGAATTTATCATGGGGTGAAAAATGGATTTTGGGGGTTTTTGGAATGGAGGGTTCAGGGGGAAAGATGGAGAGATCTGGGCGTGTCCAGCCTTTCTCCTTCTTCTTCTTGGCCTCCATCTTCTGCTGTGATGTTGGCACTTTTAGATTGGTTTAGAGTAGAAGCTCAGTGTCTAACATAGGTGACGAGTATTGAAAGTGATTGTAAATATTGTACACGCAGATTTTATTATAAAAAGATAACACCACCCCGGGGGCAGGCAGAGTGCCTCTGTCTCTCCTGCTGAGTGGACCTCGGCAGGACAGGAGTAAGAATTTTATAGATAAGATACAATAAACAACCTTGAGACTGAGAAATGAAGAGCCCTGACTCCTTCAAGCACCAGGCTGGGAAAAGAGACTTTCCAACACATCTGGGGGTCACTGTGAGCAGCAGAGACCCCGAGATTCTCCTTCAGGGTTTCTAATGGCGCTGCTCTTTCTCTCCAGGAGAGCTTCTGGACGGGCAGAGAGGACTGGTGCCCTCGAACTTTGTGGATTTTGTGCAGGACAGCGAGGCGCGGCTGTCGAGCGTGGAGGAGCAGAATGCGCTGAACCGCGCGGGGGCCGCGCTGGAGGCGGAGCTGGAGCTCAGCCCCCCCGGGCTCCTGGAGCCCAGCAGCGGGCTCAGCAACGGCGCGGGCACCCTGGACGTCAACATCGACGAGATCGGAGAAGACATTGTGCCTTACCCCAGGAGAATCACCCTCATCAAGCAGCTGGCCAAGAGCGTCATCGTGGGCTGGGAGCCGCCCCTGGTGCCGCCCGGCTGGGGCACCGTCAGCAGCTACAACGTGCTGGTGGACAAGGAGGTCAGGATGAACATCGCCCTGGGCAGCAGGACCAAAGCCCTGATAGAGAAGCTCAACACCTCCACCTGCACCTACAGGATATCCATCCAGAGCATCACCAGCAAGGGCAGCTCCGACGAGCTGCAGTGCACCTTGCTGGTGGGCAAGGACGTCATCGTGGCCCCCTCCAACCTCCGCGTGGACAACATCACCCAGATCTCTGCTGAGCTCTCCTGGCTCCCCACAAACAGCAACTACAGTCATGTCATCTTCCTCAACGAGGAGGAGTTTGACATTGTCAAGGCTGCTAGCTACAAGTACCATTTTTTTAATTTGAAGCCCAATATGGCCTACAAGGTGAAGGTCATGGCAAAGCCCCACCAGATGCCCTGGCAGCTTCCCTTGGAGCAACGAGAGAAAAAGGAAGCCTTTGTGGAATTTTCTACATTGCCAGCAGGTTTGATATTTTCCTCCCTGCCCCAAAATTCTTCAGTTGAAATTCTCTGAAAATACTAGATAAAATACTTTAACCTACACAGCATTTAGGGGATGCAAGTGCATTTTGGTTGTGAAGGTGTAATTAACTTCATTTTACAGTTTGAATTTGTAAAGCCAACAGATTCATTGTGTTTTGGAGAGTCTGAGGTCTTTTCCCACCTGGCTTTTGCATTAGGAGTGTTGGTAAGTGTTGTCAGTCATTTGCCATTATTCAAGAACATTGAAGCAATGTTGAAAACTAGAGCAGAAATAAAGCAGTGAATTTGAAGGATAATCTCATCATTTTGGGGGTGTGTGGCAGCATGTGAAAAAATCGGAGTGTCTTTCTGTATAGATTCACCTACCCAGGGTCATCTAACCGTGGCCAAGTAGGAGAGCCCTCAGCTATTCAGTCTTTGAGACCCTGGGTGCCTCTGGAGGGACACTCGGGCACGAGTGGCCCTGGCAGGTGAAGCCTCAGCAGCGTCCTGAGCTGGGTTTGCTCCCTGCCTGCAGGGCGTGATCCAGCAAGGGCAGGAATTCATCCACCCTGCTCCCTCCCTGGCCTGGGTGAGGAGAGGAGAGGGCAGCAGGGCTGTGGGCAGGGGGAGTGAAGCTCTGTGCCTCCTGTTTGGGTGCAGCACAGACCCTGGGGGATCTCCTCTGCTCCCGGGCTCCTCTTCAGCCTGGGGTCACTCAGCGGTGGTGGCAGTGCAGGGTGCAGGGAGGAGAGGCCATTTCACACCTGGGATTGTCCTGGGGGAGCTGGAGCCACTGCCTGGGTGCTGGCCTGAACTTATTTCAACTTTGCTATTTAGGAAGGGCCTTCTGAGTGAGGTTTTTCCAGGCCAAGCACTTGCCATGCTGTACCTCCCTCTAGCTGTGAAGCCTGCTGAGCAGCACAGAGCTGCTGTCTGCCGAGAGCTGAGGAGCAGTGAAGCTCCCAGAACCTTCCCCACTGCTTCATTCCACTGGGAGCACTTCCAGAGAAAGAGGCCAGCTCTTCACTGCTGTGTAGAGAAAACAAAACAGCAGCTGGTGAAGTGGTTAGAGGCTGATGCCTGATTGCAGAGTCACTGGAGCAGAGGAAAAGATGAATTTGGAGTCAGTGATGGGAGTTGCCATCACAGAGTGCCATGCAGTTGAACTCATCTCGACTCATCAAAGCAATGGAATTGCTCACATAAAAGTACAAGTGTCTCTCTCTTGGGCACTCAGATCTAAAAATGGATATAAGCACAGGATTGGGACCAATGGGCTGCTGCAGCTTTTGGAGCTCATTTATGTAAAGAACCCTATGAGGACCAAAGCGTAGCAGAATTCCAAAACAAACATTTATGTTGATGACCAAGGCCATAGAAAATCACCAGGAATCATTTCCCATGTAATGATGGGAGGAAATAGGAGCCATGCTGAGCCTCGGGCACTGCAGTTTATTAAACCTATCTCTGCACAGCCTGGGAAGGTCGAGACAGACACCCTGGGGATTGTTTCCTTGTGGGAGGATGGAAGGAAGGTGACTTCTCCTGCAGGAGCACATTAATGTCATTGTCACTGGCAGGATGCTGGGTTAGATCAGGTGCATGCTTTCTGTAAGCTGAGCAGCCTTGCTGAATTGGGAGTGCTGGCTGGCAGTAAAACAGGATGGCCAGGAAAGCTGAAATTCAATCCTGAACCAAAATCTCTCTTGGCCAAGAATAGTATTAGGTCAATTTGCATACTCTCAACTTGCAGGATAAAAATACTTTATAGATGCAGGGGTGGTATGAGCCAAGCCTTCCTGTTGTGCCTCTACTGTCCTGAACATGACCATGATTTCATTTCCATGTCCACCAGAGGATGAAATTCAGTGGCAGCAAAGCAGTGAAATGCACTGGCAGTTGCCAGGGGTCTTGTGTGATATTTGCACGTGTGTCAAGCACATTTGAAGTATTTGCAGCCTTTTTGGCGGATGAACAGATCTGTTGGTGTTTGGTTTGCTGGGAGAAGCAATCCCACAGCAGCCAGGCTCTGTGTGTGCTCTGCAGAGGTGGCTGCAGCCCAGCCCTGCAGCAGCAGCAGCCTCTGCTCAGGGCTGGGTGCTTCAATTAACACAACGGGATGCTTGAAAAATTCATGAACTAATAATCTCTGTGATATTTCTACTTTGGCTTTCTGGCCAAAGTAGAGCTATTTATAGCAGGGTAATGCCTGTTAATTAAGGAGGTATCTGGTGTGCTGTCACACTGACACACACTAAATGCCTTCAGAGGTTCTGGGTGTGTTTTTGACTCGGTGCAGAGGCCGGGCTGGGCCCAGCTGTCCTGTGTCCAGCTGTGGAACGTGCTGCAGCCCAGCTGCTCTGCCCTGAGCCCCACCTGACCGTGCCCTCTCTCCTAGGTCCCCCAGCCCCGCCTCAGGAGGTGTGTGTGCGGGCAGGGAGCGCGCCAGGCACGCTGCAGGTGTGCTGGAAGCCCCCAGCTCTGTCAGCCACGGGGACGTCCCACGGTGCCAGCGTCACAGGCTACGGCGTCTATGCCAAAGGACAGCGGGTGAGTCCCTGCCACCTCTGCCACCTCTGCCACCTCTGCCACCTCTGTCACTGCTGCCACCTCTGCCACCTCTGCCACCTCTGCCACCTCTGCTATCTCTGCCACCTCTGCCACCTCTGCCACCTCTGCCACCTCTGCCACCTCAGCCACCTCTGTCACCTCTGTCACCTCTGTCACCTCTGCCACCTCAGCCACCTCTGCCACCTCTGCCACCTCTGCCACCTCTGCTATCTCTGCTATCTCTGCCACCTCTGCCACCTCTGCTATCTCTGCCACCTCTGCCACCGCTGCCACCGCTGCCACCGCTGTCACCTCTGTCACCTCTGTCACCTCTGCCACCGCTGCCACCTCTGCCACCTCTGTCACCGCTGCCACCTCTGCCACCTCTGTCACCTCTGCTGGCATCCTGCTGCCAGGGACATGGGCTTTCCTGGGTCCCCCCATGCAGGAAGGAATGATGAGTCTGACTCCATGTTCTTAGAAGGCTAATTTATTGTTTTATGATCTATGTTATATTAAGGAATGCTATAAAAACTATAAACTATACTATATAAAACTATAAAGTATAAACTCTAAACTATACTAAGGAATAGAGAAAGGATACAGACAGGAGGCTGGAAGATACCAATGAAAAACTCGTGACTCCTTCCAGAGTCCCGGCACAGCCTGACCGTGATTGGTCATTTTTAAGTCAATTAAGTCAAAACAATAATTAAGGATTAATCAAAACAATAATTAATAATTAATCATAATTAAGTCAAAACAATTCACATGAAACTAATGAACAATCGCCTGTTGGATAAACAATCTCCAACCACATTCCAAAGCAGCAAAACACAGGAGAAGCAAAATGACGGCGCTGACATGTAACCCCACTCTGGGGGCTCACGGGTGTCTGTCTGTCCCAGCTGGGTGCTGAGATGTGTCTGTCTGTCCCCAGGTATCCGAGGTGGCGCTCCCAGCCGCAGAGGGCACGGCACTGATGTGTGTCTGTGCTCACAGGTGTCTGTGTGTCTGTGCTCACAGGTGTCTGTGCTCACAGGTGTCTGTGTGTCTGTCCGTAGGTGTCCGAGGTGGCGCTCCCAGCCGCAGAGGGCACGGCGCTGATGTGTAACCCCAGTCTGTCTGTGTGTCTGTCCCCAGGTATCCGAGGTGGCGCTCCCGGCCGCAGAGGGCACGGCACTGATGTGTGTCTGTGCTCACAGGTGTCTGTGTGTCTGTGCTCACAGGTGTCTGTGTGTCTGTGCTCACAGGTGTCTGTGTGTCTGTCCCCAGGTATCTGAGGTGGCACTCCCGGCCGCAGAGGGCACAGCACTGATGTGTGTCTGTGCTCACAGGTGTCTGTGCTCACAGGTGTCTGTGTGTCTGTCCCCAGGTATCCAAGGTGGCGCTCCCGGCCGCAGAGGGCACAGCACTGGTGTGTAACCCCGGTCTGTCTGTGTGTCTGTCCCCAGGTATCCAAGGTGGCGCTCCCAGCCGCAGAGGGCACGGCACTGATGTGTGTCTGTGCTCACAGGTGTCTGTGCTCACAGGTGTCTGTGTGTCTGTGCTCACAGGTGTCTGTGTGTCTGTCCCCAGGTATCCGAGGTGGCGCTCCCGGCCGCAGAGGGCACGGCACTGATGTGTGTCTGTGCTCACAGGTGTCTGTGTGTCTGTGCTCACAGGTGTCTGTGCTCACAGGTGTCTGTGTGTCTGTCCCCAGGTATCCGAGGTGGTGCTCCCAGCCGCAGAGGGCACGGCACTGATGTGTGTCTGTGCTCACAGGTGTCTGTGCTCACAGGTGTCTGTGTGTCTGTGCTCACAGGTGTCTGTGTGTCTGTCCCCAGGTATCCGAGGTGGCGCTCCCGGCCGCAGAGGGCACGGCACTGATGTGTGTCTGTGCTCACAGGTGTCTGTGTGTCTGTGCTCACAGGTGTCTGTGTGTCTGTGCTCACAGGTGTCTGTGTGTCTGTCCCCAGGTATCTGAGGTGGCACTCCCGGCCGCAGAGGGCACAGCACTGATGTGTGTCTGTGCTCACAGGTGTCTGTGCTCACAGGTGTCTGTGTGTCTGTCCCCAGGTATCCAAGGTGGCGCTCCCGGCCGCAGAGGGCACAGCACTGGTGTGTAACCCCGGTCTGTCTGTGTGTCTGTCCCCAGGTATCCAAGGTGGCGCTCCCAGCCGCAGAGGGCACGGCACTGATGTGTGTCTGTGCTCACAGGTGTCTGTGCTCACAGGTGTCTGTGTGTCTGTGCTCACAGGTGTCTGTGTGTCTGTGCTCACAGGTGTCTGTGTGTCTGTCCGCAGGTGTCTGTGCTCACAGGTGTCTGTGTGTCTGTGCTCACAGGTGTCTGTGCTCACAGGTGTCTGTGTGTCTGTCCCCAGGTATCCGAGGTGGCGCTCCCGGCCGCAGAGGGCACAGCACTGATGTGTGTCTGTGCTCACAGGTGTCTGTGCTCACAGGTGTCTGTGTGTCTGTGCTCACAGGTGTCTGTGCTCACAGGTGTCTGTGTGTCTGTGCTCACAGGTGTCTGTGTGTCTGTCCCCAGGTATCCGAGGTGGCGCTCCCGGCCGCAGAGGGCACGGCGCTGGAGCTGCCGCGGCTGCGCGCCCTGGACGCCCGCGAGCTCACCGTGCGGACGCTCTCCGCGCAGGGCGAGTCCCTGGACTCTGCCCCTGCTGCCATTCCCCCCGACCTCCTGGTGCCTCCACCCCCCCACCCCAGGACTGCTCCCAAATCCAAGCCATTAGCAAGTGCCGGAGCCCCAGAAACCAAAGAAGAACATTTCGGGCCGCATTTCAAACGGGATGAGTCCTGGGAGCAGACTCGCTCGGTGTCCCCCGGGCACGGACACATGCTGGAGCCACCCACCTTCCACGGCCCCCTCCAGGGCAGGAGGTCTCCATCCCCCAACAGGATCCTGCCCCAGCCTCAAGGCACTCCGGTCCCCAACACCGTCGCAAAAGCCATGGCGAGAGAGGCTGCACAGAGGGTGGCAGAGAGCAACAGGGTAAAGGCAAACTCCGGCTGGGCTGGGCTGGGCTGGGCTGGGCTCTGTGGCTCCACTGGGGCTTTTCTGGGCTGGGCTGGGCTCTGTGGCTCCACTGGGGCTTTTCTGGGCTGGGCTGGGCTCTGTGGCTCCACTGGGGCTTTTCTGGGCTGGGCTGGGCTCTGTGGCACCACTGGGGCTTTTCTGGTCTCTTCACTCTGACCCCTGCCATTCAGGCGTTTCTCGGCTGGTCTGTCCACTGTGGCACCTGCCACCAAAGATTGCTCATCATGTGCTTCAAGGGGTGGGTGATCGTTCCTAAGTTCTGAAGATGCACAGCTTGAGAAGCAGAGTGCTGGAATTCTGGGCTGATGGAGCCCTCCTGTGTCTGCTGTGGTGGATCCACAGGGAATTTTACACTTTCGCCCTTCTCAGTGCTGCCTTTTCACACGGGTTTGCAGCTGCTTCTCCCTCCAGCAGTGTCACTGCCCAAGGACACCCCTGGTTTGGGACCACCTTGACCCAAGGCTGTGCACTGGCTCAGATCTTTGCCAGTTGATTTCAATCCCACACTTGGGGCTCTGGGGTCAGTGCAGCTGATGTGGATGCATCCTGACAACGTGCTGTGTGTGTTCCACACAAATATGCAATATTTAAATACTCCCAGTGCCCTGGGCAGTTACTGTCTCATCACAAGCTGCTCACAACTGTCTGTTACTTCTTGCAAGTGTCACATATTCCACAGATTTTCTTGGTGCTTCATCTGGCAGTCATCAGTTATGTCCAGTTTTTAGTCTCCCATTGTATCTCCAAAATAGCTCCACTAATTTGGACAGTTCACACATGCCTTAACAGCCCCAGCTAATTGACTGTTCCTGTTTTGGGATGCATTTGATCCAGTGGGTAAATCGAGCAAGCTTTTGAGAACCTGAATAATTCTGGATCAGTGATAATAGGTCTGATAAATACATATGTATGCATCTGTATGTATCTCTCTTTTGTTTATAAATAAGACTGGAATGGAATAGAGGGAAAAAAGGCAATTGGTTTCTTTGGCCCTATGAGGTGAAAGTTGATTTAAGAACCACACTGGGAAAGAGAACAGAAATCCTTTTTCTGGTTTGGAAAGTTGCTGACATAACATGTGCTCTGGACCACGTTTGGTTACGTTAGTTTAAGTGATGCTTGAAATGATTTATTCAGGAATCTGGACAGAAGCTTACAGACAAATTGATTCTAAATTAAATCAAATCCTGCCAGGGATATTTGTCACGTTGGGTCCCCTGTGGTACAAACTCTTCACTCGAGGCAAGTGCTGCAGAAGGAGCTGTGGGCCTGCCCTGCCTGCTGGGGGCTGATGGGCTCAGTCCCCAGAGCCAGCAGGAGCTGCTGAGCCCAGGAGCCTCCTCAGAGCACAGCAGGAGCCACAGCCTCATCTGGGGCTTTTTAGTGCTGGGGCCACAAATGCTGTTGTGGTTTGAGCATGCACTGCTCTGCCAGGGAAAGGAGCGTGTCTGCTGGCAGCTCTGAGTGCAGAGCACTGGGAATTTTGGGAAGCAGAACAGGGAGGAGAGCTGGCAGCTCAGCTGATAAGCACATGCAGTCAGGTAATTGGTTAAGAGTGAGGGTAACAAAACAGGCAGAAACTTCTTGGAAACTCCTCAAAGGTTCCAGCCAGGGGGAACTAAAGTGCTTTAACTGTGGGAGCTTTTAAAAACTGGGTGCTTGAGTCTTTGTGTCCTGGGTGCAGGGCAGTGTCCCCAGTGTCCCCAGTGTCCCTTGCTGTCCCCAGATGGAGAGGAGGAGCGTTTGTATTTGTGTCTGTGGGTGCAGGGCAGTGTCCCCAGTGTCCCTTGCTGTCCCCAGATGGAGAGGAGGAGCGTTTTCAGCGAGAGGAGCAGCGCAGCCCCGTACTCGGACGAGGAGGAGGAGGATGGCTACGACTCGCCCAGGGTGAAGCGCAGGGGAGCCTCGGTGGACGAGTTCCTGAAGGAGTCCGAGCTTGGGAAGCAGGTGAGGAGCTGGCCTGGCTGTGCCAGGGCTCAGCAGGAGCAGAGGGATCCCTGGAGGGCAGCTCGGGCAGGGCACTGCCAGGGCTGCAGCCGGGCTGGGAACACAGGCGGGGACACAGGCTGGGACACAGTCACACAGGCGGGGACACAGGCGGGGACACAGGCTGGGACACAGTGACACAGGCGGGGACACAGGCGGGGACACAGGCTGGGACACAGGCTGGGACACAGTCACACAGGCGGGGACACAGGCTGGGACACAGGTGACACAGGTTGTGGCACAGGTGGTGTCACAGGTGAGGCTGAGCTGTGGGCAGGGATGCTCCTGTTCCCTGTGTTTTGCACAACTGCACAGCTTTTAGTCTGATCCAACTGAAAGCAACTATTAAATAACTGATTACATTAATTTCAAGGGAGATATAAAGTCTAGAAAAGAGATGGGTTTTTCATGTCTTGGCATAGTTTAAAAAACCTTACTCAAAGACCTGAGCTCCTGTGTGGAGGGTCCACAATGGTGGCAATATGCTGCAAGAATTAAATGCTGACCACTTTGAAATGATAATGTGATGTAACAAACAGCTGCAAAGAACAGATGATATGTGAATTATCCTCAGGCTCTCACAGTTTGGTCAGCAAGGCCATTGATGTATGAAGGACCTCTTTAATAAGGGGAATTTAATCAAGACTAAAACTAGATTTGGTGCTGTGAATGAAGATGTCCTTTATTGTATCCCCTGGGATTGAGACTGGGTTTCTGGAATTAGGGTGATAAATGGGCAAAACAGAATTTCCACAGAATTTCCACAGGGATTGAGACTGGGTTTCTGGAATTAGGGTGATAAATTGGGCAAAACAGAATTTCCATGGGATTGAGGCTGGGTTTCTGGAGTTAGGGTGATAAAAGGGCAAGCAGAATTTCCATGGGATTGAGGCTGGGTTTCTGGAGTTAGGGTGATAAAAGGGCAAGCAGAATTTCCATGGGATTGAGGCTGGGTTTCTGGAGTTAGGGTGATAAAAGGGCAAGCAGCAGAATTTCCATGGATGTGTGCAGCAGAGCAGAGCGCGCCGGGCTGTGGCTGCGGCGGCTCCTCTGGGCTCAGCAGGATTGGCAGCTTCAGCAGAGCTCTCTGTGCCCCTCAGGCTCACTACTGCCTGGGGGACGAGTACCACACGGAGAGCAGCCGGGGCTCCGACCTGTCGGACATCCTGGAGGAGGATGAGGAGGAGCTCTACTCCGAGATGCAGCTGGAGGAAGGGCGGCGGCGCCTGAGCCTGGGCTCGCACGGCGCGCTCAAGGTGAGCCTGGCACCCCTGGGCACCCCTGGGCACCCCTGGGTGCAGCCTTGGGGCTGCTGCAGCCACCCCAGTGAGCCTGGGCACCCCTGAGAGCTCCTGCAGCCACCCCAGTGAGCCTGGGCACCCCTGGGTGCTCCCTGCAGCCACCCCAGAGCCTGCAGACACTAAAGCTCACTCTGCCCTAGAGGGTAGAGCTGGGCTGCTTTAATGTATTTATTACTTATGGTTTTTACATTATTTGATAGATAAACTTTTAACTAACAGAGCGTTTTCCTGTCTGTGATTGTTGCCCTTGCAATTTCTGTTCTGCATCTGGGGCCTTCCCCTGTCTCTGTGAGGATATACTGCATGTGCCACCCTGAAAAATGAGTTGTTTCTGAGCAAGGAGATTTGTAAAGACTTACAAAACAACTTCTGTTTTTCCTGTGTGAGTGATTTGTCCATGTACCCAGTGCTGGTCCCATCCCTTCCACAGGCATAAAGCCTTCCTGTGAGAAGGGAGTTGTTTCAGCTTTGTTTGATCAATGCTTTATCAGAACTCCTTGTGCTCTGAATTTTAGGGAATCACCAGAGAGAGTAGGAAATATGTTCCAGAAATATTGCTTTAGTACAGGAATATTCATCATGAAGGAAACTTCAGTGCAGCACCTAAAGCATATGCAGAGCACTGAGCATACCCAGTACTGAATATGTATTTGCCATATTGTATTTGTACCTGTGAATTGTATTTGCTTCTTTATGTGTGTAGTAATTACACAAACTGGGTTTTCTTGGAAAGCACAAACCCACAGGTTACCTTTTTCCTCAGTAGATCGTTATTTAACTAAAATCAGTACTATTTTGTCATGCATACAAGAGTTCTGACCATTGCTATGACTGCTTTCATGTGCTGTGAATCCAGTCCTTTTATTCTGACACTGTCTGCAGTGAGACAGGGACCTTTTCAAAGTAAGGAATTACCATTGTTTGTATTGCTGCACCAGCAGAAAGGCTGAAACCAAAATCCTTCTGCACGCCCATTGTATCCCCTTCCCTGGCAAAAAGAATAATCCCCAGACTGTTCTTGTTCTTTATGCATCAGAAGGTGTATTTACTTCTTGGATTTAAAATAATTGCCAGTGTTGATACTGAGAAAGTTCCAGAGCCTTAACTGGTGTTGGAAATCATTTTTGACCTGCTGAAGTTTGCAGGCTTCTCTTGATGTAGTTCATGCTTAGTGATCTTTTTCTCACTTCCATGGTGCTTTATCTCAAGTTTCACAGGTGTTACACACATTTTAAAAACAAAGGAAAATAGGTGAAACAGTCTAAAGTGACTTGGAAAGTTCCCTCTGCCTGGAAGGGACAAGGTCCAAACGGCAGCTAAGTTCAGAGTGCTCAGAGGGGGATGCTGTGACATCTCCAGGAGGATCTGTTGTTATTTCTGGGTGCTCCTGAGCCCAGAGGTGCCCCTGATCCGGGCATTAGGCACAAGGAGAGATGATCTCTGATGCAGGGTCAGTAATCCTGGCAGCCAGAGCCAGCAGCTCCTGCCCTGTGCTCCCTTCCCTCTCCCAGGGTTCTTGGTCAGTGCTTTGTGGAAATGGAACAGGAAAATCGCTGAATGTATCTGCATGTCCAGAATGCTGGTTTTACCCAGGCTGGGGTCATTTTTATCTGCTCCAGGCACAAACAGACACTTGGGCTCACAGCTGATGTTCAAGCACTGGTTTTATGGGGCAGGTACCAGATCATGATGAGGTTTGATGGCAGTGCAGAGCAGGTGACCCTGGGGCTTTCCCTGGGAGCCAAGCTTTAAAAATGGTGCGGGTTTTTTAGAGTTGTAGAGAGGAAACCAGAACTCCTTTAATGATGGCTGTGGAATAGCTCTGCTCTGACAGGAGACTGAAGAGATTTACTTCTTACACAGAAGCTTTAGGAGATGCAAAGCAAGCAAGCTTGCTAGGGCAGAGCTGTCATTCTCAGCTGTGGGTTCTGGTTACAGAGGAGGTCAGATGGCATTTTGGCACGGGGCAGGAAGGAGTTTCAGTGCCATTCTCATCCACCATGCTGCACCCTGTGCGTGGCTTCCATGACTCCGTTTCAAATGCATGAGTTCATTCTTGTTAAGAGCATCTCTCAGTTGTTTGTACTGACCTCTCATGTTGTACCTGGCACCCAGCAACTTCTTAACCACATCTTTGTTTTTCACAGATCCTCATTCAAAGCATGACATCCTTTTCATAATATAAGCTGCATGTCTTACGTTTGCCATTGCTCTAAAACTAATTCTGTCTTTATTTTTCTTTTCTCCCTTTTCCCTCCCATTTTATTTTTGTCACACACTCTTTGTTCCCTGTCTGGTTTTTGACATTACATAATCTTAAGGAGTACGATAAGAATAAGACCACTGAAGCCACTTTTGTGGAACAGCCTGGCTTTCCCCAGCAGACACGCCACAGTAAAAGGCTTTTCAGTATCCCAGAGGTGGCTGAAGAGGACGGTGAATACCCCGAAGTGCTGTACAAGCAGGGTTTAGGTATGCCCTATAGAAAGAACCCCAGAATAGCTAGAGGCCCCAGAGCTGGCAGGCCCTGCCGTCAGGAGCAGCAGCACAGCCCCAGGCACCCGGGCAGGGCCAGGGCAGTGCCGGGGCTGCAGGAGCTGGAGGACAGAGGAGGGAAATGCAGCCAGGCCCTGTCCCGCAGCCCCGACAGCGGCCTGGACTGCGGCAGCGAGGAGGAGGAGCCCCGGCTGGGCCGGGCACAGTGGGGCAGCGATGAAGAGCAGCCCTGGGGTGGTGGCAGACGCAGGAGCGGCAGCGATGAAGAGCGGTCCCGGTTCGGTGTCAGAGCCCAAAGGAGCAGCGATGAAGAGTGGTCCCAGCACAGTTTCAGATGCCAAAGGAGCAGCGATGAAGAGCGGCACCGGTTTGGTGGCACAGCCCAATGGGGCAGCGATGAAGAGCGAGCCCGGTTCAGTGTCAGAGCCCAAAGGGGCAGCAATGAAGAGTGGTCCCAGCACAGTTTCAGACCCCAATGGGGCAGTGAGGAAGAGGAGCCCCAGCCCAGGTTCAGACACAGGAGTGGCAGTGAGGAAGAGGAGCCCCGGCGCACTGTCAGAGCCCAAAGAGGCAGTGAGGAAGAGGAGCCCCAGCCCAGGTTCAGACACAGGAGTGGCAGTGAGGAAGAGGAGCCCCAGCGCACTGTCAGAGCCCAAAGAGGCAGTGAGGAAGAGGAGCCCCGGTTCGGTGTCAGACCCCAGTGGGGCAGTGATGAAGAGCGGTCCCGGCACGGTGTCAGACACAGGAGTGGCAGTGAGGAAGAGGAGCCCCGTTATGGTGTCAGACACAGGAGTGGCAGTGATGAAGAGCGGTCCCGGCGTGGTGTCAGAGCCCAAAGGGGCAGCGATGAAGAGCGGCCCTGGTTGGGTGTCAGACACAGGAGTGGCAGTGAGGAAGAGGAGCCCCGTTATGGTGTCAGAGCTCAAAGGAGCAGTGATGAAGAGCAGCCCCGTTATGGTGTCAGAGCCCAAAGGGGCAGTGATGAAGAGCAGCAGCCCCGTTATGGTGTCAGAGCCCAAAGGGGCAGCGATGAAGAGCAGTCCCGGCCCTCTGCCCGAGCCCCCCCGGACCCCGATCCCTGTCCGTGCCGCCGGGGCCCGCGGCCGCCGCTGTCCCGCAGGAGGACCCTGACCCGGCAGAGCAGCATCGAGGAGGATTTCGGGGAGCTGGAGCAGCCCGGGGCTCCCCGCAGAGCCGAGCAGGAGCGGGGCTGGAGGAGCCTCCCCAGAGCAGCCGGGCCTAGGGCAGCTGCTGGCCTTGCACAGCCACCCCTCAGAGATGCACAAGACTCCCTGGTGTGTGAAGTATCTTCCTTCTAACATCTGCTTGCCAAATCAGTCTGGTCTCTTTATTCTCTTTATTTCTTGGTTTGTTTTTTTTTCTTTTTTCATTTTTTTTCCCAAATTGATTTTTAAAGTCCGTCCTTTGGACCCATCTGCTACATTTTCTCCCCATTTTTTTTTTCTTCCCCATTCATTTTGGTTTATTACTCTGCATTTTCATTTATGGTCCTCTTTTGAGTCATGCTGAAATCAGATTAATTTGCTTTGCAATGATTTTCCCCCCAAACAAATTACAATAATGGCTGCTTTTATTAAAGGACAACTGAATCTAAATTTTAATTAAGGGTTAGCTGAACTATAATTTTTCCAAAAGATTGCTTTTCTTTATTTTGCCTATCTGAATGTTGCTCTAAAAAAAAAAACAAAAAAAAAACAAGCTGCATTTTTAACTGGAGAAATGTTTCATCCATATTTTAATTTTTTTTTTAATTATTGTCAAGAAATTCATTTCATCATGTTGTTTTTATTCATCTCATTCCCAGAATTTTCAGGATATGCTCTTTATCATGGAACATCTCAAGACAAGAATCAAGACTCTCCCCCAGTGTGACAGTGACCCAGATTTATGGAGTCACAGCTTCATCATTTTCATTTTCTGCCTTATCTCCGCGCTGTCACCACGCTGCCGTCCTTGTCAGACCATCTCTTCTTGCCTTTGAAGTTGCAGACTGCATCTCTGCAGAGAATGCAGGCACAGAGCTGCTGCCAAGGGGAGCCCAGGGCCATGCACACCTGCCAGGGATGCTCTGCACCACCTTGTTTGCATTTCTGCCCAGTCACGTCCAGAGGAGCCTCCAGGTGTGAGGGAGGGACACATCCCCGAGAGCAGAGCCAGCTCTGCCTGCAGCCCTGGGGTGCCCACTGCATCCTGACACATTGCACATGAGAGGAGAGCCAGCTCTGCACCCTGTGCCTGCAGCCCTGGGCTGCACAGTCCATCCTGACGTGTTCCAGAGCAGGGCAGGGCCAGCTCTGCCCCCTGTGCCTGCAGCCCTGGGCTGCACAGTCCATCCTGACGTGTTCCACAGCAGGGCAGGGCCAGCTGCTGCTCCTGGAGCCTCCCAGGCCAGGCTGGAGTGACCCCCCAGTTGCTCCCAGCAGCAGGAGTGACCAGGCAGTGCTGGTGCCAGTGAGAGCAGGACGAGCTCAGGGGAGCTCCCACAGCCCCTGCAGTGCCCAGGCAGCAGAGGCAGCTGTGCTGGGGGGTCTGCAGCCCTCCTGCCCTTGCCCAGGGCCACCAGGAGCCATCCTGGCTCCCTGCTGCAGCTCCAGGGCTGGCACTGCAGGTGTGACAGGCTGCCAGGGCGGCCCCACCTGCCCGGCCCTCAGCCTGCCCGTGCCACTCTTCAGGACACTCAAACGCCACCATAGCCGCAACAGCAAAGGCAAAAGAATATTTCAAAAATTATTCTTTTCTTTTCTTTTTGTTCTGACGTGCGACTGCTGGTTTACAAAGCTCTGCCATAAATCAGGGAACCATTTTTTTTCTTTTGCAGGTTTGCCAGGCAGCAGTGCTCACTTTTCAGCTAACCTTTCAGTTAAAAGCTAAGTTTAGTTGCCTTTAGAGCTTGTGCTTCCAATTGTGATTGACCTGATCCGTGTCCAGCCGTGTAAGCACGATGTTGCCATGCGTGGAACTGACGAGCCTGTTCTTTCTGTTGTTGTTTTTTAGCTTTTAGGTAACCCAGCCTCTGCAGGACGGCCTGACAGGGTGGAGCATGCAGGCCGAAGGTCCTCCCATGGCAGTGCAGTGCCACAAAGGTCTCGGCCCCTGCTGGTCCCCTCCATTGGTTAGTTGGACAGAGCCGTGCATTTCTGTTCTTCGCAGCCTCAGGCTTGGGGAGGAAAG
The DNA here is from genome assembly GCF_023055355.1 of Agelaius tricolor. Lineage (NCBI taxonomy): Eukaryota > Metazoa > Chordata > Aves > Passeriformes > Icteridae > Agelaius > Agelaius tricolor. The sequence continues at coordinate 587,712 of NW_027269280.1, forward strand.
CATCAAATGCCTTCAAAGGCAGCAGCAGGCTCTAGTGTGGAGCCAGGCTGCTCCTGGTGTGAGGGGGTGAGATGGGTGCAGACACTGAGCTCTGCTGGACCGGGTGAGCTGGGGCTGCCCGGCTGTGAGGGCAGTCACTGGCACTGCTGGCAGCTCTGCTCTGCACTCAGTGCCTGCTGAGCTCTGGGGTGGTTTCAGCTCAGGCACAGCTGGATCTCACCTCAGGGCAAAGCTGCTGGCAGGTCACTCATGGTCAGTGAGGTCAGTGTGGCCATGCAGGCCTGTCCCAGCCGTGCTTCCTGCCATCCATCAGCCATCGTTTGTGTTCACCTGCCATTCTCTTGACTACTTTTTTCATTAATTCACAGCAAACTCTTGCAAACCTAACAAAAATGGCTTTCCTACGTGAGCTGTGCAAATGTCAGTCTGGTACAGGAAATCAGCCCAGCTTCCAGTGCAGGCTTTATGAGCTTTTTTAAAAAATAGCAACTTGCTAATGAAAAAAAAAAAAACCAACAAAAAAACTCACCAAGCTTTATAGGACACGCAGTGAGGTTTGGGTTTTTTTCACTGAAATGCCAAACATGTTTCAAATATTAACTGGGAGAGTTGGATGATGAGGCCAGCTTGTATTACTGAATTGTTCTTTCCTGAATTTGCTGTCACAGATGGCTACGGTGGCCATGACCGCCTTTCCCCAGACATTTATGAGGAGTCTGAAACAGACCCTGGCACAGAAGACCTTTCCACTCGAATATTTGTTGCACTTTTTGACTACGACCCACTGACCATGTCCCCGAACCCCGATGCTGCAGAGGAGGAGCTGCCCTTCAAGGAGGGACAGATCATTAAGGTGAGACCTGAGGCCACAGGAACCACAGCACTTTTACAGACAGGCTCTCCTTTGGGGAAAAGCTGCCTGTGTGATCACAACCCTGGGGCTTTTCCTTCAGAGGCTCAGGTGTGAATCTCACCGGACCTGGCAATTAATATCTAGTGCTAAGGGCTTAAAAATGATCACAAAACGGGCAAAAATCTCCAAGTTGCTGTAGATAGTGAGGGCCAGTCTTTATTAAAAGTTTAGGTTAAGCCCAAGACTGTGGCTCTGAAGCTCCATTGGCACAAACCCTGCAGGAAGAGCTGCTGCAGAGAGGGTCTTTGTGGCAGAGGAACCCCAGAAGTGCTGGTGTTGTGCCAGAGCAGAGCTGCAGCATTTTCCAAATGCTTCCTAAATGCTAAAACCTTTTTGACCAATATTATCCTTCTTTGAATATCAGGTTTATGGGGACAAAGATGCTGATGGGTTTTACCGTGGAGAAACCTGTGCAAGAGTTGGCCTTATCCCCTGTAACATGGTCTCTGAGATACAGGCAGATGATGAAGAGATGATGGATCAGCTCCTTAAACAAGGTTTCCTTCCCTTGAACACTCCAATTGAGAAAATAGGTAAGGGAAAATGCAGACATTTCCCTCCAGACTCTTGGCTCCCTTAGCTTGGCTGCATTTACCTCTTGTTTTTATGCAGATGCATCCACATTTTGCAGTCATTACTGCCCCAGGGGATACGTTCTGTGTCAGTGTCTGGACAACTTTATATAACTAATATTTAATGGTGATAGCATTGGCTGCAAATGGGGACCTGCAGCTTCGCAGCTCCACTTGTTGCTTTCTTTTCTGATTTAAAAAAAAAAGAGTGGGTTTTGTGTCCTGAAATATTTACTGCAGTGCCTTTATCAGTACTTGCAGTGCCTGTATCAGTACCTGAGCACCTGTATCAGTACCTGCAGTACCTATATCAGTACCTGCAGTGCCTGTAGCAATAACTGCAGTGCCTTTATCAACAACTGAGTACCTTTATCAACACCTGCAGTACCTGCATCAATACATGAGTACCTGTGGCAGTAACTGCAGTACCTTTACCAATTCCTGAGCACCTGTATCAATACCTGCAGTACCTGTTTCAGTACCTGCAGTACCTGTGGCAGTAACTGCAGTGCCTGTAGCAATAACTGCAGTGCCTTTATCAATAACTGAGTACCTTTATCACCACCTACAGTACCTGTATCAGTACCTGCAGTACTTTTATCAGTACCTGAGCACCTGTATGAGCCCCTGCAGTAGCCATGGCAGTAACTGGAGTGCATTTGCAGCGCCTGCAGCACCTGTGTCAGTGCCTGCAGCACCCGTGTCAGGGCCTGCAGCACCTGTGTCAGTGCCTGCAGCACCCGTGTCAGTGCCTGCAGCACCCGTGTCAGGGCCTGCAGCACCTGTGTCAGGGCCTGCAGCACCCGTGTCAGTGCCTGCAGTACCCGTGTCAGGGCCTGCAGCACCCGTGTCAGTGCCTGCAGCACCCGTGTCAGGGCCTGCAGCACCCGTGTCAGTGCCTGCAGCACCCGTGTCAGTGCCTGCAGCACCCGTGTCAGGGCCTGCAGCACCTGTGTCAGTGCCTGCAGCACCCGTGTCAGTGCCTGCAGCACCTGTGTCAGTGCCTGCAGCACCCGTGTCAGGGCCTGCAGCACCTGTGTCAGGGACTGCAGCACCTGTGTCAGTGCCTGCAGCACCTGTGTCAGTGCCTGCAGCACCCGTGTCAGTGCCTGCAGCACCTGTGTCAGGGCCTGCAGCACCTGTGCCAGGGACTCTCTCTCTCTGCCCTCCCAGCAGAGCCCCGTGGCCGGCGCGGGGGCCGGCAGCAGCCGCTGACCACCAGGAGGATGGTGGCCCTCTACGACTACGACCCCAGGGAGAGCTCCCCCAACGTGGATGTGGAGGTAGGAGCACAGCTGGGCCCCGGGGGCTGGGGGCACAGAGCCTGTGAGCTTCCTCAGCCGTCCTCTAAAATGTTGTTTTGGTTTTGGTTTTAATTGGGGAATTGTAGAAGGAGAAAGTGAATTTTGAAATATGTGGGACATGGTGCTTTAAAACACAGCCTGGGTTTTTTTCTGTTTCTTATTGAACCAAATCTTTTTCTAAATTATGGTGTTTCAAAGTAGTTTGGCCAACAAATCAAATAAATTGTGCTGATGTATTGCAAAGATTTTGTTTGTTCTCTCTCCCATGGCCACAGGAAATTAAACATAATTTAAAAGCCCCACCCTAATTGCATTTAAGCCACAGACAATTAAAAGAGCCCAGTGCACTGGGTGCTGATCAGAGAGGAGCTGCCCATTGTGAAGGTTTTGCTGAAGAGAATCCAGCACAGCTGCAGTGCAGGAGCCTTGTGCCTCAGGGGCTGGGCTGGGTGATGCCCTGAGCTCCCTTGCAGCCCTGAGCAGCTCCCCCTCCACCAGGATGGATTTAGGGACCCTTTGAAGCTGCAATTCAAAGCCTCAAAGCTTGTGCAGGTTCTTCAAGGCCTGAATGTCTTGGCTGTTGGTCACAGGGAGCCCTGTGGGTGTCCACACACACTGGGACAGGGGCTGGGCTTAGCAAGGAAAAAACCCCAAGGGAAAAAACAAGAAGTTTGGCTGTCAAAGATCAATTTGGTTTCACCAGTGTCTTAACATGAAGGAGTGGGGGGAAAAGTGAATGGATTCCCTATTAATAAAGAAAGGCTGATCTTTGCCTGTCCCTGCTCCTCTCCTGCAGGCCGAGCTGACCTTCTGCACTGGGGACATCATCACTGTCTTTGGTGAGATCGATGAAGATGGATTTTACTATGTAAGTTGTGTCTGCTGGCTCAGCCCAAACTGCTCCCAGCTCCAGCAAACACCAGCCTGGGGAGGGGATGTGGAACTGTGTGAGCTCTCAGCCTCCCCAGGGGCCGTAGAGGGGAATTTCCTCTTCCTCGCCAGCTTTGAAATAGGCAGAAATGTGTCCCTGCCTCCTTGGGAGCAGATGTGGTGGGAGGAAAGCACTCACTGCTCCTTCCCTTGCTGGCAGGGGGAGCTCAATGGACAGAAGGGGCTGGTTCCTTCCAACTTCCTCGAAGAAGTGCCTGACGATGTGGAAGTGTTTCTCTCTGAGGCGCCCTCACGCTACGCCCACGACGCGCCCATGCGAGCCAAGGCCAAAAGGGTAAGCAGCCCCCTGAGGAGCACCTAAACTCCCATCTGCCATCCCACTCTGTCTCTCGTACCATTTAGACATTATCTTTAACATTACATCTAAATTCATTTGCCCATTTAAAGTTACCTTTCAAATATATAAAATAAAACCTGAGGGAAAGTGGCTTTAGCCTTTGCCAGCTCGTTACGTTTGTAAATGGAGAAACTGAGTGGGCTGTGTGGTGGCAGTCATTGCAGTACCGCCCTTCATAACCTGAATTTAAGCAGCTCTTTCCTGGTGATAGCTATTTCCCAAAGCTTCTAAATTGCTCTTTCAAAAAGGTTCCTTTGCACAAAAGCCTGGTACCAGTGTTCCTCTAAATACAAACTGTAACTGCAGCTGATGGACTGACAGTTGTCCTCTCTTAATCCTTACAACTTCCTGTTCCAACTGGCAATAATTAATTGCTCAGAGACTTCTCTTTCATGAAAGAATTAATCATGTTTAGAGTATCTCATTTTTGGTTTTGTTTCATCACTGCAATACTTTTATATATTATATATTTTATATATATTTTTATTTCTTTGCTCATCTGCTTGGAAACAGAAGAAGAGTGTTCATTTCACACCTTAATAAGGCAATGTAGCCTTCACGTAAGTGAGCAACTGAAGATACCAATAGAGATTTCAATTAAAGCTACCTGGCTATCTAATGCAAGTCTTGAAACTTAATTGTGGGGGAAAAGAAAAGAAATATGTCTCCAAACCCCTTGGCCACAGAAGACCAGGCTGCATGCCTTTGCTGTACCTAGTCAAGTCCTCTCCTTTCTTGGGAGACAAATCCTTTAAAACAGGAACCTCTGAAATCCATCAGCCCTCCCTGTATGAAGGTCAGCGTTTGGAACATATTTCTTCCCGAGCTCAATGTTTATGTTTACATAGAGAGGAGAGTTTGATGTCTAACTACCCTACAAACAAAGCTGCATATTGCATTGCTAGCCAAGCTGGGATGTAAAAATTCCAAGCTCATGTGTCAAGAGAAAAGCACAAAGCTGCAGCCCCTGCAGAACCAGCAGTGCCGCTGGCACGGACGGTAGTTTACAAGGGGATAGTTGGTTCTGAAACTCACTACACTCAAACACAGCCACTTAAATTGTCTGCCTTAAAATGTGTTTTCCACAATCTATTGTACCCCAGTTTGCCTAAGACCAACTATTCAACACTTCTGAAAAGAATCCCCTCCTGTGGTACAATTCACTGGATTTTCCTAGCAGCGTACCTTTGCAATATTAGCGACTGTTTGGTTTACCAATGCAATAAAGTCTCGACCTGAAACATGCAGCTCACTGAATGAATGCATTAGACTCCATATCTGGTATCTTCAGGTGTACGTTGGGGTGCTTTACCAAGTTGTTTTGGTTTGTTTTGGTTTTTTTTTTTCATTAGAATTAGACCTTGATTTAAAATCAAAGTAGGCTTGAAGCCCCTTTGCTTAACTCACTGTTGCACAATGAGCCAGTGAATTGCTGACATTTTAACTTGAACTAAAGCTAGCAGGCCTCCCTACAGCATGGATTCTACTGTGAAAATATCATCCTAATTGATAGCAACCATTTTGCCAGCTGGGCACTGTAGTTAGGATAGGCTGAGTATATGTAATTTTAGCATTTTCATCCAAGTGCTTTTGATGACTGAAAAAAAAAAAAAGCTGTTCAAAATATTTAGGAATGCTGTCATCTAACAACCTCATAGCTGCAGCATACACATCAAGCACTCAGGGCCTTTAAGCTTTCTTTGATTGCAATTAAGGTTCATTTTAGCTTTTTCTTTTTCCTTTTTTTTTTTTTTAAGCCAGTGTGCCATCTTCTCTAATCTGTACATAAAGTTTGCTAGCCAATTTTAAAGAAAAGGCATTTAAAGGACATTAAAAAGTAAGTGATCATGTAGCATTTTAAGTACTTTCTTCTGAAAAGAGTTTGGCTTCTATAGATTGCTAATCTGTAGTACTTAACATGTTTATTTTTCTTAAATCTATAGCTGAAAGTATCCCTCTCCATTTTAGTACTATCAGAGTACTGAAATGAAAAACCAAAGCCAATTTTGTGGCTTTTATGGCCAGAATTCTGGCAAAGCAAGTGTATCCAACATTTCCTTTACAAAGGTACAACCAAAACTGGGCTTTATTGGTGGGTTTTCAATTTCTATATTTTTTCCCCTCTAAATTGATGTATTTTCCATAAGCCCACGCAGTATTTTGAGCCAGAGAGAAGAAAGAAACCCCTTTTGTTTAAGTGGGTAATGGGACAGGTGATGTTACCAAGTTTCTTGCTCTGTTGGCTTTGAAGCTTTCAAAGATTGAATAAATGATAACAATGTACCTACTAGGTTCCTCCTGAGAATACAGGTACCTCCCGGAGAGCACCTTCCCCCACAGTTCATCTCCATTCCGGGTCTCCTCCGTCACCTGTGCTGGGCTCGGGGAGCCCCGGGAGAGGCAGGGATATGGCCTCGAAAAAGAAAAAGGGGCTGCTTTCCAAAGGCAAGAAACTGCTGAAAAGGCTTGGTGCAGTGAAATGAGTCATGTGCTCCTGGACAACCTGTAAAGCTTCCAGTCTGTGTACTTTTCTTTGTTTTTAAAGTCAAAACTAGGGCTTTCATGACTATGCAGTACTTTACCAGACCGTTGCATTTTTAACCCTGACATCAATAGAGTCATGCCAATTGCTTAATCAAAACAGCAAGGAAAAAAGGGAAATGGATTTGCTGTTGCAAAAGTATTTTTTAAAAAGTTAAAAAAAAAAAAAAAGTTATGGGATTAAGACCAGAAGAACATGGTTTTATTTGAAGTCATCTCAACACCTACAACTCCATTGGAAAAATCTCAGCCTTTATTCTCCTTGAACCATGAGTGGGGGGAGGAAACTCTCTTCACTGATTGCTAGTTCAGAGAGATCCCCCCACTGGATCCACTCATTAACAAAAATGGTCTTGAAACTCCTAGTTGAATCAGCCTTGATGTTTTGCCTTATTAATGCACAATGATTTGTACTGTCTAATAAATATGCAGCGTATACTTTGTATGTACTGTGTATGCAGCTGTGTCCATCCTCCCTCCACCAGTAGCTCCAGATGAACACTGGTACTGCCCCAGCCCCGGCTGATGGACTCCTGGCAGTGTGCAAGTGCTGTGCTAAACCCTTTTCAGTTTTTGCTGCCCCAGTAAAAACCAAAACCCTGCACTGGTTTGCCATTCTCATGCAGGGGAACCAGGCAGTGTAATTACTCAAACCTCACCCCTTTCCATCCTCCAGCTCTGGGGTTCCTGGTTCCCTTCCTAAGCTACTGGGAAAAACCAACTGCACACCAAAACCCCTTTACTCCCCCGTTCTTTCCTGTGGAGGTTCAGTGCTAGGTTAAAAGGCATTTTCATTCTGCTGCTGTCAGATTGAGGCAAGTCCATCTGCAGTGAAAGGACAAAGCGTTACAGCCACACCAGGCTCTATCAAACCCAACTGCAACATTGGCATATCACAAAAACCAACCCTCCACCCTGATGGCAGTCATTGGCTGTTACTATTTTGTAATTCTTGTCCATTTGTAAATTGTTTTTACTGTTTATACATACTTTTCAGACTGCCTTTCTTTTTGTAATTTATGGAAGGTTTATAAATGAATGATCAAAGCTTCCCCATTGTGTCTTCAGATAACAATGTAAATTACTGTAAAATACTGTGTGCTAGATTATAACATTTAATTAAAGAAGATAACTGGCCTACATTTGTGGTAAAGTACTGTGTGGGTGTGTGCATGTGTACGATCGTTGTGTATTATATTTTATATAAATAAATAATTTGATATTTTGTAGAGTGCAGTATGTTTCATAAATCCCCTGTGTCAGCTGCTGCCTTCCTGTGTCAGCCTTGTTTCAGAACTGCCCCTGGCTGCTGAAGTTCACTGCAGAATAAAGAAAAGCTCCTCATCTGCAAGAGCTTCCCAGAGGTTAAAAAGGGTTGCAAAGTTACTCCAGCAATTGTCCCATCTGTGCCCAAAGCCCAGTGCTGAAGTACAAAATACCCAGAACAGGTTCAAACGGGCAAGGATTTCAGCAACAACTTTATTTAAATCTCACAAAGAAAAGCAACAAGGTTCACAACAAGGTGGTTAAGAAAACCAGCACTAATCTGAATTTCTCCAGGTGCAGTAGTTTGACTCTGCTACTGCAAAAATCTGGAATCAACCTCCATCCCCACAGCTGCTGTTAGTTTCACAAAATGAGCTGCAGAACAGTGACCAATGAAAACCTCAGACATGAACAAACCAGGGCTGCTTCCCAGTGCTTGCAACTACAAAACCAAAACCCCAAGCCTGCCAGGGCACTGATATTCCTTGATGGAAATGTATTTCTCAGTTAAGGAGCCTGTGTTGAACTGCCCCTGGCTGCACACAGCACTGGCCCTGAGCTGCCCAGCCTGGCAGAGCCCTCCCTGCCCTGGCAGCACCAGAGTTTGGGGCTGGTGTGCAAATCCCTCACAACAACTGCTCAAAATCCTGCCAAGGTTCTGCATTCTGTGCAGCCTGCAGACAAAGCCTTGGTAACCAAGAGCACCTGGTCACCTCCTCTTAAGGTATGAAACAGCTCAGGAGACAAAGCTGGCCCTCATCTTAACCAAGAAAAACAAGGAATCAACAATATTGAAGCATTTTGAAAATTAGAAGGGTAAATACCAGCTGGAAGAGTTGGGATTCTGGTCTGCATAACTATCTCCCATGCAAGAAGTAATTCTGTGTAAGACTTATCAAAATGTAAATAAGAACAACCAATAAACTTTGGGAAGAATTTGAGAAAAACTTTAGAAAGTAAGTATCAAATATCATAAAAATTTTTGTAGTTATTCTAGCAAGCAGACACCTGTTCAAAATGCAAATCTCAAGCTTTTCCTTGGTACAATGAAAATAAAATAATTTCCACAGCTGCACATATCCTGTGCACGTCTCTTACGAAAACCAAAATGAAACCAAAAGCCCAGACAATTCTACATTCCCTAGAGAGGAACTGCTCTCTTCTGTTTGGCTGGTAACTCAGCTTCAAAGGTAGTACAGTCTGTCTGAGAGCAACAGGTTTGGTTCTCTGTGAATACTCTGACCCACAAGGAAAGCCAACTTATGAGCGTACTGGCAAGGAGCAGGTACTCTGATAATACCCTGCAGAAAGGGGAAAAAAGAAAAGGAAGGCAATTATTTTCAGGTAATTTTAAATAAGCATGCAGATGCTACAACAAAGAGCCCTGGACCTCCAAAGTCTGCATACCTGTAAAATTTGTATTGCCTGTTGTTTATGCTGATTTGTGAAAATAACTTTACATACTCCCAAAAAAGAACAGATGCAAAACCCCAAAACTTCCCGACTGTGGTGCCCTCCTGCTACCTCTTACACAGGTTAACATTCAGTGCTGGGCCTTGCAGAAGGTGGGAGGTGTGTGTGCTGTCTGTGGCTGCAGAAGTGCCCGAGCTGAGTGTGTGCTGAGCTGTGTGTGCCACAGAGGCCTCAAGGCAATGCAGCAGCACAGCTGCACCTCCACAAAGGAGCAGACACTTCTGCAGGTGGGCAATGTCAGTTCTGCATGCAGGCTGGCCCTGGCAGGAGCACTCACCGACCAGTTGTAGTACATGTGGCACAGCTTGTAGGTGAGGCGCTGCACGTGGTCGGGTTTCAGCTGGCTGGTGTCGTAGATCACGTTGTAGTGCGTGGGTGCCACGCAGCCGTTCTTCACCGTCTGGCTCACCACGAAGAAATCGTACCTGCCACAGGAACCCCAGCCCGTTACTGACAGTCCCCATGGATCTGTCTTGTTTTGAGAGCCACTTCATGCTTATTGAGTGCACCCCACAAGGATGCCTAGGCTGTGGCCACAAAAGCTTCCTGTGTGTCTGAAAGGCCAGGAGACCTGGAGGAACGTGAATAACCTTATTATATGGACCAGGTCTTGAGACCAGAACAACCTCAACTCTTTGTTCTGTCCCCTTTTCCTCCTGATAACCACCCTGCACATGCCCTTAGCTTACACTGCTCATTTTCTCCAGCCCCTGAGCCACACAAGTGTGGGAAGTGTTTTTACACTTGATCCTACAGTCCCACTGTTGGATCCATCTCCTTTGTGCCCAGCCTGGAGCAGTGTGTGTGTTACCTCTGCAGGAACTCACCACTCTGGTCTGGTCACCACTGTATCAACAACAGTCCCTGGGGGTGGGTTTTTGAGTCCTCCCCCAACCTCTGCAAAGAACCTGGCATTCACTCGTTTCTTCACCACAATCACAGTGAGTCTCGGGCTAAAAGAAAGGGAAAAGGAAAAAAACAATACTCTCCTACAAAACTGCACAAGGAGTATTCAGGGGCAGATTCTCTGGGGTTCCAGGGCATTAATTTCACAGGTAAGTCTTTAGTGATTCAGAGTAAGACACTGTTCACAACTTTAGACAGTCTTCATCCATAGGCTCGTTTTGTAGCCAGTGTTTATTTCTCTGGCAGTATAAAGAAGAGGGTTGGTAGAAACAGATTTACCTGTAGTCAGTACCAATACTCTTCAAGCAATCCAGAAACTGAGGCACTTCATAATTAACCAAAGTATTGAGTTGTCCATCTCCAACACCATCACGATACACAAAAATACGAGAGGGCAAAGACTTATTCCATTTAGACCAGTTCCTCAGAGCAGCTTAAAAAAACAAGAGTAAAAGCCATTAGTTGTGATGACAATTCATTCCAAAACAGAAATAGATTTTTATTCCTAGAAAAACAGCAGTAAGTTGGAAAAGTAAGGTCCTCAATCCCTCAGTGTCCTGCTGCACAAACATAGCTGCAAGGAAGAGCTCTGGTTTGCCTGTGCACCCACAACCAGAAAGGACCCAAGGACACACCTGCTCTGCTGGCCTCTCTCACAGCAGGAGCTGCCCTCCTTGAAATCAGACTCCCTTAAAGCATTCTTGGAAGTGCACTGCTCAGTAGTTTTTAATTATTGCAAAGGAATGTGGCAATCAGTGAAAGATTTACACAAGATGCTATTCATTTTCAGCAGTATTTATAATAGAATGTTTAATCTCTGGTTATCCAAGTACAGGCTGGTAAAGCCTCCTCTCAGACCAGCAGGAGAGGAGGATTTTGAGAAGCTGAATTGTCAGTTCTTAGATCTGGCACTACAAGAGCAGAACTCCTTCCCTTTCCTTCCCTTACTTTGCAAGCAGGTTTTGATTCCATCCACAAGTTCTTGCCCACGACTTTGAACAACACAGCGGGAGAACCACCTGTGAAGAACAAAATGAAAGAAACCTTCAAAGCATTTCCCAGGCTTGCTGCAATGAAGTTATTTTTAAAATGCCCATGACCACTTAGTCTTTATGGGTGTCGTGGGTCAATGCAGCCAAGGAAGAGCTGGGGTTCTATGAGAATATTCCCCCTAAATAAAAACATGGCAAAAGTGCCATAGCGTGACTTAAAATTCTTCTCAACCAAGAGGAGCCTTTCACACAAGTCAACACAAAAGAGGAAGACCCTGTTACCCTGATGCTCTCTATTCATCCCAGCCATGTCTCCACCACTTGACCCCTCTCTCAAGCAATGTGGGACAAGGCCACTCCTTCAAGGGATGCAGTGGGTAAAATTCACAATACATTTCACATTAACCATTACAGCAAACCAGTTATGAATTTTCCTGATGGGCGATCCCATTGAAAGGGTTTTTTTACTGTTTTGAGGGTTTTTTACCCGTGGCAGCCCGCTCTTACCGTGTGACAGACTGGTTGAGGCTGGCGACGAAGCCGGCGATGGACTGCTTGCCAGAGACAGTGTCATGGTAACAATCGATGCCCACAATCATCACCTGCTTCAGCTGCAAGGCAATCACACACAGCACCTGCTGCACACCGGCCTTGCTTCTGAACTACAGCCTCAGAAAGAGCACTTACCATTCCTAAGAAAATACTTACGGGGATCTCCACACTCCAGAGCTCCCCACCCATTTTACAGTTCATTTGCAAGGCAATCTTTGTTGCTACCGTCATGATAGTCTGCGGTTTGCTCAAAGTGCGAGCCAGCACACACTGGCTGGGGATGGGGCAGTCTGTGCACAGGTATTTCTTGATGGCATCATATTTATCCTTTCGGGAGCTAGACAAGATACAAACTACCTTTGAAGGAAAAAGAATCTTTGTAAGAAGCTGCATTCTCAGAGCTACACAGCACTTAAACAGTTCTTTAGGAAAAAGTTCTTATGCACAAGAGAAATATTCAAATGTTCACAGTGAAAGAAAGAACTGCAAAGTGTCAGTGTCTGTACTTCAGAACCAAAGGCTCTTATCCAGAAGGATACCCATGGTCAGTGTTAGCTTTGCACAGGAGGACTGGCAGGTACATAGTGGATTCTCAGGAGCCCAAAGCTGCGGTTCTGAGAGCAAATCCCACTGAACACCAGTTACAGAGATAAACAGGATTTGAAATTATGGATTCAAATACATACTATGTTTATGTCAGAGGTAACCCTTTGCTGTAAAACCCTTAAATATGCTTCTGTTCTATCATCTACTTCAATCCTGAAAAGAAAGAGAGAAAATGCTTACAGAAAAAGAACAGCTAACAGCTATTGAAACTTAGTAAAAGCATAAAAGCTCACTACGCATCAATAGTGTATGAAATGTCACATTTACAGCTATTAACAAACCACTTTCACACATCTGAAGATTAAAAGGAATCACCTCCAAACTCAGGTTTCCAAACACAATGAAATTCAAAATTAAAAGCAAGTACAGGTACTCAAGGGAGGATATTTGCAAGGAGAACAGATCAGAATCAGAATACATCCTAAGTCAGCAAAAAATACTCCTTAGAGAAGGGTTTGTTTCAATGACTGTCTGCCTGATACTTCTTAGTTTTGGCATACGAAAAGCTCTCAGAAATAAAAGTATGAGTAAGGAAAGTCAATCCCAAGAGAAAACAGAACAATCTGCATACTGAAAGCAACTGTGCTTTATGAAAAACCTCCCAGACACCGGCTGTGGGACACACTACACCCTCCCCTCACAGAGCAGCCCAGCACAGTGACGGTTCTCCCTGAGCTCAGCGAGGACACTCACATGCTGGGCCTGTTCATGTGGATGCCCATGGAGGGGGTGACCTTGAAGAGGCTCTGCAGCAGGGTGTTGGCCACGTCGTAGTTGCGGCGGGTGTAGATGAGCAGCCAGCTGTCGATGGGCATGGAGCGGATCAGGGGCACGCCGCGCGTCTCCTTGGTCCAGTCGGCAAACTGGGGGTTGTAATCGAACTGCGGGGCAAACAGCTCGTGTTTGACAACAGCCTCTGACTGCACACACATCTGCACTGCTCACAGGGCTCATCCTACCTGTGCTGAGCACACATCCTGTGCTCATCCTGCCTGTGTTCTGGCCACCCAGCTGAAATCCTTAGTGGCTTTTCAGCAGAAAGCCTTGGCACCTCTTTAACAGATGGAAACTAATGGGAAACACCTCTGCTCTCCTGGACTGTGTGCCTGGCCAGAAGGACTGCTCTGCAAGGACAGCCCCATTGTGATGGAGTGCCTTCAAGGGTTTCTAACTACAGCTTGGGAACAACTTAAGAAATCTGCAAATCTCCTGCTTGGACAAAGACTTGTGTATAACATTTTCACTCTTTATCCTTCACTTATAAACCAAAAAGTACCATTTCCTTCCTTAAGAACTTGTTTCATCAGTGAAACACCCAGAAGATTTTAGAAGTTGATTTATTATTTACCATGGCTCCTGATTGAAAGATCTTTTCTCCTTGAACAATTCTTCCTGTAAAGGACACTGATTTATTATCAAAGCTTAAACCCCAGTTTCGGAGCTCCTTCTGAACATTGTCATCTCTGTTTAAAAACAAGATATGAATGAAAAACGTGAGAAATTTGTTCCTGCTGACTTTTTAAAATCTAGTAAGATTTCAGAAGTTTCACTGCAAGAGGTTTGTTATAGGCATCTTTGAAGAGACAGAAGCAGAGGACAGTAGGTGCCATACTTTTGGATGTAGTTGAGAAGCCTGCCAAGCTCGCGCTGCCTCTGCTCGGGCGGCAGCCGTGTGTGGATGGCCAGGTCCTTCATCATGTTGAAATCGTTGCGCATCTTGTCGGTCAGTCCTGCCAACAGCAAAGCCTTTTCTGAGTCCGAGTCAAGATGAAGGACTGTAAAAATGAAACTTGCTGCTCGTGCAGATTAGTACTACATGTCCTGCAGACAGAGGAAGTGGTGGCAGTAGTAGCCCAAGTTTTCAGTTGCTTCCTGTACATACATCCCCATAGGCATGAAAAGAAATCCTGGATTTTTGCACTTGAGAGGAAACCACACAAGGCATTGCAGCTCTTCAGCTCCGTTTTCAAATCAAAACAAATAGCTGAGATGTTCAGGTACTGCTAGTGCAAAACATGTATTTATGTATCTTACAAAATTATCATCAATTGCTAGTGAATTGCTCTTTTTCAACAGAAGTTCTACCACCAAAACTCCACCAGTTTTCAGAGTGCTGATGTTGAACACCATAGCTAAACACTATTCAACAACAAACCCCCTCAAGCTTTCCGGTCCCGTTTAAATATCCAATCTTGTAGCTACAAAGTGTGTTCCTAGACTCACATTTATAGAAACAAAACAGTTTCCCTGAACTCTGCAGAAAGCTGCTGTCAGAATACCTCTTTCAGTAGGCATTATGGTTTGACAGATGTTTTGATATGGAAAATGCTATAGTACCTGTTAAGGAGCACAGCTCTGGAATCAGAGCCACAGATCCTTGTATGTTCCCTCTCTTCCTCTTCATCTGACTGATCAGGACAGGCTGCATCCAATCACTAATTTCTATGTTATATTGCTGTATCAGAAATATAGACTGCATGTTAATTTACTCATAACAAACAAGTTACTCATAACAAACATTATTATTTCTGAATAATAGTGCTCACTTTAGAAAACAAGTATTGTTCCTAAAACAAACCCAAAATCCACTAGTAATCTTTTTCAATTAGCACATCTCAGAAGAATTGCTTTTGCCAGAAAAGGCAAAGCAGGGAAGCACTGTTCTCTCAACTGATGCCATCAAACTACTGATGTGTAAGAGACAACAGAAACAAAGCCTGTGCCTTGCCTGAGGCATTATCATCTGGGCTATCTAATTCAACACTGGGATGCTCCTTCCACTTCAGCAATGGACAAAGTTCCCAACCTACAGAGTAATTGGATTTAAGAAATCACAAAAATCAAACAAGACTGCCAAGTGAAGTTTCTGAACTTGAGCCTTCCCATAGCCCTGTTTCTGCTGAAGCTGGTACACATGAAGGAAGACCTGACAATTCCAGGGGTGCAGCTGTGACAGACACTCAATGCAGAGGCACTCTGGCTTTCCAGCCTCAGTTCTGCACGCTGTGACAATGTATCTGTGTTCCTCCCACATTACCTGGCCCTGCTTCCACCTTCCCAAAGCTTCCCTTCTGCGTTTTCCCAACAGCTCCTTGCTTATCTGTGCAGGCTCCTGCCTGACCAACTACTCCCTGGGATGGACTCCTCTCAGCAAACCATGCTGTGCAGGTGAGTTACTGATCTCAGATTACACAGTGTCCTTTAAACAAAATTCTGTTAAATTAAAATACTATGGATTAATTAGAAACCCGTGCATCCTAAGTAAACCTGTAACAATGACTGAGCATTCCAAGTCAAAGCATAGAACACACAGTTACATTTTCATACCTTTTTGTAGTAGTCCACAAAGCTCATCTCAGAACCATCTGATTTTCTGAAGGTACTCTTTGGATTGTTATCCCAGTCGATGTCATCAATTCTGTATGTTCTGTTATTGTACCTACATAAACATTTCATCACTCTTTGTTTAAATCTTAACTCAAATAGAAAAGAAATACACTGGGATGACAAAGTTACTGTCAGTACTCATGAAAGTTGGAAGTTTTGCTCCTTTCAGAAGTAATAACTTCAAGTTTTCAACTGTAATAGGCTCTCAATTCTACCTCAAGCTAAACTGTAATAAAATCAAAGAAAACCAGTGTGTACTTTCTGCTTTAGCAAATGCTGTCACCCTGATCAGTTTGCTAGTTTGACAATGACAGCATTTTCTGGCTTTCTGATGCTTTATTGCCTACTTCAGGACATGGAGCACCAAGAGCTCTCCAAGAAGACTTACTTTGTGAGAACAATTAAACCAATCAGCTCTTTAGCACAGGCATCTCTAAATCTCTCCTCTCCAACCTGGGAGTGAAGGCTGTGCATAGTATCCAGCACTGTCTCCCCACGGAGAACCTTGTGGCTCACGTCTGCACACAGCATGATATTCTCCTCATACTGCAGGATGGAGCTTGTGAAGCCCAGCCACACCATCAGCCTGGCAAAGGAGAACACACAGAATCTTAGTGTGCTTTAGAGGATCTTCATTCTGACCCCTTATTCCTGCCCACTTTCACAGACACCCAAGAGCACTTCACTGTGATGGCACAGTGAAGCCATGATCCAAATATAACAAGCTCTTGAAGGTTAACAAAATCAAAAATATTTTACAGGTAGCTATCTTTAGTCAGCTAAGAAATCCATTTCATGCTGTTAAGTACCTCACAAAGTGTGTAGGTATTCAGGAGACTTTCAGAACAAAAAGACCAGAGTTTATCCAGCTGGACACTGCCCAGTTCCTCCCAGCAGCCAGGCTGTACAGGCCAGATTAAAGGCAGGGAGTGCAGCACAGCCCCATGATGGCCCCCAGGCAGCTCAGGCCCACCAGCTCGTAGAGCAGGCCCAGGGCAGGCAGGAGCACCAGGCACACTGCAGGGATCCTGCAGGAATGAGGACAGCCCTGACAGCAGCAACCCCTGCACCCCTCTGAAAACCAAGGGTTCTGCCTAACCTGTGGTTAGGGATGCAGACTGGATCACTGGGGTTGTAATAATTACGTCCAATCTGCTGCAAATTCAGCATCTTCAAAAGCCTAAAAATAGAAAAATGGATGTCCTTTAGCATTATTACTATTATTATCATCATCATATCATGCATGGTCCAATCCCTATGCACAAACTCAATGCTCATCTGGTTATGTAAAATATGAACTTCTCATTACACTCAATTTATAAAGGTCATGGACACTTATTAACAATAATCAGGTGAGAAGTTCAGGTCCAACTCCACCCTTCACCAACCAGCTGAAAGCAGCAGTCCCAACAGGCCAGATACCAAGGTTAAGAGGAAAGACCAGAGCCACAAAGGAGGAAATTTGCAGTTCAATGTCCTGCTCTGTAAT